>NC_133161.1:2360000-2985000 GCF_040802235.1 Manis javanica | reverse complement strand
GGTGGAGTGGTGGGAGATTGGGGGGCACTGGATTTGAGATGTGCTTTAATGGTTCCTACTATCTATAACAATTTACAAGTCATAACCGTTTTTAGAATTTGATAAAGCTGTACCTCATCTTATTGGAATGCAGAAAAGGGCATATTTATACTCATGAAAATTTGAATATGTTTCAGGAAGCTCATGGACCTAGACAACCTATCCCTGAGCTGTCTTACGGGTCCCCTTCAGCATTTATCCAAATCTGATGTTACAGTGTGTCAATGAGAGTACTTTTGTCTGCTAGTAACAGAATACCTAACTACGATAATTTAAACTTCATCTGTTTGTATTATTTCACAAAACAAGAAGTGTAGACATAGCCAGTCTCAGGATAATTCAGTGGCTCAAAGACCATCATCATTCCTTGTTGCCCATCATCAGCATGTTGGCAAAGTGGCTGCAACAGCTTCACACATCACATCTCAGACCCTCACAGGAAGAAGGGAAAATCTCAGAACTTGCGTCATCTCTTCTGCCTTCCCCTGAAACTAGCCAGGAAACAGTTTATTCACTATGACTATACTGCATGGCCAACATGGCCACTCTTTGTTGTAACAGGGGTTGAGAAAACGAGTAACTCAGCCTCTGTGCCGTAGGAAGGGCACAGCGGCTCTTGCGGAAGCAGCCTAATGTCTGCTGCAACATGCAAGATCCCCTGACCTGTTGAATGCTTTGGGAAGGCAGTCTACCTCCTTTGAACTTCAAAAGTGAGTTTGCACCATTCTTTAAATTAAAACATATCTGAAAAGAAGGAGTTCTGACAGACTTTCATTAAAAAAAGAATTAATTTACACTGCTACTAACCTTAGAGTTAGTTGCAACCTTCCAAAGTACTGAGAAATGGGTCTCCAGGAGAATCTTAACAGTCTCTTCTTGGACTTTTTGTCATAAGTTCTACAAGGATTATTAGGTGCATCTTGCTTATTTATTGAATCCTTATAAAGAGCCGTTTTCCTACAGGTTGGCAGTAGATGCCTATTATGCATACTTGCATTTAGACTCTAAGCTAAGGCAAATATGCCTACCTGCTTTTCCATAAAGGGACACTTTTCAAAGCATTGCTGCATTAGGCATCGTGTTTTCAAGGCATAGTTGTGTGTAAACTATGAAAAGGAGTAAATCTTATCCTGGCACTCTGGTTTCCTCTCAAATCTATTGCCTGGTTTAGATGAGAACCTCTTGATAAATTTCAAGTGAATTTTGGGAGCCTTTGGGACCATATGTTACAAGGGGCTGGCTGGTCTAGTAGTTGCTGTTTTAGGGAAGGCTCTGGGCAGTCAGGAACCGAAGGCAGCAATCCAGGGGTCTAAGCTGATTTTCTCAGGTCTGGGTCAGGAACACAGAAATCGAAGATATAAAAAGAATATCGGGAAACCAGAGAGAAGTTGTCCACAATGAACTAGGCAGGTCAAGTACTGAGGGGGGTCAGCTCCAGGCTGGAACTGCCTGCCTTTGCTTTGGGCAGAACTCTCACCTTAAACCCTGCTTCGCCTAACGTTTATCACCTCGGTACAAACAACATGTCCGTGCACTTGCTTTTTCCTAGTCCCCTAATCCCAGATTATTTCTAATTTAACTCTGTGTTTTTATGTGAGATATGAAAGTCACCGGAAATTAGGTCAAGTGATGATTTACAGAACCTCAGATTTCTTGTCTTTCTTCCCCATATCCAGATTTTTTAAATGTCTTTTTAAAAATTCACTGTGTGTATAATTCCTGCATTTGCAGGGGGTGCTTTCTTTTATTTCATACTCTGTCCTATTCAGTCCAAGCTGGCACTGTGTCTACAGATAACAAAATTCCTCAGAACCAGTGGGCCCCCTGTGTGTGCCATGGGGATTCGTTCCGCTGGGCCGGAGACTCCTCCACAGGGCTTGCTTAGATTCTCCCGCCTCTGTGTGTGCTTCTGATGAGACGGCTGAGGGGTCAGTGATGACACACTTAAGCACTTCAAAGAGTCTTTTGGGTGACTGAATACTCACCTTTAGGTCTTTCAGAAGTATTGGCAAAAGGTTGTTGAGCCACCTCCATGCTTTTTTCTCTCCTGACTGTGAGTCTCTTAATCTCAGTGTTTTTTGCAATCTGGATAAGGGGAGACATTTTCCCCAGGATATACGAGTAGCCTGAGATGCTCAACCTCATTACCTTCAGCACATCCCTCCCCACGTAAAAGAGTGATGTGCTGATGCACCTTACTATGTGCTGTTACATTCATGAGCCTTGAAGATACATGCTAAGTGAAATAAGCCAGTCACACATGCTATGATTCCATTTATATGGCATACCCAGAATGGCTAAGTGTATAGAAATGGAATAAAAAGTAAATAATTGGCTGCCTAGGCCAGGGAAACAGTGGGTGGGACTAGCGAGGGACTGCTAATGGCTGTGGATGTTTCTTTTGGGCTGATGAAAATGTTCTCGGCTTAGAGTCATGGTTGCAGAACTCTGTGAATATACGAAAATCATTGAATTGTGTGATTTTATGGTCTGTGAATTTGGTCTCAATAAAGATGTCTAAAAAATGGGGGAAATTAGGTAAACATATCAGCCCATTGATAAACACATCAACCACGTATTATTACATGAAGTCACAGGCACCCAGTGGTTGTAACTCACTGAAGGAAACAGGTTGGGGAATATATTTCGTGGTTTCAGTTTATTTCCCTGATCTGAAAGAAAGGGGCAAGGTCACAGAGGAGAGGAATGCCTTTGATGTATTTGAGAAGCTTTGGGAAGCACATCTAGAGCTTCTTGGTTCATGGGGCATGTGGAATAAGGTTGATTATTTGGCTCCAGCATTTGAGTAAAATGTACCATATGACAAATCTTGATGCTCTGCTACTAGTTACCTTAGGTGGTTCTGAAGACATGCGAATTTGTCAGAAAGAGCCTTCAAGATAAATCAGTGTCTGTGGAACTTTCTATAGACATATATTGGGTTATAACCATAAATAATATAGTCTAGTAATACAAAAACTTTATTACAAAAAAAATAAGCCGAAAGTTAAACAAAGGTATAGATTTTTTTAAGTGCTTTATTCAACAGAATCAACAGAAGTTGGCTCAGCACGTATATGTGCCCGTTTCCTCTCAGAGATGAGGTCACCATTCCTAACATAGAAAGAAAAAGGGAAAAATCAAGCTAGTGTGGAAAATAGACTTAAAAACACAAGTAATCAGTCAGTGCTGGCTCCTGGTAACAGAAAGGAAGGCATGGCCAACCTGGTTTGGGCAAGTCAAGTAGAAGACACATCCTAAAAGAGACCCTGACTGGGTTTTCCTGTTTCTCTTCTGCCCTCCCTGCAGACAATGTGGTTCAATGTAATTCTTACTCCAACCAGAGTTACTTAGTTTCCTACATTCATTGGTGGACTAGTCCAGAGAGATTTCCCCAGAGAACTATATTTTGATATATTTTGGAGTAAATCTCACTCTTTGTGAAGGGAGACAGTGACCCATCAGCCGTACCTGGGCACTTCAATGCAGGATTACTTGAGCAAGGCCCAAGGTCCCTGTCACGACACGAGACACGTTACGTGGCTTAAAGGCCATTGTTCCAAAGTTGTTGATAGTGAAGCATGACTAAATTTCTTCTTTCACGATGATATGAATCAACAAGGAAATAAGAGTAGTGTCTGCACAAGATATCATTGATTGCACTTCTTTTATTTAAAACCAACAAAAAAAAGGAAATCTACTGGGAAGTACTGGGTCCCCCATCCAGCAGTGCCTGACACACAGCTTCAGCGCACGGGCAGTCAAAGGGCAGGGTTTCCGTGTCTACAAAGAGCTTTTTCCCGTATATAGCAGTTACCCGTGTTAGGCTCATCAGTAATGGAACAGGGGGCAGTGACTGGCTGTTAAGCAAAGGCTCTTGTCATTGAAACTTGGGAACTAACAGTACAGACAATGAAGAACCGCAGTTCCTTCAGTTTCCACATGCTCTTCTGAGTGTTTGTATGGAAACAAACAATATTGTCAGCCTCTGTAGAAACAACACGCAGATGTTCTCAGTGATTCATTACAGATGTAAAGAGCGCTTACACTCAGCCTCAGGTTAGGGCTTGTGTCCTCTACGAGGCTCTATCTGGCAGGCTCACCGCTGTCTGGCTCCTTTGAGGTTTGGAACACTTAGTGATCGACATCTGTTACATTTCCCTCCAGGGGTGAAATGAACTCTTACTCTCTGCATTATAGTGTCTGGGCGCCGTTGTTGGTCTGATACAGAGGCTAAGTTTTTGCTTATTAAGGAAATGTGTCCATAAAAATGGGTTGTTTAACCTTCTCTTTATTTACATAAAACTTCTTTACCTGGAGAGCAGAGCATTTCATCGGGATCATCTTTACTATTACCTGCCTGATAGTTTCTTTATTTTGTGATTTCATTAGCATCCCACTTGCGGAGGAGGTTGTGAGCGAGCCACACTCTGTGAATAATGGCAGTGTTCAGGCTCTCCTGCAGGTGGGGTTGGTGTTTGCTCTGCTGCTTCCGGCACATCTTTGGAAGAGCCATTTGACCTCTGAGTAGCTCAGGTTGACCTTCCATAAAACGGCTTTCCTTCCTCCTTGTAAGATCAGTAGGCAGCTGTCAGTGTCCTCTGAAGACCACAGAGCATTTTAGAGTTGCCAGTATTCCAATTTCTAACAGAAGCAGAACTTACAAGAGACTTCTGACTAATTTGGGTAGATTTCCATGTTACCAGTTGGGTTTGTCAATAGCTAACCTCCATTTGCAGTGATTGAAAACCTCAAGAGATTATGTTTCAGATTCATCCCAGTAGGGGATGGAATTTCTGATGGGACAACTCTCCAGAGAAGAGGCTCCAACGTAACTGTTTGACAAGCATCGGGAGAGGAAAGGATCCTTCCATCGGTGCCACATGCCAACCTGTGTGGAGAATACCCACAACACTGTGGGTTAGAGCCCTCACACGTGGGTGCCCTAACCAGACGCTGGGTTAACTGCAAGTGCTATGAGGTCATCCAAGCCGAAGGGCTGAAGGAAAGTGTACTTTTCAGTCATCCCCAAATTGCCTTAGGATGAAATCAAACTGTAAATGCCCCCAGCTGCTTCTTATATCTCCATCTGTATGTTGATTTCCAGTGTAAGAGGGCAGATTGAGCCAGGGGTCTTTCCCTTTTGACTTAAATCATGTAGAAATGAGAGAAAAATAAATAATAAAAACATAACTACACTCAGAAATAAGAAAGGGAGTTCTTCATATGCCTGGGAGACAAAAGTCCTTCAAGACTTCAAGACCAGGCAGAACCCTACAGTAGCAGGCAAGTTCAAACCCCTGCTACCCTCGAAGGACAGAGGCTGAAGTCAGGCTCAAGGGGAGGGGCTAGCATGCTGGTGTCCACGAGAGGCCGGGGCCGGGCAGGTGCACCTTGCCTTAAAACTGGGTTCATGCTCAGAGGGTCTGAGTCACATTGTCCGTGTCGGGCAGTGGTCCAGCCCAAAGGGCCACACAAAGGCCATGTGAGAGCCACTGCCCAGACAGGGTCTCGCACTGCCCAGGACATTCTGTGGCCACACCACCAGGAGTCTCGTGACCCAGGACACTTGCAGGAGAGGAGCTTACAAGCAAGAACCAAGGACTTGCAGAAACCGTCCCGTAAAGAGTAGAGCACCTGCTTAATACACATGACAACTTAAGTCCAAAGGAATATAAATCAATAGGAAATGCAGAAAATGACATTTCAGGCTTTAAAAATGTTACCCATGTGGTAAAGGAGCATGCAACTGTGAGAGTGGGTGATCTCCAAAAGGGGCTAATTAGGGATGTTAGAAATTAAAATATAATTATTTAAAAATTTAAAGCTCAGTAATGGATTGAAAGAGGTGTCTAGACCTGCTAAAGAAAAAAATTGATGAAGTGGAAAACTGAACAGAAGAAATTGTGCAAATGGTCCCAAAGATATAAAAATGGGGAAACAAGGAAGGAAAAGGGGAGGGCTCTGGAGGTTGGACCCAGAAGCTCTGCATTCTGGTAGGAGGGTCTAGGATGATGGAGAAGCCGTATTGAAATTAATAGCATCATTCCTGATAGGGAGGACAGGTCTTCTCGGACTGTATGTATTACTGAGTGGCAAGCAGGATTTTTAAAGAAAACCCACAAGTGGGTCTTTTCTAATGGAATTTCAGAATTTCAGATTCAGAGAGCGTCTACCTTCATCTCTCAACACGTCCAGCTCACGTGTCCTCCACGCCAGTGCCCACACCTGTGGTTCCTCCAGGCGTGATTGCTTCTCTTTTATCTCTTTTATGGTGGTGAGCAGGCTCTCTCCTCAAGGAACTCTCTCTGGAATACGTCCCACTTTCTAATTCCCCATCTCCTTGAATATTAACTGGCCAGGGCCCTCTGCTGTCAGCTCTCACTGCTGCCGTGTGGCTTTTCTGCCCATTCTGGCCCCCGCTGCTCTGAGCTTCATGAAGTCAGTTGTAAGGTCTTTCGATTGTGCTTCCTCGGGGTTCAGCCTGCTTCCTGGAACACGCTTGTCACCACCCCAGGGGACTTCTGGAATGCATCAAACTGTAAGTCAGTGACTTAGTTAGATAGTAGTTGAGTTATGTGTATGAATCATCAAGGTCCAGACAGGCCAGCAGAGAGGAAACGAAGGAGGCAGAGCTGACTGTTGACGGAGCCACGCATCTGGCTTGAGCTGGGCACTTTTTACAGTAGATACCATGGTGCCTCCACCGCACGCTGTCCCGGTTTAAAAATCATACATGTTTTTACAGCACCTTTTAGAACAGAGAAAATAATAGTTTTTAAAAATAGAACAATTTTTGGATGAATAGAACAGTTTTATGAAAAGGAAAATTTTCAGAAAGTGAATAAATTGCCTTTTCACCTTTTATCCAAAGTTTGTTCAATGGCAGACTTACCTTCTTTCCTTATTAGACCTGTGGAGCCCTCGAAGTGCGGCGCTAGAATCATCCTGGAGTACTGAAGGGTTCCCAGATAAAATTTAAGTTGTATATGATTATTTATTTTCTGACCATATACTGAGTGTCCCAGAAGTTTTTATACCTTCCAGTTTACTTTAGTTACTGTATTTTTTACTGAAATATATCTGACATATAGCAATGTAAGCTTAAGGTATGTAACATGGTGATTTGATACATTGATATATTGCACTGTGAATCCCTGTGTCCGGTTGGCTAACACCTCTGTCAGGTCACGTAGTTTTGTCTTTTCTGATGGAGACGGGGTGGGTGGATGGGGAATAATTCAGATCTAGTCTCTTAGCAGATTTGATGTTTATAATACAGTATTGTTCCCTATAGTCACTATACTGTGAGTTGCACTCCAGGACTAACTTAACCAGTTGCAAATATACTTCTTAATTATGAGATCACAGTATAACCTTATGAAACTGATATCTAGTAACCTTTAAATTTTTCACTTACTGTCTAGTTTCCACACTGAAGGGCATCATGTTTGAAGCTATGTGTCTGCTTCTGTGGCTGCTTCAGTTAGACAGAAAGGTCCTGTGAGGGGAACTCGGTTTGGTTTAATATGTTTTGTTTGGCACCTGGGAGAGGTCCGCCTACCATCAGGGCTGACAAGGCCACCTCGAACCACATCATTCCGTAATTGCCAAAAGACTTTCACGCACATTAATCCCATTTGATATTCAAGAAATCAGTCAAAGCACAAGGTAACATGTGACCTTTCTGACAACTTCAGTAATTATAACATCCAGAGAGGCCTAAAGAAGGAAACCATAGGAGATGTAATACCATCTGTGCACTAGATCCTAGAAGCTTTGGGGGTGTCATCCAGAGATTATTTATTCTTATTTCATTATGTAATCTAACAAACATTCCTGTTGTTTTCCCAGCCTGCCACAGAGATGGGCAAGCACAGGGGCAGCCTAAGAAGTGACAGCTGGTTCACGAGCCAGAAACTGCAAACAGAAATACACACAACCAGACATCAAAACGTGAAACACACCAAGCTGGAGCTGCACACAGACGTACACCTTAATTAGCACTAGCATGCCCTGCACAGTAGCACACCCAGAATTGGTGAGATGGGACCCTGGATCTCTAGGAAAAGAGAACTGACCACATCCTCCATTTAAGAAGGCAGGGGTGTCAATAAACGTGCTATGTAGATGGTGGACATCAGAAACGGTTACGATCGAGTATCTGACTAGAATAACAGGATTGAGTGTGGTATGATATATTGCCCTGATGTGTTACGTCTGTGACTAAAACCCCAGAAGCTTTGACCTCAGAGAACAGGATAAAAGCTACCAGGGTTCTAACATCTCCCCCACTCAACACCCTCTCTTGGGGTGGGTGGGTATCAGCCTAGCACCTTCAAGGATTATCCCAAGCATAGTGATTGAGATAAGGCAGGGGAGAAATGGCAGTTTGCACACAGACATTTGGGGAGCGATTCTTTTTGGACAAGAATAACCCCCTCCCCAGAGACAGCCAGGGACAAGTGGTATCGGAGAAAAAATACCTAAGGAATATGTTGGCTGTCTCTTAACTCCCAGCACCCAACAAGCTGCCAATAGTTGGCATGTAACAAATGCTTAAGGAATGATAATGTCATCACACAGGTGAGATCCACTCTGGACATTCGTCCATTCCTCACCTGCCTATTCCCATCTTATTGTTCATAAACCAGTCTTAGCACAGTTACATTTTATGTGCATACCTAAGAAATACC
Source organism: Manis javanica (assembly GCF_040802235.1). Lineage (NCBI taxonomy): Eukaryota > Metazoa > Chordata > Mammalia > Pholidota > Manidae > Manis > Manis javanica. The sequence goes on along the minus strand of NC_133161.1, from coordinate 2,976,265 downwards.
ATCATATGTTGTTGCCAGTGGAGGCAGAGAAATGGTACTGTTTTACTGAACTGTGATCCCCTTGCCATAGTTTTTGATAGTTCAGTTGAAAACAAAAAGCATGACTGACTTTTGCTCAGCATTCGCTGCTAGAAAGCACATGTTTCACCATATACACTGTTACCTCCAAGGGGCGATCTGCACGTTCTGTGGTCCTCTCTGTGTGCCAAAAACGAGAAGTCTGACTGTTGGCTTTGTTCTTTCCAGCGGAAGATAACAGCCTGTCTCAGAAGAAGAAGGTCACTGTGGAAGATCTCTTCAGTGAGGATTTCAAAGTGCGTGACCCTGAGGCTAAGTGGATAAGTGGTGAGTCCGAGACCTGCGTGCAGGCGGGAACCGTGTGCCCCTCCACGGTGCTGGCTGCGTGGCTGGCCCTCCACACTCACTCTTTGGCTGTGAAAGTGGAGCACAGAGCCCTCGCTGTGATAGTCATCTTATGATCTTCCTAAAAAAATGTGTGTCTGATACAATTGGGCTGCTCCTTCATGAGAAATGGGTCCCCTGTGTCACCTTGCTGAATCATTATGTCTCAGATGGAGATGTGAGGCGTTGCTAAGCAACAGGAACAGGGAGAGACGCAGACGGTCTTTCCTCCCATGTTCTCGATTCCCTTTCCTGCTGCTCTTGCTTTCACTCCCCAGCAGGCCAAAAGGAACTAAAAGGAACCTTCTAGAAAGCCGCCAAATGAACAGAAAGGTGGAGTCCAGTGCACATTCACAGCTACATTCATTTTCCTCTTGAGTGTCAACCCAGATGGTGAAATCTACTTTTCTTGTTTGGGGAGGGTTTCTTAAACAGCGAAACAAATAGAATGGGAGGCAGAAGGTAGTATGTTCATAATGCATTTTTTGTTCCACGGCTTGATCTAAAAAATAAACGGCAGTTATTTTATCAGCAAAAATGGCTTTATTCAGGAATAACAAAAAACCACAACTTGGGACCAGCAGAAGCCACAGGCTAGTCCAACAAACAAAGGGGACGGTCATTTTATGGAGGAGGAGTGGGGTCTGGGAGGGGCTGTGTGGAGAAAAGCAGGGCTCCCAGGCAATGGGGCTGAGAGGCAGGGGTGGAGATTCCTGGTAGGAGGCGTGCATCTTCCCTGGTGGCGCCTGTGCATGAGGACCCTGTGTGGTGAGGACTCTCCTTTGGGGTCTGCAGCTGACACTTCTGTGTCTAACTGACGCTGAGTGGTAGGCCATGAGAGGGCTCCTGCCTCCATTTTAGTGACGTTTCCCTTTTAATTTTCACACAGGCATAATCCATTTCCCCTAGTTGGATCTGAAACCAGTTCAGAGCGTAGTCATGGGGGGACCAATGCAGGTGACAGCTTGCCTGATGTTTGCACGCTGTGCCACCTCCCTCCCGAGCAGCCCGCCCAGCGTGCCGGTCCTGGTACGTCCATGAGTGTCATGTGCATTTAGTCTCAGCCTCAGTGGGACGCACTTGGAAATTAATGCTCAGGTCAGAGAACCTTCATAGGGACATGCTAGAGGTCTAGTTCAAATCCTGGCTTGTATAATAAGTGAGGCTCAGAGAGGTTCAGTGACTTTTCGGAGGTCACAGAGCTAGTTAGTGGTACAGCTGTGGCAGGATGCCCGTCTCCTGATTTCCCATTTAGGGCACTTCCACTACGTTCTGTGCATGAGACAGTGTCTCTGTTTTCTTGCTGTCAAACTGCTTCTGAAATGCTTCTCATGCCTCACAAGCTCCCCAAACTAGCTCACAATAATTTTGCCTTTAGCCTCTTACTAGGGCAACAGCATCTCTTGTCTTCTGCAGTGGTTTTGGTGTTCATGTCTGATCCTTGGGTGACCTTACTTAAAAATGAAAGAAGTAGATGGATCTCAGAAGCAAAGTGTTTTGTGAAAGGGAACCGGGGAGAAATGACAGTGTCCTGGGAATTCCAGCAGAGATCTCACAGTATTCCAACCCACTGAAGGAGTTAAGAGGCCTTTTCATTGGACTGAGGAAGCAATTTTACCTTTTGTTTTGAAGGAGCTTAACGTCTGCTCCCGGTTTGTGTCTGCCGGGTGCACAGGCGAGAGGTCAGCGCTGATAGCAGGCTGCGCACCTGGTCCTGGGAATAAAAGATGATTGCTCTCTTCCTAAGGAACACAGTCACGTTCTGGAGACAGAACAATGGCAGGTCCATGGTAATCCCAACAAAATGAGATGAGATTGTGACTCTCATTGTTCCTAAGAAGGCATGTCTAAGGTGGTGCATAAACTTGGTCCCAAAGGATGACTTAGGGTTTACTCGTTAGAGGAAGCAGAGAATAGACCCCTGGAAAAATCTAAGTCCCAAGTGTTAGCCTATCTGAGTTAGACCCCGGTTGGGAGAACCAGGGGTTAGGTGAGAGGCATTATCTGGGGGCAGGAAAGGAAAGAGAAGAGAGAAAGAGAGGGAGGGAGGAGGGGAGGGGAACTGGGGAGAGGGGGACCCCGGGGACAAGCAGGAGCCAGAGCTAGGGGTTCGCGGAGCTCAGAGGAGGCCAGAAAGGCTGCATGGGTGGCACAGTCATCCACTGTACATTTCTGATAGGGCGCCTGTGGTTGCAGACTTGGCCTAAACCACAAGAGTGTACGAGGCTCTGCAGGCACCTGTTCCGGTCAGTGTTGCAAGGAGTTTGTAGCTCATGAGGAGTTTGTATTCTCACTGCGGGTGAGCAGCCTGGTCCAGAGGCACACTGGCTTTCTGGCCAGAGGAAAGGAGGCAGACCTGCTGTAGATGCACAACGTTGGAAGTTAATGTGAACAGTTGAGAAGTGGCCTTGTGCCCTGCAGAAAATGCCTGGCCTGCCTGCTTCAGGGGCTGCGGCCTGGCCTGACGATGCTGTGGCTCCGAGTGACTTGCCGTTGCTCGGCAGGAGCTCCCCTAGGCAGATCTTCCTCCCTCAAGGGACACAGCAAGTGTGAAGTTTTGCCACAAGGTGACCCAGTGGTCAGGTCTCCCCAAAGACCAGGCAGCACCAAGAGTGTCGGGCCCATGCTTGCTGTTTCCCTGCCCCGCAGCTTACTGCCCTCCCACCTCCCACCCGCCCCTGCTCCTGACCGTTCTCGTCGCCTGCTCCCTAAAGATGTCAGAGGGTAAAGTGAATGAAGCAACTGTGCAATGATTAACTGAGCCTTTATAACTGATGTACAAATACCATAAAGAATTCATTCATTTGTTTATACCACAAGTCTAAATGTTAAGATCCAGGGAAAGATTACTACATATTCATAGGATATTGAATGATGTGGATCTGGGATGAGCTTTAGAAATTACCAGAACATTCAGTTGGTGTTTACTCAGTTCCCATCGTCACTTCCCGGAGGTTCCCATGTCTTAAGCTCTAGGCTGGGTGCGTTACACATGTTAAATGATTTAATGCTCACAATCACCATTATTCCCATTTTATGGTTGAAGAAACTAAGGCTTAGTGTTTAAACAACTTGATCAATATCACACAGCTAGTAAGTGGCACAGTTGGGCCCTGAACGTAGTAGGTCTTCCTGGTTTTATGAACTGTGCTCCATTGGGTAAAATCCATTCTCCTGCCTCCAACCAATTTCTTTCAAAACCTCACTAGCTACTTGTGTGTTTTAACTAAGACAATAGGTTTTGAGTACTTCAGAATTATTGCCATCCCTTAAATTCTCTATTCTAGCTTCCTTTATTCCCATGATACCTGTGTCTAACTAAATTTTTAAAAATGCCCAAGTGATAAAGAAAAGCAGTGTATTCCCTACAGAGAAGGAGACTTGATTTTTTTAGTGCACATTAACCACTAAAGTTAACAAATGTATCTTCGGCTTAATATTCGAGTTAATAATCTAGAACTAATCCACTTTATTTATCAGGAGGAAATGGATTAGGTTGAAGTTAAATTTCTCCTCACCCATTTCTGTACTGCAGACATCTTTTAAAAATCTACCTTTTCTGAAAATGTTTGGTGTGACAGTCTTCAAATCCTCTAAGATCCTATAGCCTCTGTAGGCGTCCTTCACATATTTGTTGCAACCCCTGGGGACAGCCAGGCGAGGTATGGGAGCATCAGAAGGGACAGTGTCCCAAGTACTCTCTTGCAGAAGCAGTGTGCGCTTCCTGAGGCTGCTCACCGCACGGTCTCTCCGCGTGGTCTCTTGGCTGCGTTATCACAGATGCCTTTAAGAGCAACCACGATGCACGTCAGAAATGTCTGGATCCCTGGGTGTGCTGTGCTGGGGTTCCATGACATGAGGGGTCACTGATGAGGTCTGGTTCTTCAGACACGTGAGCCTGTTTGATTTCGTGGGCCCGTCTTCCTGAGCCCTCCTGGTCTCCTCGGTCCTTCCAGCTTCTAGGTGATGAACAATTTCAAAACTTCTCTCCGCTCCTCAGCCCTTCAAACCTTCTTTCCATCCTACTTCTCAGCCGAGCCTTCCAGAAGATAGCTTACAAACCCTTGCACATCACACCTGGTTATGTCCCACACCTGTGCCTGCCACGTGCTCTGCCCCCTCCCAGCCTGAGCCCCTGAGGGCCCTGGAACCACAGTCTAAGGAAGGCACAGGTGAGTATGTTTCACTTACTTGAGGAATAATTGCAGCAAATCTCTCTTTTCTTCTCCAGATGTCCATTTCTTGTCTCTGTATCAGATTATTCCCATCAAGCCAGCATGCCCTCGGTCCTCTCCCCCAGCACGTGCCATGCACGCACACCTCTCCTGGATTCCTCATCCCCTGCCAGGCACTGCCTGATTTCTCTGCTCCCCTTTGCCACCTGAAACAGCTGCCTCGCCTCTCTCGCATCCTCAGTGCCCCTCCTCCCATCCTCTCTGACCCACTCATGTCAGGCTTTCTCCCCAGCGCTGCCTCACACTGCTCTTGTCAAGGTCACCAGGAACCTTCGGTCGCTAAATTCCATGGTCATTTCTCAGACTTACCAGCCTCCCTGAGTGCGATGCACCAGTCCCTCCACCCAGATGAACTTGCTCACTTGACCCTTAGGCTGTCGCATTGTCTTGTTTTATTTCCGCCTCGTGGGGAGCTGCGTCTCGGGCCCAGGGGCCGGCCCTCTCTCCGCCCTGACTGCTGCTGGCGGGCCTCCGGGCTCTGCCTGGGCCTCCTCTTTTCCTATCTGCACTCCCTCCTAAAGTGTGACTCCAGGTCTCGTGACTCTGAATGGCCTCCATCTGCTGATGACTCCTGAACGGGGTCTCCAGACCAGCCCTTTCTCCTGAGGCCCTCAGCTGTCCCAGGCATTGTGACCTGAACTTTAGGATCTCCAAATCCCAGTTCTTGATCGACCCCCCAAGAAAACACAAAGCCAAACCCCTGCCCGCCCGCAGGCTCTCCCAGTCCACTGGCGGGACGTGCGCTGTTCCCGCGGAATGGGGAGGCTGGGCAGCCTCCCTCTGAGCAGCTCTTCCTGCCTCTCCTCGAGCCCATGGGAACTCCTGCCGGGAAGCTGCCTTCTGGATGCCCCCTGCCCGTCCTGGACGCACTCTGGCGGCAGCCCGTGCAGCTGGATGCAGGACTGGAGACGAGTGCGGTGGCCAGCAGGCCTGGAGCAGGGCTCCCAGAGGCCCCCTGATAACGGCTCTGGAGGGAGAAGGCAGCACCTGCCAGACTGGGTGGAGTCTGTCCCCAACCCCTGGGTGCCTGACTGCAGCCCTCGCAGTCCCTCTCACTGCCTGCCTGCCCTGGGGGGTCACTCACTCCCTCACCTCCGCCACTGTGTTGATGTCAGTGAGGTGCGATTCCGTGTCCGCAGCTCCGCGCTCTTCCAAGGGATCGGCTTGTACCATGTGCTGTAATGTCTGTGGTGTGTGGGGGGGGGGGGGAGGTCTCACTGATTCACACACCACGAGGATGTCCTCAGGCCACCTCACATTCCCAGGCCTGGCACTAGACTGTCCTCCCCACCCCGTCCACCCAGAATTCGCCCTGGCTTTCTCCTGCTCTAGGACGCGGTACACAGGCCTGGCCCATGAGACCACCCGTTTCTCGGGCTCCATGGCCAGTCGGCTGTCTTTCCTGCCTCCTTCGGCGTCTCTCGTCCCCTCTTACTCCGACCCGACTTGAATGTCTTTGGCTGCTTCAGAGGTCCCTCTGGCTTTTTCCTTCTGGTGGTTCCTACTCTGGACGTTGCCGCTGCCCAGAGCACGCCCTCGTCTCTGCGTCCCCCCGACTCTCTCGTGCCCCCATGGCGAGCCATCCCCTCCCTGTAGGTGTCTCATTCCTTCTCACTCCCCAGATCCTCTCACTTGGGGTTCTCCTACCTCTTGCACATCACCTCATGTTGCATGCAGATAGTACCAGCATCAGATGTCTGTCTCTCCTTCCACATGCAAACTCCACGAGGCTGACGGGCACCTGTCATTCACACGGCACCCCCAGCACCCCGGGCAGTGCCCAGTGCTGGCCCTCTGCTAGCTCTTCATGACCACCTCCTCCCTTGGTACACAAACAACCTAGTTCTAAACATAAGGGAATTGAAGGCATGCTGTTTTACGTACAGTGGTCAGGAACCTTTTCTGATGATGTGATTTGAAGCAGAGACTGGAATGTGAGAATCGTGCAGAAAGCCCTGGAGGGAAACGCAGCCACACAACACAGAACAGCAACCAGCAGTCTCTGGTGCAGGAGGTCACTCGGCACATCCCTGGACAAGGCCAGGCCAGGGGAGAAGGCCATGGGTGAGCTGGACGGGGGGCACTGCAGGTCTGGAAGATGGGCGTGGGGGGCAGATGAACACGGGGTAGGATCTAGAAAAACCCAGGCACGGGCTTTGGCCTGCAGAGCTGAAGGCTTAGATAGTGGAATGGCGTGGTGAACACACAGGCTTACATATCGCATCAAATATTTTTATTACATATGTACTACATATTATAGTGAATTAGAAAACAGCTGAACACGGCTTTAAAAGATAATAAAAATCATCTGTAGCTCCATCTATCAGAAATGCCCACTATTAATTTTCATACTTACCTTCTCAGATAATGTAATATGTAGGATAATGCTCAGCGTGTCAGAAGGGAAAGTTTATAACATACAAACATAGTAGCGTGTAAATAAGTGCATATTTCCATTATCAGCTTAATGTCTCCATAAGACCTCATCATATAAATGTGCCTTCTTGGGTCAGTCTTCAGATGCTCACGTTGAGGGTGTAAATGGAAGAGAAGTGACAGATCGAAAAGCCGTTGTGAGTGATGTGCCGGGCGAGGAGAGGTGGAGGGCAGGGAGGAAGGACAGTCAGGGGTGACCTGGCAGCTTTAAGCCTGGTTGACTGGGAGGGAAACTCCGTTGGCAGGGAGTGGCTGCTGTGATCAGAGCCAGAGGAGGGGCTGATAGAAGGTGGCCGAGTGGGGATGTCCTCTGAGTACCTGAACTGGGCATGACACCAGGTGAGCGGTCAGAGCACCTGAAGCCATGTGGAAGGTGCACATCATTGGGGAGCTGCCAGGGGAGGGGGGTCCTGAAAGCTGCCGGGAGAGGCCCAGGGGCGCACGAAGTCCAAGGGGGTGGGGGCGGGGGGTGGCGACGGTCTAGATGGGCAGCGCCGGGTGGATCTGTCGTGGCCACGAATGTGTTAGTGAGTTAGTGAGGGGTGCTGGGCAGCCACTCCTCCCTCCTGCCTGCAGCTTCAGGAACATGCTTTCTGCGGGTCGCTTGGACAGCCTGACTCGTATTTGGGTCTCGGACTTCCTCTAACCATCCTAACTGAGCACATCCTGTTTCCGACTATAATGGGGACAGCAAATTCCAGAAAGAGGGTGTAATTGTACACAAATAGCTTTCTGCCCTCCCCACATTGCACTTGTAAATGACATAAACAGTCTAGTCTGTCCTCTGTCCACGGAACCAGGGCCGATGCCACAGCACCTGGGGAGACCCCGGGCTGCACCTGCTTGCGTGGGCCCATCTGCTCTTGTGGACTTGCCTCACAGGAAGGCAGCCCGGGGCTGAGCCTTGGAAATGGTCTGGTGAGCCGCAGGCCCTTTGCTCTGAGCAAGCCAAGGCCACCTGTACCCTTCAGGGGACCTGCTTTCCCTGCCAGTATCCTCAGGATGCAGGCGGGCCCGGGGCTGACTGCAAAAGCTGCTCATGGAGCCTGATTGGCTTGTCTGTCGGCTCCTAGGCTGGGCTGGCCCTCTCAGTCCTCTCCGTGGCCCCGCAGCCCACTCACCACCGTGGGAACCGGGAGGGAGACGGTGGTGGCTGCCTCCCAAGCCTCTCCTGTCTGTGTGTGTTTGCGCTCATCTCCACTGACGCAGCCACTTGTGAGCAGAGAGCCCTCTGTGTCTCTCGGATGCAATACTAGAAAGACTGTAAAATTGGAGAAAATCGCTTCCTTTGAATGTAGAAAAATATCAGCTGGCTGGTTGATACTGGAAAAAGATATGTTTTAGAGGATAAAATTGGAGATAGTGCACAGGGCTCAAGGCAACTTGATTTCCGTATTTGCTTTATCTACTTCTCTTTTGTTACACTGAGAAACTAGATGGATTTTTTTTTTCTAAAGCTCAGGGGGTTAGATAGAGGGGACTTCAAGTATGAAATGGTTTGGGTATTTCTGCTCTTTCTGAAGGCCCCATTTTTTCAACCCAAATCATTAAGTCTTAGGATTGCAGAGAGAGCAGCCTATACCAACTGGCCAACAGTGACTTCAGGAAAATGCCGAGAAAGGACAGGTTTCCAAGAATAAAAGTGTTCACCCACGGCTCAGTGAATAGATGGAGATAACAGTAATCATTGGAAGTCATTACGGAAAATACACATCGGAGAACATCATTGTGTCTTATTAAAGCCCTAAAGAAATAGAAGAAATGTAATTATAATATGCATTTGTGTAAACCACCGATTTATTTCCTCTCTCTTCTGCGGTGGTAACAACTTCCCGCAGGAAAAGAGAACCCCAGCTGCCTGGCGAGAGGAGGCCCATGACTTCTCAGGCTGTTTTAGTGCTGTGAGGCCCGTACACACCATTGCTCCTGTTTGCTCTGATGGAGACTGCTCCAGCAGCTACCTGTCTGCATTTATTGGTCTCTTTCTTAATACCTTTTCCACGTTTCTAGTGTCTGAGCTGAAGCTGTTACCTGCTCCTGTCCTGCAGAAGCTCGCCGCTGGGCGTGTGTGCAGGAGCCCCGGAGGACGGGCAGGTAGCAGCAGAGGCGGACGCGGCCACGAGCAGTAGTGCCAGGAGGAGCAACAGGCCTTCCATTAAACACCTGCCACTTCCTTTCACGCTCACTAGAACCCGGGAGGTGGGCTTTTCTATCTTTACCTTAGAAATGAAACTCTGACTCAAAGAAATGAGATCGCCCATGCCAGTAGGTACATGTAGGCCGATGCCACCTGCACCCTATGCCAGCATGCCAAGATGGCTGCAGAAACTCCGGGGTGTCCCTGCCTCCCCACAGGGCCCCAGCCTTACACAAGCACATTCCTGGTTCCTCGCTAGCTTGATGCCTTTGTCTCCTCCCTTTTTCTGAAACGTTTTCATCCTGCACCTCTCTGCTTCAGAAACACTCATCCATCCCTTATGGCTTGATGCAAAATAAATCTCGGGGTTTTCCGAGTAGCATCTGGTGCTCACTCCTCCAGGCTGTGACAGACTCCATCACCTCTCATCAGAACATGGACTGGAGCATCATTGTCTCAGGGTCCCCAGCCTTGTGGACACAGCCCACTCCTCGGGCTGGACCTGCTTCAACACAGAGTGTGCACAGACGCCATCTGAATGCCGCTGCTCAGGCCCTCAGCCCCAGGGGCCCCTCCATGGCCGTGGGATGCTGGGCACTCTGCTGGTATATCTAACTCATGGTCTGGGGGGTCGCATTTCTGCAGGCTCAGCGGGGCCAACGCTGCCAGCGAAGAGAGGCTCGTTCTGAGTCTTTTACTCACGTCTCCGCTGGCAGGTGCTACCCCATTTCCCTGGGAAATTTAGGGACGCCCTCTGTTTTCGCTGAATGGAATGCGGACCCTCGTGAGGAGTGAAATCCTATTTCAACTTTGCATAACAGAGGGACAGGCAGTTTTTTTTCCTTTTGGATCTAGGGATGTTTATATGTTGTATGAAAATGTGTGTATGTATGTATGCATACGTGCGTATGCTTTGTTTTCTTGAGAAAGGGCTCTCAACTGAGAATTACTTGCTATTTTTCCTCCTCGCTGAGGTTGACAGACATCTTCCAGGATGTTACGTGGTTGCTCCAGGGCTCCAAGGCTTTTAGGGACCTTTCTGGTGGATACCCCACAGCTCTGAAGCCCTCTTTTTCCTACCCAGCAGGGCCGATGAGCAGGTCTGCCCTGGGGCAGGACATGTTCCTCCCGTGGTCTTCCTTCCAGGCCGGAGCAAAGGGCAGCTGAGGGCCGCGCCATGATGCTTCAGATCATGGAGAATACTTACGAAAAAAAACCCTCAAGCCTTATTTTTATTTTACTTTCATCCAAGTTAAGAAAGCCTGTGAAGGCACAGAAGCCCCAGCCTGCTGCCGCCATCGAGCCCCAGGGTGAGGGCCGTGTGTGGGCTTTTCCCGCGGTGACCTTTGGAAAACAAGGCAGGAAGTCCCCTTAATTAGAGACTCGGCATCTTCAAATGCAGTGACCCTCGTGTGGAAACAACCTCATCATTTATTGTTTCAATTAGATTATCTCTTAACCATGTCCGCCTGCAAGAGGCTAATTATCATTGACATCTTTTCAAACATCGATCACCTTCTTAATTAATAAAAAATGAGCCCTTGTTTTCTTCAGTAATTGAGTGTATCCCCTATGACTCATCGTCTCTGTTCCCACAGCACGTCCTATTCTGTGTTCGGGTGTCTGTTTGCATCTCATCTTATGACAACAAATTCTCGGGGCCGTCAGTGCGTCGCAGTGGCAGTGCTGGCCTCGCCACCAGCAGGTCAGGCAGGTGCTAAAGTCTCCATAAATACTGACCGAAAGAACGACTTGGCGATTGGGCCAACTATACATGGCATGAGTATCCACAGAAGGGCTTAGGGGACCCGAATTCCTGGTTGATTGAAGGACAATCAAGCTCTTTATTTGTTGTGACTCTTGCATTTTCTGATGACAAATATTTATCTGATTCCATCTTCAATAGGGAGAATCTAATAGATGGTGGTGACTCCGGACACTGGATTTGTTCATGACCTCATAACTTTTATTCTTGCCATTTATTGATTACATGGAAAATGTGCCAGACACTACACCAAGTTCTTTGTGCACCTTCGTTCAGATGGTCACTCAAAGCCACCCAATAGGACACGGGCCCCCGTCACCTCCACGTGGCCCAAGTAGCTGTGTGGGGCCCACCAGCAGCATTAACATGAGCCCCTGTCCTATTAATGTCTAGTGGCCTTTTCAATATTTTGCAGGACTTCCTGGCCCGCCCCAGGCTGACCCTCCATCCTATGTACCACAGCGACCTCATGGAAGCAGGTCTCTGTCATCTCCATTTTGTTCCTTGCATGGATGGGGTCACTGCCCTGTTATTCCAAGTGTGTGAACACAAAGCTGCTTATGGACAGACTCCGAGGAAGGGTTAGGAGCATAGAGAGGAGAATCATGACAGGTGCTGGCCCCCGAGGCCACTGGGGGATCGACGTCGCACCTGCCCTCCTGAGAGCCCTCTGCGTTCTGCTGCTGGCTTCCCGTCGTTCCCTTGCACCGGAGGCCTCCCAGCCTCGGTCCCCACCGCCTCCATCCCCGTGGAAATCCATCAGCATTGACTCTGAACTTGGCGTGAATCTCATGGGCACAGTTTACCTGTTTTGGGGGCCTTCCAGGTGAGCCTAATGTGCCCTCTGCAAGCTGAGTGCGTCCCGAGGAGCCGTCCTGAGCACTGGGCAGAGCTTTCTGCTATCTGGTGGTTTACAGATGGTGGTCCTTTTTTGTGTCTCTTAGCATATCTTTACTAGAGTAGAAATAGGGGATGTTTACAGGAATAGGCATGTTGACATCTAGACATGCTGCTGCTGAGCAGGTTCTGGGATTTCAGACCCAAGGCCCTACATAAGGGCCAGCTTTGCAACTCCTGCCCTGGCTCAGCACCCCCGGTCCCAGCACGGACAGGCCATGGTCTTCTCTTCTCTGTCTCCTGCTCATACCCCTCTTCTTTGAATATTCGGGGCTGCAATACAATGTCCTCCCTCTAGGAAAACAGAAAACAGCTTGTTCCTGCACCTCATAGAGAACAGCTGGGCTGTGCTCGGCCACCCTGTCTTCTGTTCCACCTTGGGAGTCATCGAGTCTTTCTCCACAGCCACCAAAAAGCCAAATTAAGGAGTTTTTTCAAAGTAAAGACACATTTCTGGGACCCCCACCCTCACCCCTTGCAATGCAAGGGACCAGAAAGTGAATTAAGTTTTTTAACTTCTCCCAGATCCAGTTCTTAGGTAGGACTTTCATCCCTATCAAAAGTGTAGGGGGAAATGGAACAAACCTCAGAAGTCAAAAAGCAGCAGGATACTTCCTAGTAACACCAGTTTACAGACAAGGGTACCTAGGATCAGAGAGGCCAACTCACCTGCCCTGAGCCGCCCAGCTAGCAAGTGGCAGAACTGGTCTTTTTAAAAAGAGTTCTGTCTGACTTCGATGAAGTACCTTCTGAGGATTCTGAGAACTTACCCAGGGTTTAGTGAAAGTTTCCTTGTACTAAATACATTAATTACTTTAGGGCATTAATTCAGCCATCATGAGGGGGGTTCCTAGGTGCGGTGTCTGTGAAGGACAAGACAGTGTCTGGGGCGGTTTCTTTCCCCTTGTGCCCCGTCAGGATCAGCCCGGCTCTCGCGTGGCCCGGCGCTGTGTCCCTGCAGCTCCCCCACCTTGCTGCTGGTCCTGGCATCCGGAGGGCGGAGCAGAAGCACTGGGGACAAGGGCAGGCTTGCCAGCAGACCCCAGGGCCTCCCAAGCCTCCGCAGGGCAGCCAGGTGAAGCTTTGCCTTTTCCCCTAGATGTTGTTTGCTTGCTTTTGCTGTTTGATCCCTTTTCCTGCTGGTACCTCAGCCCCATTTCAAACACCTCTGGGCACGAAAACCTTCCCGTAATGCAATTGTGATCCGCAAAGACAAATTGCAGATCATAAAATAAGCAGATAAAACTGAAAAGAATAATGGTGCTGGGTAATTTTTTTAGGACTTCAATGAGTTCCGTTTTTTGTTTCCCATCTACCACTTTTCTGGAAGGTTTGCACTGAATCCAGGCTACTTACTTGGGCCTTGATAAGTTGTAAGTCAGAAATTCTAATGGGCAAAATCATATTGATCCTGCCCATTTGCTGTTTGGTTCTTACCTCTGGTAACATACTTTACAGAGTGACAGCCAGAGGCCAGGAATGCATCTTAGAAGTCATACTTGCTGTCATGTTTTCATTGTCTCAGAAATGCAAAACCCTACCTGCAACTCACCTTCAAGTGTGCACACACAGTATGCAAAGGGGAGAAAGGCACGGTGTGGTCAGCTGCGAGAAGGCACCTTTCTTGGCCCAAATCAGAGGGGCGAATAGCAGCCAATGGAACATCCATCTTTCTTGGGATGTTTTCTTTTCCGACTTTCTCCTCAGGGGCTCCTCACTTTAAAAGAGGTTCCCACTGAACAGAAAATGCCTAGGCTGATTGTTCATCTTTAAGCCAAATTGTTGGGTTTGTACAACTTAATTTTGGGTTAAGATCCCCCAAATAAATAAGATTCAACAAACATATTGCAAACAATACCGGCCCACTTAACAGCTGATGGGCATTGGCAACAATGGTCTCAGCTCTTCTCTGTGGTTCTTAAGCCACTGAGAGCCTTTCTGCCTGATTACCCAAATCCGGGGACCCCAAGGGCTCACTCAACGCCTGAGACCAGACACAGCATATCGACGGTTGGAGAGAGGCTTCCATTTCACTTTTACCCCTCAGGCAAGCCCACTTTCTTCTTTACTGTCCCCATCTTTTTTTGCCTTTAAAAGCCTCAACTTTGCTCAGAATCTTTGCCTCCTTCCTCTTCTGAGTAAGTACTGGACAGAGTTTAAAAGAAGAACCAAAACTCCACTGTGCCTCGTGCCCATCCCTGGACACATGACATGTACCCGGTGATGGTCAGTCATCAAGATTATTAAGCATCTGCCTGTACCTTTGGCTGGTTAGATGAGTCGGGGTCATAGAGAAATGCAAGATGTGCTGTGCACCTTCTGTGCGGTACACAAGGCATCTTGTAAAGGTTAACTTACAAAGCGCCAGTTTCTGCTGGTCATGCTGGGGGCTGGATCCCCACGTTCATGCAGGGCCAGGAAGTGTTAGTAAAATGGGTGCACAGAAGGAAATGAATGAATTCACACCATCTTGTTCCAGAAAGGGTTTGGGGCGAGTGAATGCAACCGTCAGGGAGCAGCGCAAGTTCCCAGCAGGAAGCAAGTGCCCACAGTGCGCGCTGCTTTCATAGGATTTCCAAGGAGGGACGTCCCCTCGGGGAGGGACGTCAGGGGAGGCCCGCCCTCCTTGCCTCCACTCCGCTCGCTGCGCTGCCCTCGTCCTGGTCTCCTCTCCCACCTGTTCCCTGATCTGTCCGGACCCTGCCCAGGGGTCCTACGCCCATTAGCTCATGATATTCACATTGATCCTTTGTGGCTGGTGGGGTGCCCGTGTCACATGTGAGGAAATGGGGCTTAGGGAGGGTAGTGAGTCATTGAGTCACACGACAGGGTCACAGCAGAGAGCAGGGACTTGAGGGAGGTGCCTCCAGCCCTATGCTGTGTGCCCCACACCAAACTGCACCCCACCCGTGAAGAGCTGGTTCTCATTCTCCTCCTTCTGTCCTGAAGACCCACTGTAAAATCACACTTGGGGGTTGGGACTCATGTAAGACCAGCCAGAAATAAGGTGTGTCCCGGCCCAGCAGGACCCAGAAGGCCCGAATCTGTCTCCCTAGGCCCAGCGCCCGGGTGCCGGTGGCACAGGGCCCTCTACACGATAGAGCCTCTCAGTCCCCAGGGCCACACTGGTGGACTTCCTTTTGGAGAAGCCCGCCTACCTGTGGGTAAGCTCCCAGGGTGGCCAGGAGCTACACCTGGCGGAGAGCCGCATCTCCGTGAGGCTCAGCCTCCAGGGAGTTCAAACCGCTAGGTGCCTTTGGGTCCAGTGTGGCTTCAGTGGGTGAAGAGTCAGTGGGTGAAGGTCATCTTAGCAGAGGACATGGTGCTGGCCTGAAGGTCATTCCCAGCCTGAACCTGTGGTGTCGTCTGCAAGCATAGACCTGGGGACATCTTGGGCAGCAAAGGCCTTTAGGGAAATTTCATTTAACTTGATACAGAGCAATTGAGGCCTGATGGTCCAGTTTCATTTGAGCCCGTAGAAGACAAAACTAAAATATTTGGATTTCTTTTCTTCTGAAATGGATTTCCTTTATCTTCCAAATGTCTAGGGAGATTAAAGTGTGATAGCGTGATGGCCATCACCCATGGCAGGGATGCGGACCCTAATAGCTTTAAGAATCACCAGGCCTGGGGCAGGCCATTCACACTGACTCACCTTGTTCTTTGGCTTCATGGACTATGTGATGTTCTTTAATTTTTTAAAAGAATTTGGGACAAGAAGCCCCATTTTTGGAATTGCACGGGAGCCATGCTGTGGTGGGAATGCCCCTGTAGGCGGAGGCAGGGCTGCTCGTGTGGGAGCAAGGCGCGTCATGGGTCTGTGAGCCCAGCCGGCTCCACGGGGCTTCTCCGGTGCGGGCCGCTGGCTCTCCAGGAAATCGTAGCATATGAGGCCAGCCAGGAGCCCTGAGCACCATCTACTAGAGCTCCTACGTAAGTGGAAAGAGTGGGGTCCGAGGAGGCTGGATAATTTATCCCGGTTTACACACCAGGCCTCATGATTCCCACCCAGCAGTGTTCCCACCACTCTTGTCTCCTCCAAGTCAACCAGTTTCACTCATTCCTCCATTCATTTGGCTAAGAAGATGGTGTAAAGAAAAATAAGACATGGGCCTTGCCCCTGGGCACTTGCAGATTAGAGGCATGGGGACAGATGGTGCAGAGACACCAGGAATGTGGGTGCAACCCCCGGACACAGTGGGTTGAGCGTGCACAGGGATGGCAGCTTCTGGCCCCGGGGGTGGTGCAGGGAGAGTCCCATGAGTTACGCTCAGACCAAGGGGACATTTGAACATAACTCGGGCTTCATTAAGTAAAAGCGTTTGGTGGTCTAAGGAGGAAGCGGGCAGTGTTGTTAACATCGCAGAGGAAAGCATAGGAGAAGAGTCGCGACATGCCCAGCAACCGATCTGAATGCTGGTTCATCTTAAGCTGGCATCACTCAGGGGAGTGGTGGGAAATGAGGCCGTTAGCAGGGCTGGGGTCAGCCCCGGAGGGCCTCTCCACAGGCTACTCCTCTGAGCTGAGGGACCGAGGTGGCCTCTGAGTGGGGAGACCTGCCCTGTTTAAGTTCTCGGACGGTGAGGGGGGATTGCAGGTGGGGGCGAGAAGGAGGACTGGGTATATGTTTTGGTGAGTCATTCTCTTCATACCCAGTGTTTTTCAGGGCACAGCAGGGCACAGAAGGGTGGCTTCAGGAAGTCTGCCCCCTTTAGTAAGCTCCAGATCCCGCAGGGACGGTGCACCCTTCACACAGCAGCTGTGCACATACCTGATGCGGGAAGGGCGAGGGCAGGAAATCACCCAGCACTGGGCCCGCTGGGGCCCTGAGCGGGGAATCACCGGCTCTGTGCCCTCCAGGCCCTTGGTAGCAAGCACTGCATAACTGCCTGCAGGGGTGTGGCGCATCTGCTCCCCACGATTCAGCGATAGGGAATACCCAGCCCAGAGGACATACTTGTCATAGACGATTTATCGGACAAAGTTTTAAATTTTCCTAAGGAAGACTCTCTTAAGATACGGAGACTTTGCAGATATTACATATCTTAATTTTTAATGATAAGTCCATGCTGTGATTTTAAGATATTTTTTCTCTGTGGAACAAATACTGGTAACCTTGATTTATTTCAGGAAAAATACAAATGAAAGTGGATCTCTTAAATGTACTAAATATAATCCATTTTCTCAGAATCTGAGCCTGCAAATCTCCTATCTAGAAGGAAAGAATTAATTTTTGAAAAGCAGCATGAAAATGTTATGAACATCAAAGCCCTGAGAATTCACTTAATATAATTAACTTGACTCAAAAGGGGGATATGGGAGCCCAGGAGTTTAAGGTTCTTACCACATGAAACTATCCCATTATCACGCATCACGTACTTGTCCCATAATTTTCAGTGTCTTTACTGGAGGGTGGCCCTTCAGCAGTGAGTGCCCTGAGGGTGGCGTGTACCCACGGGCCCGGCGGGGAGGCCAAGCTCACAGAGGCCCATGGCAGAAGCGACCCTCGACTCAGTTACAAGCTTTGCGAGGCGCCCTTGTGACACAGACAAGAAGAGGCCATTTAGACCCAGCCCACCCCGGCCTCCTGGAGGTGCCGTGAGCCAGCGAGCAGCCCTACCCAGATCCTGCAGAGCCTCTAAGGCTCGGGTTGGGGACAGGCTGGGAGGCCCCTCAGTTCCCTCCACGACTCGCCCGTGTCACCTGACACCATTTCCTGGAAGCACCCAATGTACATCGGCCCTCCTCGACTGTAGCTAAAGAACTTTGGGTGTTTTCCATTTGCTTAGCCCTGTGCCGTGCAGAGAACACAGAAGAAAGTGCATGCCTGCCTTCAGGGAGCGGCGTCCGCTGCCCACACCTGGCCCACTGCTGGGGGCGCTTCACGTGCCTCTGTGGACCTTTGCTGAGCTCTGCTCCCGCCACCAGCCTCTCCCGTTACAGACAAGAACGAGCACCTTGTGGCCGGAGCGGCGGCTCCTGGGGACTGTTCACCCTGGAGTTGGGGTAGGATGGGGACAGAGCTGCCTCAGGGGGACTGTCACCTGCAGAAAGATGTTCAGAGTTCAATATTCAAGGAGACATTTAGAACATAAAATGTGCCATTTTTCTTAAAAAGAACCTGCGTTTCCTACATACGCTTAGGGAAGAGTCTGGACAAGAACGGAAAGGTGTTGGCAGCGTTCACATCCTAGGCTAGGAGTGGCCGTGCCTCTTGCTTCCCCCTTACCGACCTCCTGCGTCATCCCTGACCGCGGGCCCCTCATGCCCCCCGTCTCATCCGGACACCAGCCTGCCCGCTCCATGGGGCACAGGGGCCCATCTCTCAGCAGGGCCAGGGGGAGAGGATTTCATGGCCTCCCTCATGGTCACGAGAAGAAGGATGCGGTGCGTTCTGGAAGGAGCTCGGTGGTCAGGGAAAGAGGAGCAGCAGAAGCACGGAGGAGAGGAGGGTCGGAGGCAGCTGCCTGCTTGGCACGGTCACGGAGTGTGTCCGGACTGGCGGGCAGCACCACCCGGCCTGTGGCCGCTGGTGTGGCCCAGAGCAGAGCCCGAGAGGCCGCAGCTCAGAGAACCGAAGGAGAGTGAGTCCCTTGGCCTATTTCGGCTGAAGGCAATAGGGGCCCAAAAGTGGCTTCACCAGGCAAGAAGTTGATTCTCCTCACATATAGGACACTGGGGATAGATGGTCTGTGGCTAGTGCCACTGCTGGAAAGATGCCACCATGAAACCAGCTTCTTCCAGATCAGGGTTGCTCCACGTCGTGCTGCTGACATCTGGACCAGATGATTCTTTGTGGGGTCGTCCTGGGCTCTGGAGCACGTTAGGTGGCATCCCTGGCCTCCACCCACGGGATGCCAGGAGCAGCCAGGACCCACCCTATGGAAACCAGGTGTCTCCAGACACTGCCTACTGTCCCCGGGGGTGCAGAGCCACCCCTGTGGACAAACACTTCCTGGGCCCCTGCCCTGCCATCTGTAACATGGGCTGTTGTCTTCAGATGCTTAAAAAGAAAAAGCAGGCGGTCCGGTTTGTTGGGGAGTAACAGCTCTAAAAAGTCTCTCGGTGGCTTTTTGCCTGGACTTAGCCATGTGACCGCCCTGTCCTCTTGATCAGAAGTGGGGAGCGGAGCATTTTGTCTGGACACTCAGCATCTCTAGACAGGGTTGGGATTCTGGTAGCGGCTACGCAGGAGGTTAGAGGAGAAGGTGGTGAGCAAGGCCTTCCGGAGACCTGCTGATGACGCCCTCTGTAGGCACAGAGGCCCGTGGTGATGCACACACTCCCACGAGCATGTCTTCCCTGCCCTTTAGGACCATAGTGTCTGTGAGCTCCACAGACCCCGTTCCCAAAATCCCAGGCTCCCATTTGTATCTTGGTATCCAGTTTACTTTGAGCCCTGAGGAAAGTTGTGGGGAGGGACATGTGTGCACAGTTGCCCCAAATGCCTTCTTGCGTGTGGGGCCAGCAGCAGTGCCGGGATGGAGCACATAATTGGCTGTTATTTAAGAGTTCCTTCACTCAATTTTCATCTCATTAGATGGAAATTTATTTTGAAGTATTCCATTTGTCCTGTAGGACACCACGTTCTTTCATTTATTTTTACTTTATAAAGAACATCAATCACATATCACGTTAGAGAATGTGCCACACTTCCCCTTGTCGGCTCACCTTTGCTTCCGTGGTTAACAAGCCGTGACCAATGCCCATTTCAACTAAGCCCACCAAACCCCGTTCCCCAACTATGTTGAAAGGAGTCCCACACAGCACGTCCCTTCCTCTGCACATATGCCAGTTCGTGTGCCTGGGGACCCTGTGGCCACCTTGGGTTTGATGATTCACTGGGAGGGCTCCCAGGACTCTGCAGGTAGTTAAACATACAGCCGTGATTTACTACAGCTAGAGGACACAGAGCAGGTGCATCCGAGGGAAAGGGCCCACAGGGCCAAGTCCTGGGACTCTGGGCACCAGCTTCCCAGGGTCCTCGCCCAGCAGGCTGGCACAGGACACTCTCAGTTCCCCTGCAGGTGGTGATATCCGAGCAAAATGTCATCTCCCGGGACCCTCAGAAGGGACCCAGTGCTCGGGGTCTGCAGGGCTGGTCATACTAGGTGCACAGACGCCTGCCCAGCGCGACCAAAACTCTGGGCTCCAGAGGGGAGCAGGTGTTCGGCCTGACCCATGCTGTGCGAACAGTTTGGCACTGAGAGCCTCTCGTAGGACGAAACGTTCTCGGCTTTGGAAGTAGTGATGGTGGCACGACATCATGAATATGCCAAAATGCACTGAATCATGTGCTTTAAAATGGGGACAGCGATGACTTCTGTTATGTGAACTTTAAGAAAAAATCCCACCTCTACCATTCCTGTAGAATGGAACAGTGGGGGATAAAGTTCATGAGTTGATTTGGGGCCAAATTATATTCAGCATCAGGCCAGGAGACTGGATTCCACTCTGTGGATCCTAAGAGCGTCAGGCCAGGAGACTGGATTCCACTCTGTGGATCTGTAGGTCCCAGGGGATCCACTCGGAGGGGGACGCTGCTCCGAGGGGTAGGGCCTGGCGGAGGGTGGTGGCCGCGCCTACAGGGGAGGACCTGGAGGCAGGGACGCTAGCCGGGCTTCCTGACAGAGCAAGCCGGATTCGAGAGCCTGACTGGCTCAGTGGTCACTGTGGAAGGGACGCCTGCCTGATGTCCCCAGCGTCACTGGCCGGTGCAACCCAGCCACATCCTGAGATGCTGACAAGCTTCCGGGTACCATCTCCAAACCCCCTTCCACCCTGTGAAACAAGGCTCAGGGAAAGGAGCAGATCTGAGCCCCGGTCTCTCTGCCTTTGCACCCCGGTGGGAGGCTGCTGGCTGGGGGCTCAGAGATGGAGCTGTGCTCGGCCCAGCCTGTGTCATTGGGGGTTTCTCTTCCACTGCACCCCTGTAGCATTCTGAGCCTTATGACCATCCAAGCTTGCGATGTGTGGGATAATATAAAAATAGCAAAAAAATAATGCCTGTGCCAGCCTCTCCACCTGACACTTGGCTGCAGGAGTGTTCTCAGGAGCACGTCACAGAGCTTCAGTCTTAGTACATTCCCCCGGTAATAGCTATGGAACCCATCCTGAAAGCCATATTTTTAGTTTTGAAACAACTAAATATAAACTCAAGTATTCAAATGAGCCAAGCTACCTTGTCAAAGCTACTTGCCTATGGCCAGCACTAGCTGGCCGAGTGTCCTGTCCGTGGCAAGTGTGCTGGGCTCTGAGTGCACCCAGAGTGGTGCAGGAAGCTGGCGGGGCCCCCAGGGGCCCTGCACCAGTAAACTGGGAGTGGTGGGCAAAGGGCAGTGGGGGCGAGTGGGGGAGGCTTCCCGAGGGATGGAGGACACTTGGACTAAGGAGGATTTAGGAACATTTTCGCTTTTGGACTGGCGTTTACATGAGAGGTGGAAGGATGTAGGGACAGATGAGAGAAAAATGTTCAAACAGAAGGAAATGCTTGAGTGGAGGAAGAAGGCCATGCTGCTAGGCGCCTCATCCATTTGCCTCCCGCGTAACTCGGTGTGGCGTTGAGAGGGGGCCTGTGGCAGAAGCTTTAATTGCACACGTAGGTTGTGCTCTGAGCACGGAAGGCCTTGAACAGTATGCTAAGGACTCGGAGTTTTCTCCTGAGCTTTTGGGGTTCAGCATATCTGAGCATGGGAACCACATGATCAAACCTGTGTTTGAGGGACTCCAGCTTTGCAGCAGGGGAGAAAATAGGGTGGCATGAGAACTAAGGTACAGGTTTGCATAACCTTTTCAGTAGAGCTTGAGTGTCATCAGGGCTGCATGCTCGTGATCCGGAAATGTTGAACTTGTCTTTCAAGGTTTCTGTCTGATCAGCAGCAGACTCAGCGGGATTCTGAGTTCTCAGAATTCCATGTGTTCTCTCGACAGGGAAAACTTGAGAATTAGGGAACTGAAGGTACTTTCCTCAGTAGGGCAAATCCAGCTGTAGCATTGAGACCCCTCAGCCAGGTAGGCAAAGTTTCAGGCTTATCCTCTCGTGGTTTGCCCTCCTGTTTGTTTATGCACTTCAGGAATACCCACCGAGCACCTTCAGGCCAGGCCGGGGGTTGGCGAGGAACAGAGCAGTCCTGGGGAAGCAGAAAGAGCAGGCACTTTGAGGTCAGCAGACAGGATTCCAGTCCCGGGTCCATGCTTACTGCCCCGCCTTCCGGACACACATCCGCACCCATAGAATGTGCCTGTTAACACGCCCCCCTCAGGCGATGGCTCAGGGCGAGGTTAGACCGCTTGTCTGAAAGCCCTTCGTGAACACACAACCTCGGCCAGCATAAGTGATGACAAACCGATACAACTCTCTCGCTCTGGAATCTGATACGACTCCTTGCCTTCACCTGAAAGCATTTGGTCAAAACTACCCACAGAACTTCCAGTAAAGGCATGTTTACAGAAACCTCTGAGACTAATAGCCACAACATTTAAGATCAGAATCTTATATTTTGTGAAAATGTTATGTCATGAAAAGATTCTACAAATGTAGGTTTTTTGGTAAGGAAATGGAGGCTTGCAGTTCTCGGAACTTGCCGCATGTAAATCCAGGCGGACTGAGGTTAAACCCAGTGCTCTTTCCTGATTCACGGATAAATAATATAAACAGAGAATTTATTTTTCTGAATTATCCATGCTTACTGACCTTGATGATTCAGAAAGACACTTTCTGTCGACCCCTGTGTAATACTCACAGTATCATTTTTAATTAGTTTAAAAGCCACACTGAGTGCTTAGGGTATTTTGTGGAACAGTGCCCCCCAGTGGCTAAGGATACACGTGAAAATCACTGTCACGGTGCTATTTTTAGCTGGCTAGAGAATTGATCGAAAGGCGGGCATTTAAGGAGATCAGCGATCATGCTGCAGATGCATGTATTGTGTATGTGCAGCAAATAAGCGTGAAGACAGATACTATCTGGCATGTTAACTGGGCGTATGATTTCCTGATCACTGACCTATTAGTTCACTTATTAATATATAACATTACTTTGAGTATAAATCTAGTTGCCTGCCTGTCCTTTATAAGAACATTAACAATGTGCCATATGATCATTTGATCAAGAACACTGTTTTCTGCCAAAGCCAAGAGCCTCAATAATTATTTTTTAGAAATGCGGTTAGATGTGATTTGGAAGATACATGAGTATAGGAATAGATAAGTCAAAGGATCGACACATGGGACCCAATTTTTATGAAATATTACTCTTGTCTCATGCTTCTTTTTGTCCAGCAGATCCTTACAGCCCCAAACCTCAATACCATATTTCTGAAAACGGAAATTAAATACCGCCTCTAAAAATATACTTTCATAACTAAAAATACCCAAGTTTATCTTTTAAAAATGTATGTAGCTTTTGGCTAACAAGACAAAACAGTAAATAGATACCATATCAAAATATTTTTTACTGTGAAACTCTATTAAATGGAGATGAGGTTTTGAAACTTGTACTTGGTAAGATGAATTTTTGAAACTTGTAACTCGTGGTTTTAAGAGTCCTCATCACACATTCCCTGGGACATGGGACATGCACACCTTAGACCACATAGTCACAGTTATCATATTGGAAGAGACTTTGTAGTTTGAGAAACAAAGGGCCATAAATATTTGGTGAATTGAATTGAGGAAAACAGTCTCATTTTGTCATTACAGAGCTAGAACTAAGGGACTGTGTTTCTTTCCACTCCGTGTTGGACCAAGCTTCTGAGAAGCCTACGCATCAAAAGTCTCGTGTGGGACTCCAGCCCAGATTTCCCTGATTATCATCTGCTCCCATTACGATGGTATATAGATCACAATTAATCAACCAATGTTGATACATCATTTCTAACTAAACTTGATTTCCTTAGAATGGACCCAAAGTCCTTTTCTGTCCCAGGCTCCCATCTGGGCTGCCACGTTATGCTCGGTCATCATTCCCGATTACACTGTCGCTGCTATGATACTTTCTCATACATTGCTTGTTTTTAATGACCTTGATAGCAGTCAAAGTCAGGTATTCTGAGAAATACTGCTCAGCTCTCTTTCAGAATGTTCTTAAATTGCAATTTCTTCCGATTTCTTTTCATCATTAGGCTGGGGTTTGGGGCCTAGGGAAACAGCCCGCGGAGTGAAGTGCCATCTCAGCATGTTCTGTCCAGGCCACAGCTTGACTTAGGTCTTCGATGTCATCCATGGTGGCCTGGCTGAGGTCATGTTTGTCGGGCTTCTCTGGAAGTTTCTCTGTTCCCCTTTCCACAGTGTTCTTTTTGGAAGGAAGTAATCGTGCACGGCCCACACTTAATGGAATGGAAGATTGTGTTCTCCCTCCTTAAGAGTAGGGTATTTGTATAAATTATTTAGAATTCTTTCATATGGGAGATTTGACTGCTCTCCACCATTTATTTACTTACTGAATCATTTATTTATATTAATATCGACTCAGATACTTTTTATCCTTTGTATTATAATCCAATACTGCTTTTTTCTTTCCCAAACTGTCCCAGCCTTGTCCGTCGGGCGGGCTCGCAGCTGGCTGCCCGCACCACGTGGGCTTTCTCTTTTCTTCTCTTTCCTCCATCCCTTCCCCTCCCCTCTTTCACTCCTTAAGCACTTTTCTACTTTCTGATACTACAAGATGCTGCAGGCTTATCTTATTATCTTATATTTTCCCTCTGCCAGACCTAACATAGCCATTTCTCCAAGGAGCCCTGTTCCTTCCACTGAATAATGGTATGAGAAACTAAATCTCTGCTCATTAGTACCAGGATGCCAGGCCCTCGCAGCTGACTGCACGAAAAATAAGTATGTGTGTGCTGACCTGTGTTTCTACACATACTCACCTATCTGTCTTTATCTGCATCTCTCTAAAACTCAACATGAGTTCATACTGACGTCTCTACGTGGTACATTCTGTCACTTGTGCTTATCTGCAGTTACCTCATTAGCAGTGAGCATCTTGAGTCCCACCACCTGCCATCCATGTGCTTGTCCAGTGCAGACCCAGAAGTGATGGGATTACTGGCCTTACCTTGTGACAGACATGTCTGCCCGAGTGTCATGTTTATGGACAGTTTATTTTTTCATTTGCCTTCCCTCTCGCCTTCACTTTCCATTTTAAGAATCTCCTATTTGTATATCTCACCAATGTTTTTTGCCCTTCTAAAAGTTTGTTGTGTTCCTTGAGATATTTTTTATTGTGGGAAAATATATATAACATAAAATGGATCATTTTAGCCCTTTCGAGTGCACAATTTCAAGGCCTGGAGCACTTTTGGGTGTGTTGGAATCACCGGCAGATGTAGAAGTTGGCCTTCGCGTGAACAAAATATATCATCTAATCTCCTAAGGCACATTTTTCTTTAATGGTGGCATTAAATACATTCAAAATGCTCTGAGACCATCACCACCATCTATTTTGAGCTCATTTTTATCCCAAAGAGAAGCTCTGTCCCCATTAAAAAATGACTCCCTGTTCCCCCTCGTCTAGCCTCTGGA
The DNA here is from genome assembly GCF_040802235.1 of Manis javanica. NCBI lineage: Eukaryota > Metazoa > Chordata > Mammalia > Pholidota > Manidae > Manis > Manis javanica. Next base: position 2,950,869 of record NC_133161.1, on the reverse strand, counting down.
ATCTCTTTTCTATTTTCTACTCTGAGTTTGACATTTTAAGTGTTTCATGTAAGTAGAATCAAACAATATTTTTCCTTTTATGTCTGGCATATTTCATTTAGCATGATATTTTCAGGATCAGCCGTTGTAGTACGTAATCTGAACTTCATCCCTTTTTAAAGGCTGAATAATGTTCCATCCTGTGGGTGCACCACATTTCATTTATCCACGTTCCATTGATGGACATTCTGGGGGTTCCCACCTTTTGCCTACTGTGAACACTGATGTGAGCGTTACTGTACACATATAGGTTTGACTTACTACCTTTTAAAATATATAAATCAGTGGTTTTTAGTGTATTCATGATTCCTACAACTAGAAATTCCTTTCTAATCTGGCTGCCTTTTCTTTCTTTTTCTTGTCTGGTTGCCCTGGCTAAAGCCTCCAGTGCAGTGTTGAATAGAAGTAGTGAGGGCGGATATCCCTGTCTTGTTCCCGGTCTTACTGGGAAAGCTACCAGTATTTCTCCATTCCTTATGATTTGGGATGTCAGTTTTTCACAGAGGATGAGACGGAAAAGGTTCCCTTTTGTTCCTGGCGTGTTCAGTGTCTTTAACATGTAAGGGTGATGGGTTTTTTTCTATTGCTGCTCCTACTGATCTGATAATGCAGTTTTTGTCCTTTATTCTAATAATATGGTGCATTACACTGATTGGTTCCCTATGTTGAACCAACCGTGTGTTTTGGGGATAAATTCTACTTTATCACAGTGTATAATTCTCTTCAGGTTGCTGGATTTGGTTTGCTAGTATTTTCTTGAGAAATTTTTACATCTACGTTCCTAAGGGATATTGCTCTGTAGGTTTCTTGTGATGTTTAGCTTATCAAGGTAATTCTGGCATTACAGACTGAACTGAGAAGGATTCCCTTCCCTTCTACCCTTCTGCTTTTTTTTTGCCATTTTCTTTAAATATTGTTTCTGCCCTTTTCTCTCTCACTTCTGCTTTTAGACTCCCGTTATGCATAGGTTGATACACTTAATGGTGTCCCACGGTCTCTGAAACACTGTTAATTTTTCTTCATCCTCTTTTCTTTCTGTTCCTTAGACTGGATAATCTCAATTATCATCAAGTTTACTGTTTCTTTCTTCTGCCAGGTCAAATATTATTTTGTACCCCTCTAATGAATTGTTTATTTCAGTTGTATTTTTCAACTCCAGAACTTCTATTTGGTTCATAATAAATAGTTTCTCTGTATTGATATTTCTAGTCAGAGAGACACAGTTCTCATTCCTTTAGTTCTTTAGACATAGATTCCTTTAGTTCTTTGAAGATGTTTATAGTAGCTAATTTAAAGGATTTTTTTCCCTATTATGTCTAAGGACTGAACTTCCTTGGCAATCATTTTTATTAACTGCTGTTGTTTCCTGTGTATTGGTCATACTGTGCTGTTTCTTTGTGTGTCTTACGATTTTTGTTAAATACTGTACATTTAAATAATACAGTACAGCAGCTCTGGAAATCTGTGTTACCGTTCTCCCCAGGTCCTGTGGCATGTGTTGTCACTATTCATCTGTGTAGTGGCTTCCCTGAACTAACTCAGAAAGTCTGCTCTCTTTTCATATGTGGCCACGAAAGTCTCTGCTGGGTTTGCTTAGTGGTCAGGTAATGACTGCATAGAGATTTCCTTAAATGCTTTGAAGCAGTAAGTCTTGCAGTGGGTGCCAGCAGGCTCTGTGTGCATGTAAGGGCACCACATCTATACTCAGCCAAGCAGCTCACAACCCTGCCAAAACCTGCATTTCCTGCTTGCTCAGTCTCAAGGTCAGCCAGAGGTGAGAGATGAGGACGCTGTCACATATTTCCTTGGCATGCATGCAGTCCCACACATAAAAATAGCCTTCTAGATTCCCAGCAGTATGTTTTTGAAAACTTTATGGACATCTCATTGCCTCGATTTTCCTTTTAGGTTTTTTTGGTCGCCTTCTCATTTACTCCCAACTGTTACCATAACCTCAGGCAGCTGCTATTTTAAACAATTGTCGCTGACTGTTTTTGACAAATGCCCTAGGGAAAAGGCATTTGCAGTGAGCGAGCTCTGAGTTAGATCAAATAAATACAAATCTGGTGAGTTCAGGGTTCCAAGAAACTGCCCGTCGGGTGAAATAATGGCAGTCCTCTAGGAATGGGGCTCTGGAGAGCCATAAAGATCTTGTTCCCCCTCCAGCACCTTCTAAGCTGGTGATTGTAATGGCCATTATGATTATGCAGCTGTTGGTTTTCAAGACTGCTGTGGAGCTGGGGACAGGAAGATGGGAATAGCACCAGTTAAAAGGCCACAAAGCTCACTATTCTGACCAAGATTCAGTCATTTTTCTTGAATAAGTGCACCTCAGGTTTTTGGAAGCCACTGGTTAATTGCCAACATTGGAAAAAGGTGATTTTGACAATTTTTGCAATCCCCTTGCTTTTACAAAGGAGCAGGTTTTCAGAGTCCTTACTCAGCTGTTCTGGACATGGCTCCTCCTGCCATAAGGTGTGGCAAGTAGCTCTTTTCTCCTTTTTTTTCAAAATGGCCTTTTCCTCCACGCTGATGCAGGTGGTATTGGGTGGACTCAAAAGGATGCTTGTTCCCCACCACTGCTCTCAAGAATTTTCAGGGAAGACTGAAATGTTCAGATAGAAGCAGTGTGCTTCTGTCAGGGTGAAGGTTGAGTAGATTGAAACCCATATTTCTGACATTTTTAGTGCTTAATACTGTATTGTATAAGAGTACAATTACCTGGAAAAAAAATCACATTGGCACATTTACTCTGCAGTGCCAAAATGGCTAATCCTTTGAGAGGGGAGATCCTTGGAATAATGAAATGCATGCTGTCTTGTTTTCTTATTTAATGCATCGGATTAATGTGCTACTCAGTATTTAGCTGAATTCCCCCAAATAAGCTATTTAAAAGCAATTTTTCTTTCATTCTTCCATACAGAATGCTAAAGACATATAATAGATGATTACCCATAATACCCGAAAGAGAAAAATTTTTTTCTTTTCCTCTTGAAATTAAGATTTGTGTACAGAGGCAGGTGAGTGTGGCGTGCGTCCCCGGGCTGCCGTCCCTGCGGCTGGTCGCCCCGGGCAAGCGAGTCCCGGGTGGGACGGGAGGCGGGTCCCGCGGGGCCGGGGACTGCGAGGCGCGGCGCGGGGCTGAGAGCGCGCAGCGCGGCCCCCTCCCGCCCCCTCCTGTCCCCTCCCGTCCCGTCCCGTCCTGTCCTGTCCGCTCCCACCGCGACCCTGCGGCGCCCGCGGCCCTGGTGCTCCGGCCCGAGGGGGCAGCCGGCCCCTGGGCCCACGACGGCCACGCCGCGCGGCCCGGGCCCCTGACCGTTCTCTAAAGCGCTCTCTGTTTCATTTCGGAAATGGAAACTTAGAGTGATTTGGCCAGTGAGAACCTCCTCAACTCAGGGGGCCTTGAGAACTCTGTCCTGAGCAGTCCGCCTTGGTCTATCAAGGGAACCATGCAACTGATGGACGTAACAAAACACAAGTTCTTAAGGAGCATGGAGATGAAAAATTTTCCAAAGATGAACAAAAAGAGATTAATACATAAAATTGTAAAGGAAAATACTCAGTTAAAGGAGGAAATCCAGAAGCTTGAAGCTGTTAGAAGAGGCCGCCGGAAACTTCCAGATTAAAGTGGATATTCCCGAAACACGGATGAAGTTCACATGCTCAGAGAATCCTGAGATGGACAGCCAGTTTTTTAACACCTCTTGTTTATTTCAGGTGAGCTCCCAAGTTTTTGGTGAGCTGCGAAGAGGACAAGCGCTTATCACATTTGAAAAAGAACAGTTGCCCGAAATGTGATTAGGATGGGGAAACATCATGCGCAGATAGAGGACTTGGAGGTGGAGGTGACGGCCAACCCCGTCCCATTGAACTCTGGAGTCAGATTCCAGGTTCCCGTAGATGTGTCTAAAATGAAGATCAATGTTACTGAAATTCCTGATGAATTGCCTGAAAATCAGATGAGAGACAAGCTAGAACTGAGCTTCACTAAGTCCCGACACGGAGGCGGACAAGTGGAGTGTGTGGAGTATGACAAGCAGTCCCGGAGCGCCGTCATCACATTGGTGGAAATGGAAGTTGCTGACGAGATTTTGAAAAAGAAAGACGATCCTCTTTATATAAATCAACACTGCCATAGAGTCACTGTTTCTCCATACACAGAAACGCACTTGAGAAATTTTCAGGACTATCTGAGAGGACAGTGCTTCTGACTGGAATGGAAGACCTTCAGATGATGGATGAAGAGATTGTAGAGGATTTACTTAACATTCACTTTCAACGGGAGAGGAATGGACGTGGAGAAGCAGATGTAGTCGAATGCTCTCTAGGTGAAGCCCGCATAGCATACTTCGAAGAAGAGGCTCATGGAATCATATGAAAATTAGAGCTACTGGGTCCAAATCATTATCAGTGTTTGATAAAAATGAGTATTTGTTTTGTAGTCCCCACTTCCCGGAAGCTGCTTGGTGTGGTCATGGGGCACCATGGAGAAGCATGAGCAAACATTTATTTCTGCCCTTTCCGTTAGGAGGGTAATTAATGTGTGCTCATACACTCGCCCTTTCTAATAGTAACGGATTGCCAGGGACGGGGATTTCCCTGGGAAGTGCCTTTGGCAGCCTGGAGATTTTGTGCCCTACTTTTCAAGGCCTGGAGTGGTTTTGGGTGTGTCGGAATCACTGGCAGATGTAGAAGTTGGCTTTCCCTTGAACAAAATATATCATCTAATCTCCTAAGGCACATTTTTCTTTAATGACTATTCAGTATATTAAGTACCATCTATATGCCCTTCATAATAAAAAGCACTTTAGGTTGAGTGATTAAAGGCCCTTGGTACCTATGAAATGATGGCGAAGCTTGAAAAAATGAACCTTGGTACAACTGGAGAATATTTAAGAAGTGCAATCAAATGAAGAGATTCAAAAAGAAACATAATACATTTAAACTCAAAGTGAAGATATCACATATAGAGAAGTGTGAGTCTTTAAAGACTTTGTAGAGGAGGAGATTCAATCAGATGTTAAAGGAATTTATGTGCATGTATTAACAGGGGTCTTTCGGCATTCTGAACCAGGACTGACGGGGACATCCATCAGCCACGTGTGGGGACAGCAAGCCAAAGCAGGACTGGAAGGGGGTTTGATGTCATGTTACCAACAGCCCATCCAATAAAGAAATCTCTCTGCAGCCCCTGGCATATGTGCTTAACCAGTCTGTGTCTGGACGTATCCATTCAGTATAGCTTAGCGCTCTCACCGAGGAAGCAAGCCGTGATTGTTATGTAGTTCCTTATATTAATCTAAAATTTATCCCTTGAATTTTCTATCCTTTGGTTTAGTTATTTCTTTTGAAGAAACTCAGAATCAACCTAATTCTTTTTTGACAGTTTCTGAAATCTGAGAGAATGTGCCTATTATTTCTCTCCCCTGTTCAGTTTAATTGAAAGAGCCTCAGGTAACAAATCTGGGAAGAGTTTCTAGGCACTATTCCGTTATTTATTTTCCTTGTAAACCAAGGACAGTTAGCCTGCCTGAGCTGCTGCTCATATAGTGGGTGCCCCTTGGCCTCTGTGGCCTCCCTGCCCGGACTGGGCTCTACCAAAAGCAGCTGTGACTCTTGCTTCCCAGCTGGGGGCATTTCTCCATGACCACCCCCTTTGGGAACTCCCTGCCTCCTGGGTCAGGAATTGGATTCCATCTTGTTGTACCTGAAGTCTCCATCTCAGCCTAGGCACCTTGACAATTTGGATGACTATATTATTTTTATTTTCATTCTGACAATTTGGATGGTTTTCTCACATTGCAGTTCATGCGGATTGGGCTGACAATGAGGGTCAGCCTCTCCGTCTGCCAGGGACTGAGATTCCTTCCTCTAGAGGGCATGGATTCTGTGGGAACTTGGATTTCTCCCCTGGACTCTCTGTGTCTTGATGACAGACTCAGGAAGAGACTGGAGAGTTTCTCACTGGAGGTATTTTGGGACTGTCCCTGAAAAGGTGTACATCTCTTCTACCTGTATTTCCCATTGGTTTGGAGTCAGTCATGTGACCTCCCCTAACTGCAAAGGAGGCTGGGAGATTTAGTCTAGTTGGGTGGCAGAAGGAAAAAGGCCAAGCCTAGGAGTCATATATATCAGTTCTGCCCAGACTTGTGCTAGAATTCAGGCGCGTGGCCCCACCTGGCCCTGGAGGATTCTGGGAGCAGAGCCTGCCTGGAGGTCCGGAGGGAAGGGGCCGTCCTTACACTGCCCAAACCTATTGACCATAGGTAGATGGGTGCATCGGTCTTCTGTGTGACGGAGCAATAGTGCATAAGGTCACACAAGTGAAACTGCTTAAAATATTGTTTAGAAGAAAAGCAGCATAAAATGAGTGGTGATATCTTTTTAACAAATGGTTCTGGGACAACTGGACAGACATATACAAAAGAAAGAAGTCGGACCTTTACCTTATACCATATATAAACATTATCTCAAAATGGATCAAACATCTAAATGTAAGAGCTAAAACATTGAACTCAGAAGAAAAGAGAGGGGTAAATCTTCATGGCATCGGATTTGGCTAAGGACTCTTAAATATGGCACAAAAGTATGAGCAATGAAAGAAAAAATAGATAAACTAGACATCATCAAAATTAAAAGCTTTTGTGCTTCAAAGGACACCATCACAGAAGTGAAAGAGCAGCCCATAGAATGGGAGAAAATATTCGCAATTCGTGTATCTGATAAGGAGCCTGTTTCCAGAATATGTAAGGACTCTTTAAACTCAATACTAAAAAGGCAAATAATCCAATTTAAAAAAAATATGAGCTTTAAGGCAATTGCCCCAAATACTTAGCATGCATTATGTCTTTTAACTGTTGTAATAGCCCAGTGAAGTAAGGAATATTACTATCACCAATCCAGTAACTTACTCAAAGTCATACACAGAGTCAAGTCTGAAACCAGTTTGAATGCACCTCTTTCCAGTGGAGCAAAAAGGCCCTTCCATGTGTCTGAGAATTCAGGACAATTGAAGGAAACTCAGGTTTGCAGTGGTGATGTTTTTGCTCAGTGGTCAAATATGCTCTACCTGCCTCACATTGGTGGGCTTGTTAAGGATATTACAGCATCATTGTAAATAACCCATAGGAATGTGTGGGCAAATGAGAAAGAAGTGAAGACTGGGAGGAAAAAGAAAATTATTATAATTTTCAAAAAGCATAAAATCTAGCAAAATTCTAGAACAGATTAGTAAGTATATGATGTATCCTGTAACATATATTATATCCTAATATAACTGAATTATAAGCTGTACAAATATCCATTTTCCTTATTTTTTATAAAGAACCTATTATGATCCTACAGTAGTGTTGTTCTAACAGATTTCATATTTTCAGATGAAATCTATTCAAACACTAATTGGCAATATAAGTTTTCTCATTCTGTAAATGATCCTAATAGAATTTGTTAAAACACTTAAATTGTTAATGCAGCACAATCCTCTAGATGTACGTTAGGCTAACATTCGCTGTAAAGTGTCACTTAATCAGTTCTGCGATTCTTCACGTAACCGGAATCCACGTCCACAGAATTGGTACAGTGACCAATGATGAACGTTCAAAGTCACTGAGGCCACTGACAGAAAGCTTGTTTCACTTTTTCTAAAACCATTGCACCCCATTCATAAACATACATTTTTCTTCTATAGTGTATATGCTTTTTAAACATGATTGTGTTTTAACTTTGATTTCCCAGTTAATGGGAAAAGCTTTAAATCTGTAAGATGATCTTTACAATAACATTGCAAAATCTATATTGGCTTTCAGGTAATCCTATCACATAAAGGATTGTTTTTTTCTCTGTTCCTCGTGAACCAACGTGTCCCTGTGTACTTCTCTGTGTAATGTTAAGTAAAGTACTTTGAAGGATACTGTGTTATTTTTCATGATAGAATCACTAATAGTTCTAAGAGATATCTCTTTCACACTTGGTGGCTTCCAGACATAACGCCACATCACTAGAACTTTGAATGTTAAAGCTCCTTGCTCACAGGTGAAGAAAAGAGAATTACAAGCCAGAAATAACCATTTAATCATCATTTACAGTGAAGCGAGGTATTCCTGTTTGTGGGAAAGGAATGATTTTGTGGAGATGACGGACATGAGGCTAGTTCTTTCTACACCATCAGATTTTCAGCGCCCGATCCCTCTGTCCTGCAGATCAAATCTCTAATTATATGTTACAAAACACGAATCGCATGTACATGGGAAGAGTGAAGCCATCTGCTTTTGCAGTGACAAATGCTTGTTGAGAATGAGTGACTTCACGCTGAACCCCCGTGGTCTGCAGCCCCCTGACCGCCCACAGACTCACCCAGTAACTGATCACTTTTGTGAGGACAAACGTTCCCAGGCTTTGGGAAGCCAGTCTTTAGATTACGTAAGAGGAGATGTACTTTAGTGGCAATTGTGTGAGGCCACAGACTAATGAGTTCATTCGTGCAGGAGCAGGAACAGAAGACCAGCCAGCCTCTGCTTGGCGCAGTGGTGTGGAAATATAAGGTGTTTCATTAAAAGTACCTGAGGAGCATCTTTCTAGCTCTAAAGGTGTTGACCCCCTCCACTTCATTCATCATTTTCTTCTTCCTTCTCTTCAGCCTGAAGGCCCTAAATCCATCCAACTGCTGAATTCCTGTGTGTCCTCCTGAGCCATCTTTGCTATAAAGTGATTTCCTGTGTCTTCTGTTCTGTGCTACTGACCTTCTGTTCAGCTCAGACTCCTGCTCTGAATGTCCGGAAGAGCTCACACCGGGGCCACAAGCCATGAGTCTGCTTTGCCCCGTGTGGCTGGTCAGGTGTGGCCAGAGGGGGCTCTCCCAGAAAGCCATCCAGATAGGTCAGTTGCCCCAAACTTCCCTGTTAGAATTAAAGAGTTGATCTTTTTGGTTTTTGGCTTTTTAAAGAGTTCAGTTCATCTGGCATTGGTACTGGACAAATGTTGAGACACAATGGAAGCTTTCAGTGGAGAGGCTGATCATGGCCGTTTGCCCTGGTTCTGGGAGAGCGCAGCCTCAGTTGGGGCCGGCGGGAACCCTCCCGGACGGTGCCGCGGGTGGTGGGTGACCCCAGCTCTGATGATCCGTTGAAGATGAGGAGCTGGGAAGCGTGGGGGGGATTTCCGTGCACCCCAGAGCCCTGCCCTGACCCCGCCGTGTCTCACAGCGGGCCTGGGCCGTTGGTCACCATGCCCCCCTGCGGCACAGTGTGCGGGCACCTTCCTGCCCAGCTCTACCGTGGAGCCCCCGGGGGCAGGGGGCCGTCCAGGCGTGTGCCGCCCCGCAGTGAGTCGGAATAGCATGCTGAGGAGAAGTGGTGTGCAGATCGAATAATACGTGTCCAAACCCATATGTCTTTCTTCGTTTATCAGAAGTATTTTCCTCTATGATGAATTTTTTTTCAGAACCCCTGATTTCCAAAGCCATAAACTTGGGTCTGAATAAAAGTAAGAAGAGGTTAAGTCACAGCTATACACTCTGTCAGATGCTCTCTTTTTCCCCATACTCTACAGCAAACCCGTTTTTCTATTCGAGAAATTCTTTTTTTTCCAGTTATTGTTAAACATATTTAATACAAAATCTACTGTCTTAACCGTTTTTAAGTGTACAGTTTAGAGGTATTCAGCACATTCACACTGTTGCCAGCCATCACCCCCACCTTCCCCAGGACTTTCCGTCTTCCCAAACTGACTCCGTCCCCATTAATCACTAACTCCCACCCCCTCCCCAGTTCCCAGCCCCACCCTTCTGTTTTCTGTCTCTGTGGATCTGACTGCACCCCGGACCTCCTGTGAGCAGAATCGCACTGTATTTTCACTTGCATCTGATTTATTTCACTTAGCGTAACGTCCTCGAGGTTCCTCCATGCTGTAGCATCTGGCAGGATTGCCTTCCTTTTAAGGCTGAGTAATATTCCTGTGTGTGTGTGTGTGAGTGTGAGTGTGTGCGTGTGTGTCACATTTCGTATATCCACTCATCTGTCAGTAGGAACTTGGGTTGCTCCTACTGTTTGGCTACACTGCCATGAACCTGAGTGTAACTGTGCGAACACCTGTTTGAGTCCCAGCTTTCACCTCTTCGAGGTAAATGCCCAGAAGTGGAATTGCAGGATCGCGTGTTAATTCTTTGTTTAATGTCTTGAGGAAGCATTACATGTGTCTCAGGAATTTTTAATGTTTCCAGAAATCACCCAAATCCTGGATAACCCAAAGAGACAATGTTGTTTCAGTGCCATTTTGACACCAGCACCCAGGAAATTAGGCCTAAAGAGAAAAAAAATGCCTAATGTTCTAAACAAAAAATAATGCATGATTCTCTTTCTTGAATTCAAATAGAGTTATTTCTGGTTTGTTCGTCTTTTACTATATTATGCAAAGTGTCTGGCAAGATGATCTGATTTAGAAATCTTTTTAGAAGGCTGAAGGCTGTAGCATAATGTTTACTCCTGGGGACTCCTGCGTGGTACTTCCCAGGGCCGGCCACCGTCCCCCAGGGGACCATGTGATGAGAGCCATCTACTCCACTCCTCAGCAAGGATGGCCATCTCATCTCTTTTCTGTGCATTCAACCACTATCAGAATCCGCCAGGAAAATGAGAGACAAGATCATGTAGTAGCAGAAGAAACAGGGTTTGTTTTAATTAAAAAAAGAATTGTCTTTAGTTTCCTTTTTCATAAAATAAATAAGCTTGAAGACATGAAGCCGGCAGCACTGTCTCTTCCGACTGTAAAACTCTGCATGCAAATTTCCCCGCACTACCACTGGTCAGTAAATTTTACCCAATTTGGTCCATGATACACATTAAACCTACTAGCTTTTCCATTTTCTTTTCTCTCTTTTCTGCACAATTTGTCACTCTTTCTCAGGGTCTCAAGATAGTCCAATGAACTATGGACTTTGCCTTAGATTTTTTTTTTTTGGTCAATCCCTCTTATGACATCAGTTTTAACATTTCTTCATAAGACTGCTGTGTGACGCGAGAGCCTATCAGGTGGCCCGCCTGCTCGTCCTGAGGACCAGCAGCGCCTGCACGGAGTTCTGGCGGCTGCTGGTTCAGACAGAAACATGAAAACATTCCAAATGTGAGGAATCCTGAAGGCTTGGATGAGTCTGTTCTTAGCAGCCTGAGAAGACACTGACAAAACTGTGTGCTCCTTGAGGAGGAGAGAGGAGGGAGCCAAGAGCCAGAGAAGGCAGTGATGGTTTCCTAGGAGATCCAGAAAGAAAGCAGGACTCAGAGTCATTGTGGGCCTGTGGCGTGAGTGCTGTGGCAGATTCCTACAAGGGGAGGAGCTACCAGGCAAACCTGTCTGGGGAAGAGAAATTTTAAGTCTTTTGATAAGACCCTCTTTTTAGATTTAGCACATGGAGTGATGATTAAGACCGGGACTATTATGGGGAATGTAGGAGGCATGGAATTCAAAAATAACAATAAAGTTGAAAGATGTATTTGCTCATGGTTTAAGCAGACAGCAGAGTGGAATAGATACCCAAGCAGAAATCGAATTGTCAGAGCAGCAGACTTTGCTGTGCGTCGGGGCGGCAGTCAGCGGAAAGCATGCCTGCCGGATGCCTCTTTGGCGCAGTGTGTCTGAGCCCGTCGGTGGTTTTGTTTTGACAAAACGTCTTTGGTTTTCCATAGCACCAAATGCCGTCCCCATCTTCTCAGCCCTCTCACGTGCACCCGGTCTTTTCTCTATCACAGTTCTTCTTTCCCTTTGAAATACTCATTTTGTGTTGGCTGACATGGCCTCTCCCTCCAGAGGTGAGTCCATTGTTCATAAAATCAGGTCCCCTGGCACCAGTTGGGTAGGTGTGTGTGCACGCTCACCCAAGAGTTACTAATGTCAGCCTAGTAACATTACCCCATTCTACAGAATAAGTAAGGTATATCGACATTGTGTGGGGAGGAAATTGAGGTCACACCTCGCCAATCATTGCCCCATTTCTGTTGACTGTACAACAGTGTACACATGGCACGCAGAGCGGCTGAGCCCGCTGAGAGCAGGTGCTTGAAGAAGCAGGGGGGCTTGGCTCATGGGCAGTCCACCCCCAGATGCTGGCTATTTTCTGCTAGTGGGCGTTCTGATGTCCGGTAAGATAGGTACCATTCATATCCCCATTTCTGTCAGATGGGCTTATCAAGGTACAGAAAACGCATGACCTGAAGTTACCAGCTACTGGCCAGTAAAGGTGGGGATTTTCTAGAAGTCCAGGTCGACAATCTACCGTCAGAGCTGGGCTTTCCCTTCCCTGTGAAGCAAATGTGAGGCCTGCCTTTTCTGTCCCCACCCCATTTGTTAATGACTTGTGTGGGACAGGTGCTCCACCCACTCACCATCCAGAGCCCTGGGCCAGCCCCCCACAGCCTTCAGGTCACTGGTTCTGCTCTGATTGGCAGTTTCTCTAATGGTCCCAACAAAGCCTCGGCAGGTCGAAGCCAGAAGGGAAAGCTTCTCTGGCCAGAGCCCGACTCAGGAGACAGAGGCAGCTTTACAATGACAGTGCTGCTGGCTGGCCTCCCGGGGCCCATACCAGGGAGGAGCCCAGGCAGGTGGGGCACCATGGGGGCTGCATCCCTCAGCAAGGGCAGCCCCTGTGCCATCAAATCAGGTTTCACATTCCACCGAAAACACAGGACCCAGGCAGCCTCACCCACAGGGAGAGGCCTGCCTTTGACATCCTATATTTGTTCCATGTGCCCGATCTTCTCGGAAGGAAACAGCCCACCAGTGTCCTCTACATAATCAGGCACTTTGAGGCTTGACACGTGTAAATGAGCAGGTCTAAAGGAATGAACAATCCCTTCCGAGGGAAGCTGCCTGCTTCTCCCCGGAGATAATCATTTGTTTCTGTTTTCCACTCCAGTGAATAGACAACTGTTTCGTGTAATTATTTTCTTCATGCCATATCAGACTTCGTCCTGGCTGCTGCTTGCATTTTGGATTATTCCATTTGCTTTTACATCAGAAGGATGAGAGTCATGCAGAAGCGAGCTCTTTCACAGATCCCACCCGAAATTCTCCTAGAAAATGGTCCATGACATGTATTTCCTTTACAAATGAAATAGCAGATGAATGTTTGGTGGAAAGGTGTGATCATTCTGCTTTTCAGAGGCCTGAGTACTTCTGGTAGAGGTAACATCTGATATTCACACAAATTGTTCTTTTCTTGCTTGTGGCTGATCTCAGCACCTTTACCCTCTTGGAAAAATAATGTGTTTTACTATTGAAAATCAAAATCTGGGAGATAAACTAACCAGAAATTAGCATCAGGGCATGATTGTATCTCTGTATTAGGAGTAGATTCATCTCTAAGCAACAGAAAAAAGAAAATAATCCTGGCCTAAACAAGATAGAAATTTATTCGTCAAATTTATTTCTCTCACATAAAAGTCAGGAGGTAGTATCTTTTCTCTATTTCACTTTTCTGTTCCACTTGTAAGATGACCTAAAGGTCCAAGGTGGCTGCTCTAGCACCAGCCATCATACAAGCATTCCTTCTAGCAGGTATGACAAAAGGAGAGAAGAGCGTGTCCTTCTCCCTTAATGACGCTGCTCCGTAAGTCTGTCTGCATACTTCTGGCATATCCAGTCTGTGGCCGAGCCTGAAATGGAAGCCAGGTTCCCAGATCCTGAGACCAAGCTTTTCCACAATCTGTCTGCTACCCTGGCACTTCTCCTCAGTTTGTCTTGGAGGAATTTTCGTGTCAAGTCCCTGGCTTTCAGCCCATTCATCAGTCTTTCTCAGTACAAGGTGATCTTTCTCAAGGAAGCATAGATGAAGCAAAGTGGTCATTTCAGCTACACCTCTAGGTACTTTTATTTGCTAATTTCCCCAGAATAATCGTTCAGGGTCAACAATACTTAATAAAGCCTGAGTTGCTTTCTGCAGTGGTCTTCTGCCTCACATGATGCCTGTTGGCAGTGAAGTCATTCGCAAACCTCTGTCATCCATGCTTGCACTGGATTCACAGAATTCCTATTAGTTTAAGTATGTGGAGAGAGTCAGCTCTTAGCATTCGGATTAAAATGATGACCCACAGAACCATGCACAGTATTGTTTTTTTGAGAAGTAATTCCTGATTATTACTAATAAGCTATGATATTGGAATGACATAAGCAACAATCTTTGACCAGTGAATTTCAGAATCCTCTAATGGTTCAGGACTGAAGAAAAACTGAGTTTGATAAAATTTGGTATTCTAAAAAACAGTATGTTTAATTTATAAGTTGGCCCATTTCTTAAACTCCTGGTAGCCAGAATCAGTGTTCAAGTGCATCAGTGACTTTTTTCGTAGCCCATCTAGGGAATCTTGTCCATTTCTTGCACACACTGACTTTTAACTGAAAAAGAATTTTTTAAGGTAAAATCATGATACTCATGATTTTATAAAATAAAAATAAGTCAGAGGTTTTATTTATCTCCTAGTTAAGGAAAGAACCAATAAGATTCTAAAGAGAGAATATTTCAAAACAGACACAAATGTAGGCTATCAGAAATTCTGAAATGGGCTTTTTTAATGGGGTAACAGGACAGGGATCAATTGCATCTCCACCAGACAAAATTCATTTACATCTCTCTTGCAAGCATCTTTGCATTAGTGTCAGTTTTCTATAACTTGCAGATTCATGAAATAGCTCCAAGATATAGATAGGAGTTGACATCTAAAGAATCAAATAGCAAGAAGGGTGTCCTAGATAAGGCCTGGTATCCTACTGAAAGGATATCCAGGTGTCATTTTCGCCCATTTCAAAGTCTTTTGAAATTTTTTAGTACCTTCAGTAATACTTGTGACCGATTTACTCTAAGGGAGGTTTATTAAAATAATAGAACCATTATGTTATAATCACTTTAAAGAACCTTCAAGAAATCTTGTATTTTTGTAACTAATCATAAGTATCTTTAAAAAAATGTGTTATTGGCAAATGGCTTCTTTGCTGATCTTTTGTTCACACACCAAAACCTTTGAAAGCCTCCTTCCCTGTGTATTTTCCTTTATGATAGGTTGAGGTGAAAAAAACCTGCAAAAAACCTAATACTGCAAAAAAAAAAGTCCTAATACTGCAGATAAATTATTTTTCCCTTAGCCACATTAGCATATGGTTGACAATGTTAAATACAGAGAGAAGTGCCATTGTTTTAGTTAGGTTTTAGTACAATAAGCCATTTAAAAGTCTAAACATGGCTCTACTGAAGCACATGAAAGTTCTTCCTCATAAGAATGGAAATGTAACCGATTTTAGAAGCTATTTGGGCAGTCCATTAATCAAAGACAAAATTGGGCAATCTCAGATCTTATGATGAAAACTAAGTGAAATTCGATGTCCCTGATGTCATCTTTGAGATGTAGTTACTTTCCAAATAAGATCCAAGCTGAGATCATTATTTTTTGAGGGTACCTGTCTTTGCAATTACCCAAATTGTAAAAGTGGATGTTGGGGTGTAATTTTGTCATGATCTGAGGCCCATGGAATCTAATAGCCCACCTCCCTCCAGCAATCCACATGCACTTACCCATTTCGGCCCCAGACAATCCTGCTTATAATTTTTGGGATGTGAATCAGAAAAAAGAAAATCTGCAGTGCAGAAATTTTAAAAACAAAATTTTTTTGAAACCCTTTGGTTCCTTTGGACATAAACATGTGTATTAAACTGAAGCCCGGCTACAAGGTCTCTGAACATCTGCTCAGGAAAACCCAGACATGTCCCACCTTCAAAATCAGTGTCAGGGGCACACCTGGCCTCAGGGGCACACCTGGCCTCCCGCGTCGGCGCCTCGCGTCTCCTGCACCTGCTCCGCCCACACACGAGGCTGCCCGCCCCGAGCCTCTGCTCACACCGGATCTGCTGCCTAAAAGCTCTGCCATTCACATTCTGTGAGCTACAGATTTCATGTCCACCCCGCTTTATTGCATGTTCCTAGAAATCGGGGACTGTGTTGTTTCCTTTTTTGCCTTCTTTTTTAATGAAAAAAATTTAAACTTACAGAAAAGTAAAACTGTACCGTGAACACCCATATAATACCAGTTAATGTCAATGCCATTTTTGCGTCCTCTTATCAATTTTTTTGCCGAAAATATTTAAATATAAATTATATTATTTTCTTTCATCCCCCAATACTAAAATTGCCAGGAGTATGCCTTCATATATATATATATATATATATATGATATATATATATCCACAACATTATCATCTCTAACAGAAATTACTGTAGTTCCCTAATATCACTGAATTCCCTGACCATATTCAAATTTCCTCATTTATTCTCAAAATATCTTCTATGGCTTTTTTCCTCCCAGCTTGGATCATAATTATACTTGATTATGTCTCACATTTCTGTTAACGTAGAGAGACTCTTCCTTTTTCTATGAGAGACATTTTCCTGTATTCGGCCCTTCGTGTTGTAGATAGAATTTCCACATCATGGACTCGTCTGTGTCTTCCTGGAAGGATTTCACGTATTTGTCTATAATGTCCAGTCATCCCACTATTAAGGACTCTAAGGTTGATTTGCAGGCTGAAATAGTGGCCACCAGATTCCTCCAATGTAAACGTGTGTTTTTCCATCGAGACTGGCATGTTTTCTCCAGCGTTACATCCCATCAACTTTTCTCTGCGTGAGTTCAGCATCCATTATGATCCTGACCTGACTCCAGTATTTTTGCAGGGCTGCAGGACCGTGGTTTCCTAAATCATCATGCCTTCTACCCTCAGGAGCTGGCAGTCCTATGAAAGGAGGCAGTGTCCCTCACAAGCAGGCTCCACGGTGCCCCTGAACTGCTGAAACAGCAAGATGAAACCTTACTGTGCATTTTTATGTACCAGTTCGGAGTAAGGCCTTGGTGCGGTGGTCCCCTGCAGTGGTGGACAGTGAGGGCTTTTCCTCTTTCCTGAGCACTGTTAGGGACTTGTGAGTTCTCTGTGTTTGATGTGCTTTAACCAGTTATGGCGTGGCTCTTTGGAAGCTCACATTTCCCCGGCTGTGGCCGCTGAGAGCCCTCCCAGCTGGTTCTTCTGCCCCTCTATCAGTTACCTGGTGCCGCAGGCGTGTGTGTGAAAACCCACCTGCCCTCAGCGACCAATGCAGGCTGGTGGTCAGTCGGGAAACCCTTCTTACCTGCTGGTGGAGCTGCTCACAACCTGGACAGCCAGCTGGCTGCTGGCTTAGCTGGGATGGCCTCTTCTCGGCTGCCTGTGGCAACTTGGCTCTGCTCCACGTTTATTTCTCCTCCTGGGGTCAAAAGACTAGGCCAGACTCATCTGTCTCACAGCAGTAGAAGCCAGGAGGGGGTAAATCAGACCATGCACGTGCCTTTTGAGGGCCTGCTTGTTAATATCCCATGGACCAAGGCCCAGTTCCAGTCCTGTGTCGGAGCCCAGAGTCAAGAGGAGGGCCAGCAAAGTTAGACACAAAGGCTGCAGACGACAGGGGATGCTTTGCACTCTCCCGTGGGCCTGTGGCCACGTCCCCATCGTCACTGACCGGGGCCTTGCTTCCTGGCCGAAAGGCTCTCCCAGCTTCCTGCTGTCTTTTCTGCACCTCAGGCTGCGAAGTGCCTGTTTCTTCAAGATCTTGTTCTTGTTTTATGAGAATGGGACTTAGAAACCAAAGTCTAAGTATCCAGGATAATCATGCCTCTGGACTCTACCTGTGGACAAAACTAGTGAACACATACTTTAAAAAATAAACAAATGTGTTCCTATTGATATTTCTGATACAAATTTAACATTACAGGGTTTGAACTTAAAATTTAATGATTTTAAATGTGGGTCTACTTTATCTTACATAGAATGTCTTCCTTATAACGTAAATAGAACTACTTCCGTGCTTGGAACCATGTCTTATAATACAATGCTGTGATCAATATGGAAATAGGAAATTAACTACAGTCAGCATACAGTCATTGTCTGATTGGCAATTTTAATTTAAGTGTCCTTAAGTCAGGGAACACAGCTAGTACATGATGCGCAATGATTCTGTTTGGTGGAAAATAGTGTTTCTAGCCTGCAATGTGGGTGCTGGGGACTACATATCAATTTTTATATTTTATGACCATTATATGGATGTTGATTCTCTTAGAAAATATATTTTGTGTTATGTGTTATCAGAACAACCAGAAATATAACTTAATCATATCTGAGAAGAAAATAAAACAAAAAAATAAAATAAGCAATAAGCAACAAGAACACTGTGTCTATTAGCAATTATTTAAAGACAAAAGAAGATAACTATGAGAAAAATCAAATTTATTCCATTTATTATGTGCATTATTTGTTTCCTAAATTAAAATATACTCCTATGCAGTGATCATGTGATATTTATATAATCAAGAATTAATGCTCTTCAAAGCCAACCAGCATATACAGATTATACTTGACAATGAGAACTGAATTTACTCAATTGTTAAGAAATCTAGAGTGCCATTAAAAACCTTACCTTTTAAATTTTTTCATCGTGGTGAGACTTTCATAAGCCTTCTAAAATATACATTATTGTCAAGCAAATAAACAACACTTAAAGTCAGCTACATACGATACTCGGAGTAAATGATTAGAATTTTATTTTTGGAAACAAAGAGAAGTAATTTGTTACATTGCTACATATTTTTATGTCACAATTGGGGAAAACAGAATAAAGTGAAAAGTAGTTCTCTTCCTTGTGCCTGCTATGAATGCAAGATATTTCTGTTCTTTGAGTTTAGCATTGGAGAATTACTGAAGTACCCGTGCATTAAATGAATGCACATTCTAGCTGCGGAGCACTGGCTTTGCTTCCTGTCCTCACGGCACTCAAATGCCCTGTCCCCTGCCCTCTGCAGCATCTTATTGCGCAGAAGTGATGGGGTCAAGCAGCTGAGCAGGATCTCATGGACAGGCCCAGGAGTGTGGTTTGAGAAGATTGCCGTATGCACGCCTGCCCCCTTGTACCCGGCCCTGGATGGCCCCCGCAGCCAGAGCAGCGCTCTGACCTGAGTATCCTGCCCACTGGTTCACACATGAGATGGAAACCGGGGGAATCAGACTGGTGACAGTATTAACTTGTAGAGTCATCAGATGCATTTTAGCACCTAGTCGTGAATCAGCCCACATGCTAGGTGGCAGAGCATATGCCGAAGCAGCCTCCTCCCTTGAGAGTCATGTACCTCAGTGGTGGACACAGAGCCGTACCAGGCAAATGCCTGACTGCTGTGATGAGCATAAGACAGGAGGAAGGACACGTGGGGCTGGGCAGACAGGAGTTGGCTGTGCCAGGCAGAGGCATGAACAGCTTCACGAAGGACAGCCTCTTATGCTGAGTCCAGGACGGCCTGACCTGCCGGGGGTGGGATGTGGGCATCACGAGTCAAGGCTGCAGCACCATGAGGCTTCAAGAGGCAGGGAAAAGGCACCACAGGGTCCAGGATGCTCCATGGCGGGATGGTAGGAGAGCAGAAGGGCCCACGAAGCCCAGGCCAGGACGGGAGGACCTTGAATGTCAGGCTAAGGAGTTCAGCCACAGTCATCTGCCCAAGGAGCCAGAAAATGAAAAAGTTCTAAGAGACAGGGGTGACCATGTCTGCACAGAGAACAGGACCAAGGAAGACAGCCCCATCGGGAGGCCACGAGTCGTCTGCGGAGAGAGTGAGGCAGACCCGGGGCAGGACCGAGCAGGAAGGACAAGCGGGCAAGGGATAGCGTGCCAAGGGTGAGGGAGGCAGAGGAGACACAGGTGACGTGGAATCTGGGGTCACTGCAGCTGGCACACCCCGGGAGCTCACCACCCCGGGCACAGTGCCAAGTGCATCACGGCCATTGTGTGTACTGTCTCATGGCATCTTCACACGAGCAGTACCAGCTACATACCATTATTTTACCTCTTCTAGAAAAGAGAAGCCATTTATAAAAGCATTATTAGAGATAGGACATGTAGTTAAAAAATAAAAGTTGCAAATCAGGAAGATAGGAAAATTCTAGAAAATACATAACACAAAACTGGGGGGTCTACAGGCGAGAATCAGCCAACCCATGAGGACACTAGAAAATTTCCATACACCAAAAAAATTAGCTAAGGAAGAGGCGACTTAACAATCAACCAACATAGTTAATTTAACAACCATACAAAGACCCTGTACCTTACAACTGGAGGATATGCATTCTATCAGGAAACCTTTTACAAAATGGATCATGCGTCAGGCCACAAACCAGTCAACAGATTTCAAAGAATTAACCATGTGAGTCTTTGTGACCACATATAGGCAAGTTACAGGGCAATACAAAAAGAGAAATGAATGTTTCCCATACATGTGCAAATTAGAAATTCTAAGTAATTCATAGGTTGAAGAAGAAATCATGACAGACACTAACAATGCATAGAACGAAGCCTTATTGAAAAGACTACCCATTAAAACGTGGAAAAAAAAGAAGTCAGTAAGGAACTTTATAGCATCAGTTGTGATTACATTAGACAAGAAGAAATGCTGAAAAGAATAAGCTGTGAAACTTGAAAGTTAAGAAAAGAGGATAATAAGGTAGAACAGAAAAATTAACGAAATTGAAAATAAAGGTGCAGTAGGCTGACCTGTGAACCTCAAAAAGAATCACAGCAGCTCTCAGTTCAAGATAAAATAGCTGAATGGAGAGTGAGGCTGCTGCACAAGCCTCGCCCAGACAGTCACCTGACGAGGCCAGGAAGCAGTGCTCCTGGGAGGACATTCGCCAGACCCAGAACGTCCAGAAGTTAACACCCAGGATGTCTAGGGCATAATGCAAAATTACCTTACAAACCAAAAAAAAAATTCTACACACTCTCAAAAAAAAGTTAGTTGAGTCTGACCCCAAAATGAAACAGATTTTGGAACTGATAGGCAAGGATTTTAAAAGGACTATTATAATTATCCTCAGTGAATTAACAGAAGCACATTTTTAATTACTGAAAATCTCAGCAGAGAAATGGGAAATCTCAGCAGAAAAATAGAAAGAATAAAAAGAACTAAGTAGAAACTCCTGGATGGAAGAATAAAAAAATTCACTGGACAGACTTGACAGTCAAATAATGACAAAGGAAAGACAAAGTGACTCTGGTGATAGATCAGTAGAATTATTCATGGTGAACAGAGAGAAGAAAATTTTAAGTGACTAGAGCATCAGAGATGGTTAAATAATGTCAGACGTCCCAATATATATGCAATGGGAATACCAGGAGGAGAGGAGAGCGATAAAGGAGTAGAAGAAATATTTGGCAAATTGATGGCTAAAGATTGGTGAAGATACAGATTTGTAAATACGAAATACTCTGCAAACATCAAACAAATACAAAGAAGTCCAATTTAAAGTGCATTGTGGTCAAACTGTTCAAAACCAAAGACAACAAATAAACCTTGAAAGCAAAAAAAGAAAATTGCATGGAAACACTTCAATTAAGAGCTGACTTTTTATAGGAAACCATGGTGATCAGAAGAGATTGGAACAAAATTTCAAGATCCTAAAGAAAAGAAAACTTTCAACCTAGAAATCTATATTAAGAGAAAATACCCTTCAAGAATGAAAGTTCACTGAAGACATTTTCAGATAAAAGTTAAAACAATTGATTGCCAGCAAATCCATCTAACCAAAAAATCCTAAAGTTCTTCAAGAAGTAGGAAAATGATATCTGATGGGAATGCAGATCCTGGAAAAAGAAGGAAAAGCATCAGAAATGATAGATAGTGGGTAAATACAAAAGACAGTTTTTTCTTTGTAACTTTTTCTTCCTGATTTCTTTCTAAAGGCTATATAAATGATAAAAATATCACTAAATGTGTTATAACAATGATCATAACGTCCTGTGGAATATAGGAAGTATGTCACTGTAACACATAGTTATAACAGCACGGGACTGGGTGTGGACCTGAACACCTGACAGATTTCTCTATTTTAGGAGAAGCAGTGCACCAGCACCTCTTGGAAGGCTGTGAAAAGTTAAGAGTCTGTAATGTCTAGGATAATCACTAAAAGGAAGGCAAAGAGGTAGAGCTAAAAATAGGGAAATTAAAATTCTTAAAATGCATTCAAACAATAAAATGAAAGGCAGGAAACCAGAAGTGGAGGAGACAAGTACACAACACACCGAGCAGAGCCAGTGACAGGCCCAGCCCAGCCCCACCAGTGATTCCACCGACCGTGCAGACGGTGCATTTACCAGGGTGGACTCAGTGATACGGGCCACAGAAATGCCTTAATGGGCTTTACAAGACAAATCACGTACAGAGTATTCTTTGATCCAGTGACTTTAAATTAAAAATCTCTAAAAATAACAGGGCCAGAATAACTGTACATATTTGGAAATTAACACATTTCTAAATAATCACTGGGCCCAGCAGTCATCACAGAGAAAATCAGAAATAATTCAATCTGGATAATAATGTAATTCAGCCTATCAAAATTTGTGAGATGTAGCTAACACCATCCACAGAGGGAAATTTTTAGCTTTAACAATTTTATTAGAAAGGATAGAGAGTCAAAACAAAGATCAAAGCGCCCACCTTAACAAACTTGAGAAAATTGAAGCCAAAACAAGTAGAAGAAAGACATAAGAAAGAACATAATTCTACAAATTAGTTTGAAGAAAGAGGACCATTTGAATGAACCCAGTCTGCGCCGTTTTTCATTGAACTGTGGTGTGAAATGCCTTCACCGTCAGACTGCCCAGTGCTGCCGCCTTCACCCAGAAGGAGGGCACTTTGTCTTCTCCCCATTTGCGTGCTCTGTCTCTCCACCAGCCATCCTGTCTCTGGAAAAGTTAACCCTGTCAGTTGTAGTATTTGTACACACACACACGTGCGTCCATATCTCCATCTACATGGATACCAGTCAGTGTGTTTTATTAATTTTCTCAGGGGATGTTTGAAATCTCCATTGATTGTACAAAGAACCAGTGTCCCCAAGGATACGTATAGATTCCAAGATATTCCTGACAGCGAAGTTGCCAGTTCTCCAGGAGTAATAAAGGAAGCTTGTGGGCAAAATGGAAACAATCCTGCAGAAGGTGGCCGTAGGGCTGTGCATGGGTACAGATTTCACCCCAGTTTCAGATATAGGAAAGCGGTGCTAATTGTCACCTGCTCCTTATTCTAGAGGGTTTCTTAATCTGCTCTGTGTGTCTACTCTGCGTGTTCAGCTGGAGAAAGTTCTAGAATGTCTTAGAGATTTTGTGGGTATATGCCCCTGAGTAGAGTAGGACGATTCAGAGAGGAGCTTCACATGAGTTCGTATTGCGAGGAGCTGATCTATTTCACCACATTTAAAGGACCCTTTGATGAAACGCAGGATGTATTCTTGTCAGAACTAGTCAATTCATTTTGTGTAACTGTCCAGTCAAAAGCCTTGGGTGACTTCCTTGAAGTTTCATGTTTCCTTTTCATTTCCTCTCTTGTAGATAAAGAATTCATCTACAGAGAACAGAAAGGAAGTGTGATACTGCGGAATGTGGAAACAAATACTTCTACAGTGTTAATAGAAGGCAAAAAAATTGTAAGTATTCTCTTTAATGACCAGGATAATTTCCGTTTCCCCCCTCAAGTCAATAAAGCAGAAAATGACTTTAGGTTTCAAACTTTAGTATAGCTGAGCAGAAGCAATGAACTTGTAATACTATAGGCTGAGCAAGTAAAGATAATGTGAAATTGAAACCACACTAATTTAATCAGATGAAAGCAGTTTCTTTCTGTGTGCGGGGAAATTTCTCTGCAGGTGTTGGAAACAAGTGTTGCGTATCATATATAATTGAAAGATAAAGTCCTCGGGCTTCACACATTTACAGAACAATTGCAATAATGCACAGAGAATAGTTCAGGAGACCTGCTCAATCTCTTTAAAAAAAAAATCATGTCCACATGCAGAGAATATTAATTTAGGCTGACTGTACTCACTCTGATATTAAGTGAAGTTTAAGCTTAAAAGAAGTACTGAGTCGATATGAATATCACTGCTTTATAATCTGAGAAAACCTGTTTTTCCAAAGATTTAAAATGACAGTAGGATTTGGAGTTCATGGACAGCTAAAGATATTTATTAACAACATTGCCTGAATTACATACAAAAATCAATCTAAAGAGAATTAATTTTTCTACAATATGTCCATGCCCATTATTAGAAAGAATCCATCCTCAACTTTGGGAGTCCATTATTTTCTTTCCCAATACGTGGGGAAACCTGAGGAAGATGCTAAAGCTAAGTCTGTGCATAAAGCAAGAATTGAAACAGGTCACAGATCTGAACGAGAACAATCCACACTCCACACAGCTCTGGTGTGAATTAGACACACTGGAATCTAGGATCCTGGACCCCAGGGATTACAGGAGGCCGTAGGAAAACACCAGTCAGCTCCCTGGTTTTACAGGTAAGGGTTCTGGGCCCAGGGTCAGTGCTTGAGCTTTTCAGAGTCCTGCATGGGCCAGGTGTGATTCCAGCCGGTCCCCGGAACCTCTGTCCCAGGGACAAGAAACGGTGGATGGATGGCTCCATTTCTGTCCCACCCCTGGGCCCATGGCTATGCTGCTCTCCTTCTCTCCCATCCTTGGGAGCACTTACCGTGCTATGTCCATAGTTTTATTTCTTTTCTTTTTACTGTAAAGCTTCCTTTTCCTTAAAAAAATTTTTTTTACTGAGTTTTAGTATTAAATGGGTCACACCCTTTACGTGGCCTGTTTGCTGGTGTAAGGGGGCTCTGGCAAGGTGGCAGAGAGGCGCACTTCCCGAAATGGTAGCTTTATTGAATCGTAGTATTCCACCAAGTGAGACCCAGAATGAATGGATGTGGCCTGTGTTTCTGCGTTGTAAAAAGCATCTTTGCGAGAATTACTCTCCTAAGAAAATACGATTTAACCCACTTAAAAATACTGAAGTTGCAGAAATGGTTTTCTAATATTAATCGAGAAGAGAAAATGATCAGACGGTTGCTGAGGATAAGTGCCTTTTAATGTCAGAATGTTATCGATATTTCCTGTGAGCATGTCAGGTTAGTAAAAGCAGGGTGCTGTTCATACAGCTGCACTTAGTGATGAAATACAGGAACATGAGCTGCCTTCTCTTCCTCAAATCAATAGCTTGTGACAGATCATATATTTTAACTGACGTTTTTTTTAGCCGAGTAATAAGGCGACTTCAAAAACCACACTGGGTAAAGAAAAAGGAAAACACCCTCGTCTTGCTAATTGGCACTTATTCCATAGAACTGCAGTTGTTTTTTCTTAAATTGTCATTTATTCACTCGTATTACAAACAGTTTTGAGCACCCAGTGTGTACAGCCTGATCGTTATTATTCATGATCATGCCTAGTTTATTCCTGTCTCAAAGCTACATGTAAGCGCTCCTATAAACAGACCCCAAAAGGAGGAAACGTCCATTTAGGGGCCTGCAGATGATGCAGAACATGGAAGCACCGGGTTTAAGTAAGTTCTTGTGCCTTAATTGCTCCTTTTCCGGGTCAGAGCTGCTGTCTCCTCCACCGGCCTGGACTACGGGCCTTCTGGGGCGTCCAGCATGGACTGTCGGTCTGCTCTCTGTGTGGACAAGGCAGAGCGTGGTGTGTGGAGGGCCCCGAGTTGGCAGAATCCAGCTGCAGCTACCAGAGCAGGAGTGGAGAGCGGTGGCTCTCTTGTTCTGCCCTCTGGCCTTTGTGGCGACTGGCCAGGTGGTCTCTTCTCATTGGGAATCCAGAGGGGAAGGGTGGTGCCCCATGCGAGGCCAGCTGTGATTTTTAGGTCGGTCTATAAAACAATCAGAAACTGGCAGAAAAACAGAAGCGAAGCAGTGAATGTGGGGGTCAGCAGAATTTTAAAATACTCCCTACAACCTTGTCCTCTGACTTCATTCTCTTTCCCGGGTCACTAAGTGCAGACCCTTCACGCACAAGGTCACACTGGGGTATCCAAGTGTTTGAGTTCAGCTCCTGCTGGCTCCGAGTGACTTCCCGGGATGCACCAGTGGAAGGGGATGCCAACAAATGCTCAGCAGTGAGAGGGCCTCAGGCCAGTTGTAGGGTCTCCAGGCCCCTCCATCCCCCGTCTCTGGAGCACTGAGAGGGTGGGGAGGGTGTACGTCCCGTGCTGCGTGTGGCGCAGTGTATCAGGCCAGACCGGGGAGCCTGGCAGCATGGAGCTCAGGTGGGGAGGAGAGAGGGGCAGCCCAAGCAGGGCCACAGGGTGGCAGTGGGCTCTGTGTCGCTCACCCTTGAGCCCTTTCCCATGGGGGTGGGGGCCAGGCTACTCCCCAGAGACAGGCTGTGTCTTCCAAGCTGGTGTTACCGCCAGTCTCTCCGTGTCTAGAGATAAATCATGAAGCCTAAACCAACTTTCAACTGAACTGAAGATTTTATATCCCAGGAATTCCAGGACACTGTATTTTATACTCTTATTTTTAAAATAAACATCAAACTTTATGTATTTTATTTTTATGCTCCTATAAGGCTCTTTTGTCAGCAAAATCAACAAATTATAAAAAGGTCTTTGTTCCATTATGGATCCCATTTTTACCCCTGAAAAATGGAAATGCTGTAAATGTGGTGCATGGACCCAAGTGGGTCTTTGGGTATTTGGACAATGGTTGCCTGGCTTCTGAAAAACCTCGTCAATCTTTCTCTGCTGAGTGAAACAATGGCTTCTTTTTCCTTCCTTCCATCTCTCCGTCTTCCTTTTCTCTCTCTCTCCCTCTCTCCCACCCTCTGTTTCTGTCTCTGTCTCTTTTCAGTAGAAGTGCATTTAAAATGGACTTAGTGCATTTTGCTGAGCTGAAGCAGATAGATTTCATGGTGTCTGTAATTCTTAAGGGAATTCAGCACCATCTCTCCAGTTCTCCTAACACATAGCAGAGCAGAAGTTCTCAGCAGAACTGCATCTCATAGGCAGGTGGTTCAGCACTTGGCTTGAGAATCAGATATGGAAAGCAGAACGGTTTTGGAAATTCGAACTTCTTTTCTCAGGTGAGGAAGCCCAGGTGGTCCACAGACAGGCTGGCTTGACCTCCCTCCCACCGCTGCTGGCCTAGCGCCCGTTCAGAATCAGTCTCTCTTTTCACGTGTGGCATTCATACTTAATATGTCCTTTTTGTTAATAATACCAGTGGTGACAAGAAGTGGTAAGGTTGACACAGTCATTCATTGTATCCTTTAAATTGTTCCAGGTATTTGGAAAGCAACTTAGCAATACGTTGAAGACCAATAGAAATATTTATGCATCCTAGCACATTCCAGGGGATTTTTCATAAATAAATAACCTAAAAAATGGCAAGAAATAGTGAAAATATCTGAATTGAGAAATAAGTAAATAAGGATACATGAAATATCATGGAGCCATGAAAATAAGAGTTATGAAGACTATGTAGTGATATGAAAATATGTATGACATTATACTAAATCAACACAGAAAACTATGATACTACACTTACACGTCAGGTAACAATGGGCGGCACCAGCGCTGTGTATTGAAAAGCTAGGCAGTGAACATGGAAGCATGGAAACACGCATCCTGTTGAGTGGAGAGATTGTGTATATTACTTTTCAGTGTGGTGAATTCTATAATTGCTGTTTCAATGCAGTTTATTCAATAATTTTAATCAGATCTCTATAAATTACATCTCAAAGAGATTACACTTCCCCCAATGATGTATATTAGGTTTATGTCAAGTTTTCTCACTTTTTATGTCTTCTTTTAATTACTAATCTATTTGTTTTAATTACTTATTTAAATGACTAAGTTAACATGTAAATAAAAAGTCTTTCTTTCATTAATTTATTCAATCCTTTGATTTCATATAATCATTGGACTGTAGAATTTGAATTTTTATGTCTCTAAAAAGTAATGAATTCTGACTCCTCACAGAGAGGGACATAATTGCAAATATCTTTAGACCCATTTGGGAATCAAGAAGAGAAATATGGTCTCATTCGTGCCACAGAGGACCTTCAGCTTATGGTTGACATTAGAATGTGAGACCACTTTTTTTTTTACGTCATGCAGTATAGTTGACTCTCAATGAATTTTCACTTCATTGTGTCTCGCTGAACTTCCATGAAGGGCTCTGTGTGCGGGTGCCCTCCTGGCGGGCGGAGCGGGGCGCCCGACCTCGTGCAGCCCGCAGAGCCCGTGGGCGGGGCTCAGGGCGGGGCTCCCAGGCGAGCTCCGCCCTCCGCATACTTTACTGAATTTTCACACCAGCCTCACATATGAGGTGGATACAGATGGAGGCACAGAGGAGGTAGGAAATTCTCTAAATTTCACATAGTAAATAGTGAAGCAGAATACATATCACAGGCTTTTTGAATCCACGAGACAAGCTTAAAATGATCAGATTTTATATAGGAACAGCATAGAGAGCAGTGAAAGAATGAAAAGCTCAGTATATTACAGTACAAATGAGTATTTGATAAGTGAAAAACACCGGGGGAAATAATGGTGCATTTAGCAAACAATGTCGGCATGACTATCTGCAAGGAAATAATGTCTCAGTTCAGAATTACACGAAATTAAATTCCAGTTGGATTAAAAGTATAGATGTTAAAAAGAATCCACCAGAAGAAAATTTTAAAAATATGAAATCCAGAAGTTATCAAAAACATAGCCTTATTTAACTTGCCATATAAATGTTTTAAATTTTAATTTTGAAAAGGCAAAACCAGTAGACAAATAATGGATAATATTTCTGATGTGAGTAACAAACGAAAGGCTGATATCTATAATCGACAAAGAGTTCTTCCAAATTTATCAGAACTAGATGATCTAGCAGAAAATGGACAAACATATTGCAGGAATAACTCAGGCAAACCTGAAACCAGGACCTGCTTTGCTTGGGAAATTTGTCTTTGATTCACAAAGTCTTGGAGCCAAAGTTTAGGAACGTGCTGGGTGGTGGTTGCTGCTGTTATTTGCATGTCCACCTGGCGCAAAGGTAGACCTATAGCCTGCAATTTCCACAACCCTTGGTGCCACGGGCACTGGGATGGCCAGAAATGCATGAAATGGTGTCAAGAGTATGGCAGTGATGAGCTACTAAGTCACCTAATGAAAGTCTTACTCTCTCAGGTGGGGTCATTAGCAGCTGACCCTCCATTAGGGACTGACCTTTACTGATTTCTGAAGTGTAGGAAATTGTGCTCCTTTCTGGGCTCTGCTGGTATAATCTTTAGGTCAGGAACATTATTGCGCTCTTCTAAGAGCTGAGGATATGTTCATCCATTTATTCACTCAGTAAGTGTTCATGGAGCACCTGCCCTGTGCCAGTCCCTGTTAGGCACTGGGAATGCAGGTGGGACAAAACAAACTAAAATTCTCCTCTTGACGTTCAGGCCTGGCCATGAGAGTATCAGATGATCGGAATTATCCTCGTAACATGAACAACTCTAAAACAGGACAGAATAAAGGGAAAACAAAAAACAAGCTCATACATTGGAGCACAGACAGTTCGCAGCTGTGATCCACGAGAAGCCCAGCCGTCCCCTGAGCTGAATGTTGTTGCTGGACTTCAGAACAAGGAGAAGGAGCTCAGTTCTTCGGTCCGGCTGAGCTGAGGAGACAGATCCGAGTCTGGGGGAAGTGATGGCTGCAGTTTATGCGACAGAGGACGCGAGAGGTGACAGCCAGCTGGATGACACTTGACAGACCCGCACAGGGCTCCCCTTGGGAGACTGGTTCATCACTGACCTTCCTGTATGCAGAGTGAAGCTCCCCAGGCAAAGTAAAGTTCCAAGTCAAGGAAAGCACAGGACACTCTAAGGCGAGGAGCCCCCAGGGCCCCTGCACTGCCAGGAATCACTGACATGCTTCCCGGCCGTGAGGCGCAACGCAGAGACCCCAGAAGGCCAGCCCCTTAGGACGGAGGTCCAGTCCGCTCTACAAGGCTAGCTATTGCAGAATTGCCTTGAGAACATCTTAAAAATAAACCTTGAAAGACTCAAATCAATCCACATGTAATTAACTGTCATAAAATCTCCAACATTCTTTGAAGGAGCCCAAAAAACCCAAGATTGAACAAGAGAAAATACAAAATATCTGGTGTTAACTTTTTAAAAAATTGCTATATATACTCAGAAGCAGGGAAACATGACCCATAATAAGGAGAAAGATCACTCAATAGAAACAGACCTGCAGATAACAGAGACAAGAGAATTAGCAGAAAAACACATTTATTTAAATATATATATTCCCAGTGCTCAAGGAAATAAAACCATGGCCATGATGATAAGAGAAATCTGAGTTATAAAATAAAATTTCTAGATATGAAAGATAAAATATAAAAAAATAAATTAAATAATTTCTGTATTAGTAACAGAGTGAACACTAAATCTGTTAGGGAAAAAAAAGACTAACTTTTAATAGCAATAGAAAATGTCCAAAATGAAAAACAGAAACTATCCAAAATGAAGAACAAAAACTGAAAGAAAGCGTGCCCAGTGCCTCAGTGACATGTTGAGCGATAGAAAGAAGACTAATACACCTGTTATTTAAGGCTCATCGAGAGAAGAAAGACAAAACAAACTTTTGAAGAAATAATGACTTATTTTTAAAAATTTGATACAAGAATTCAATAAACCACAAGCATAATAAACAAAGAAAACCACACCAAAGGATAGTATAATCAAGTTCCTAAAAACTAGTGGCAAACAGAACCTTAATGGCAGCCAAAGGAAAGAAACATGATCTACAGAAAAAAAAAACCAGCAATGACAGTGGACTTCTTGCCAGACTCTGCAAGCCAGACGACAGTGGAGTGGTATTGGTAAGGTACTGGGAGAAAAATAAAACTCCACCTAGAATTCTAGATGCAGCAGAAAATATCTTTCAAAAATAAAGAACTTGGAGAATTCAGTGGTCACACACCTGCCCTTGGAGAAATTGAAGGGATGTTCTTTGGAGTCAGAAAGAATATATCAAACGAAAAGCTGGGGCTACATAATAGAATGACAAGTGCCAGGAATGCTAAATATGGGCAGTGTGTAGGTAGGCTTTTGGTGGAAATGTAAGTAAAATGAATTTCTAGTCCTGTAAACAGTACATCCGTCTTTTCGTAGAAGAGACTTTAAATGTGGTGAGATAGACCAGCTCTCCTAAATGTAACCTAATATAAGACTTCTGCCTAAATCCTTTCTCCTATCTAAGCATTGGCATATAACCCACAAACATACACACACAAAATCTCTGGGACATGTTAGAACTTTCTTGGGCAGGACATGAGCAGAAATCTAATGCGATATAAGGTGGAAGATTTCCTACATCATTCTGTCCACAAGCTGCCCTTACTACTCCTGGAGGATTTTAGGATTTAATAGCCAGACCCAATTATAAGCTGCCTATGATATATACTTTAAACATAAAGGCATAGGTTAAAATTAAATGGATGTAAAAAGAGATACTGTCCAAATACTAACCAAAGTAAAGCCTGAATGGTTATATTCATATCCAACAAAATAGACTACAGAATAGAAATATTATGAGAAATAAAAAGAAATAGTTCATAATGATAAAGGAGTCAGTTCACTAAGCCATAAGCATCCTGAAGGTGTATACAACTAGCAGTAGAGCTGTAATAGTTCTGTGTTTGAACCAAACACAAAAATAGACAAATCCACAATTATAGTTGGGGATCCCAATAATCCTGAGTAATTGACATAACATGTAGAAAAAAGGATCAGTAGAGATCGAGAAGTCTTGGAGACACTGTAACCGGCAGACCTAACGGTGTTTGTGGACCACACCGCTCACCAATGGCAGAGTGCACCGAGTTTCTGGGTGCATGGGGAGTACTCGCCCAGATAGTCCATAGCCTGGGCCACTCAACAGTATATATGAAAGTTTGAAAATTATATTTGTTCCTTAACAAATGCAAAATTAAACTAGAAATCAATAACAAAAATAAATCTGGAATATATCCTGATGGTTGGAAATTAAACACCATGCTTCTAAATAAGAAATCAGCCAAAGAAAAAATCAGATGGAAATTAGATGGTATTTTTCAATGAAGGAAAATAGAAATGTGTAGTATCAAAATGTATGATATGTAGCTAAGCAACACTTAAAGGGCAATCTATAGCTTTAGGTGCTCATATTAGATCTAAGCTTTCACTTTAGGAAGCTATGGGGAAAAATGAGAAACCTAATTTCACAGAAGAAAATATAAAGAGAACAAATCAACCATACAGAAAAGAGAAAAATAAAAGAGGAAATAAAACCCAAAGCTGTTTTTTGGAAAAGATCAAGATAGTTGATCAAAAATGAAGATGAAGGAGAAAACAACCAGTATCAGGAACAGAGGAGAGGCCGTCACTACAGACACTGAAGGGATCATAGAAAATATTGTGAACAGCCTATATCAATAAATTTGACACCATAAATGAAATAAGTAAGTCCTTGAGTGATCAGATTTCACTGAAGAGAAAGTAGATAACCTAAATAGTCCTATATTGATATAAAAATATTATTAATAGTTAAAAGCACAAAGACATTGCAGGAAAAGAAAACCACAGACCACGTTCCCTCATGAACACAGGTGCAAAAATCCTCAACAAAATATTAGCAAATGGAACCTAGCAGTATATCAAAGGGGTGATGCCTCACAGCCAAATAGAGTTTATCCGGGAATACAAGTTTGGCTTAACGTCCTGAAAATCAAACAACGTAATTTACCCTATTGACAGACTGAAAAAGCAAAACAATATAATCATCTCAACAACTGCAGAAAAAGCATTTGGGAAATTTTAACACTCATTACAAAATTCAGCATTTAATTACAGAAACTCTGAGCCAGGTAGAAGTAAATGAGAATACATTCAGCCTGATAAAAGGCACCTGCAGAAACATCACGAACATCATGCTAAACAGACAAGAGTGTCGGGAGAGAGGCGAGCTGTCTGCTCGCGTGGCTGCTGCTCAGCCGTACGCCATCATTTGCCTAGAGTGTAACTAGGCTATTAAAAGAAGCAAGAAGTATCCAGCCAGGAAAGGAAGAAGAAAAAAAACTATATCCATAAAAATTAAGATTATTTAGAAAATTCCAAGGAATCTACAGAAAAATACTTGCTGGAACAATTAATGAAGTTTGGCAAGGCTGCACAACATGAGTTCAAGTTACCAAAATCAGTTCTGTTTCCATTTGTAAGCAATAAACAAGTGGATATTGATACCTTTTATATATATAAACATCAATAATACTAAATACTTGAGGATAAATTTAACAGAAAATGGGCAAGACCTGTATGCTGAAAACGATAAACATTACTGAGAAATTAAAGATGATTTTTTAACCCCTCCTTTCAAGGAACTTCCATTCTAGTGAAAGAGGCAGGCAATAAATAAGATAAATGAGTAAGATATGCATTATTTTAGATGATGATTAGGCCTGGGGAGATAAGGGAAGGGGGTTATGAAACATGAGAAGCCAGTCTGTTGAAATTTCTAGAAATCATGGCCATTGAGGACCCAGAAGGCCTCACTTAACAAGGTGACTTTAGAAAGAAATGCTGAAAGAAATTAAAACCTAGTGTTTTTAGGTGGAGGGAAGAGCAGTCTTGTTCGAGGACAAGAACGTGATCAGCTGTGCCGAGCAGAATGAGAGCCGAGACATCATGATGGCTTCAGTGGGTCTCGGGATCTGGAGGGGTTGCGGTTGAAGGGTGGTGAGAACATAATCAGAGTGAGAATAAGGAAAAACGGAGAACAGCCAGAGCACGGAAAATACTGGGAGACATGGATAGACGGTTTTCCAGACATAAAATCCACATTGCCTAAGACATGCCAGTGAGGAGCCCCTGCACCCGTCAGCAGGGAAATGGACACTGACCTACCAGGGGGCCCCACTGCACACCAACCAGAGGGTCAGTGGAAAGACAGGGACACCGGTTGCTGCCAGAGAGGGGAGGACAGGCTGCATTCCCACAGCAGCAGGGGCGGCTTTATTCCAGAAGCATTTTTGAAAAGCAATTTGGCCATGTCTCTTTACATTTTTTAAAAACTTGTAAATCATCAACCCCACCCTGAGATACCTATCCTTATAAAAGCATTAAAACCAGGAGCGCACCAGGAGAGACACTTGGATGAGTAGCTTTCCTGCCACGTGGTGTGTACCAGCGGCAGGCAGAGCACGTCCCAGCCCTGCCTCCTCATTCCTAGTGGCCACAACTAAAATCTTTCACCCCAGAATAGTACTCACCTTGCTTGGAGTGTCTGCAACATGTGCATAGGGGCGAACGTCGAGCTGCCCACTGCCTTCCGGTCTCAGCGCTTATATTGCCAAGACACGTGATCCCTTTGTGGTCTGTGTGGTGCCATGTTTTTCACATTTTCATGCTTTTTGTTCATGTTTATGCCATTTAAATGGCCCCCACGAATAATGCGGAAGGGCAGGCTGGTGTTCCTGATGCCAGTAAGGCCGTTCTGTG
This sequence comes from Manis javanica, assembly GCF_040802235.1. NCBI lineage: Eukaryota > Metazoa > Chordata > Mammalia > Pholidota > Manidae > Manis > Manis javanica. The sequence goes on along the minus strand of NC_133161.1, from coordinate 2,916,405 downwards.
CCTTAGGGAGAAAACGCGTATTAGGGGAGTTACATTCAGGCATGAGCTGCAGTGCTGTTAACCGTTGGTTTGGTGTAAATGAGTCAACAATACGTATTCAGTCAGATGTGTTTAAACAGAAACACACCTCAGACAATGTTATGTCAGTACATATGATCTGGGTGACAAAATGCTGTGACCAGAGGCTGGCAGGAACCTAACCCTGAATTTCCTCTAAGAGCAGTTTGATTCCATGTTTTGTGGAGATTTTCAGGAGCATAACTGCCGTGAATAACAAGAATCCTACGCAGCCACCCATTAGTGTGGACTGAGTAAATTAAGATACATCTGCACCATGGAATATGGTGCTTTAAACGTGCAAGCTTTGGAGATCACTAATCCAGGCTAGACCAACTGCCACATGCGAGCCCCAGGGGTGAGAGAGGTGTCCGTGACCTACTTTTAGCTGTGGTACATTCTCCCGTGGCTGTACGATCACCCACAGAGGGGCACACACCAGGTGGGCAGCAGGGCGTTCTTCCCAGTGGGAGTGGGGGTCTGTGCAGCAGTGTGAGTGGAGCAGAGAAGGTGGAGGGGCTCTAGGTGAACAGAGCATTTCTGATCATTTCATTTATGTAAAATCACCAGTGTACTTGAATTCCAAGGGATAAATGATAGCTAGTCCTTTATATACAGACTTGTGGGTCCGTGTCCATGACGGTGAAAAGGCAAGTTGTGAAATAATGTGTAGAACGTGTCTATTTTAGGAACAAATCCCCTACGTGTAAGAATGAGCAAAGGAAAGTGTGTTTAAAGATACAAAGAGATTGGGAGCTTTGTGGGCAAAGGTTGTTTTTATATTTTTTTCTAATGATTTGTTTCAGTAGATGCAGTTAAGTATTGTTTTGTTGAGATTGGAAAATAAATACGAATAATACATAAAAGAGCATCAGTGAACAAAGAAAGGATTAGCCATTTTGAATAGACTTTAGCAAGTTTGCTGCACACTGATTTTATTAGGAAATTTTGAAAATTCTTCATTTCTTTTCTCTTTTAGGAATCGTTAAGAGCCGTCAGATACGAAATATCCCCAGATAAAGAATATGCTCTTTTTTCGTACAACGTGGAACCAGTGAGTACCCTTTACTGCCTGTAAAAGAACTGTTTCTCTACTCTGATACCTTATTAAGTATTTTCCCTTGTATCTTCCCTATTAGTGATCTTTGAATCCTGGAATGGCTGGTGGGTCTGGGGTCAGTCTCTTTTTATGCCATACTGCCACCTAGGGGGGGAAAATGGTATAAAAATCACTGGCAGAAAAAAAAGTGATCCTTTTTAGGGGCTATTTCATAGAATTTTCTTGGGCAGATACAGAGAAGTTGTGTCTCTACAGAAATTTATCTTCCCTTTCATGTAAATATTCTTGCCATTTTCTCAGTCGCACCACAAATTTTATCCTAGGAACAAAAAGTAACTGCCAGTTTCTCTGTAAACTAAAATAAAATGTTAATTATCTCCTGGCCATCATAGTATTCTAGAGAATTATTTCATCATATAAATCCCTGTTTGTAGGACTTTGTATATGCATCTCCCATAAAAACGTCACCAGAATTTTCTATAAAATCTCACCCTAGGCTTTAGTGGCAGCCTAAAACTGGGTCTTTTTTTCTTTTCTTCTCTTTTTTTCTTTAACATACTCATATTTTACAACTCATTTTGGCTCTTTAATTTTAAATGAGCTAGTAGGTGAAATTTATTAGTAGAAGTAAAGCAGATGTTCACCTTGTAAGAGATGAATCACTTTAGAAACGTGCATTTGTGGCACTTTATTCTTCAGCAAATAAAGTACAGACTTCCCCTGCCTTTCATTCTTCTGAGACCATTCTAATTACAACTGTGTGACCCTTCTGTGAGATGCAGTGGTCCCAGGTCTGGAGAGCTCCTTGGTGGGGTTGAGAGACTCTGGCCCTGGCACAAGATGGGCAGGCTTGTTGAGCTTCACCCACTTGGGGAGCTGGGGGACTGGTTTGCATGGGGATGCAAGTCCAATTCCAAAATTTTTAGAATTTCATTTAAAAGTTATGTGATAACTGGATCATTTATTGGAGATTTCAGTTTTATTGCTCTAACTCTAGATCTTTTTAAAAACTCCGCCATCACTCTTTCATTTCCTGTTTTTGCATTATCCATTATATATGAGTTGTCATTTTCTCCACCCAAATTCTTTGGAACACCTGGTCCTCTTTGCCTGTTTGATTGGGAGAAGTCAGTAAGCTTGATAATATGCTAAAAGGCAACTTCTGGCCTTGGACTCTGTGTATCCTTGTCCATCCCTTCACTCCCCTCTGTAAACGTGAGGCACTTGGGCCTGCTGCACGTGCGTCATAGAGAAATTCAGCTCCTTTCATGGAAGGCCCCGAACAGTTAATTGCCACACGTGAACAAGAGACAAAGCTCAGCAGACACCTGAAGGGCTTTCGTAGGGATGGGGGAATTGGTTCGATTGGGGTTGTCCTGGGAGATACAGCGAACACCAGAGTGGACAGAACCTGCTAGACAGCTGTCAGGCCACCTCGCTAGAGGACCTCTTTATCACAGGAGCATCCCGCCATGGGATGAATTATCCTGCTTGCTAAGCAGCTTCCTACTCTCAGAAGCCTTTGAAAGGAAGTTTTACATTTGTTCTTCAGAACCACGGGGAAGAGATTCTCGTATCTCCACTTGGAGAAGGCAGCCCTGTCCGTGGGTCTGCAGTTCTGTGCAGTCAATTCTCCTCCAGTTTCTCTACTTTTCCTGATACACCTTCAGAAACACTGCCTGGAATCCCCTTGCAAGCAATAACTATTTTTTTTTTTGGTATCATTAATCTACAATTACAGAAAGAACATTATGTTTACTAGGTTCCCCCCTTCACCAAGTCCCCCCGACATACCCCTTCACAGTCACTGTCCATCTGCGTAGTAAGATGCTGTAAAATCACTACTTGTCTTCTCTGTGTTGCGCAGCCCTCCCCGTGTCCCCCACGCACTATACATGCTAATCGTAAGGCCCCCTTTCTTTTTCTCCACCCTTATCCCTCCCTTCCCACCCATCGTCCCCAGTCCCTTTCCCTTTGGTAACTATTAGTCCATTCTTGGGTTCTGTGATTCTGCTGCTGTTTTGTTCCTTCAGTTTTCCTTTGTTCTTATACTGCACATATGAGGGCAATCATTTGGTACTTGTCTTTCTCCGCCTGGCTTATTTCACTGAGCATAATACCCTCTAGCTCCATCCATGTTGTTGCGAATGGTAGGATCTGTTTTTTTCTTGTGGCTGAGTAATATTCCATTGTGTGTATGTACCACGTCTTCTTTATCCATTCATCTACTGATGGACACTTAGGTTGCTTCCATATCTTGGCTATTGTAAACAGTGCAGCAATAAACATAGGGGGGCATCTGTCTTTTTCAAACTGGAGTGCTGCATTCTTAGGGTAAATTCCTAGAAGTGGGATTCCTGGGTCAAATGGTATTTCTATTTTGAACTTTTTGAGGAACCTCCATACTGCTTTCCACAATGGTTGAACTAGTTTACATTCCCACCAGCAGTGTAGGAGGGTTCCCCTTTCTCCACAACCTCGCCAGCATTTGTTGTTGTTTGTCTTTTGGATGGTGGCGATCCTTACTGGTGTGAGGTGATATCTGATTGTGGTTTCAATTTGCATTTCTCTGATGACCCGCGATGTGGAGCATCTTTTCATGTGCCTGTTGGCCATCTGGATTTCTTCTTTAGAGAACTGTCTATTCAGCTCCTCTGCCCATTTTTTAATTGGATTATTTGCTTTTTGTTTGTTGAGGTGCGTGAGCTCTTTATATATTTTGGATGTCAATCCTTTATCGGATCTGTCGTTTATGAATATGTTCTCCCATACTGTAGGATACCTTTTTGTTCTATTGATGGTGTCCTTTGCTGTACAGAAGCTTTTTAGCTTGATATAGTCCCACTTGTTCATTTTTGCCTTTGTTTCCCTTGCCTGGGGAGATATGTTCATGAAGAAGTCACTCATGTTTATGTCCATGAGATTTTTTCCTATGTTTTTTTCTAAGAATTTTATGGTTTCATGACTTACATTCAGGTCTTTGATCCATTTGGAATTTACTTTTGCATATGGGGTTAGACAGTGATCCAGTTTCATTCTCTTACATGTAGCTGTCCAGTTTTGCCAGCACCATCTGTTGAAGAGACTGTCATTTCCCCATTGTATGTCCATGGCTCCTTTATCAAATATTAATTGGGTTAATGTCTGGAGTCTCTAATCTGTTCCACTGGTCTGTGGCTCTGTTCTTGTGCCAGTACCAAATTGTCTTGATTACTATGGCTTTGTAGTAGAGCTTGAAGTTGGGGAGCGAGATCCCCCCCACTTTATTCTTCCTTCTCAGGATTGCGTTGGCTATTCAGGGTCTTTGGTGTTTCCATATGAATTTTTGAACTATTTGTTCCAGTTCGTTGAAGAATGCTGTTGGTAATTTGATAGGGATTGCATCAAATCTGTATATTGCTTTGGGCAGGATGGCCATTTTGACGATATTAATTCTTCCTAGCCAGGAGCATGGGATGAGTTTCCATTTGTTAGTGTCCTCTTTAATTTCTCTTAAGAGTGTCTTGTAGTTTTTAGGGTATAGGTCTTTCACTTCCTTGGTTAGGTTTATTCCTAGGTATTTTATTCTTTTTGATGCTATTGTGAATGGAATTGTTTTCCTGATTTCTCTTTCTATTGGCTCATTGTTAGTGTATAGGAAAGCTACAGATTTCTGTGTGTTAATTTGTATCCTGCAACTTTGCTGAATTCCGATATCAGTTCTAGTAGTTTGGACTGGAGTCTTTAGGGTTTTTTATGTACAATATCATGTCATCTGCAAATAGTGACAGTTTGACTTCTTCTTTACCAATCTGGATTCCTTGTATTTCTTTGTTTTGTCTGATTGCCATGGCTAGGACCTCCAGTACCACGTTGAATAACAGTGGGGAGAGTGGGCATCCCTGTCTGGTTCCCGATCTCAGAGGAAAAGCTTTCAGCTTCTCGCTGTTCAGTATGATGTTAGCTGTGGGTTTATCATATATGTCCTTTATTATGTTGAGGTACTTGCCCTCTATGCCCATTTTGTTGAGAGTTTTTATCATGAATGGATGTTGAATTTTGTTGAAAGGTTTTTCAGCATCTATGGAGATGATCATGTGGTTTTTGTCCTTTTTGTTGATGTGGTGGATGATGTTGATGGATTTTCGAATGTTGTTACCATCCTTGCATCCCTGGGATGAATCCCACTTGGTCATGCTGTATGATCCTCTTAATGTATTTTTGAATTCAGTTTGCTAATATTTTGTTGAGTATTTTTGCATGTACATTCATCAGGGATATTGGTCTGTAGTTTTCCTTTTGGGTGGTGTCTTTGCCTGGTTTTGGTATTAGGGTGATGTTGGCTTCATAGAATGAGTTTGGGAGTATCCCCTCCTCTTCTATTTTTTGGAAAACTTTAAGGAGAATGGGTATTATGTCTTCTCTGTATGTTTGATAAAATTCCGAGGTTAAATCCATCTGGCCTGGGGATTTTGTCTTTGGTAGTTTTTTGACTACCGATTCAATTTCGTTGCTGGTAATTGGTCTGTTTAGATTTTCTGTTTCTTTCTGGGTCAGTCTTAGAAGGTTGTATTTTTCTAAGAAGTTGTCCATTTCTCCTAGGTTTTCCAGCTTGTTAGCATATAGGTTTTCATAGTATTCTCTAATAATTCTTTGTATTTCTGTGGGGTCCATCATGATGTTTCCTTTCTTGTTTCTAATTCTGTTGATGTGTGTTGATTCTCTTTTTCTCTTAATAAGTCTGGCTACAGGCTTATCTATTTTGTTTATTTTCTCGAAGAACCACCTCTTGGTTTCATTGATTTTTGCTATTGTTTTATTCTTCTCAATTTTATTTATTTCTTCTCTGATCTTTATTATGTCCCTCCTTCTGCTGACCTTAGGCCTCATTTGTTCTTCTTTTTCCAATTTCAATAATTGTGACATTAGACTATTCATTTGGGATTGTTCTTCCTTCTTTAAATATGCCTGGGTTGCTATATACTTCCCTCTTAAGACTGCTTTTGCTGCGTCCCACAGAAGTTGGGGCTTTGTGTTACAGTTGTCATTTGTTTCCATATATTGCTAGATCTCCATTTTAATTTGTTCATTGATCCATTGATTATTTAGGAACATGTTGTTAAGCCTCCATGTGTTTGGGAGCCTTTTTGCTTTCTTTGTACAATTTATTTCTAGTTTTATACCTTTGTGGTCTGAAAAGTTGGTTGGTAGGATTTCAATCTTTTGGAATTTACTGAGGCTCTTTTTGTGGCCTAGTATGTGGTCTATTCTGGAGAATGTTCCATGTGCACTTGAGAAGAATGTGTATCCTGTTGCTTTTGGGTGTAGAGTTCTATAGATCTCTATTCGGTCCATCTGTTCTAGTGTGTTGTTCAGTGCCTGTGTGTCTTTACTTATTTTCTGTCTGGTGGATCTGTCCTTTGGAGTGAATGGTGTGTTGAAGTCTCCCAAAATGAATGCATTGCATTCTATTTCCTCCTTTAATTCTGTTAGTATTTGTTTCGCATATATTGGTGCTCCTGTATTGGGTGCATATATATTTATAATGGTTATATCCTCTTGTTGGACTGAGCCCTTTATCATTATGTAATGTCCTTCTTTTTCTCTTGTTACTTTCTTTATTTTGAAGTCTATTTTGTCTGATACTAGTATTGCAACACCTCCTTTTTTTCTCAGTTGTTTGCATGAAATATCTTTCTCCAACCCTTGACTTTTAGTCTGTGCATGTCTTTGGGTTTGAGGTGAGTCTCTTGTAAGCAGCATATAGATGGGTCTTGCTTTTTTATCCATTCTGTTACTCTGTGTCCTTTGATTGGTGCATTCAGTCCATTTACATTTAGGGTGACTATTGAAAGATATGTACTTATTGCCATTGCAGGCTTTAGATTTGTGGTTACCAAAGGTTCAAGGTTACCTTGTTTACTACCTTACTGTCTGACCTCACTCACTTATTGAGCTGTTATAAACACAGTCTGATGATTATTTCTTTCCCTTATTTTTCCTCCTCCTCCATTCTTCATATGTTGGGTGTTCTGTTATGTGCTCTTTTTAGAAGTGCTCCCGTCTAGAGCAGTCCCTCTAAGATACCCTGTAGAGGTGGTTTGTGGGAGGCAAATTCCTCAACTTTTGCTTGTCTGGTAATTGTTTAGTCCCTTCTTCATATTTAAATGATAATCGTGCTGGATACAGTGTCCTTGGTTTGAGGCCCTTCTGTTTCATTGCATTAAACATATCATGCCATTCTCTTCTGGCCTGTAAGGTTTCTGTTGAGAAGTCTGATGATAGCCTGATGGGTTTTCCTTTGTAGGTGACCTTTTTTCTCGCTCTGGCTGCCTTTAATACTCTGTTCCTGCCCTTGATCTTTGCCATTTTAATTATTATGTATCTTGGTGTTGACCTCTTTGGATCCTGTCTCTCAGGAGTTCTGTGTGCCCCATAGTCTGAAGAACTATTTCCTCCCCCAGTTTGGGGAAGTTCTCAGCAATTATTTCTTCGAAGACACTTTCTATCCCTTTTTCTCTCTCTTCTTCCTCTCGTGCCCCTATAATGCGGATATTGTTCCTTTTGGATTGGTCACACAGTTCTCTTAATATTGTTTCATTCCTGGAGATCCTTTTATCTCTCTCTGCATCAGCTTCTATGCGTTCCTGTTCTCTGGTTTCTATTCCATCAATGGCCTCTTGCATCTTATCCATTCTACTTATAAATCCTTCCAGAGTTTGTTTCACTTCTGTAATCTCCCTCTGGATGTCTGTAATCTCCCTCTGGACTTCATCCCTTAGCTCTTGCATATTTCTCTGCAGCTCTGCCAGCATGTTTATGATTTTTCTTTTGAATTCTTTTTCAGGGAGACTGGTTAGGTCTGCCTCTGCAGATCCTTTCTCAGGTTTAACTATCTTGGACTGAACCAGATTATTTTTGCCTTTTCATGGTGATAGCAGTGGCTGTAGGCAGGTTGCGGGTGTGTCAGCTGGGAAAAGAAAGTCCTTTCCTGCTTGCTGGATGCCTTGCCCTTCTCCGCTGCCTGTGATGGTTACCTGCACTCCTGAAGCAGCCACCGGGTGAGTCCCCTAAGCTGCTGTGGGCGGGGTCTCTGTCAGAGCAGCACGGAGCCCTGCGGGGAGTGGCAGGCACACCAGGTGCGCTCCTCTATGCTAGCGGCGACCCTACCAGGCGTCTGTGTGACAGCAGCAGCCTTTGGGTCTGGCCCGGGCGGCTGTGCGTTGGGCTGGGATTCCACTCGGCTCCTGGGAGCGCGCCTGTTCCCTCTGGCTCCACTGCAGGTGCGCGCGGGGCTCTTCCGCACAGGCTTCTACCAGGCTCCTCTGGCTTCACTGCCACCGGTGCACACGAGCCGCGCCCGGGCTGTTCGTTCGCGCCGCTGCGGGCTAGCCCTGCAGCGCATGGATCTGCTCTCGGTTCCTTCTAGCGCTTCCGCCCCCAGTGCACGCTCCCACTCTCCTGCTACTGGGCCCATGTGTCGCGGTCCGCGGCAGTTGGAGGAATGACTGGCAGGCTGCTTAGGGCCATGAGGGGCTTCAGAGCTGCACTGCCTCCGTTTAGGGTGCCTACATTTCCCCGGTATTCCCAGCTGCTGGGACAACTTCATCCAGCTATGGGGTCCCTGTCTCTTTAAGACTTGCAGAAAGCACTCACTTTTCTTTTGTCTCAGGGGCACTGGTTGCACAGACCTGCCCCCAGGTTTTGCTTTTCCATTTCTCTAATATCCAGCACCCCGTGCACCTTGTGTCTGCGTTCCGGGTGCAGATTTCTTGAGCTGGTTGTTTAGCAGTCCTGGGCTTTCACTCCCTCCCTGTCCTGACTCCTTTCTTCCCGCCGAGTTCTTGAGGGGGGGAGTGTTCGGTCCCACCTTGCTGTGGCTTGTATCTTACCCCCTTCATGTGATGCTGAGTTCTCACAGATGTAGATGTATCCTGGCTGTTGTACTGCATTCACTGGTGTCTCTTTTAGGAATAGTTGTATTTATTGTATTTTCATAAATATATGTTTTGGGGAGGAGATTTCCTCTGAACTACTCACACCACCATCTTCCTGTGATTCCCCCCAATAACTGTTTTGATAAAGAATGTTTTGCTAAATATGAGTCTTTATCACCTAACTCCCTGGCCATAAATATAAATAGGAGTCTTGAAATAACCCTTTCTCACCATGCAGTATCCATTGACTTCTGGTGTAAGACTGTGTAGTTTTTCTCAACTGAGGAAAAATGTAAGAAAAATGGAAAGTAACCCTTCATAATTTTCAAGTACAAAGAGGTTACTGTACCTATGACTATCCAAGCAGGTATTCTGTTCTTCCATCAGAAAAATCCAAGGGAGAGAGCTTGAGGTTCTGAAGGAGAACTTCAAGTTAAATATTAGGAAGAACTTCCTGCCTGGATAAACTTAGATGCAGCCATCTTTAGTAAAGGGGGGTGGGCTTCAAGGACAGATCTAGGTCTGCAGTTCTGAGAAAATTGGAATAAACCAGGACTTCATAATCTGTCTTTAGTGTCAGTTGAATTATCCCTGGATATTCTTTAAAAAACAAAGAAGTTGTATATTCAGATAATTTGGAGAACTCCAGTTAAACAAGTTTCTTCACTGTAGAAATTTTTGAAGCTTTTTTTATTCTCGTGAGGGTTATACAGTATTTCCCAAATGAGTATTTCAATATCTGATTCCTATCTAAATAGAAGGAAACTAGAATTTTTTTCTTTCAATTTGTGCTTATCACATTCTTATTTGTGTGTTCCAAAGGCAGCTAAGATACCTTGTTTATTTGAACTAACCCAACTTTTCATTAAAAAGTCTTTCATAAAATGTTTCTTTTTAGTAAACCAACAGTCTAGTTGCTAGCCATTTAATACAGTAACTGTTTCATTTGCAATAAAATTCCAGCATATTAGGGTATAGTTCCAGGCACAAACCACCCAAATATTCCGCCCTGCATCAGGAAAATTACCATTTTCCAAGTCCTGCTTCTCTCTGCTGCCCACCCTCAGGCACTGGCATTGCAGGGCAATAACCCTAGGTTATCCGCTGCTGGGGCAGCACAGACCAGCTCACTGACTGGAGCCACCAGCTGACCGCTCCGAGCCTGGCATCTTATCTTTAACAGGGGTCAGTGTTCATCTGCCAGAGCTGCCGGGAGGGCTGAATGTGAGATCACATGGGGGTGCCTGACAGTGCCCACAGACAGCTGGCACTCCAGAAATCTTAGTGCCCATTTCTCTGAGATATGTTGCTCTCTAAGCCTGGGGTTCCAGATGCCTTCCCGTGATGTGGAGCGTATTCTAGTCTACAGGGGTGTCTCCATGTGTTCTTTCATTTAAAAAACTTTTAGACACTAATTTGTACGAAAGAGATGCAGCTTAGAATATAAGCAAATAAGCTTTTGACTAGTGCCACCATGAGGAGGACCACCAGGAGGACGTTCATGGATGTGAGACAAAGGAATCCAGCCTATGTGGATCACTCTTGAGAGGCTTCCCTGAGGAAGTGGTCCCTCAGGGCCCCTTGGCCCTGGCCAAGTCCTCATGGCTGGAGCACACATGGTGAACGGGAGTATGGAGAAATCCAGTGTGGCCACAGAGAAGAGGGGCACCGCCTCCCGCTTTGCCTCTAGGAGGGCAGGGGCTCCCTGGCAGGTCATGGGTTTGCTCTTGGAATTGTTGAGTTTCAGATGACTTGGGGACATTTAACAAGAGTTTACAATTAAGTAACTGGGAGGATGGGTGTGAATGGAGAAAACCTTAAAGAAGGAAGTAAAACCATGAGTGTACATGGAGTCACCTGTGAGAATTATTGCAAATATATGAGCAGTGAAGAAGGCGTAAGAGGGAACTCAACGTGTTATAGAGGTTATAGAGGGAAGAAGCCACAGACAGGAGAAAACCAGCAAAAAGCATCTTATCTGTGAAGGAAAGGCAATGTTCCTAGGGCAGGGAGCCCCTCTACATAGGGCGCCCCGGGTTCAGCCTCTCTGCGGTCTCGCTGTCCCTCCGGGCGGTCTTACTCCTTCTTGCAGGTGAGATACCACCCACGTGGTGCTGACATGCTGGTCTGTCGTCTTTCCTGGACCTTTCCTCTTAGCCCCTGAGGGTGCCTATGCTCTGGGGGTGCCCATGCCTCAGGGTACCCATGCTCCAAGGGGTGCCCATGCCCCAGGGGTTACCCATTCCCCAGGGGGTGCCCATGCCTCAGAGGTGCCCATGTCTCAGGGGGTACCTATGCCCCAGGGAGTGCCCGTGCCCCAGGGGGTTCTTATACCCCAGGGGGTGCCCATGCCCCAGGGGGTACCTATGCCCCAGTGGGTGCCCATGTCTCAGGGGGTACCTATGACCCAGGGGGTGCCCATGCCCCAGGGGTGCCCATGTCTCAGGAGGTGCCCATGCCCCAGGGGTTGCCCATGCCCCAGGGGGTGCCCATGCCTCAGAGGGATGCCATACAGAGAACACCCACACTGGAGGGGCCACCAGCATGACGGGTTAGTCCTGGCGCCTTGGGGCCCTTCTGTCGAGCTCCTGTGTTCTGCAGTACTCTGCCTGGGGACGCAGGAGGAAGCATTTATGCCCCGCTTCTGTCTCCGTCTGTGAAGGCAGCCCCGAGCAGCCGCAGCCCCACTGAGCTGCTGTGTTGAGCAGAGTGGCTCCATGGCCTTGTCCAGGGCCAGCATAAGGCCTGCCCAGTTGCACAGGCATGAGGCTGGTTGAAGCCTGTGTGTGGCCGAGCCCCATGGCCATGGCCAGGGGACGTGGCGGCCTAGGGCTCTCTGGACAGTGGAGGGAACAGAGTGACTTAGCAAGAGCAGTGGTGCGAGGGTGTGGCTGCAGCCGGGAGGCCCTGCCCTGAGGGCAGCAGGGCCGAGGAGAGGCCTCACGGGGGGCTTTCTAGTGTTTGTTGTGTGTTTCTCCCTCTCATTTATTCAGACGAATTGTGATGGTACGTCATCTCCCAGTTGTTTGACATTCACTGGTTTTATTTGCCCATTTTTATATCGTCAGCTACTCAGTGAGAAGGAAGGTCTTTTATCTCCTGGCTCCACTCCCCTGGGGCCCCAGCCCAAGACCGTCTCTGTATATTTGATGCTAAATAAATTCATGTGTGGCATTTTCTTCTCTCTGAACTTCTTAGTGACTTGATGTGCTTAAAATTGCATCAAATACACAAAAATATAAAATTATGTAACCAAAGCAAGACTCTTTGTGAAATACCGTAGTAATATTCCGTGTTTATTCTGGAACCGCTGGGTCATGCTCACTGGCGAACTCTTTTTCCTACTAAACTCTTCCAGTGTTACTGAAGCTATAACTTGGCTAACATCCTTGAACGCTCACCAGTCAGCTAATGTTGACTTTGTCAACCCTACGTTTTACTGATGGTCTCAAAAGAACCCCTTTAAAACATGGAAAAAATTATCCATCAGATTTGAGAAAATGTAAACCCAGTGCATCTTGCCAGGCCTCAGATAATGGTCCATAAATATTGTGTCCACAAGGTAGAAAATAATAAATAACACCATGTTTTTATTTATATTGGTACCAGTCTTATAGTTTGCAAAATGTTTATTTACACCATTTCACTTCTTAAGAAAAGACCATTGCCAACCCAAAAAGCCAGTGTTTCCTGAATCAGTGTTGCTTTATGTATAGGACTTCATAGAATTTCTCAATGTACAGTTTATGAGTTTCTTTTGAAATGAAACTATACATTGGAGGAATAGTAATGTTTTATTTTTAATTGGGAAAACTATATTAGCTATAATAACAGCTATTCTAATGGGGAAATTGCCTTAAAACAAACTTTTATAATGAGAGTGTCCATGTTCCTTTGCACTGAGCTATATTTGACAAATGTGAGAAGTTTCCAAAACTCTTTCGGGAGGAGAAACAGTGACATCTTAGATCATTTAAAAATATTAATATATTTTGTGACTTTCAAAGAGGAAAGAAAATTATATCTGGAGATTAGAAACAGAATACAGAGAGATGAAATATAGAACTATATATATGGAGAATAAAGAATAGAAATACGAAATAAAGAATATATTTTATGAAAGAACTGCTGAATATTTGTGAAGAATTTCTTTGCAGTGTTTAAAGGAGTTCATTAGGGTGACTGTTCTTAAAGCCAGTGGAACATTGTTCTCATCCAAATAAATAAATCTTGTCTAAAAGCTAGCCAAAATAAAACCTGGGTCAGCCACGGTCATGGAATTGGCAGGCTCAGTTTACGTCTCTCAGCTGATCTGTCGCGTTGTCTGTTGCTGTGTAACCAACTACTCCACAACCTGGTGGCTTGAACCAGCAGCAGGAACTCTCCGGGTTTCCGGTGGTCAGCCTGTGGCCCCTCGGCTGGCCCCTCGGCCTCAAGGTCTTTCGCAGGCTGTCCTCCAGCGCTGTCTCGTCTCGAGGCTTGACTGGGGAGGGACCCGCTTCCAAGCCACCCATGCGGCGTTGACAGGGCTCGGCTCCTCCAGGGTGCTGGGCTTCTTGCTGCATCTGGGCCAGAGACCCTCCTCACCTTTGGCACCATGGGCCTGTACACGCACAGCCCCGACAGGCAGGCCAACCCCTCGGAGCAGCGGGCGAGCAGAGCCAGGGGCCAGCCAGTGGCCACCCCGATGTGCCCTCTTGTCACCATGTCCTGTTGGTGAGAAGCAGGTCTCGAGACCCAGGTGGGCCAGCTCACCCAGAAATTCTACCAAAGGCAAGATGGTTGGAAGGGAAAGCTCAGCTCTGCTCGCAGAATGAAGAGCTCCTGAGAAACAGTGTGGGTCTGGGGCCCGTGCAGGTGGGAGGCTTCCTGGAGGCGTTCTCGCCCCACCGCCACTGCAGCTGCAGGACGGGCCGTGGCGGACATGCCTCTGCCCTGCAGCCTGGCAAAGGGGGTCTGTTTCTCTGGCAGAAAAGCTACAGTGGTCCGGCCTGGCTGAGCCAGCGATAAGCATTCCTGTGAGAGTGGGGGTGAGGCCATCCTGCCCCCGCTGGCACACTCTCCCGGGGCCGCTGGCATCACCTTCCTCCCTCCTCCCTCCTCCCACCTCTCAGAACTTCAAGGGCCGCGTTAGGGAGAAAAGAGCAGACACGTTATGTCCTTTATGAGACACTAGGGCCACTGAGCACCATACAAATGTGGGAACCGTACCGTTCACGCTGCTCCATGCAGAGGCCTTAACCTCCCGCACTGGACCCCCACCCCACGCTTCACCTGCTCCGTCCAGCCACAGAATCCTTCTCTCTGGGGCTCTGACGTGCCACACCCCTGCCAGCTCAGGGCAGAATGTTCTGACTTCTGGGCAGGGGCCCTTCCTCAGGGTGGGGGAAGGACGGAGGAGGTGACAGAAGATGACAGGGGCTTGTCTGTCTGTGTGCGTAGTGGTGGAAGGATGACTGCGTTTCTTTTGATGCATTCTTTTACTTTTCCCCCAAACTTGGAAGGTAAGGGCAGATAGCACCCAAGCTGGGGTCTCAGATGGCAAGGAAGCAAGCCTCCCACTTCCTGGCTGCAGAAGCAGCTGGTCTAGGGGCGTCTAAGTGACCAGGCTGCTCCCCAGTTCCCAGCCGTTGGGCCAGTTTGGCACCACGTGGGGCTGGAAGTGTGGGTGAGTCAATGGGGAGGCAGGGATGTTTTCAGAGGTGATTATCTCCAGGGACTGTGCTTACTCAGCCGGCCATGGAGGGGAGGCCGTCAGTAGAAAACGGCAGAGTCTTAGGCGGGTCAGACATGGGTCGTGGGGCAGTGTGAGCTCAGGTGGTGGGAGGAGAGAGTGTGGCTGTGAGGGAGGGAGGGAGGTGGTGCGGCGGAGGGCTGCTGTCCCAGCCTCCCGTGCTGGGCCGTGACCCCGCGATGGCGAATCTCACACCGCCAGCTTGCGGAGGGTCTCCAGGCAGTCTACCCAGGGAAGTTTGTTTAAGTAATAAAAGAGGAAATGAAGAAATGTAAATGAGACGAAAAGTGGGTTTGCCAGGTGGCAGTGAGGTACAGATAGAGAAACCTAATTGCTCTTCCTATGAAAGGCCTCCATTGTAATGAAGGGGCAGAGGACTCAAAGTCCTCCTAAAGACGCGTGCTTCAGTTCCCGTTGGCAGTCCTGTGCTGTGTGTGAGCTCCCTAACAGCTGTTACACTCAGAGGCTCAGAGCCCATTGATGTGGCCCGAGTACCCACCTCTGAATGACTAGGACTTAGAGACCAGGAATCGTAACCTCCGTGGAGGTCAGAGCACCTTCACATCACTAAAAACTCCCAAGAATTAGTGATTGTTGTGTGTTAGGACTGATTTCATTTGTGATTTGGGGCTCCAACCGCTGCCAGAGAAAACGATTGAACACAATGCTCAATGAGGGTGCCATCCAGGATCCAGTCACTGATGGGACACATGTCATTTTCATTCCGAGGTGCAGCCAGACAGCCCGCTTCCAGAAACAGGTTAGGACATGCTGTTGCTTTTCTGCTGGACAACTAAAATTATTATTTTTATGATAACTGATAGACTTTCCAGAATGTAATTTTGATAAGTTTATTGTGTTCTCACTCCTTTCTTGGTGTATAATTTGGTGTGTAAGTAAGCCGTGTAATTTGAAAAACCCCTTGATGTGCTCTGGGCATGAGACAAGGACCTTAGAATTTTGTATTTTACTTTACACGTTTTATTTTCTAATAGTCTTTTTCGATCTCACTGGGTTGTTTTATTGATGAGTGTTCTTATAGAAAAAATCCTGAAATAGGTCAGAGGAGCTTTCTAGTATCGCTGGGTCCTGGGATATGGACACGCACATGAGGCTGGACCATTTATAGATGCATCTGCTCAAATGGGACTTCTGGCTGAGTCAATATGCACAGTTTTTTAATCTGTAAAAGTGAATAAGCAGAGGTGATGAGCAGCTGAGTGATTCCTCAGGTGGGTGCCCCAACGTCTTACCTCACTCCAGCATCAGCTCTAAAGCCCAAGTACAAGGTCTCCCCCCAGTGCTGGCAAAATCAGGGGTGGGTGCGACCAGGTGTGATTCATCCTGGGATGGAACCCCTCTCCGGCTGGGAACCGGTGAGACCAGAAAAGTTACGTACTTCCAAACACAGTGGTGGGGTGCAAGGACGGACATCCGCACCCCACGGGGAGGGCTCGGGAAGAGGATGCGACGGCCAAACCTGGCACAAAGCTGGCTCCTGTCTCTTAGTGTCGAGAACCATCCTCTCTGGCTCCATGCTTCCCTTCCATGCCCACCGTCACCCTCAGGGCTCTCTGCCTGGGTGGCCCTGCCCCTGAGGCCTGGTGGGGGGATCCTGGTCACCAAAGCTGGGGAGTTGGCCTGGGGCCTGATGGTCTCTGCACTGCCCTCAGGGTCACTCTCCCCTTTCTCGAGGATGAAGCGCGTTTACAGCCAAGCAGCTTTCATCCCACAGAATCTGCAGTCTGGCACGTGCTCTCTCACCGTGTCCTGGCTCTCCCGTCCCCTAGTCCCGGGTAGCAGTGTTTCTGCTGGGCTGACCCCATTTCCGTCCCGCCTCCTGCTGAACTGGCTGATTCCATCTGGGGTTCACGCCCGTGCTGACCTCCTTCTCAGACGGTCGTTCAGAACACCTTTGGGGTCCACGTCAGAGCAGGCCTCCTCGTTTGTACAAGATGGATGGGCCGAGGATTTCCCAAACCTCAGTTCTGGTTCCTTTCCTCTTCCCCATCCCCTCCTCCATCCATCTCTCTCCTCCCGAATCTCACCATCGGTCGGGAGGCCACACCTTCAGGATTCTGCTTAGAGATCTCTGCTGCACGCCCAATTTCGTGGCTCACAAGTCTGTCTTCCAGAAAAGATCAGAACACAACCAGCCAAAAATTCCCTTGTTCCCACCGGAGGCTCATCAGGATGGTCGTCTGGCCGGTGTTTCTGCCCGGGATCTCTTCGCTGCCTTCCGGGCTGCACCTCAGCCTCCTGCCGCCACCCACAGAATACTGGTCCCACGTTCCAGGCACTTGTCACAGATCCCGGTTCATGGCACCAAGTCTGCGTCGGCCGGGCCGCTGGGACGGACCGCCACAAGCTGGGTGGCGCAGACCAGAGATCACTTCCTCAGGCTTTTGGAGGTGAGACGCCCAGGCCCAGGGCCCCACAGGTGGGACTGCCGATCAGGGCCCTCCTCCAGCTTGGTGACAGCCACCAGCCAGCCCACGCCCATCCTCGGAGCCCTGTGTGGGCAGTGCGCTCTCTGACCTGATGCCCCTCTTAGCAGCTCTGATCCATCAGGTCAGGTGCACCCTTTCCACCCCGGTCACCTTACCTCCTCGTAGGCGCAGGTCCAGATGTGCTCACGCTGGGGTCAGGCTTCAGTGTGTGGGTCTGGGGGGGGACACAGACCTCCAGCCCATGGCACCACCCTCCCCGGCCTTGCTGGCTTGCCCATTAGGGGACCATGACACGCCCCACACCCACTCCTCCTGCAACTCCCCAGGCCCCGCATCCCCAGGGGCCCCTTTGCAAGGCTCACTTGATTTTCCTCCAAGGCCTGGCCTGGGTCATTTTTCCTCTCATGCAGTGCACTCTCCCTGACCAGCCTTCTCACCCCAATGTCTGCACAGTCCACTGCCACCCCTGAAATGTGATCCACTGGCTGGCTTAAGTGTCACCAGGAAACTTGTTAGAAATCCTACACCCAGGCCTCCGCCCTCACCTTAATGAACCAGAGCCGATATTAAGGAGGTCTGGGCATGACTCATGCACGTGGGGGTGTGAGGTGTCCTCTTCTGGGCAGTGACTCCCGGTCCCACCTCTGGTCGGATCTGTCACCCGGTCTCCAGACCACATGGTCTGCTCTGCCGCCTCCTGGAAACACAGACGGACCTCAGACACAGCCTGCACAACCCAAACTCTGGCTGCATCCCCACGTGGGTCTCCTCTGCTGCATTCTGCATGTTTGGGCGTTAGGAAAATGCCATCCTCCCGATTTCCAGGACCCTGGGCCTTGTGTCTCCCCTGCCCCAACCAGGCATCATCACTGTACCTCTTGAATTGAGTATATCTCCTTCTCTCCTTCCCCATGGCCACTGCCAAGGTCAGCCCGCCCACCTTCGCCTCCCATGGCCTCTGCCCAGACCCCCTCCCACCACACACACTTCACTCTGTTCTCCAGCTCGCCATCAGGGTGTCCAGCCAGATGACCCCGCTCCGCTGTGCACAACCCTTCGGACCTCTCTCTTCCTCCCGCCAGCACCCCTCACAGCCACTTTGGGACAAGGTCCCGGCGTGCTCTGCTGTGTCTCCATCCGTGGCATGCAGACCTTGCTCTTGCCTTTGGGCCCTTGCTGTCCTGGTTCTCTGCTGGGGACACACACCTCCTCCATCACCTGAATGTTCTTCCACACGCTTCCAGTCTCTCCAGCTGGAAGCCTGCCTCAGTCCCATGTATGCACTAAACTGTTTTCCAATTGTGGGCTGATCTGTTTCTGGATCAGACCTTGTGTGCCACCTGGCACCCCAGCCACCCTGTATAGATAAATCCTCTGTTAATATGCCTTCAGTCCACAAAGGGCACCCCTCCACCTCCACGTGGCTGCTCGTGGCACTCCAGGCCTTCCTGGGCTGTGAGTACTGTGGATGGAATGCCCACCGTGCTCCAGAAGCTGGTCCTGGCACTGATCAGTTTCAGCTTGCAAGATTTAGATTTCTTAAATCAAATGCACTTTTATTAAGCCATATATGTAAGAGAGGTGTTCTGCTGAAACATCTTTTAAAGCCTTTCATACTGCGGAGATTTTAATGTCACAAGTATTAAGACTGCTTTGCAGCTGATCCTATAATTACTCAGCCCCAAATGCAGGCAGAAATGCTGCTTTTGGTGAGCTGCAGTTCAGACATTCCTCAGCCACCTTCACTGTCTTCCTTGATGTCAGTGGAGAAGCATGTGATGTATAACATGATGGAAATTTTAATTTCTCTTTCTCTTTTTTTGGTGTAAATTTTTGGCACGCAATTCCATGAGTTTTAAGCCGTGAGTTCATGGCATGCATAGATTGTGTAACAGGCATCCCTCATCAGGACCCTGAGCCCTTCCAGCCACAAAAGCCCTCGTGCCGCTGCTCTGAGCTCGAGCCCTGCCCCCACTCCCAGCCCCTGTAACCACCAATCAGCTTTCTTCTCCGTAGTTTGGACATTTCTAGAGTGTCATCTGGATGGCAATGAACAGCATGTAAGGTTTTGAGAGTAGCTTTGAGGAGGAGAGGATATTTTATGTCCAAATATGGAGAAAACCTCAGGCTTCTTTGGAATAGTATTACCTGAACTGCGCAGGCATTTAGAGCATTTTTGCCGTAAGAACTTACAGCGGTGCTGTTGGCACAGATGACACCAGGTTCCGCTATGGAACATGTGGTTGTCAAGTCTTTGGCTTCGATGTCAGAAGCCCAAGGGCCTCTCTGACGGAGCCCCTGTGCACCGTGGCAGGGTCTCTGCCTTCAGGAAGTCTGGGATGGAGAAGCGGACCCACCCAGGGCCCACGAGAGAAGGCTGGGTGGAGTGCAGGGTCTCGGCGGGATGCCCACGAGGGTCTATGGGGTTGAGGTTCCTCGGGAAGCTGGGGCAGGTTCTAGGAGGTGTGGCTGTGATTTCAGTTGTGGAGTTGGAGGGAGAGGAGAGACAGGGAAGGCATCCCAGCGGGGGATGCTCTGGAGCAGCCACACAGGGATGGGGGAGATTTACGGCCTGTCAGCCACCTGGAGCGGCCAGGGGTGAGCGGGAGACTGTGGGGTTGAGGCGTCAGGAAGGCAGGTCAGGCCGACTGATGTGTTTGGGGTTGGCCCTTCATGCTGACCTCTGAGGGAGCCCAGTGGTCCCTGCGAGGAAGGGTGACAGAAGGAAGAGGGTGGCTGTGCTGGTGAGCGCCCACCAGGCTGGTGAGCTCTTCTCAGCAAGGCTGGCCCCAGCTCACACCATGTTCCCTTCTCCCCACTGGGCATACACTTTCCCCAACCCACACGCAGTCATGGGAGGCCACGTGTCCCGGCCATGGCCCAGCAGACGTAAGGGAGACAATTTGCTGGAGGGCCTCTAGAATGCACGGCTCTTGAATCAGAGACGGAGTTGGCCTTCCTACCCCACCGTCCTGCCTCCAGTGAAGCTGTGATGTCAGGCCTGTGGGACAGGCTGGGGACCAAAGCCCATGGGCAGATATCAGAGCAAGGTCAGAGCCCAGGCCCGGATGCACAGTCCATCTGGTGCCATCAACCTTTGTCCTCGGCACTTGCGCTAGAGAAATTTGCCCCTATTTGTCTCCACCGAAGCCCTCAGCGTTTTCCGGTACTTGGGGTTGAATGCATCCCAGGTGAGTACTCATGCCAGTGCCTCCGTCTGGGTCTCTGTGACCTGGTCCAGCCGGTGGTCTCTTCGTGCCGAAATTCAGCTTCCTTGTGGAAGCTTCCCCAGACCTGTGCACATCGGGAACTGGTGAGCGTCTTGGTGCATCTGTGTCCGTCACTGGGCTGGGAGGCCCACGAGGGCATGACTCCCTGTCTTTCTGCACCTGGTGGGTAAACGTGATCAGCAAATATTGGTTGAGTAAATGAAAGGACAAATGACGTGAGATCAGGGAAGGGAAAACGGGAAACGGTCCTGGGAGTTCATGCTAAACCGTGGCCTTTCCTTCCCATGGAGGCAGATGGTTGAGGACTTGGCTGACAGCCGCGGTGGTGGTTCCTGTTGAACTTGACCAAGGTGCCACCTTGAGGCCCTGACGGTCAGCGAGCACACGCTACATGCTGAAGTTGGTTCAGCCGCATCCAGATGGCCTTTCCCGTAAATCATAGGCCGTTGGCTTACTCAGTCTTGTCTGGCCAGGGAGTCACATGGCTGCCTTGTTTTTTAATCAAACCAAATTGAATGGTTGGCCATGTTTCTGTCACCCCCTCTCCACTGCGCTCCTACGAGAGCAAGTGCCACAGCTCCCTAAGCCATCCCCGTGTGCACCCCCACAGGCCCCTGGGTGCTGGTGCCTGATGTGGCTGCAGTCACGACACCCTTCATTCAGAGGGCCTCCCCGGCACCCACAGAGCCGCCATGATGGTGATGCCCCTCCATGGAGGGCCCTGCGCAGCCGGAACAGAATGACAGCATGCGGAGGATCTTGTCAAGATGGCCTAGCCGGGCCCCACTTCACAAACAAGGAAGGTGATGCCTGGGGCTTGGCGTTCACTCTCCAAAAGGCCTGTGGCTCATGGTGGTCAAGTCAAGACCCTGTCCTCTTACCCCAGGGCTGTTTCTTCTGCCCACCCCCCTTGGAAGCTTTGTGTGGATGGGTCTCAGTAGCCCAGTAGCCGCAGAGACGGCAGCGTTGCCTGCATGCGTGTGAGCAGGCTGACCTGTCCCAGGTCTGCCTGAGGAACCCGCAGAGACTTGGAGCATGGCCCAAGCAGGCGGCATCAGGTGGCGCGAGCTCCCAGCTGCAGTGCTTGGTGGCTCTGTGCAGCCACATGTGTGCAGGGGGCACACAGCTTTGTCACCAACAGATCGCAGGCCTGGGCACCACAGGGCAGAGCCGTCAGCTTCTGTGCCAAGCACAGGCTGGCTCCTTAGATGTTGGCGGAGAAGGGGTGCACTTTCATCAACTCAGCAAATGCTGCTCCTCACCAGGCCCCCTTGGCTCTGGGGGTCCCCTGGGGTAGGGAGCACTTGTACCCTGGTTAAACTGGCTGCTGGTAAAGATGCCAGCAGGGGGTGCTCCTGGGGATACCGCTGTTCTGGGTCATGGAGAGGCCTGGCACCCCAAGATGCCTTCATGGCCCCTCTGCAGGGGTGGGTGCTGTCTGTCTCCCTTAGAGTCAAGTAGGCCCCTTAGGCTGCCAGGACCCTCGGTTAGTTTTTCTCACTGTTGCAGGGAGAAGGCGCCCTCATCTGACTTCTCACTACCAGGACTTCCCTTTACTGGCTTATGATGCATCCTCGGATGCCGTCCAACAAGTTATTCTTACCATCTACCTCGCACTCAGGAAGCTTTACTAACATCCAGCTAAACAGAAGAGCTAGCTTTTCTCTTGAAATCAAATATCCCTGAGCCTCACCAAGTGAATGGTGTATATATGCCTAAACATGGTTTTATAAATTAAATCAAATTTTAATTAGAATTTTAAAATAATTGTATGGACTTTATCTTTGTGTCCATAGCTAGTACTCACCCCTGTTTCTTGTCAGGTGGGCTCTGACGCGCACTCAGTTACCTGGTAACTCGGTGGACAGACGTTTTCTCCATTAATGAGCTGAAGGTTTGTAAAACTGTGATGGATCAGGCCACACTCACAAAGCTGTTTATCAATGGAAAACAGAGTCTGGATGCAAAAAAGCTGTCCGTATGAATCAATCCAGCGACGTCTGTCCCCTTAGCTGACACGTGTGTGTAAGTTCCTAGGCTTACTGGTCCTTTTTGTTTGTTTTCATTGTGGGGTTGGGTGGGATGTAGCCATCACCAGGTGCTGCTGTTTGGAACATCACCCGACCATTTTGATCAGTCCCGGAATTTCTCCCTCATGAGTGACCCCTAATTGATGCATGCTCATAGGTACCCCTACCTGCCTGTTTCTTTTTTTCCTGAACATGAGTGTGTGCTTCGGGGCAGCCAACCCGATCACCTTCTACGCATAACAGAATTGCAGAACTCTGGGGCTGAAGGGATTTGGCCGGGACCTAAGTCACTGCCCCACACAGCTCCTCCGGGAGAGAATCTCCTGCCTCGTTACGTACTGTGGTGCCACAGTTCTTTCCCTGTGCACCACCCTCCCAGGCCTGGGCAGCTCTGGTGTTTGCAGGGTTCTTCTACAAACCAATGTAAGTCAACTTTTTAGAGCTTACCCTCTGCTGACTCTTGACACGTCAGTGGCCAGTGGGACCTTCCCTAGTGGTGGAAATGCTCTGTGTCCACACTGGTGGCCGTGTCCATGTCTCCAAGGAGCACCTGAAATGTGGCAAGTGAAACTGAGCAACTTAACTAATGATTTTTATTCAGTTGCCACTAAAGAGCCACATTCAGCTAGTGGGTCCCATTCAACCAGGTCAGAGCAACACTGAATACAGCATCTTCTCCACGGTCGGTGACCTTCAAATATTTGAAGACAGCTCTCATGTGACCTTAGTCTTTCCTTTGCTGAGCTGAACAAGTGTCTGAGAATAAGTGTCACTGGGTTGTCCTTGATTCACCTTGTTAATATCTTAATGATTGAGCTAATTGAGTAAATTAGTGAACAAATAATTGAGTTTTCATTCTTCATGTAAATCTCATGCTGTCTAATCATCTTGTTTTCTTACATAAACTGAGGTTTGGGGTTCATCCCATGGGGGGGCAGGTGCAGAGGAGACGGGACCAAGGAGGGCCATGTTCCCCTCCTTGCCCTCCCCTCCCCAGCTGGGAAACTCACAGGCGTTCCAGCTCTCAGCGGTCATTGGTCCGTACAGTTAGATGTGAGAGCTGGGACCGTCACTTCTCTGCAGAGCGGCCCATACTGTGCACTGCTGTCCCCCTTCCCAGGAGGCCCACGGGGGCAGAGATGCTAACAAGGCCAGCAGGAAGCAAAGCCGTCCTGCCCCAAAGAGGTTCCAATATGCACAAGCCTGGGAATAGAACTCTAAGTTCAATTCCATTTTTATTGACCAACAATTACATCGTTATTTTCCAAGGCTTATTTCTTTGTGCAAGTTGAATGGCATTTCCTACTGCCGTTCATGAATGTATCGGTGCCATAGCATTCTGATTTACTGCAAACAAAGGGCACGTTCCGTGATACGTCTTCTTTTGAAATGGAAGAGGCAAGCTTGGCAAAATACACTTTTATT
This sequence comes from Manis javanica, assembly GCF_040802235.1. NCBI lineage: Eukaryota > Metazoa > Chordata > Mammalia > Pholidota > Manidae > Manis > Manis javanica. The sequence continues at coordinate 2,892,503 of NC_133161.1, read as the reverse complement.
TACTAATGAGGCAGATGCTATTTTTTACTCAAACCAAAAAATCCATCTGTAACTAAGTGTTTATTGAGCACGTGTGATGTCCCAGGCTGTAAGGATGCCCCCCCCCAGGAGGGAGAACACCATAATCAGTGTCACCCTCGACCACAGCGATGGGACTGGGAGCCACGTGGAACGTCCTGGGCCTCCCATGAAGCACCTTGGCACTTGTCGGCCTGGAGGTCACAGACCAGAGCGGAGCCAGTAGGGAGGGAGAGGAGAGGCCGTGACCTTCCAGCGTGGCAAGGGCAGCTCGTCCTCCCTCTGACACAGAGTGGCCACCACACGTGCCCAGGGACAGTTTCTAGATGACAGTGAGGTTTTGGTGCAGGAGAGGAGCTGTTGCTGGAGATCAGAGTGAAGACCAGGAGCTGATTCAGGGGTATAGACATAACAATGGCAACAGGCCAGTGATGGCATTTATGGGGGTGAGATGGTGAAGATGCTGGTGAAGAAGAAAACAGCATCACAGGGGGAGGTGGGCAGCGCTGCTAATGACAGCGGACCAGTGTCAGAGGCCACAGTGGAGGCGATAACGGCAGCATTGGGAAAGACTTCCTGTTGTTTCTCGGTGACCTGTCTTTGGGAGGAGAGCCTGAAAGAACAGAGTCTAGAAGGAGACGGGGAACAGGGGCTCAGCACGGGGTGTGCAGGTCACCTGGTCGCCCTGCTGCATGCTGGGAGCAAAACTGCCAAGATGGAGGGCTCTACTCTTCCAACAGCATCTCCGCTGCGTGAGCATGAGTGGCGTGGGCCAGTGCAGGAGGCCACGGCTGCCAAACCCATCCCAGCTGCAGGCCCAGGCTGGGGCAAAGGGCCATCCTGTGATGATCAGATTCCAAAAGATGGGGCCTGCAGGTGGAATTCTGCGCCCAGGAATGTTAACCAGCCTTCTGTGTCCCATGTCACAGTCTCAGGAAGTCTGAGAAATGTGGGTGCCCAGCTCCCATATCTGTGCTCTTTGTTGGCACAGGAAGGTCAGATAAGATTGAAGATGGTGGTGTCTTACCTGGGGTGCCGACTGAGATGGAGAGAGGTTGGGTTGGACCCCGTTCCTCGGGAGGTGCCCATCCCTGGGGCCCTTGCGTCCCACCTGCAGACTGACTCACAGACCTGGGAACAGGATCTGCTATTACTGCTTCACCTTGTGGCTCCGAAGGGCCCCAGTCCACAGGAAGATGCTGCAGTTGGCACCCCACACCGGACCACAGTGGCAGGAATGGGGACCCAGGAAAGGGGTTTGTCTCAGTCTGTTTAAAACCACTGCTTGTTATAACTTGCAGGGCAGGAGACTGGGAGAAGCAGAAAGATTGTTCAATACTTGTTCCCAAAAATAACACGGTGGAAAACTGAAATGGCCCATTCGCTTTATTTCTGATGCCCATCAGCACCCACATTTACCCAGTGACCTTCACAAAGCCCAGCACCCATCCCAGAGCTCTGAGGCCGGGGATGCAGCCATCAGCAGGACACACAGAGCCCCCCACTGGGGGTCTGACACTCTACTGAGAGGACATAGTCCGTGAATGAATACGTGTATAATATGTCAGGGGATAAGGGCACAAAAACAGAGGGAAGTTAAGAGGGTGCAGAAGTGGGGTCCCCCAGAGAGAGTTGGAATGCCTGTGAGTTGCCCAGCTGGGGAGGGGAGGGCAAGTAGGGGAACATGGCCCTCCTCCGTCCCATCTCCCCTGGACCTACCCCCCCACAAATGAACCCCAAACCTCAGTGTATGTAAGAAAACAAGGTGATTAGACAGCATGAGATTTACATGAAAAATGAAAACTCAATTATTTGTTCACTAATTTACTCAATTAGCTCAAGCATTAATTCAGATATTAACAAGGGGAATCAAGGAAGACCCAGTGACACTTATTTTAAGACCCTTGTTCAGCTCAGCAAAGGAAAAGCTAAGGATTCGTGAGCTGTCTTCGAATATTTGAAGGTCATTAATGATGGAGAAGACACGGTATTCAGGGCTGCTCTGCGACTGGACCAACAGCGGCCACCAGCTGCATGTGGCTCTTGAGTGACAGTTGAATAAAACCACAGGTTGAGTTCCCAGAGAGACCAGAGGGAAGTGGAGTGGGCCTCGAGGAGCTGAGGAGGGGCCTTTGAGACAGAGGGGGCCCAGGGGCCTGGTGCCGTCAGCTCTGCCCCTCGGGGCACAGGGAGGCCAGCATGGCCGCAGGGCACATGTTCCCAGCAGAGCTGATACTCAGCTGATACTGAATGAGATTTGAATTCTTCACCTTTGAGTAAAGCACACAGTGGTGCACACCACTGCCTCCCCCCAGCCGAGCTTTACCCCACAAACCAGCCTGAACTGAGCTTCACAAAGTGAGCGGGAGGGGAGGGGAAAGCCTTCACACTCCAGGGGCCCGGTGGTGTGATACCAGTTTCCCAGTCAATGCCACCCTTTACAGGCTGGGCAAAGGTGCTGAAGTAAGAGAGGGAACATGTCTCCTCTGCAGACACCACTCAGGCTTCCACTGAAAGCAGCTCTGTGAGAAGCAGGGCCTGGGAATGGGCTGCAAGGGGAGGGAGCAGCGGAGGCCATTAGCATCTCCAGGCGCCTTAGTGACCTGGAATATGACTGTCAGCGGGGTGGGATGCACTGCAAGGGCACCTGATGGTGTGACAGATACTGCAGATTCATCAGCATTCCTGTGCCAGCAGCCGTATGTACATCAGGGACAAGCGTAGTTTACCACACTCTGTGAGGGGCAGGTATTAACAATTCCGGTCCAGCTAGATTTACTGGGTAGGAAGAAAGCACAACAGCACCAATCTTGACTGAATAATGATGCATTTTGCATCATTAATAACTCTGGGCACATGAAAGCTACCTTCCTAGGATCACAGGGCATATTTTCTTTCCCATGACTCTTTGAAAAACAAGTGGGATTTTACTTTAAACGTTAGACTGGGCTCATTCTCTGTCCTGTGCCAATTATGAGTTGTTCCCACTTAGATGTTAGACCAGTGGTGGTCTCCCCAGCAAGCTGTTTGAGCAGAATCTTAGGCGTGCACATAAAAAGAAAGGCATGCATCCTCTCTCGGCTCCTGGCTGCCACTGATGCATCTAAACAAAACAGTGGACCAGTGCCCAGAGGAATGGCCTTTTGCCATTCTGGGCTCCAGTCTTCACGCCAGCTCCGGAGGAGAGGGCACTGCGGGCTGCAGCGAAGGGCTCAGCCAGCCAGACCGCAAGACCCCTCGGCGTGTGCAGCTCTGTCTGGGAACCGGCACTGGGGTGAGGCTCAAACAGGAAATGCAAAACCTCCTGCAATTTCATTGTGGACCCAAGTCCCACACACAGATGGTTCCTGCTCGTGAGTCAGGCAGCTTGTTCACAGTGACATGTACTGGAGCAGTCAGTGGGTAATAACATCCTAATTCTATGCAGTTTAGAACAGCCACCATGCGGGCAGAAAAGCTGTGGGGAGCTATCAACAAAAAAACATGCCCTTTACTCAGGCACCTGGGAAAGCTGCAGAGATGATGAAGTGTATCACCCAACCTTCCAAGGCTGTGGGTTCTCATGGATTCGGATTCTTTCTTCAAGCAAAGGATTACTGCAGGAGTGCTTCACCCCTGTGGGCTCCCCAGAATGGATGATCCTTACTCGTGGGGGACCTCATGCATCAGAAGGCATGGATGGGAATTTCATGTCACAACAGCATTCTGCCAGAGCTCAGCAGTCCTGTGATAAGCCCAGGACAGATGCTGCTTCCAGAACACATGACAGATCACTGTGTGTCTGTCTGTCTGTCTGTCCACCCGTCCTTCCATCTGCTCCTAACTCCTGCTAGACTCAGGCTCCCTGAAGGCAGACCGTGTACCTCATTCATCACTGTATGCTCGGAGTTTGCCCCACTGCGTCAGCTAAGGAAAAAATGAATGAATGAGTGAGTGAATGAATGAATAAATGAATAGAAGTTGTTGGGCAATGATTAGGTGGCAGTGGTCGTCCTCACCCCAAGCCATCCATGGCCGGGGGCTGTGTGTGGCCCTGGACTCCCAGTGGGTGCTGCCTCTGAGTTTTGATATATAATCATAGCCTCTCTAGTATTTTTATTTAACTTCCTTGATACATATATCTGATGCCCAGTGTCAAGAGGACAGAATTCATTGCCGTTCCTATCCCCTCCACCCATGCCCTTAGCACCTGCCATGGTGCTGCCCACACAGGAAATGACCGGGGTAAGCTTCAGACAGGTGAGATAGGACACAGTGGTTGGGTGGATTTGAATGGCATTCTCTGGCTGACCTAGGCCAGATCAAGGCTCCGCCCGGACCCCAAGTCTCTCCCCAGCCTCTGGACTGGCAGCATGGGGGGAGGCCCCCAGCCCCAGCCCCAAGCCCAGAGCCAGGCGGAGGCCAGGACTTGCTTCTGAGGCCAGAGGTAGCATTTGTAATTGATGGATTTTGTGCTTTTCCAACCCCCAGTTGTATGATTGATTTCCCCTGGGGTGGAGGTCTGGGTCTCGTCCACTGTGGTGAGTTTAAACACAGCCAATTAGCTTGGATGTCACTGGAAGCCAAGTACACAGGCCCTCGGCGCCTTGCTGCTCATCTCCTCGCTCCCCTCGTCCACTCCACTCCTGGGCCTCAGGTTTCCACCACCAGGGTGTCTCCCCACCTGGCTCTTGTTCGTAAGCTGCCCCCTGGTCCCAGCTCTCCGCCTTGCCCTTTGTCCCCTTCTGCTTCCCCCCGGCATTCCCAGGCCGACTGTGCTCCCAGGAAGTGCCGGGGCTCAGAGCCACCTGCCCCCCGGCACCGCTGCCTTCTGGTTTGATACTGAGCAAGTTCCTGGACCTCCCCGGGCTTGATCACCAGTAAGGAGGGACTCAGGTCGTTTACTGCCAGCACCACCCGCTCTAGGATCACGGCTATGTAGTTCTCATAAATACATCACAATGGTTGTGGTGCGGGCTAAGGCTACTGCTTCCATTGGTAGAGCGAGTTCAAAGCATGTCTATTCGTGGCATTTCCATGACACTGCCGAGGAGACGGAGACACCACCTCCCGTTTGCTGAGCAAACCCTGTGCTTCCCTCCATTCCTCCAGTTGAGGGGGAGGGAGGCAGGAATGGCCTTCATCTGCAGTGGAGGCTGCGCTGCGCTTCTCGTTACCATATCACACCTGATCCGTTCTGACATCCAAGTGGAGGTTGCGCTTAGGAGCATTTTTCTTTGTGTGTAAAAACCCTTATCTCACAGAACGGTGCAGGACTTATTTTCCCCAGAATCAGGTATTCATTTTAGTCATGAAAAGGGCATTTGGCCCAAATTACCAAAACCACCGGAGTAAAACCGTTCCATTTTTCCTCCAAGCTGTCAGTGAAAGCGGGGCCGAGTGCCTTCTCCTTGCTGAGCACAGCTGGGTGCTCGACGCAACAGAGGGGAGCGCGCTGGTTACTCCAGCCGAGAGCTCGGCTCCCCCGGCAGCCCAGGGCCTCCTAGGTGCCCAGCTGTACAGGCACAGCTCGGGGAAAACCACCATGTCTGCACAGCCACTGTGTGTGAAGGTGCTGAGAAAATGGAGAGCAAGAGAAAGCCTGGCACGGTGCAGGTTAATATGGGAGAAACTTCTAGAACAAAGCCAGGCCTTGAAGGAAGAGCTGAAGAGACAGTAGTGGCAGAACCGCCGTGGAGAACGTTGAGGGTGCGGCGTCAGCACTCAGGAACAAGCCACTTTGTAAAGGGCCAAAGGGCCCCAGCCGGTGACTCTTCTCGGACAGAGGCTGCAACTCCGAGCAGCTTTGGGAAAGTGGTAGCATCCAGCCTTAGTGAAGATAAAGCCCATTTTTTAAGCCATGAGCCTTTTTTTTTTTAAGGATAATTTAACATATGAGGTAGAAAAACACTGAATGAAGTGTAAATTTGTTTGCTAATGATCAGCTCATGTCAGTAACAGGCGATTTTTCGGGAACTGCTCACTGTCCACCTCCCAGACGCGGTGAGGCTGCCTGGGGTGCTCAGTACTTCGAGGTGGAGGGAAGAGTACATGTGATGTCCGAGGGGCAGCGGGCTGCGGGGGGCGCTGGACGCTGGCGGGTGTGCCCATCTCCTGCCTCACCTCCCAACGGGCTGTGATGCAAATGGTGGATTCGACTGGAGGGCTGACAGCAGGGAAGGCACTGCCCAGAGGCCCAGACCAAGGTGTCAGCAGGCCCGTTCCTCCTGGGCTGCGAGCGGGAACGTGCCGCAGGCCCCTCCTCGCTTCGGGGCTGCGGGCCACCTGGGGCGCTCTTTGCCTCGCACGTGCCTCGCCCCATCTCTGCCTCCACCTTCACGTGGCCTTCTTTCTTCCTGTGTCCCAATTTCCCCTGTTAATAGGGACAGTCATACTATATAGGGCCCACCCTAATGACCTCATTGTAACTTGATTACTTCTGGAAAGTTCTTGTCTCATTTAAAATCACATTCTGAGATACTGGGGCTTCAGACTCCAACATATGTTTTGGGTTTTTTTTGGAGGAGGAGACACAATTCAACCCATAACCTACAGTTAAGAAAAAATTTGGTAATTGTCTTCCATTTTAGACATCTATTAAACAGGTGTTTATACTAAAATCAGGACCCAATTACAGGAGAATATTATCAATTAGTATATGAGACTATGCCTGCATTTCACAAGTACACTTTAATTTCACATCCTGAATTTTATGCCAAGAAACACAACTCCATCAACTTCATAAAAAAAGCCCCTTTATAAGGTAAAAAAGAAACCTACTGATTGAAACACTCTAACATTGAACAGCTATGTCAACTATGCCAAGCAAACATGTTTTTCAGCTGATGTTATGTCTGTTGTGGATGCTCACACCGCCTTTGGCTGTGGCACAGATCCTGAACACGGCAACGTGGGCACGCAGGCATCACCCAGTTTCCAGCTGGCCACCCGATTTGGACCGCACACTGTTGCCACTAATTCCAACAGCAAACACTGGTGCATGAAATTAACGCTGAAAATGGATTATAGCAACTCTGACAGACGAAGGCTGCAGTTGTGAAATTCAGGAGAGGAACCTCACAACACATCAGAGGCGCTGCCTCCGTTCGGATGTTCTGGACCCCGCTCTGCCGCTCCGTAACCGTCACAGGCTGCGTGACCTGTGTGTGTCTTTGCATGAGCAAGGGTGCTCAGAGGATTCTAGAGGGTCTTTTTCTGAAAGCACTTCACACCATTGTTAATCTTAATTTTTTTATAAACTGCCTTTTGGCACTTTCAGAGAATTAGATAAAAATGTTTTTTCGCTGTTTCATGTTTGTTTAAGGCTTACCAGGAACACTTCTTACCTCAGTTTATCCTCAAATATTATACCACTTAGCGTAAAGTGTAAAAACCTTCAAATACTATTTTTCCATCATACCATCTTTTCTGATATTTTGTCATTTGTTTTATTTTTCCACAATGCATTATTACTTTTAGCTTCGAAGATCAACTATTTTCAAAAATGACCAACATGAGAAAAAATAACTTTATGTTTGCCCAGCTGCTTATTCATTCTTAATCTTTTTTATAGATACAAACTTCCTCAGGCATCATTTTCTTTCTGCCTGAAGAAGTCTTCATTTCACTCTTGCTTTTAAAAAAGATCTTTACTTAACAATGAATTCCAGATTGATCAATTTTTTCTTTCAGTACTGGAACAGAGCATTTCCTGGCCTGCTGGTTTGGGTGGTTTCTGAGAAATCCGCTGCCCTTGCCTGGCCGCTCTGTGTGTAGGTTGCCTTTTTCTTTGGAGGGATTCAGGATTTCACCTTTTCTTTGGTTTTCAGCAGGGTGCTTAACGCGCCTCGATGCAGTTTTCTGTTTCTCCGTGTTTAAGCTGTTGGGCGTTGTGCGGGCCGTGTGACTGCTGCCGGCTGTCTTTCGTCCAGTGCACACTCCTGCCTGTCCTCTTCGCAGGGCTGCGCTTACATGGGTGTTAGACCGCACGTACTCTTCCAGAGCCCCTGGGGCTCTGCCTTTTTTTTTCTCTTTTTTCACCTTTCCTCATAAAAATAACAGTGAGGAATAGAAGTTGGACACAAAAGAATACCAGAATGGCTCCATTTATCCAAAGGTAAAGAAACTCAAACTGATCTATGGAGATGAAAGAGGAGAGGAGCGGTCAGCTTGGGGTCAGCATGGGTGCCGGAGGCACACAGGGGACCGCATGGTGTCTGGTGAAGTTCCATTTCTTCATTTGCGTGGTCACTGCACCAGGGGTATTCACTGCCGAAATTCACTGAACTGCACACGTGATTTTATGTGTTTCTTCTGGGTGTGTTTTTCTTCAACTTAAAAGTATTTAAAAATTAAAAATTCCTAAGCATCTTTCTTCTAAAAGTTCTAATTTTTATGTCTATAATCTTTTTGCAGTGGTTTTTTAAATTTATATTATGAAGAAAGGATCTAATTTTATGTTTCTCCTACACAAATAGATCTTTTTCTTTTATCATGATTCATTATATTGTCCATCCTTTCCCGGTGGTTTTCATTGCAGCAGCTGTCACGTGTGATTACCAATGCTATGTGGATTTTTGCCTTTCCCTTCTTTTCTGTGCATCTCTCCGTCCACAGGCCCAAACTCTCAGCTTCCCATAGCTTGATGGTCAGTCTTTGCACCTGGTGTGGGCTGTTCCTTCTTCTAGTTTTTCATTTTCAAATTTGCCTTGGATATGATTTGCCCACTACTTCCATATGAATCAGGAATCCATTTTTAACTTTTCCATGTGAATCAAGGGTGAGCTTGTACATTCCATTAAAATCCCTGTTCTTATGTTTATTGAATTGAGGTATTAATTTGTGGAGAATTGACAACTTAAAATATTGAGTTACCCATCCTGGAGGCTGGAATATAGCATACGTGGGTGGATCTTCTTTTTGTCTTACAGTACAATTATATAGTATTCACCATAACTGCCTGAAATATATTTTAGAATAATTATTTCTGTATAATTTTTAAATAGTATAAATTGATTTTTTCTTTTTAATCACACTTTGCAACGATCGTTACCAGTGAACAGAAATGCTAACGACTCTTTGATGTGACTCTTGGGCGTAGTAATGTTACCAGTTTCATTGTAACAACTACAAACCATGAGCATTTTGTTTCCCTTTCACCCTGCACACATCCTTGTCCTTATGCATCGGCCTCCCCTTCCAGGCCCCTGCTCATCTCGAAGCCAGGAGAGCATGTTCTGCAGTCCTCTATTGACGTAAACTGGCTATTTCTATCTTTTCATCAGTAACTGTGAATTCCCATATGCTTTTGGTAGCTGCCCCTTAGAAGGTAATAAGGGTCTCCTCTATCCCTAGTTTTGAAATAAAAGTAGGTGTTGGATTATCAAAGGATTTATGATTCCACACACACAAGGGTGGGCATAGATTTTTCTTTTTGTTTAATCTATTACTTTAATTAAGTTCACAAATTTGAACTAACCATTGTCGCATTCCTGAGATATCTTACTTGGATATGAACCATTTTTAAACTGTTCATTGCTGCCTATGTTTTGGGGGACTTTTTCTTTTCCTTTTTCATTGGTTATATAATGAAAGCCCATTTATTCCACGTGGGCTCCATGTGGCTCATTAATTGTTTTTAAATTACTGCCTCAGTTCTGTCAGCGGCAGCAGTTCTATTCAGGTATACCTGAGTCAAATCTAGAAATTATTTATTTAGAAAATCATCCATTACACTTAAGTTTTCAAAATTATGGCAATAATGTTACTCATCTCTTTCATCTGATGTTTTCCTCAGGGATGACTCCTTGTATTTCATTCCCGCTGCTGTTTGTCACTTTTCTGTTACCATCTTGATCACTTTTGACATCATTTTGCAGGTTTTTATTACCTGCAAAGACCTCTTTCAGTTTTTATTTTTTATGTCCATCTTCGTTTTCTCTCTCATTAATTTCTACCCTTATTATATTGCTTCCTTCCTCCCCGTCTTTGCTTTTACTCTACTTTTTTTTTAATTTTTGAGATGATATCTAAGCACTAATTTCTGCTTCCCCTCGTTTTTATGAGAGAATAGGTGTGAACTTCTCTCTTCATTCACAAATCTCGGTATAGAGTGTTTTAGACTTATTTGATTCTAAGTATTTCATAGTTTACATTTTAATTTTTTACTCATGCATTATTTAGCCTCCAAATGTATGCTTGTTTTTATGCTTAGCTTTTTGTCATTAGTCTTAATTTCCTGCCATGCCGAGTGTGCTATATTTGAGATAAATTTTAAGGATATACCCATTCCATGTGTTAATTGCTACCTAGCATTTCAGTTCCAGCTTCTGTGACCCTTCTCCTCTCAGTCATAAGAACCACTATTCCTTGCACAACCTGCCTGGCTTCACCTACATGTTGCTCACGCCTGCTCACCACTGATCGTGCCCCCACTTGCCTGGCCTCCCTCCCCCAGGGTCACCTTGGTGAGGATCTGTGACCCATAAACTATTTCAGTGGTTCAGCCATCACCTAGATAATAGTTTAACTAAAATTTTAGGTTGTTCTTCCCTTCCATTTTTTTAAAGATGATAATCCATTTTCTTCTAACCTTTTCTGTTGCTGATAATAATTCTGCTTACAATCTAACTTTTGTTCTTTTGTACAAAATCTTTCTTTTCTTATGATTGCTTTTATACATGTCTTTCATTTTCACTATGATTTATATATGTAGGGATTTGTTTTTCTTTGTACTGCACCTGACTGGTTATTCTTCACCTTTAAGGAACTAGTTGTTAAGTCTGACAAATTCTTACCATATGCTTTTTATTCAAAGAAAATACCTTGTATTCTTGTCTTCCCTTCTAGAATGCCTTCCATATGTATTGGACCTTCTTATTTCATCTTACGTATCTTGTAATGTTTATTTCTTTCTCATTATCTCCGCTGTATCGTGCACACTTTAATCTATATTCCAGTTCATTAATTTCTTTCCAATTGTGTTTAGTCTGTTGCATAATGGGCCTATTAAATTTTTATTTCAGTGAGTATATGTTTTGTAATATCTAGAAACAGTCTTTGGCTCTTTAAAAACTTTTTCGGTGGAGGGGCAGACTCTCATTTATTCTGCTCACTTCCAGGCTGGTTTATTTTTTATGATCCCTAATCTTGTATCACAGGCTCTTCGTCAGTGAGCCTAGATTGGCTATGCGTGGTCCTCTTCAGCAAGGTGACCCCAGAAAGTGGTTTGCACGTGACTTGGCGCTGCCCCAGGAGTCTGAGCTTTGCCAGACTGCGTTTAATTTCTCCCTGGCATTTCCCTCACGACCGGATGGTGCAAATATAGACCCTGTACACGCACAGGACAACAGCTCATGGTCTTAGGCACCCACAGTACAACACTCACCCCGCCCCACCCCACACAGAGCCCTGGCTTCACAGAAAACTGTATTGCCCCTTTTTGAGGCTGATAGATAGAATTTTCCAGTCCCATTGTTAAGGAAGGTTAATTCATATGTGGACACAGGCATTTTAAGGGGTCCACAGTTTTAGCCCATGACCCCATGGGGGTACTGAAACCTCAGATCCCAGCTCTAAGCCTATCTTCAGGCCTTCTGTCCCCATTAGATGCCCAGGCTTAAGCTGGGACTCAATGATCTCATCACCAATTTTATCTTCATTTCAGGCATCTAGAGATTTCCCTTATTTCAAGCTTGTGTATTTTCAGAAAGTGTGCCGAAGTGGTGCGCATGGATATTTAATGGGAGGGAGTTCTCTGCTCAGTTCACGGGCCGTACTGAGGCAGCCCTATGGCCTCTTGCTTCTTTGAACTATGCCTGTAAGGAGACCCCGTGTGGTTTTCCCGTCCCTGCCCCTGTCCCTGTCTGCTGGGAGGACTTGCACATTGTGCACAGAGCGCTTCCTCCAGGAAGGCACTGCATCCGGGGTGCAGGCTCAGAGGTCTGCCCAGCCATGTTGGATAGATCTGGAGTCAGGGCCCTTGTCTGTTGACACAGCGTGTTCCTTTCCCCCTGTACAGGTGATACAGTACATGCTTCTCAGTTCTCAGTACCTTTGGTACATCTAGTGTTTCTGCATCGCTCACTGGGCACACGCACACGCACCTCAGCACGCGGCCGGCAGTCCGCTCCCAGGGAGCCTGGAGTGGACGTCCAGCCTCTGCTGCTCTCACTGCCTGTCGCCACTGTGCCGGTGTTCCTGCCTCACCCCACAGTCCGTTCCATGTGACCTCCGTGCAGCTTCCTGTAGGTCCCATGCTCCTGTCCTGGGGTCAGTCTTTACTTTCGGTAGCTCCATCGGTTCCTCGCACCCTGGCTTTTTCCAGAAATCATTACTGCTTTTTACATTCTCTTTGCAAAGTAGAAGCATTTGTCTTGACCTTTGTCTTCCACGTCGTATACAGCCATTCAGAACTCAAGTCAGCCCACACAGTCATTCATTCCTTAGCTCAGGAGACACTCACCGAGCAGCACCACGGCGCAGGTGCGGGTCAGCTGCTGGACATGCACTGGGCAGAACAGGCGGCCTGTGCCCCCGGGAGGCAAGATAGTCCTGTCTCTGCTTCTCCTGGCACGTGGTCCAGTTGGAGGGATGAGATTCCTGGTAGCTGAGGGTGAAAGGAGTACTCCGTGGCTCCTGCTGTGGCTCTTGTGGCCCCAAAGGGCACCCGGCAGACAGACTTGAAACTGAGTCTTGACCGAAGCAGAATTTATCCAGTCCAGTAATACAGATGGGACGGCCTTGCGGGTGCAGAGAGGGGATGGATGGAGGCCCCGGGGTGACCCCCTGCCCGGAGGGGAGTGCAAAAGCAGGGCTGCAAATGGAGCCCCTCCCACATGGAGGCACCGACTCCGACAACGGATTTGTCATTTCCTGTGGCAGTTATCTCCTTTGTCTCTGAAAATGTCTTCTTTGAGTCCTGCAATGACATATTGCTTCTCTGGGCAACATTTGATCTGATACTAAGAGCTTAAATGAATGTTACATCAAGTTTTATATTGAAACCCAAGTGAATTCTATTCCAGTTTATGTTTTTTATATCATTTGCCTATGTGGTGGTGGCGGTGGTGTGTGTGCCTCCATTCCTTTCCCCTCTGGAAGATTCTGCCAGGCCTGCTCTCCCCAGAACTCACACGGACTTGTCAGCCCTCCTCCTCCGCCGGACAGGCCGTGTCCTGGCCTGAGTGCCAGCGTGCATGTGGCTGGCGCTGGGCTTCTTCTCATCAGGTTGTAAGTTCAATTCCCAACCTCTCACCTTAAGAAATTGATGTTCAATCATCTTTTCTGCAGTTCTTTCAAACTCTGAATCTAAATGGCACTCTAAACCCAACACGGCTACCAGTTGAATTCCTCTGCTGGGCTGGAGCCTGTCTGGTCACCGAGATGAATTCCTATCCGCTATTTCATTATGGACAGTTTTGTGCTGTCTGCTCTTCAGTGGGCCTGTGGCAGCTGAGGTGGCCAAAACCAGCTGTTACCTCGGGGCTGGGACTCACATTGTCTTGCAAATGTTGTTATGTTAATAGTTCCACCTCCACCTTAGTTAGATGAGGGAGAATCCTTGAGAGAGAAGACATGCATTAGCCCCATATATGCTACTGCTTTTTGTGCACATGCATCTCTCTCCCTCACTAGCCTGGGAGCAGAGAAGGACAGGAGTCTTGTTTTATTTCTTTTTTCGAGAGGAGTACTTACATGAAATAGGGGCTCAGTAAATATAAGGTGCCCTCCCCAACAATTGTTACCTGGCCCTCTCTGGTTATCCATGAGAGATGCTCCACCTCTTGGTTTTAGGAATTCCTCCTCTTTTCCTTGTTGCTCATAAACATCCCAGAGAAGTTATTTTTATTGCTGCTCAACCAGCCATTCTTTACCAATACCAGGTGTCCTTGTTTCTAACAATGTGACTTCTCCTGAGACTACTAATGCTTTATTGTACAGGGGACATCCACCTTTCTAAAACTAACCTATCATTTTGAGATAATTATAGATGGCCATGCAGCCATAAGGAGCAACACAGGGAAATCCCTTACACACAGTACCAGTCTCCCCTGATGGTGACCCCTTGCCAGGCTGCAGTACAACAGCACAGCCAGGATGCCGACACGGCCACGGCCCAGGGCTCTCCCTCAGGCCGCCCCAGTGTTTCTTGTGCACGTGTGTTGGGCTCCTTGCAGTTTTACATTATGTGCAAAGTTGTGTGACGCACTTTGACAAGGACCCTTCTGTGTCACAGCCAGCCTTCCTAGCCCTGGAGAGGGTTTTCCATCACTGTAATTATGTCATTTCAAGAAGGCTATATAAACAGAATGACAGATGCGTAATCTCTTTAGACGGGTGTTTTCCACTTAGGCTGATTCCCTTGGGCTCCATCCGCATGCCCGGGTGTCACCGTGCTCTCTGTTGCGTAGTGTGTCAGGGTGCAGAGCTGGCATCTCAGTCATCCGCCTACTGAGGCACCTCTGGGTTGTCTCCAATTTGGGGCTACTATGAATAAAACTGCTACGAACATCCACATGCAGGTTGTTGTGTGGACATAAGTTTATATTTCTCCAAGATAAATATCTAAGAATTCAGTTGCTGGATCGTATTGCAATTGCATGTTTAGTTTTTAAGAACCTGCCACTGTTTTTTGAGAGGCCGCACGCTTTCATGTTCCCACCAGCAGTGCAACAGTGACTCGGTTTCTCCACGTCCTCACCAGCATTTGGTGGTGTCATCATTCCCGTATTTTAGATATTCCGATAGGCTTGTAGTGACACACACAGGCTGGGGCTGCCCTGCGCCAGTTCATCAGCAGAGGGAAGGAAGCGAGGGGCCCACCGTGCCTGCCGCAGGCTCCGGGCCTCAAAGACCCCCTCTGTTCTTCTCACGTGCGTCCTTTGAGCATGGCCCCTTCAAGTCCAGCTGCGGACACCGCTCGGCCTCCTGCCCTCCTCTGTCCCCATCACCCCTCCACTCGCTGGTCCCCCCTCCCTGCTCCTCCTTCCCCTCCCTGTCCAGTGCAGCCAGCGTAGCATCAGTTTGTGTCCCTCAGCCTCTATCCTCTTTTTCCTCTTTTTCCTCTTTTTCCTCTTTTTCAAGTGAATTTAATTATGAGAAGAGCTGGAGTCTGAGTCTTAACTAAATAACAGCAGGAGCAGCCTGTGGTGTTGGCGGGGGGCAGTGGTGTCCGACCAGTTCGCAGCCTCACTAGCAGGCAGCTTTCCCCAAGCGGCACTTGGGGGCAGGGAAGCGGGCTTATGCTCACGATGGGTTACGTGCCATGTGTTGGACTGTTGCATTTTACAGCTCTGTTTACTTTTCTCTGTCAAATTTGTCTTACCTTTCCCAGAAAAGCATGTTATTCTGAACCATGTTGGGGTTCCTTTATTGTATGGACTTAAAATAATGTCAGTAGCAAAACAGTCAGTAGAAACTTCAAGTCATTTTCTCCTGGGAGCAAATGGAAAAGGTTAATGTTTGTCTTAACTGAAGCATTCTGAGGTACCAGCAGGCACGTCTAGGGTGCTGTTATTAGCGAGCCACGCAGAGGGAGGGTCGGAGGCCTGATACTCCCAGCCATGTCCATTAGACGTTTATGAAGGACTTGCCTGTGGCCAAAACTCATAAAACAAGCAGCATGTCCAGTGTTACTATGTCTTAGCCACATGTCAGTGTGCAAACTGCACCCCTCAAGCTCCTTAAGCCCAGTTTCCTCATGGGTCACGTGAAGGTAACAACCCACTGTCCTCCTGGGTCATCGTAGGCTCACCTGGGCAAGCGCAGGTGGAGCCCATGCGTAGAGGCTTCCGTGCAGTGGGGTGTTTGGGGCACGCCGTCCCTGGAGGTCCCCCTCTGACAGGAGATCGGTCACTGGTCAGAATTTAAAGTGTGGTGTGCAGCTCGTGGTTGATTGTCCCGGAAATTGTGAGCTTAAGAAAGTTCCAAAATCCCTTTTGTTTTTCATTTGAAAGGTGGTAGGATCCAAAACAGTCTGAGAAGGAGTCTGAAAATGCCAGCCAGCCCCATGGGTGGAG
The DNA here is from genome assembly GCF_040802235.1 of Manis javanica. Taxonomy (NCBI): domain Eukaryota; kingdom Metazoa; phylum Chordata; class Mammalia; order Pholidota; family Manidae; genus Manis; species Manis javanica. The sequence goes on along the minus strand of NC_133161.1, from coordinate 2,876,487 downwards.
GGTTTGGGAGGAAGGAAATGGGAGGTGAAGAAAATTGGCTTGATTGTGACTTGGGGGTGAGCATATCCCCCACGGGCACCAGGGAACCACTTCCCCCAAACACAGGAGGGTTCTTTTCTCAAGCACTCGGTTCAGCTCAGTAAGAAGAGTAAATCCAAATAAAAGAAGGAAAAAATCTCAAATGACACTCAGTCTCTACTCACCTGAGGAACAATAAGTGTTCCCTTTGAGGTCACCACAGCAACAGAGAACATTCCAGAAGGGACACTGGATTAAAGATTCCATCACATTCTAAGGAAGCAAACATAAATTCCTTAATTTTATCTCCTTAAAAATATCATTTCATCAAGTTGAAAATCTACCCCCTTTGCAAAGGAAAAAACAGAGCTCTAAGTTGGAGATCTTGGGACTGTGTTTCCAGAATATCTCCACCTGGCTGCTGACACCACACTACTGCTCCCGACAGGAAATTCTCATGTCTGCCGCATGTTTGACGTATCACGGACAGAGCGTGTTTGGCTTGGTTTCTAAGAAGGCTCAGTGCCTCCGCCCATGACATGAAGCTCCCACTCACAGCCTGGGGACTTGCACAGAGCGCCCGGCACTTCATACTTGGGGCAGAACAAACCCAGCAGTGAGGACAGACGGGCATTATTCCCACATGGCTCAGCTCCCTGTCGTTCATACTGGAACCAGAGGCTTTTATTTGGGAATTCGAAGGTGCTGTTGGTAACTGTCATCTTGTGTGAGGACCCTGGGGAGCTGTGGTGCCCAGAGCTCCAGTCCCAGTACCCTCTGCATCTCAGGAACAGCCACAAACCACTGGGCCATGCAGTCTGACTGTGGACCACGTCGTATCCGACAGTCAGGGAAGGACAGGCCCTCCAGGGCAAGACCTACTGACGGCACTGGATCGGCCTTCGGGCTCCGTTTCATCCCCGACAGCCTGTGACGGGCAGCAGGGCCTCCCAGCGCCCGCAGCACCTGCCCGATGGTGACCGCTCCCTGAACTCTTGCTGGACGGCTGGACAGATGCACCAGAGTTTCCAGAGCTGGGTCATTCGGGAACCAGCCCTGTGGCAAGGAGCACAGTTAGTTTTCCGACAGATCAAAAAAGGCCGGCACTGCGTCCTCAGCCCTGTGGGGCTCTTTCAAGGCCTTGTGCCCTTTCACCACCCGTGACGACACTCAGCAGAGAAAAGGCTTCCCCGGGGGGCTGAATGGAGGTGTCAGGCCGAGGCCTCGGGTGAACCAGGCTCCCTGCATTCTGTGCCCACACCATGGGCTCAGGATGCTTCCTTCTCACATGAGGGTCTCCCCTTTAGGTGGCTGCACTTCTGGGTCGTCTGGGACTCTGATCAGAGCACAGAGGGAGCCTCGGACATCCGCCCATCTGGCTCGCAGGGTGTTCCTGTGGAACTCCTCTATTTTGCTGCTGTGGAAACTGAACCTAAAGAGTTTCTGATGTGCTCAGAGCCACACTGTCACTCTAGACTCCTGGCGGGGTGATTTCCCCCACTGCTCCTTGCATGTGAGAATTCAGTGAGCACGTGCCTGCTCCCTGGTAAACGCTCACATGCATCATCACGGTTACCTGCACTTCAGTCACAGAAGCTGAGTTCATTATCATATTACCATCCACATTTCAAAAGTGAAGAAACTGAGGCTCAGAACATGTTCATAATTTGCCCGAGGTTTCACAGCGTGAGCGACACTGCTGGGAGGCTGACCCCTCCATGCCCGTCCTTGACCCAGGTCCCTCCCACCCGGACCATGTGCACTCCCCTTTCACAATGCAGAAGTCACCACCCACCACCTATTATTGGTTTGCTGTCATCTTCAAATCAACCTAAACCTAATCTTATTGCCTTGCACCACTTGTCCTACACAAGGTTTCCACGAAATCCAGGTCTGAGGCACTGTTTAGATCCTTTGGTTATATATGAAAGCAGATAGAAGGTTATGATGATGGAAAGAGTGTGTGCTCAGAAACTCATCTCCACCAGTGACACTTGAACACATGTGTGGAAACCCTGATCTAGCCTGTGGGTAATGAGGGGACCAAGCAGCTTGTGGCTGCAGGAAGAACGGGTGAAGAAGCCCTGACAACCAGTAATGAGATCGACAGCCAAGAGGCAGCGGTGGCCGGTACTCAGCCCTTTGTTCGGTGTGTGTTTCTGTGCAAAGATGGGCAGATATGCGCGAACAGCATCACACTTACAAGAATGGGTCGTAGCTGCCTGCTGCACGTTGGAGTCACTTAACAGTAACCTAATAAATCAGATTCTCTGATGGGGGGCCCTGAGCATCAGTACTTTTGTTTCCAAAGTCCCCCATATTTCCAAGTGGTGAAGCCACATTTGCAAAGCAGGTGCTCTGGACGAGGGCCTCAAACATTGGTGAGCTCACCTAGGGCACTTGTTAAAGTTCCTGTACAGCTTTGCCAATATGCAGATTCGCAGCCCCAAAGATTCCGATGCAGTAAATCTGGGGCACCTCTAGCCGTCTGCATTAACAGCACACAGGAAGACTGTGACGCAGGGAAGCGGCCCGTGGACCACACCCAGCAATGCCTTGAGCCCGGCTCTTAGAAGAGCTTTGAGTTGCCATCCGGTGTATCCTGCAAGGGCCCCACCAGCTAACTAACTTCAGTATTTTTAGCTCAGGGAAAGCTAGACAGAATTCAACAACCCAGTCCAACTATGGAAGGACTCCTCCTCAAGTGCTCATCAGGGGACCTTAAGCACAGGGCAGATGTCAGCCAATACTGACTGATCACTTTTTGATATCAGTCTCGTGATGACCATGCGGCATCTGAACACCATGCATTAAAATGCCACCTCCCTTGCTTCTCCCCTTGTTTAAAATTCATATTGTTGGCAAAACATACCGCCATCCCTCAAGTGTTTTCGGAGTTGTCAAAACCACTGGATAGTTCAGCACCCTTTGTGTAGGGCACAGAATCGCTGCACTCAGGATTGCCAGTGAGGATGGGAGGTGCAGGTGCCATCTGAGTGACCCACAGAGGCTGCATTCTTTCCTCTGCACTGCAGGGCTAATTTCAAGGATGCGTTCTCTCTGAATTAATTTTTTCCCTTCTTTCGACACCGCCCACAGAATCTTTTCTCCGGTGTGGAGAGCAGTGATCGCCGCGCCATCAGCAGTTAGGGAGGGCGCGCTTCCTTCTGTTTATGCTCAGGCCTTACCTTCCTTGCGGAGTTTTGTGTTTACACGTGGGACTGAGCCAAACGCCAGACAGCACTTTCCCATATCATTTTGGGGGATTTCATCCTATCCACAATGACAGAGGATTCTCATAAAATTAAATAGATGCTGTTTTAAGATCACCTGTGCTTTTCCTTGCAAGTCTCACACTTTGAAATCTTCTAAGACTTAGAATTATCAGGACCATCATAGATGGAAGTAAAATCCATTTTTACAACTGAGCATTGAAACCCCACCCCACCTAATACCCCATGTCCTCAAGAGGTCTTTGTTTCCCAAGGATAGTCTTTTCTGGATCTGAATTTTTTTAAAAGTGTTCCCATCTTCTTTTCCTCCCTGTCGGAGAAGTTGTGTATCTGATCTTTTTAGCTTCCCGTGGCGACTGTGGCATGATCTGGGAGACTGCAGACAGCGTGTCTGTGATACGGCGTGGTGTGCATTTAAACCCTCTGAGGTTCTTACCACCTGATGGGACCTTACACGAATGGATGACCACAGGGCTTTTTGATGCTAGTTTCCATACGCGCTCTCTAAACCTTAGCTCTTCCCCTCCTGACTCCACGAGAGGCCTTCCTACAGCCCCTCGTGCCCACGCTCTTCCGCCCTGGGCCCAGTGTCCGTCAGCACCCTCCCTCGCAGCCCCAGTGCCTTCTCTTCGCAGCCAGCAAGACCTGGAACACCTGCCAGCAGACAGTGCCCCTGACACTAGTGTGTGGCCTCCCCAGGCTTGGGGAAGAGGCCGGCCCAGGGGCTGGAAGGAGCCAACGCACACTTAGCAGCCTCAGCAGGCGTGGAGCGGCGCCTGGCACACTTCCCCGCCGCCGCCTCTTCCTAGACTCACTTCCCAGGTCCTTGTTGAGTTTCTTCTTTTAGTAAATGCCTCCCCCTCGTTAAACCAAGAAAATGATTTCTTACTCTGCCAGCCAGCAGGATCGCTGCCCCCAGAGCCACAGTCATGGGGAAGATGGGATATTGGGTTTGTCTGAAATGATCTGTTCCAGACCGTTACCCCAATGTGATTACTGTTCATCTTCTCCCAATGTAAGTATTGATCACTGCGCTTCCTCGGTGCCCGTCTGGTGGAAATCATGCAGCACCGATGGCATTGTGTCTGGTGATCCCAAATCGAGATGATGATCGTCACATAAGCAGGTGTAGTTATTCTGGACGCGAAGGGAGGCCTCTGATGGTAGCCAGTTCCCCGTTTACCTACAGGCTCGTCTTCAGTGTGGGATTGTTGCAGAATATTCCGGTCATCCAGGGGTGTACGGGGTCTAGTTGAGCGAGACCCACTGCGTTTTCTGGAATCAGCCCAGTGCTGTGAGACGAGTCTAGCCTGTTGTTTACACAACTTGATTCTTTCAGGAGGAGGCAGCCGAGGGGGTGGAAGCAAGCCAGAATCTAAGCAGGAAAGATAGTTTCTAGCAGGCTTCCCTCCTTAGCCCGCTGTCAGTGTGCGCGTCACCCAGGAGCTCCCTGTTTCAGAAGACTTTGAGGGTCTATTTCGCTACCGAAAAGTTAGAGGGGCGGCCTCCGAGATAGAAGCGAAGGAGCGAGGCTGGGATGGGGTCCCTCCGGGAGCAGAAGCCTCAAGGAGGCCTGAGCCGGAGGCGGAGAGTGGGGAGGGAGCCCACCGTGGCCGCCCTAGGAAGGCAGCGCGGAGAGCACAGTAACAGGAATAGGCGGGAACCTTCAAAACTTAGGCTGGACGTGGAAAAGCGGTGGGAAGGAGGGAGCCCCGCAAGGCAGGAATGTCGTCACGGGGCAGCAGTGCAGGCCTCCTGGGTGTCAGCCAGGGCAGCCTTCTGGGAGAGGCCTCGCTCAGCTGGCTTTTACCCTCAGATTCCAGAATCTTCTCAGGTCCCTTTTATCCCATCTAACTGCCTGTCTTACCACGAAGGGATGTGATGCAAGAGAGCGGGTGGTCTGAGACCCAGGGATGTTCTGAGCCTTGGACACAGAGTCCTTGGCTTCCGATGCTGACGGTCAGTTTGCAGCGGTCTCAGGGAACCGAGAGGACACACGCTGGTGGCCTGTCGGGTTTGTCTGCCCTGGGCGCTGAGCCTCTTCGGTGTGGCCGTGCTGCTGTCATCCTTTCTTCACGGGGATGCGGCTTTCATGTTCAGGGACCCTGAAACTATTTCCAGAACATCTCCAGCCCCTGCCCTTGCACTGGACACCAGCCGATTTAACCCAAACCCACAGGGAGTGTGGTCTCGCCAGCATGCCACGCAGAAAGGCCTGCTGCTGACGGTACACTGAGGGGGTATTTCCCTCTACCCCGTGGACCTCCGGCACCAGGCCGTCCCTGTGCTGGAAACAGCCTCCCCCTGGGAGCTGCTGGTGTGCTGCTCATTCCGGCCCGTGTGTGGCCACAGGGACAGTGACTCTGACTCCATCAAGGCCATCTCAAAGTCCTGGGATGTGGTTTCTTTTTTAGTTTATTTTTTGAGATGTAAATGACATATAGTAATGTTTATTTATTGACATGTAACTGACATATAGCAATGTGTAAGTTTAAGATGTACAGCATGTTGGTCTTATACACTTGCCTAACGCAAAATCACTGCCACCGTAGCATTAGCCCACACCCCCATCTCATCACACGATCACCATTTCTTTTTTGTGGAGAGAACAGCTAAGATCTTCTCTCCTGGAAATTTCCAAATATATAATACACTATTATTAATGATAATCACTGTGCTGTACATCAGATCCCCAGGACATATTCATCTTATAACTGCAAGTTTATACTGTTTGACCTTAATGTGATATTTTAAATAATAAAAGGTATGTGTCACCTTGATTCTGTCCAGAAAAAAAATGGGGTGGTGGTATTTTACACACACACACATGCACACGTACACATCATTCAGGAAAAACAACAATGTGGAACAATTTAGAAAATCTTTTGAGCCCTGAAAATATAAAGAGGGATTTTTGCCCATCAATTTATCAAGTCAAAACTATATGTAGCATTTTAATGAGGTAAATAAACAAAGCATAGAACTTACCTCATGACATTTACATCTTTTAATTTATTTCTAATAAATAAATAAACCAAATAAACCAACACCAAGGTTTATTTCAAAAGACAGAAGAAAGCAGTTGGAGCACAGGAGGGTGGGTGTGTCAGGCCCCAGCCCCTCTCCCGACGACGCCAGGGAGGCGGGACGCCCTCGTTAGGACTGCAGGTCGCTTGGCCACAGCCCTGATGTAGGAAATCCGTGGACCCTGAGAAGAAACTTGTCCGCTGCCTAGTCATGAGCACCCCGTTGGGGGCCCATCGCCAGTGAGGTCTGAGAAGCACAGGCAAGGCTGGCAGGGGAGGTGCACACGGGCCCTCGGCCTCCCACGCGTGGGCAGCATCAGTGCTGAATGTATGACGGACATCTTACATCACAAAGATGAAGCCCCCTTTAATTAATGCAGAAATGTGGACACCACAGTGAACCGTGAGATCACGACCACATGGACACCAGTGGGATGTGTGGGCCCGATGGCCAGTGGATAAATAGGTACAGATTCCAAGGGGCCGGGGAAGTAGCTTAAAGGTTAGGAGAAAATGGTGAGTCAGAAACTGGGCAGGTGATCTTTAGGTCATCCACGAACTCGTGATCAGGGGCAGAGAAGCAGGAAGAGGGAGGGCATCCGAGCGACAGGAGCCGGGGTGAGCACATGGATAGCGGTGGCTGCATGGGGCTTGGAGACAGGCAGGGTGGGTGGTTGCGTCCAGCCGAATAATGGGGAGCAAGACCGTCTAGGATCAAAGCCCAGAGGAAAGCGGGCCAGAGACACACGAGTCCCGAGGAGACGTGGAGCTCACAGAGGCTCACCTTCCCCTGGGGGTGCCCTCCCTGTGCTGCCCTCCCAGGTTTCAGACAGGGGTGGGGGGCGGCCCCGACTTCAGGTGGGCAGTTAGAAAACACCAGATCGTATTTCTATAGCTGTTAGAGAGGTGGATGCTGGCTTCATAGTCTTACCAGTGATTTTCAGAAAGAAAGCTACTTCCTAATTCCAGGTTTATTTTACTGAAGCGGATGCCAGTAGGCCGCTCTCTGGCGCCGTGTAGGAAGCGTTGGTGACTGACAGGTGCTCTGACTCAAATGAGGAGTGGGAGGCGGGAGCACCGCGAGTCTGTCACGCCTTGATGAGACCCCAGACGGGACGTCAGTACAGCCCCTCGACCACCTCGTTCTTCTGGATGAAGAGAAGGATGTGTGAAAAAGCACCACTACTCAATTTGGTATTTACCTCATCAAGTAAAAAAAAAAAAAAATGAAAATTTTTTATGAAAGACCCATGAGTATGAAATACTTGGGCTCATGTGTGGGACTAATGCTTGAAAATCACTGACTAGTTTGCATTGAGCAAGGGTGCTGTGGTGTTTATATAACTTCCTTGTATTTAGTGATGTGCCCAGACAGTGTTATTTTCTACCGATTGAGTTCTGACCACCATTCACAAAAAAATGCTCCTCACCACCCTTCCCTGGATGGAAGGAACCATCTGCTGTGAGTGGTGAACGCCGACCGCTGGCTGCTGGCTGTGTGACCGTGGTCCTCTGCTGTTAGACACCCGATAACCGCCTGGGGTCTCCCTGAGACACAAATGGCAGGAGTGCACCCCGGCTCTCTGATTCAGTAGGAGTGTCTGTGTGTTTCTGGCAAGGTCCTGGGCGAGGCTGATGTGGACAGGAGGGGGGCGGAGGGAGGAGAAGGCTGGTCCTGCAGGCTGTACATGCAGGCAGGAAAGAGAAGACAGTAAACAGGGCAAGGACGGGCAAGTGAGTCCTCAGGCAAAATCAGGAATGAGTGGGCACAAGCCCTGGCCAGACAAGCAAGTAGAAAAGGCGGCATCGGAAGAGGCGGGCCGCCAGGACTAGTGTGAGAACCAGGCGTCTGTTTCTGAGTGACCAGTACATAGAAGACAGCGCCGTGGCCGCCAGGAAGAAGTCGGCGCACCCCCGTGTGTGCCCTTGACAATTAGGAAGGACGCTCTCAAGGATGGCTTCCTTCCTACAACACGACTGATTTCATTGTTTCCAGACGATGCACCTAAGGCACACGGACATGCTACTAGAATTTAAATGTCCAGGTGGAGACGGGAGGAAATCACTCAGCCATCTCTGGATGTCAGAGATGCTCCTGAAATGGAAACATAATTAGAATCACAACGGAAATTTTCACCATTCATCCCTGAAATAGCAGATACTTACTTTATTTCAGATGCATCCTCATTTTTAATCATATTGTTTTTATATTCATAAGTGCTCATAGTAACTCATCACTGAAACATGATCTGTGAAGGACACAGAGCATGAAAGAAACAGTCTTTATTAAGTGAGGTGACCGGGCCTGGTCACAGGAGGACACACCCAGGAGCAGCAGTTCCGTGAGGCACGGGGAGCAGAACAGCCTATTGCAGGGACCGTGGGTCCAGGAGGAAGCTACCATCTCTGGACTCTTCCGTGTAAAATATTTTGTGCAAGACCAGTTATTCCGGGAGGAAAGAAGTAGAGACATAGATACTGAATCCTAAGGATTTTTTATTACTTTTGTGTTTAAACAACTATAGGCCTCCTGTATTTTAACCCCTGCCTAGATTGTCACACTAAATTGTGAGTTCCATACGGTGGGGAAGGAAGGGTGTGCAGCCAGGGGAAAATGAAGAACAGTTCATTTGTACCGAGTCATTTCCTGATTTGTGTTCTATCATAGGAGCGTAACATCTTTACTCTTTACTAAACATTTCCATCTGTACCTCATTATTTGGGGTCCTCTAGAAAAAAATTTTTTAATCACTACAATCAGAGGTTTAGCTTCATGAAAATGATGTAAAATAAATTGGCAGGGTGTGCAGAAATGCATGCCAAATGCAGTCATGAGAACAGAGAGGTGATCATAAGTGACCTTGAGAGGAGCAGAAGCCTTTGCTGATGCATTCAGGAAAACCCGTCGTCTTTCAGCTTCCCTGTCAGGATGCAGCATCCACTGGTCCGTCGCCATACGAGTGGGGACTGACCAGGCAGGAAGTTAGAAATCTTGGCGAGCTGTTGGGTTGTGGGGGGTGGTGCCCAGGAAAGACATGAAGGAAATAGGAGTTGAAAATCGAGAGACTGACTCTGCCCTGAGGCAAGATTTCTGCAGAATCTTGGAAAGGAAGCAGGCAGGTTCTGCCTGTGGGGGACATAAATTACTTCTGTCGCCATCAGGAGCTTGTCAGGTCTGCCGTGCTGAGGCTTGAGCCTGGATGGCCGTGGCCCCCTCTGAGAGGCAGGGCGCACGCACCTTAACCCAGAGCAGAGAGAGTGAGGCAGCGGGCGGTGGTCCTCAGGGGGGACACGGGGGTCTCTGCACGGGAAGCACGTTTAGGGGTCACCAGCCTCCGTGTCGCCACACCCCGTGTTCTTGTTCACGCTCCTGTAAACTCGGCTTCCACCCTTTTATTAACAGGGGGCCGTAAGCCTCTCTGTATTGATAGCTTTAAATGCCCAAAGTGGCATCACTGGTCCCAAATCTGTTTCCTTATGAGGTGTACTTGTTGGGGTCGTTCTTCCACTCGGAGCAAACGTGGGTCAGCCTGCTCGCAGTTCCTCCCGGAGCTCCTTACTGCCCCGACAGCCTCCTCCTTTGGGGCAGACCACCTGCCTTTGCCCCAGGTGCCTCTCGGGTGACCTTCTTTCCGGAACCCGCGTCTCTGGAGTGTTTCTGGTTGTTGGTCTCACCCCTAGGAAAAGTGACACCCACGGTTCCATTTCCCCAAATGGTAAAGGGAGGAGTTTGTAGACAAGATTCACCGTTTCTTCCCAGAAAGCCTCCCCGACTGGATAGCTCTTGGTTCAGCCGCATTATTAAACACATGCTCACTTATTTTAATTATGCAGAGGAGCTGGATGGAATATTCAGAGGAGTCTCCTTTGCCCTGGGACCCAGCTGACAATTAGCCGTTCCGTGGAGCAAGCCTTCCAGGGCTTCTGGGAAAGCCGGTGGCGGCTGTGTGGTGAGATCATGATACCGGCTCATGATAATGGATGACATAGTTACTAAAACCAGAAGTGCAGGTCAAGACCGAGGCTTAGGACCCCACCACGTAAATGTGGTGATTCCTGAAGTATTTCTTTAAAAATAGGGTGTATGTTGCCTCACTTCACCTCTCCCTACCCCATCTGAAAGGGGGTGCACCTCGGATTCAGACTTAATGTTTGACCTTCGCTGCCTCCTTTTTAAAAGGTTAGCAGGGACACCAGGGACTGTGGGAGGTGGTAGGGGTCTGCCACCTGGACAGCGCTGACGGCAGTACAGGTCCAAACTCATCAACTTTTGCATATTAAATATGTGCTGTTCTTCGTATATTGGCTCTACCTCAATAAAGCTGTTTTTGAAAGGTCTTGGGGGCACGGAAGGAGCATTCACAGGGCACCACCTCATGAGGTCTGTCGTAAAGCCTGGGCTTGCATTTCGCAGACAGATTGCCTTCTTGCCTCCAGGAGGCTGACCTTTGTGTCGGCTCCCAGTGGGACTGGGCGCCACCGTGCCAGCCACAACCTAGTGGGATTTCCTTCCCTTCTGGTAAGGGAGCCTTCAGAGCTGTAAGGAGATAGGCCCTCTGGGTAAACACTTCATTTTCTCCAGTATGAAAGCCAAGAAATCTCACATTTTCCAGTTTCTTTTCAGAGCTTTTATTTTTCTTGTTCAGGTTTTTATTTTTTCTGGGCACCGTCCCTGACATCTCATGCAGATCATCTCCTTTTCCTGTTCTTGCCATCAGTTTCCAAGCCTGCCTTTTCCCCGCCTGATTGGCCTTCCTCCTGCGTTACCCTCTCCCAGTGTTCTCAGCCGCTGTTCCCATCTTACCACATCTCATTCCTTGAATCACGTATTCCAGCCATGGCGTCCTTGATCCCGGCTTGGGAGAAGCATGCTGTGAGCTCATCTACCCTCTGAGACATTTAACTTCCTCCACGAATGGGACAGGATCACATGAGGAAGGGACAGTAGACATCCGGGGGAGCATCCTGCTTGGTAAGGTACACGCCCATTCTAGAGGGCCTAGCCACAGCTGCCCACCCTATGCCAGGGCCCTGTCTGTGTAGGGTGCTCGCCACATTGGAGGACCATCCATCCTGTCGGTGGACTCCTCGAAGGAATAGCAATTGTGCCAACCAGGCGCCCAGTGCAGAGGGTGGCGATGTCAGTGATGGTCTGACCTCTCCCACCCCTCAGAGTAGGGTGGCTCCAACTCTGCTCTTCTCAGTGGGGCTCCTGTCTCCCCAGAGCCCAATGAGTAGAGGAGAGAGTGCCGTGGATTCTGTACAGTGTTGGTAGCTAGATCATATGATTCTCCCCAAAATGTAATCAAGAGCATTCTTTATTTCTTTCTCATGGTTTAAGTTCCGTAAGCAAATACCCAGAGCTTTTACCTCTGTTTTATGTAGAAGGGAACAGACACTCAGAGAGGTTAAGTAATTCACCCAAGTTGACCAGCAAGAGCGTAGCTGGCTGCGAATCGCCCTGTGTGTTGGGGTGGGCTCTCACGCTGAGTCATGGTGGTGGAGCGCTAACCGTAGGACCTGTGTCCCACGCCAAAACTGCCCCACCTGCCCCCCAGCAGCTCACAGCGTGGTCGTTGGTAAGGAGGGAGCTCTGGAGGCGTGGGAGGTGGACAGGATCAACCGCGGGCCAGCTGGAAGGTCCCCGTGGTTCCCCAGGCACCCAGTCTAGGGCAGCGTTACTGAGGCAGAAACACGGTAGGAATCTAAGGCATGTTCCAAAGTTACAAAGCCCAGTGAAGCTTGGAAACCAACTGTACGTGGACAATAAGGAAAGCACGGAATAGGAATGGTTGAAGTTACTGTTATTTTCTACTAAGAGACCAGGTAAATGGAAGAACGTAAAAGAATTCCTTAGTAGGAAAATTGTTTATTTAGTTTTCAAAGTATTGAATTTGGGGTAAAAGTCTTGCGTAAAAACACCCGTGCAGAAAGGCCCAGCACAATCTAAAAACGGGGGCCTCGAACTGAGAACGTAGGTCAAGCATAAAGGTGTGAGATTCAGTGAGAAGCTGCAGAAGAAAGCAGGCATGAACGGGATCCTCAAGACCAAGGGCGTAGGGCAGCCTGGAAGACGCCCCGTGGTGGCGGGCTGGTGCCTGAGCCCATTCAAGGGCCCTGCAGTGGCAGGAAGGAGGGGCAGAGGCTGGACAGTGAGGGCAGTGACCTGTCGCGGAGTGAAGAGCAGGTGGCCCCGGTGCGCTCTGTCCGCGCTGCAGGGACGGAGGAGACTGACGCCAGGAGTGGCCGTGCGGGTGTCGGCTGGGGATCCACTGCGAGATCAGTCTGAGAATGCCGGAGTCCGGCTTGGAAGTGAGTAGAAAGCAAGGCAGTCGTGACTGTCCCCATCCAGGGGCGTGATTGTTACAGAGAAGGGAGAGCTCAGGGAATGTGGCCAGGGGTCGTGTTTTAACGTAGGAGATTTGAGTTAATCTTCTGCAGGTTTGGGAGAAGGCACACTGGGGAGGAACAGGTGGAAATGTACGGCGGTGGACCCGCCTCTGGGTCTGCGCGCCTCTGCCTTGCGCTGGAGAGCTGACGGTGCTCACAGAAGGCGGAGGGGACGGGGTCCAGACCTCAGGGTGAGTCGTGGGAAGGGGCAGGGAAGCCTCTTTCTGATGGAGGGAAGGTCTGAAGCCGGGCCCGGGCCGCAGGGATGCGCGGTGGGTCAGAGGATGATGAGGGAAGCTGCCCGTCACTGTCCTAGGACGGGCTGAGCTGCAGCCGGAGGAGGAAGGAGGCAGAAACCGGGTTCAAGCGGACCTAGGTGTTCAGCTCAGTGTACTAAGTTCAGTGATGGAGCCACCACCGGAGAGAGGAACTGTCAAGGGAGGACTGGGTTGTAAGGGCTGAAGAGTCTCCTTTGGAGAAGACTGAGGTTTTGGTGCCTGTGAGGCAAGACGTGGAGACGGCTGTGTGGAGACCTGGCGTACTGGTCTACCTCTGAGGAGCTGGCTCTGCGGGAGTTACCAGTACTTAGATAACGATGGCTTAAAACCGTAGGGGTGGACGATTTCATAGAGGAAGAGGGTCAAGTGAGTCTGTGTGAGTGTCGAGATAGAGCTGAGGGAGGAGAGACCACAGAGAAATCAGAAGTAGGGCTCCACGGGAGAGGGTAACAAAGAGCGCCACGAGTCGGGGGACACTGCATAAATACAGCAGGCAGGCCACACGGGGACCTGCCCAGGACAAACCCTTGCCTGGTTATTTTCTTTTCCAATTATTGAATGCCCATGTCAGCTATTTTGCAAGATATTTTAGGAAAATAATTTTCTGAAATCGTTTTCAAATATTCATTTTACAAGGGAAATTTGATGGTGTGGGAAGAAACCAAAATAACTTATATTCATGAACTTCTGAAGTGTACTCTTAGAAAAAAATCACTGAATGCAGTCTTTGTACTTTCTTCCATGACCAGAAGTATTTAGAGTCTGTTTTAAAGAAAGAAAGAAACATAACTAACATAACTACAACACTGAATAGAGACCAGAAAAAGAAAAGGAAAGGAAACCTTTATCTCTCTAACAAATTCTTTCAGTGACACATAGCTTTTTATGCCTTTCGATGTAAGACATCGTGCAAATGAAAACTCCTGAACTTTGTGCTCCTTAAAGAGTTGTTTCTTCTGTGCCTATCATTCTGTCGGCTCCCAGTTGAGGGAATGTTTGATTGTTTCATCTTGGAGCAATGAGAAAATCCCTCCACCTTCCTCCCACTGCCCCATTTTCTAAGAGCATGACTTGCGTCCTGGCCACACCCCAACTTCCCAGGCTGCCCCTCTGCAGGAACGGGGTCCTCCGGAATCCTTCCTCATGCTCACGCTCAGCACCTCAGTTTTCATCTCCCCCTACCTCTGAAATGACTCTCTCTCATTTTCATTTGAATCCTTCTCATTAGTGACTTGCTTTTCCAGTTGTTTTATAGCGTTTCTTGTCCAGGCGTCCTTTCTTGCTCTTTCGCCTGACAGTTCAGACACAGAACTGAACACGGGTGTTCTCTCCTCTCCTTCTTATCATTGTCCTTATAATGCTATTTTAACTTGGTCTTCTTTGTTCTAATTGGTCCCATTCAGAAAGTATCCACAAGCTGAATTTCAGGACCATTCAGGCGTATTTAAAGAGGGACACAAAGATAGAAGTCCACGTGTTTGCTTGGAGACGGCATAACAAGGGAATGAACTGAAATCACTGTTCCCAGATGGACAGAAATAGGCCTTCAGCCAGGAACTTTGCATATTTATTGTATCTGTTAGTATCCTGGGTTTTCAGTTGACAGCAGTCAACTTGAACTTATAACTCAAGAGTTAGGAGATATGCCCTTTGTTCAGGCAGTTCCCAAAACAGCATTTTTAAAGAGACAGAACTCAGATCAAGTCTTACTTGGGTTTGACCTAAATTCCTTAAGACTTGATTCTCCTACCTTAGAAATGGGATACTAGTACCTGCCTCCCAGAGGTGAGTGTGCCCAGGTGTGCTGAAGATGGTGTCCTGCTTGATACGGCGTGTGCCCCGTGAGCGCTGGCCCCATCGGCTTTGTGGGCATTGCCACCACCATCTCCAGTGCTTCACCCTGCTCTCTGCCAGAATTTTAAAGGCTTCCTCCAAGGGTTTTGGTCAGTGAGTGGTCCTTCCAACCCCTCACCTCTTCTGTTCTGACACTGTTTTAGTAAGGAATTTGTTTTAGAAGTTGCCAGAAGTGTATAGGCAGGTAACACTGTAACAATGATAATGCTATTTTAGGGAACGCTATAAGGGAACCCAGTAACTCAGAGAAAGTCTGTCCACATCTGATTGAATGGTCATCTGTTTTCCTCTGGATTTATTCTAGGTAGATTATTTACCTATTGCTGTGTAAGAAACTACCCAAAACTCAGCATTTGTGTATCGCAGTTACTGTGGGTCAGGAGTTCAGGAGCTTCTTATCTGAGTGACTGGCTCGTGGTGTCTCGTGAGGTCGCCCTCTGGGTGTCAGCCAGGGCTGCATCATCTGAAGGCTTGACTGGGGATGAAGGCTCCACTCCCAAGCTTCCTCCTGTGACTGCTGGCTATTGGTGATCGAATGGGGGACCTTGCTCCTTGGCCACATGGACATCTCCAGAGGGCTGCTGAGTGTCCTCACAGCATGGTGGCTGTCCTCCCCAGACTTAGTGATCTGAAAGAGCAAGAAGGAAGCCACAGTATCTTTTATCACCTGGTCTCAGAAGTCTAACACCATTATTTCTGCCACACTCTATTCATCTGAGACATTTAAGCGTCAGCACTCAAGGGTAGAGAATTGGGCCCCACCTCTCCCCTCCACTGTCTCTGTTCGTCCTTCTTCTCTGCCCTTGCTGAATCCCAGTTTCCTGTATTAACAAAAAAAAGGTAATCTTTTGCTTGCCTGCGGTTGCTATGAAAATATTGTGGTAAATAGGACGAAAAGTGATTTTGGAAGGAGAGTTTAAGATCGCCATCTAGCATAGCACCGTATGCCACAGCTGGAGAAGTGAGACCAGACCCACCCAGCCAGCCACTGCTCCTGCTTCTGAGCAAGCGTTCCAGCTTGTGTCAAAGTGCAGGGTCCTCTGATGGGCCGTCTCCAAGCTGTGACGTACTTAGGACACAGTCCCTGCTTCTCCTGGGGAGGTGGCGCCACTCGCCTCTTCAGCAGTAACGGGCAGGTTCAGGGCTGCTTGTTCGAGCGCCGCGGTAGTTCCGTGAGTTGTCAGCCGTTCTGTCCCTGAGCAGCTGCTGCTACATGACTAAAGCAGTGTTTGGGCTACTGTCCCAATCAGATGCCACGCACTGCCCTCCAGTGGGCCACCCCAGGCCCATATTCTGGCTCAGGAGTCTCAGGGTACCTAGAAGCTAAAGATCATTGGAACTTGCATACTACTGTGTATTTTTTTTTGAGAGGACATCTCTCATATTTATTGATCAAATGGTTATTAACAACAATAAAATTCTGTATAGGGGGGTCAATGCTCAATGCACAATCATTAATCCATCTCAAGCCTAATTCTCGTCAGTCTCCAATCTTCTGAAGCATAATGAACAAGTTCTTACATGGTGAACGAATTCTTACATAGTGAATAAAATTCTTACATGGTGAACAGTACAAGGGCATTCATCACAGAAACTTTCAGTTTTGATCACGCATTATGAACTATAAACAATCAGGTCAAATATGAATATTCGTTTGATTTTTTTTTTTTGTAGATAATTATTTTTTATTGAAGGGTAGTTGACACACAGTATTACATTAGTTTCAGGTGTACAACACAGTGATTCAACATTTATATACATGATAATTCTAGCTACCAGCTATCACCATACCAAGTTGTTACAATATTTTGACTATATTCCTTATGCTATACATTACATCCCGGTTACTTATTTATTTTACAATTGGAAGTGTGTACTTTTTTTTTTTTTTTGTGAGGGCATCTCTCCTATTTATTGATCAAATGGTTGTTCACAACAATAAAATTCTGTATAGGGGAGTCAATGCTCAATGCACAATCATTAATCCACCCCAAGCCTAATTTTCATCAGTCTCCAATCTTCTGAAGCATAACAAACAAGTTCTTACATGGTGAACAAATTCTTACATAGTGAATAAGTTACATGGTGAACAGTACAAGGGCAGTCACCACAGAAACTTTCGGTTTTGATAATGCATTATGAACTATAAACAATCAGTCCAAATATGAATATTTGTTTGATTTTTATACTTGATTTATATGTGGATACATTTCTCTCTTTATTATTATTTTTATTTTTTTATTTTTTTTATTTTTTGTGTTTTTTTTGAGAGGGCATCTCTCATATTTATTGATCAAATGGTTGTTAACAACAATAAAATTCTGTATAGGGGACTCAATGCACAATCATTAATCAACCCCAAGCCTAATTCTCAACAGTCTCCAATCTTCTGAAGCATAACGAACAAGTTCTTACATGGTGAACAAATTCTTACATAGTGAATAAGTTCTTACATGGTGAACAGTACAAGGGCAGTCATCACAGAAACTTTCGGTTTTGATCACGCATTATGACCTATAAACAATCAGGTCAAATATGAATATTCATTTGATTTTTATACTTGATTTATATGTGAATCCCACATTTCTCCCTTATTATTATTATTATTATTATTATTATCATTTTTAATAAAATGCTGAAAGTGGTAGGTAGATGCAAGATAAAGGTAGAAAACATAGTTTAGTGCTGTAAGAGGGCAAATGTAGATAATCAGGTCTGTGCCTATAGACTAAGTATTAATCCAAGCTAGACAAGGGCCACAAAACATCCACAGATGCAGAAGATTTCTCTCAAAACAGGGGGCGTGAGGTTCTAAGCCTCACCTCTGTTGGTCCCCAATTTCTCTCCTGATGGCCCCCCTGCGACTGTGCCTGTCTTAGGTTGTTCCTCCCTTGAGGAATCTTACCCGTCTCTGGCTAACCAGTCATCTTCCGGGGCCATACAGGGAAATGTAAAGTTGGTAAGTGAGAGAGAAGCCTTATTGTTTGAAAAGGTTAGCTTTTTACTTCTTTGCAGATTTATGCCCTGTGGCTTCTATGCCCAGCACTTGTCTCGAGGTATCTTTACCACTTGGAAGAATTATGATACTCGGTAATTTCAATATGAGGCATGAATTCTGCTTAAGGGTTGTAATTAGGAAGGAAAAAGAAAAGCTACAGATGTAGCAGATGGAAGAAAACATGGGAAGATTGATTATTTTTTTGACATATCTTCTTGTAGAGTAACATAAGGATGTACAGGTTTTAAACTACTAATTAAATTGCGCACAACATTAACATAATAGGAATTCAGCTACATAACCAAAGCAGACCTACAATTACCAGCCATCTCCAGTGAAACCAAGAAAACCAGTTAGGCACCCTAGGCATTTGTGAAAACTTATCAATGATGTGATGGATATTGTCTAACTGAATTTGAATAGTTTGAGAAAAATCAGACAAGTTAAAACAACACATTCCTGGGAACTGTTCACATCCCATATGTTCTTTTACAGTAGATAGTCTGTAGTCGCAAGATTTTGGAGCGCTGCAACTTGCACTTCTCCTAATTCTTGGTTGAGTTCCGACAGTATGGATCCAGTCAAATTTGTTGTTTTACTATATGCACAGGCCAACTTAGATATCTCCTTCTTCATTCCAATGGCAAGTCCAGGAACCAGTGGGATGAATGCCCCTACAACTGCAGCATCGCCTGGATCTTTGTTGAGGTTTTTTGGTGATCATCTTCTGGTATGAGTCTTCCAGAGAGTGCTGATGTTGGAAGTTCTTCTTCATATCGTATCTTAGTTCATTTTCTGGGTAGCCAAATTAGGCTTTGATACTCTTTTACTTCTTGGTTCCATTTGTCTTGTTATTTCACTGTCTTCTTATATTCGACTTCTCTCAGTTTACTTTGACCTAATTCAATTCACACTTACATAAGAGCACTTTCAGACTACCCCACATCAGGCTAGGTTTCAGGATTATGGACAGAGTGACAAGTCTGTCTCTACTTCTAGGAAACTCACTTGTTTCTTCTTATACATTTTAGACCTCAGCTCTGTTGCAGACACTCAATTTTTTTTTTTAACAGTTACCCATGTTATTTTTTTTTTTTTTTGAGAGGGCATCTCTCATATTTATTGATCAAATGGTTGTTAACAACAATAAAATTCTGTATAGGGGGGTCAATGCTCAATGTACAATCATTAATCCATCTCAAGCCTAATTCTCATCAGTCTCCAATCTTCTGAAGCATAACGAACAAGTTCTTACATGGTGAACGAATTCTTACATAGTGAATAAATTCTTACATGGTAAACAGTACAAGGGCAGTCATCACAGAAACTTTTGGTTTTGATCACACATTATGAACTATAAACAATCAGGTCAAACATGAATATTCGTTTGATTTTTATACTTGATTTATATGTTGATCCCACATTTCTCCCTTTATTATTATTATTATTTTTATTTTTAATAAAATGCTGAAGTGGTAGGTAGATGCAAGATAAAGGTAGAAAACATAGTTTAGTGCTGTAAGAGGGCAAATGTAGATGATCAGGTGTGTGCATGTAGACTAAGTATTAATCCAAGCTAGACAAGGGCAGCAAAACATCCACGGATGCAGAAGATTTCTCTCAAAGCAGGGGGGATGAGGTTCTGAGCCTCACCTCTGTTGATCCCCAATTTCTCACCTGATGGCCCCCCTGTGACTGTGCCTGTCTTAGGTTGTTCCTCCCTTGAGGAATCTTATCCGTCTCTGGCTAACCAGTCATCTTCCGGGGCCATACAGGGAAATGTAAAGTTGGTAAGTGAGAGAGAAGCCATATTGTTTGAAAAGGTTAGCTTTTTACTTCTTTGCAGATTTATCCCCTGTGGCTTCTATGCCCAGCACTTATCTCGAGGTATCTTTACCACCTGGAGGAGTTATGATACTCGGTAAATTCGCTATGAGGCACGAATTCTATTTAAGGGTTGTGATTAGGAAGGAAGAAGAAAAGCTATAGAGGTAGCATATGGAAGAAAACAGGAGGATTGATTATTTCTTTGACATATCTTCTTGTAGAGTACCTTAAGCATGTATAGGTTTTAAACTACTAACTAATTTCAACACACATATTAACATAATAGGAATATGGTGACATAAACATAGCAAATCTATAATTACCATCCATCTCCAGTGAAGCCAAGAAAACCATTTAGGCACCCTAGGCATTTGTGAAAATTTGTCTATGATATGATGGATATTGTCCAACTGTACTTGAACAGTCTGAGAAAAATCAGACAAATTAAAGCAGCCCATTTCTGGGATCTGTTCACATCCCATATGTTCTTTTAACCGTAGATAGTCTATAGTCATAAGATTTTGGAGCGCTACAACTTGCACCCCTCCCAACTCCTAGATGAGTTCCAACAGTACAGATCCGGTCAAATTCGTTGTCTCACTGTATGCACATGCCAGCCTAGACATCTCCCTCCTCATTCCAATGGCAAGTCCAGGAAACAGTGGGGTGGACGCAGCCACAACTGCAGCATCGCCCGGATCCCTGTGGAGGCTTTTTGATGATCATCCCCTGGCACGAGTCCTCCAGAGAGTGCTGATGCCGGAAGCTCCTCCTCATATCGTATCTTAGTTCATTTTCTGGGTATCCAAGCTAGGCCTTGATCTTCTGCATAGAAACAGACAGACCCTTTGCCCACACTTTGACATGCCCTCTGTACCACTGTGCAGAACTCATTGGAGGTCAGCACACAGGGTGAGATCCCCCTTACTTTATTCTTCTTTTTCAGGATTGCTTTGGCTATTTGGGGTCTTTGGTGTTTCCATATGAATTTTTGAATTATTTGTTCCAATTCATTGAAGAATGTTGCTGGTAATTTGAGAGGGATTGCATCAAATCTGTATATTGCTTTTTTTTTTTTTTTAATTAAGAGAAAGGAATATTATCAGAAAAGAGTACCTCCATAGCTGATCATCTGACACCCTTTAAGTGATCAACATTAAGGATATTTACAGCATGCGTTGATCTTTGATTTACCAATAGTTTTATCCTATCAAGGAGTAATCCCCCTTTTCTTTCTTTCTTTCTTTTTTTTTTTTTTAATCTACACTTACATGAAGAGTACTATGTTTACTATGCTCTCCCCTATATCAGGTCCCCCCTAACAACCACATTACGGTTACTGTCCATCAGCTTAGCAAAATGTTGTAGAATCCCTACTTGTCCTCTCTGTGTTGTGCAGCCCACCCTCCCCCCCTCCCCTTTCTCCCTCCTCCCCATGCATGCTAATCTTAATACCCCCCTTCTTCTTCCCCCCCCTTATCCCTCCCTGCCCACCCATCCTCCCCAGTTCCTTTCCCTTTGGTACCTGTTAGTCCATTTTTGGGTTCTGTAATTCCGCTGCTGTTTTGTTCCTTCAGTTTTTCCTTTGTTCCTATACTCCTCAGATGAGTGAAATCATTTGGTATTTCTCTTTCTCCGCTTGGCTTATTTCACTGAGCATAATACTCTCCAGCTCCATCCATGTTGCTGCAAATGGTTGGATTTTTCCACTTCTTATGGCTGAGTAGTATTCCATTGTGTATATGTACCACATCTTCTTTATCCATTCATCTACCGATGGACATTTAGGTTGCTTCCAATTCTTGACTATTGTAAATAGTGCTGCGATAAACATAGGGGTGCATCTGTCTTTCTCAAACTTGATTGCTGCGTTCTTAGGGTAAATTCCTAGGGGTGGAATTCCTGGGTCAAATGGTAAGTCTGTTTTGAGCATTTTGATGAACCTCCATACTGCTTTCCACAATGGTTGAACTAATTTACATTCCCACCAGCAGTGTAGGAGGGTTCCCCTTTCTCCACAGCCTCACCAACATTTGTTGTTGTTTGTCTTTTGGATGGCAGCTATCCTTACTGGTGTGAGGTGATACCTCATTGTAGTTTTAATTTGCATTTCTCTGATAATTAGCGATGTGGAGCATCTTTTCATGTGTCTCTTGGCCATCTGTATTTCTTTTTTAGAGAACTGTCTGTTCAGTTCCTCTGCCCATTTTTTAATTGGGTTATTTGTTTTTTGTTTGTTGAGGCGTGTGAGCTCTTTATATATTCTGGACGTCAAGCCTTTATCAGATCTGTCATTTTCAAATATATTCTCCCATACTGTAGGGTTCCTTTTTGTTCTATTGATGGTGTCTTTTGCTGTACAGAAGCTTTTCAGCTTAATGTAATCCCCCTTGCTCATTTTTGCTGTTGTTTTCCTTGCCTGGGGAGATATGTTCAAGAAGAGGTCACTCATGTTTATGTCTAAGAGGTTTTTGCCTATGTTTTTTTCCAAGAGTTTAATGGTTTCATGATTTACATTCAGGTCTTTGATCCATTTTGAGTTTACCTTTGTATATGGGGTGAGCCAATGGTCCAGTTTCATTCTCCTACATGTAGCTGTCCAGTTTTGCCAGCACCATCTGTTGAAGAGACTGTCATGTCCCCATTGTATGTCCATGGCTCCTTTATCGTATATTAATTGACCATATATGTCTGGGTTAATATCTGGAGTCTCTAGTCTGTTCCACTGGTCTGTGGCTCTGTTCTTGTGCCAGCACCAAATTGTCTTGATTACTATGGCTTTGTAGTAGAGCTTGAAGTTGGGGAGTGAGATCCCCCCTACTTTATTCTTCTTTTTCAGGATTGCTTTGGCTATTCGGGGTCTTTGGTGTTTCCATATGAATTTTTGAATTATTTGTTCCAATTCATTGAAGAATGTTGCTGGTAATTTGAGAGGGATTGCATCAAATCTGTATATTGCTTTGGGCAGGATGGCCATTTTGATTATATTAATTCTTCCTAGCCATGAGCATGGGATGAGTTTCCATTTGTTAGTGTCGCCTTTAATTTCTCTTAAGAGTGACTTGTAGTTTTCAGAGTATAAGTCTTTCACCTCTTTGGTTAGGTTTATTCCTAGGTTTTTTATTCTTTTTGATGCAATGGTGAATAGAATTGTTTTCCTGATTTCTCTTTCTATTGATTCATTGTTAGTGTATAGGAAAGCTACAGATTTCTGTGTGTTAATTTTGTATCCTGCAACTTTGCTGTATTCTGATATCAGTTCTAGTAGTTTTGGGGTGGAGTCTTTAGGGTTTTTTATGTACAGTATCATATCATCTACAAATAGTGACAGTTTAACTTCTTCTTTACCAATCTGAATTCCTTGTATTTCTTTGTTTTGTCTGATTGCCGTGGCTAGGAACAGAAAAAAAAAAAAAAAAAAAAAAAAAGGAAAAAACACATGATTTTTTTTTTTTTCCTCAGGCGCTGGTCCCAGGCACCTACTCACTGGTCCTGCTGCCCTGCCTCCCTAGCACTGGGGTCCCTGTCCCTTCAAGGCTTCCAAAAAGCACCTGCCCACCGGTCCTGCAGGGAAAAACGCGCGATATTCTTTGTCTTCAGGCACCCGCTCACCGGTCCTGCTGCTCTGCCTCCCTAGCACCGGGGTCTCTGTCCCTTTAAGGCTTCCAAAAAGCACTCACCAAAAAGAGAAAAAAAAGGGAAAAACGCGTGATTTCCTCTGTCCTCAGGCGCCGGTGTCAGGCACCTGCCCTCCGGTCCTGCAGGGAAAAACACGGGATATTCTTTGTCCTCAGGCGCCGGTCCCAGGCACCCGCTCACCGGCCCTGCCGCCCTGCCTCCCTGGCACTGGGGTCTCTGTCCCCTTAAGGCCTCCAAAAAGCACTCGCCAAAAAGAATAAAAAGGGAGAAATGCGTGATTTTCTTTGTCCTCAGGTGCCGGTCCCAGGCACCCGCCCACCGGTCTTGCTGCCCTCCCTCCCTGGTATTGGGGTCCCTGTCCCTCCAAGGCTTCCAAAAAGCACTCGCCAAAAAAAAGGGAAAAATGTACGATTTTCTTTGTCTGCAGGCGCTGGTCTCAGGCACCCACTCACCAGTCTTGCCGCCCTGTTTCGCTGATATTGGGGTCCCTGTCCCTTTAAGGCTTCCAAAAAGCACTCACCAAAAAGAAAAAAAAAAAGGGGGGGAAACGCGCGATTTTCTCCATCCTCAGACGCTGGTCTCAGGCACCCGCCCACCGGTCCTGCCGCCCTGCCTCCCTGGCATCCGGGTCCCCATCCCTTTAAGGCTTCCAAAAAGCACTCGCCAAAAAAAAATCCGCTCCGGTTTCTTTCCACCCCCTGGGAGCCGGGGGGAGGGGCGCTCGGGTCCTGCCAGGCCGGGGCTTGTATCTTACCCCCTTCGCAAGCCGCTGGGTTCTTGCAGGTGTGGATGTGGTCTGGATGTTGTCCTGTGTCCTGTGGTCTCTATTTTAGGAAGAGCTTTCTTTGGTATATTTTCATAGATCTATGTGTTTTGAGGAGGAGATTTCCACTGCTCTACTCACGCCGCCATCCTGGCTCCACCTCCACTATTGTGTATTTTTATGTCCAGGTCCTTTTTCTCCAAATAATAATCCACTGTGATCCACTGTGATTTCCTAGAAGTTAACTCAGAGGCCCAGACAAGCAGGGGTGAGTGGTAAATCCTGCCCATTTTCTTTGCAAACTCGCTCCATCAGTGGACCCAGTGCATACCACTCTTCACATCAGTTCTGTCCTTCTGGCCTGCATGGCCCTCACCTGTGGTCTTTAGAAAGGTGGTGTAAATGCTAGTGACAGGACATTTACCTACACAAGGTGTGAACTCTCAGGAGGGGAGAGAAAGAGCTCCCTTCAGCCCTACTTGGTAACCTGTCCCATTCCACACCCTGGTGAGAGTCTCTATCCAGAGAGGTGGAGATGAAGATTGCAGGATTTCTTGAACTTCCTTGGTCTCGTTGATTCCCTCTGGGTGTCCCTTATATTCCTTCCATTGCATTTGTGGATTGGGGAATAATCTCCACACTCAACAGTCTGAGAGGGGCATCCGAGGTCTGGAGGTTACAGGAGTCTGGAAACAATTTTGGTTTTTGTTACCTTAGTTTTGAAAGCCACGCTACCTCTTGCAATGAGTTCTTAGTTTATCGACCACTCTCTGAAGCGAGAAGATGCACATCGCTTGCACGAAGGGACAGGAGTTGCCCAGTTAAGTCAGTCGTGGCTTTAGTACAGCAGCTACCTGAGGAGGCACAGTGGGGTTGCTGTGGGTCACAGGGGACTCCCCCACACTCTGGGTCTCACTGTCTCCTTGGGTCTGGCTGACCGTCTGCCAGCCTCTGATGACCACAGTGTCATTCATTCTATGCTGCATTTCACTGGTCTGGAAATCTGTGCCCCTGATTTAATCACAAGCCAGGTAGCCATGGAGAGGACATCATGCCTCTGGCTGCCCTGTAAACTATGTGCAAATGCTGAAAATAACGTAGATGAAAAATAAACAAAAATAATAGATTGACTTCCTGTGTCTAAAGGAAAGCCTTTGCATCCAGGTGTCCTGATGAACCATTTCTGTCCTTAGGATTCACGGTAATTTGGAAACTGTCATAGTCACAGCCTCTGTCTCACTGCTTACCATTTTTTCTTTGTTTCAGATATATCGACACTCCTACACTGGATATTATGTCCTGAGCAAGATTCCTCATGGGTATGTTGACCTTTCCTTGTTTTGTAATGAGAAACCTTCAGAGAGAAGTGAGGGCAGGACATGGGCTAGTTGCCTAATTCTTAGGAATGCAGGGCAGGAAGCAGGCACCTGACTTTGACGTGAAGTGCCCTGATGCCCAAGGACCTCTGCAAGTCCCTAACTGTGCCAAGGTCAGGGGTCATTGCTCTCCATTTAGGGCCCATTGCAAAGCCCTTTCCAGAACAACTCCACGGCCCAGGTTCTGGGCCCAAGGCCCACCCTCCAGGCCCTGCAGAGCACGTTCCCTGGGCTGGTCCATCGGCTGGCCTGTCAGGGGGGAGGGCTTCTGGCCGTACACCTGATGGTGGGAGCGGAAGTCCGGAGCTCATCCAGTCTCCTGAAGTGCAGGGTTTGGGACCCAAAGTGTGGCCGGGAAGAAAGACACGGGAGCAGGTGTGCCTGGTGAGCTTCTCAGCGCTGGGCAGGCACAGTGCCCACAGCAGGGGCTGTGGTATCAGGAGCGCTCCTTGGAGTCCAAGGCAGTAAAGACGTGGGCTCGTGTTTAGTGAAGCCATTAGTTGGCCAGACACACAGAAAATGCCGAACTAGGAAAGTGAGGCAGAGATGGCTTTTTATTTTCATTTCTATCCTTTCTTCTCTCCCCTCCTCCTATGCCTCCCTCTGACCCCCACCCCACCCTCCTGTCCTCGCCTCACCCTTCCCCTTCACCTGCCCTCCATGGCTTTTTTTTTTTGATATTCTGAAAAGGTGAGGTGCTCAGGAAATGCTCAAAGAAATGGAATGTGCTTCTGGCCCTGCTGTGCAGGTTCCTGTGAATATTTGGGGGAGGAATCCTAATTTTCCCAAGTGAATGTAAAGACACAGCAGTAATTGCTGGAAGTATCACCCCAGCGTGAAGGCTCACAGCAGCTGCTTCCTACTGAGTCTGCGTGGGACGTGGGTGCACCCCTAGAGAATAAACATGGGGCCAACACTTTCATCTGGACTTGAGGCAAATGAAAGACATGTGGATGTGCAACACAATGTGATTAATGGGGTCTGTGGACTATCACCAAAATCAACCCAAAGAAATGGGAGAGGACCCATGTAGTAAAAATTAAGTATCCATGGGAATCCTTCATTTAAAGCATATTTCAAATAGAAGGAGGAATTATTCTATTATTTCTCAAGCGGATATGCGTCTTCAAAGGTCACAGCAGGTGGAAGCGTAATTATGCCTTGAGATTTATCTGCCCCTTCTGGGAACCATAGAATTTATTGTGGATGATGGATATTTCACTCCATCTTATATAAATTTGTAAAACTCAAACTCAAAAAGCATTTTATGCTTAATCCACTGTGTTAATATTTTACTGCCTCAGTCAGAATTTAGGAGAAATAGATTCTGAGAACCTGGCACAAGAGCGTGCCCGACGCACTGCAAACCTGCGTGCTCATGATGCGCCCCCATAAAGAGGCCCCACGCAACACGCTGCTCCGTGGACTGTCAAAGTGATCACAGAGGTGGTAGTTACCATCGTGTACTGATTGACGTTCACGCGCCATTACCCCAGCTCTGCCCTGTGCATGGGGAGCATCCTTGTCCCCGCCTGACAGGTGGACTTTGAGGGCTTCTGGGCCTGCCCAGCTTCCCACAGCTGGTCTACAGTGGAGCTGAGATCCCAGCCCGAGCCTGGCTGACCCCAAACCCCAAGCCATCAGAAAACCCCTTGAGTTATGTTACAGCCGCGAATACCAGATTTTTAGTGACGCGAATTTCTTTTCGATGATCTCCTAGCGGGCGGAAAGATGTAGTGGGCTTCTTGTACCTTTACTGGAAAACAGCCTCTGGCGGGCGAGGAAGTCTGGCCCGTCCCGTGTGAACTGACAGAGCCCCTCCCAAAATGGCATTGCTCCACCACCCTTATCTTCCTGTTTGTCATAGATCGTTTATGGGAAATGAATCAGCTAATTAATTTCACATGTTGTCAGAGTCTTATTTGTATTGAGACGGTGGATTTCTGACCGGATGAGCCTTTAGGCCTTGAGTCTTTGCAGCATCAGCCTCCAGAGGAGCCCATTGGTGGCTCGGTGTCAGGTGGGCAGGTGCTCCGGAGGGCGGGAGGGAGCGCAGCGCCCATCGGCTTATGGCATGGGGGCTTTGGGGCAGAAGGAAAGCACAATTCTTTTAAAACAGAAGTCTCTGTTAAAATATTTGAATTCACATTGCTGATATTACAGAGATTTTCTTGCTGCTTCAAAAGACACAGACCTGTTCTTTTGCACAGACCCTCATCTTCCCTTGCATTACTCCCCCCTAAACCCTTCACTTCAGGCCAGAACCATGTGGTCTGCAGACTGGGATTATTTGTCATTTATAACTTGATTTTTTCCTTTAGATTCAGGCTTTCCAACCAGTCACAGTGAAGAGTAGAATTAAATTTTCTGTGCCTTCTGAATTCAGGTTTCCCTCCTTTTTGCCCATGGCAGAAGGATTTGGAGAGGGTGCACCCCCTTTTCTGTCTCTTTCCCCCACTGTGCTGTGCTTCGGCTTTCTCCTACAGTTCTGACCTCTGTATCTGGAGCAACCGGTTTGAGTTATAATTTATAATAAGAATCCCAAGGCTACTGAATTTTCATTTATTCAAAGATCTGGAACCTAAGGGTGGGTTTATTTGACTTTCACATGCTAAATTTTCATACAAAGTGTCTTTAAAGGACATATGTATTCTATACAAATTTGTTTATTAAGCCAGAGTTAAAGCTAGTTTTTAACATAAAGTGTTTCATTAAGTTTTTATATCAGAATTTCAGCAAAATAAAGCAGACTTCCATAGTGGCGATTGTAGCCGGCTGAATGCTCTCTATTAAGGGTCTGTCATGTGTTTTCATAGAAGTATTTTCATAGACTTGGCTATTTCTTGGCATTTTCCTGACATAACTTTCTTCTTGAATTAGTTTTCCCTTCAGCTTGAGTGCTTTTTTAAAAAGTACATTTCTGTATAATTATAATTTCTCATATATGTTAGGATCATTCTAAAAATCATACGGACTACAGAAAAATCAAACTTGCTGTCGCGTGCCCTGTCCTCGCCGGCAAGAACAGCATGCAACAACAGCAGGATTCTTCTGCAGAAAGCTTTATTCTTCAGCTCTTTGTGAAACAAATGAGTTGGGCAGGACCCAGAGGGGAAGGAGAGGCTTGCTTATATAGTTCTCATGCTCTGACCTGGTTGGTGCGGCTCCATATGCCTTATTAGCATAACCATTTGGTGGGTCTCATTGGTCCTTATGCCAAGGCGCAATTAGCATGTAGTTTAGTGGTGTGGGATGATTTGTCATTAGGAAGTTCGGGGCCTTCCGGCTGCCCTGCATGGGGCGCTATTTTCTGAGCACGGCTGCCAACATCTCCCCCTTTTTTGTCTAACAGAAGCTCAAGGCGGAACTTGCCAGCAGAGGCGGAGACAGAGGCCTGACCTCCATCATACTTCCTGATGCCCCCTTTTTGGAGAGGGGTTCTGGGCATCTACCCCTATGCAGTCAGGCATGCCTCTCAGAGGGGTCCAAGACCTCTTGCAGTGCTTTGCCTCGCATCCTCTGGCTGGCGTTGGGACCGCTTGGTACAAAGGGTTTGGACCCTTTTTCTCAACCCTCTTGCACCATGAGCTTCTTAAAGAAAGCTGTGATTAAGCATTGAGGTACTCGGGCCTGGTGCAGTGCCACATGGGCTCAGGGTGCAAGAGCTACCTCAAGCTAAAGCCGAGCTTCCTTCTTAAGCATGTTGAGCCACACTTGGGGAGAGGCGCCAACGTCTATCGCCATTAGGGCTTGAGCAAGGATCACCTTGTCCTGCTTATGTTGGTTGCGGAGTCTACATAACAACCAGAGTAAGAGCATGAGACCTCCAAGCAGGAACACGCCCATCCCAGCCATGCCCGCCCACTCCTTGACGTGGGAGAGAGCTCTGAGGAACCAGGAAGAGAGTCCTTCCGCTACGGAGATATCTAGACGGGTGGAGTTGATGTGGATAATTTCTCGCCGCAGCTCTTCTAGTGTCCCATCGAAGTCTTGGGACCAGTTTCCTGAAAGATACTGGGACAGGTCTCGTGACAGATTAGCTGCCCGTGTAAAATTTTTATATTGAATGCTAGTGATGCAGAGGGCACGATATTTCCGCTCACATCCCAATTGGGCCATTTGCCAGAGCACCTCCATTTGTTCCTCCACGAGATCTATGCGTTGATTGAGGATCATTATTCCTCCTTTCAGTTTGCCATCAAGTGTGGACTGTTGGTCCAGGGCAGAAGCTACTGAGGCTGCAAGGTTATTGAGCTCTGTAGCCGATTTGATGGAGGTGTCTAAAGCTATACCAGCGGCGGTGGCTGCGACCGCGGTCGCGGAGATCAGGAGCACTATGGCGGCTGTAACACCGAAATCGCGCCTTTCTCGAAACAGAGTCATGGTGTTAGGGGCGTCTACGGGAACAGGGACCCAACGGGGGATGCGGACTACCAAAGCATTGGTAAAGTTACGCGCATCCCAACACTGAGACAGAAAGCAGGTTTCATTGGAGCAGGAGTCAAAGCTACTATTGGATAAGATAAACAGAAATGGGGGGTATACGCATACTGGAGAAGGTGGAAAAAGGGAATTAGGTGACTCTGGACCTGATTTTGCTGAACACGTGTAGTTCTCGTTGTTATGGGTCATGATCATGTTCCAGTGTGCGCGCATGTGGTTATTCTCGCACCAAAAGGTGATATTTTTTACACCGATTCCCCCACCCTGGAGGGCGGAAAAGGGGGAGAGGTCGGTACACGAGCCATTGACTCCACACAGCATCCATTTATGGAAGGGGTTCATGCTCAGCTGCTGACGAAACTCGCCTTCGAGCACCTTTACTGGCCACCAAGCCTCATTGGCTGGCCGTCCCTCCATATCTGGGGAGATGGTAAACTCCTGCCTCTCAGTTGCCCACGTTACTACAGTTGACTGACAGTCAGTCCAGGGCCACAGCTCTCCCTCATAGTCGCCCACACAATGGGAGGCATATTTGGGTTGACGAGGCCTGTCGGTGGAATTGTTCTTGGGAGAGTGTACAAATGTGCCATTGATCCAGAGAACCATCTGGTGGATAGTCATGTTCTTATAGGACGGGCTCCCTTCCTTATTAGGCCCTTCAAATTTAGCTGACATAACGGGGAGGCTACTGGCCTCTAGAATTATGTCACTGAACCATCCGTATTTCCTCCGTTTCAGGGAGATACAGCCAGCTAGATTCTGAGTGGTGAAGCATAATGACCCATTAGTTACGAAGGATCGGTTTTCTCCCAGGGGAGCTACTAGGGTGTCTTTAACTAAGTAGGGCAAGTTCATACTAGTATTGGTAGTGAAAAAGCGCGGAAAAACGGCTGCATTGAAACGGACAGGCATAGGCTTAGGAAAGGCAGACAGGATTCCCCATCTCAATACTCCCTGAGTCGGGGTCTCCAGTGTCAGGAGCAGGGTCAGGAGGTACAGCGAAGTCATCTCCTTTGTTTAGGACTTTCCTCGTTAGGCGCTCCGGGATCCAGAAGGGATTTTCTTCACCCTGGGGGAAAACACACACAGCTCCCCTGGATCTGATTATGATTGGATCCGGGCCCTTCCATTGGTTAGATAACACGTCCTTCCATTTTACTAGTTCTTGTGGGTCTTTTGGCCACTGATTATGGCGATCCGCTGCTGTATGGCTTTGAGCATCCAGATTCAAAAAATTTATAGTGAAAAGTGCTAGGGCTATGGCAGTTTTTGGTGTGGGGGGTATATCTTCAATTCCCCCTTTTTGTTTAAGTAAATAGGATTTGAGCGTGCGGTTCGCGCGTTCCACAATCCCTTGACCCTGTGGGTTGTAGGGAAGGCCAGTGATATGTTTTATCCCCATGTGATGACAAAATTGAGCAAATTTTGTAGAGGTATAGGCTGGGCCATTGTCTGTTTTCAGAATCTGTGGTAATCCCCATGCGCTCCAAGCTTCAAGGCAGTGCTGGATGACATGGGAAGCTTTCTCTCCTGACAATGGGGAGGCAAAGATGACTCCTGAACAAGTATCCACGGATACATGTACATATTTCAGTTTCCCAAAAGACGAAATATGCGTCACATCCATTTGCCAAACTTGTAAAGGCCTAATACCTCTGGGGTTGATCCCAACATGAGGTGTGGGAAGGAAGCTGCAGCAATGTTGGCAGCTAAGGACAATGTTCCTAGCTTCGGCCCTGGTTATGCTAAACCGCTTGCGCAGTGTTTCGGCAGTGACATGAAATTGTGTATGGAATTTTGAAGCTGTGGTGATAGGGTCTAGCAGGGGAAAAGCTATATTTCTGGTTGCGAGGTCTGCCAGGTGGTTGCCTTGGGTCATAGGCCCGGGAAGGCCTGAATGTGCTCTGATATGAGTTATATACAAAGGAGATTGCCTATGAAGTAGTGCTGATTGTATCTGTTTGAACAAAGTGGCTACTGGGCTGGACGCTTTGATTAGCCCGGCCACTTCTAGAGATTTGACTGCATTAACTACATAACAGGAGTCAGACACAATATTTAAAGGTTCAGGAAAGATTTGTAGGACCTCTAAGACTATGCGACATTCCACTATTTGTGGAGTGTCAGGCGTGTAGCCTTTTGTCACAACTTTGCCATCATGGACATAGGCACCTGTGCCTGTCTTAGACCCGTCCGTGTAAACTGTTTTTCCATGAGGCAGCGGGGTTAGGCTAGTGACCCGAGGAAATACTAGGAGATGATTTTTGGCGAAGTTGATGAGGGGATGTTTAGGGAAATGATTATCAAAGGTTCCTGAGAAACTGTAAGCAAGTATGGCCCAATCATCATTCATAGCACATAATACTTGTATCTGTTCTACGCTGTAAGGGGTTATAATTTTAGCTGGAGCCTCT
This sequence comes from Manis javanica, assembly GCF_040802235.1. Classification (NCBI taxonomy): domain Eukaryota; kingdom Metazoa; phylum Chordata; class Mammalia; order Pholidota; family Manidae; genus Manis; species Manis javanica. Next base: position 2,844,228 of record NC_133161.1, on the reverse strand, counting down.
CCGAAATGTGTCATGGAGGTTTTTACTCCTCTCAAAGCAAGTTTGGCCACGGCTGCTGGATAGTACTCTATTGTCCTAGCCTGAGAGGCTTGGGGATGAATCCAGATCAGTGGGCCGTGCTGCCATAAGACTGCTGTTGGCAGCTCTGGGGTGGGAAGGACACACAACTCAAAGGGTTCATTCGATTGCACTCTATTTAATTGTGCTGTCATCAAAGCCTGTTCTACTTTGCGAATGGCTTGTAATGCCTCAGGTGTGAGGGAGCGCGGTGACGTTAGTTGTGGGTCTCCTTCTAGGGTTTTAAATAGTGGAGTCAATTCAGTGGTGGGTATCTTTAAGTATGGGCGCAACCAATTAATATCCCCTAGGAGTTTTTGGAAGTCATTCAAATTTCGCAATTGATTATGTCTTATCTCAAGCTTTTGGGGGCAAATTACATCTGTGTAAATGGTTGCTCCTAGGAATTTGCTAACACTAGATTTTTGGACCTTCTCGCTTGCTATATTCAGTCTCCAATTTTCTAGGGATCTAGTGAGATCTATATATGCTTCTTCTATTTCCGCTGGTTGTGGGGAGCAAAGAAGGATGTCATCCATGTAATGGATGATCTTTAGCGTGGGATAGGTCTTACGAATTGGGTCTAGCGCTCGCTGAACGTACAGTTGACATATGGTGGGGCTATTTGCCATTCCTTGAGGGAGGACCTTCCACTGAAATCTGGCATCGGGTTGTTCATGGTTAATAGCTGGCAAAGTAAAAGCAAATCTTTCCCTGTCCTTGGAGCTTAGAGGTATAGAAAAGAAACAATCTTTAATATCTATTATGAGCACTTTCCATTCTTTGGGTAAGGCAGAGAGGAGTGGCAGTCCCCGTTGTACGGGTCCAAGCATTCTCATTTGAGCATTTACTGCTCTCAGATCATGAAGCAACCTCCATGATCCTGACCTTTTCCTGATTACAAATATGGGTGTGTTCCATGGGGACACAGAGGGTTCTAGGTGTCCCACTTGGAGCTGCTCTTGCACTAAGCAATGAGCTGCTTCTAATTTTTCAGAGGATAGGGGCCACTGAGGAACCCATACGGCCTCCTCTGTGAGCCAAGGTATGGGCATGGCATCTTCAATGGCCCCTATGAAAAACCCAGGCCGTGACGGTCATTCTTTACTTTGGGCAGGATGGGCTCTATGTGTCCCTGTTGGTGTTTCCCCAGCCCCTTGCCAGGGATGTATCCCATGTCCATCATCATGCCTTGGGCGGGGGTGGAGTATTCATTAATGAGTTTGAGGCCTAAGTCTCTCATGACATCCCTCCCCCATAAATTGACCGGTAGAGGGAGTACATAAGGGGTGACTGTACCCTCTTGTCCTTCAGGGGCTCGCCATTTCAATGGTTTGGCACTAATTGAAGGGCTTGACTCATATCCTAAACCTTGTAATGAATGTGAGGATTGGGTCACAGGCCACTTGGAGGGCCACCAGGTTGCAGAGATAATACTTTTATCTGCTCCAGTGTCTAGGATTCCCTCAAAGCTCTTTCCCTCTATTTGAAGAGTTAATTTTGGTCTGTCTGCTAAATCTAATACTATGAAGGCTGAATCCCAGTCAGAGGAGCCGAAGCCCCTTTCTCCCCTCTCCGTGTTGGTAGCAGGATAATTGGCGTGGAGACTAGGTAAAACTAAGAGCTGGGCTATGCGGTCTCCCGGGGATATAGGATAGATTCCTCTGGGAGCCGAACACATGATTTTTACCTGTCCTTCATAATCTTGATCTATGACTCCGGGATGAACTACCAGGCCTTTCAATGCAGCAGAAGAGCGCCCTAGGAGTAACCCAATGGTATTTGGTGGTAGGGGGCCTTTAAAGTCTGAAGGGATAGGCTGAACTCCCATCTGTGGAGTCAACACTATTCTGGTGGTGGCACGGATGTCCAATCCCGCGGAACCTGAAGTGGCTCTCCTTGGGGGGCCTGGTTGTTCCCGAATGACACTTGCGTGCTGGTTGCCCCATATATTTGCGGGCCCTGGTGACGGGGGCCCCTCTGGGCGTTTTTTGGCAACTCTAAGGGTTTCCCTTCTATATCTTTAATAGACCGGCACTCATTAGCCCAATGCCTGCCTTTCTTACACTTAGGGCACAACTCAGGGGTCTTTTGGGTTGTTTGTTCTGAAGCTGGGCTCCTACACTCTCTCTTTATATGTCCTAATTTCCCGCATTGAAAGCATTTGATACTTCTGTTAGTGATCCTGGCTTGTTTGTGGCTCTGTAATATGGCCGCGGCTAGGCCCGCATTGGTGAGTGGCCCTCCTATTTCTCTACAGGCTTTCAACCAGGCATGTATCCCTTTTTGTTTCCAGGGTGTTATCGCCTGTCTGCATTCCTTGGTACATTGTTCAAACACTAATTGCTCCACTAGGGGCATTGCTTGTTCCTGATCTCCAAATATTCTGCCTGCGGCCTCTATCATACGAGCGACAAAGTCAGAAAATGGCTCGCTCAGCCCCTGAATAATTTTTGTCAAATTGCCTGATACTTCTCCTTTGTTGGTGAGGGCTTTCCATGCCTTGGCGGCGCACGTGTTTATTTGTGCATATACCTGTAAGGGGAAGGCGGTCTGGTCGGCTACCCACTGTCCTTGGCCCGTCAGCATATCATATGACCATGCAGGCTGTCCTTCGGCCGCGTTTGCGCGTGCCTGGGTCATGCTGATATCATGCCACAATGCCTTCCATTCTATGTATTGCCCCATACTAGAAAGGCATGCCTTAGTTACATATTGCCAGTCTGCGGGTGTCATGGCTGTCTCTGTTAATCTCTCAACTTGTGCTATGGTATAGTTAGCACTGACTCCATAAGCCCGAACGGATTCTGCTAACTCCTTAACTTGTTTATGGCTCAGGGGCTGGTGAGAGCGTACACCGTTATCCTCAAATACAGGAAACATTTGTCTAATTGCCTGAAGAGTATCTGGGTGGCAAAAGGAGAGTGCGCCACTCACGTAAGGTGGCGGGGCAAAGGGTGTCGGGGGACACCCTGCTTTCATTTTTTCCTTGGTCCGCTTTTCAACTTTGCTGGTTCCCTTACTTCTACACTCTGCGGTTTTATTTTCTTCCCCTTCCTCTGCGGACGTTAATTCCTCCTCAGATTCCCTATTGGAGAGTTGGAGGTCCCTCAACTCTTTCCAGGGGTATTTACTATTTTCTCCGAGGCGATTGTCACTCGCTTCTCGGGGCTCTTTCGCTTTTGCCCTAGGCGGGCTTTCTCCCTCACTCTGAGGTTTCTTTACCTTCGTTTTTGTGGCCTTTTTTCGGCCGCGCGCGCTCTCTGTTTCCCGTTCCGTTTCTGACATGCTCTCTTGGATATCTGTCAATGCTCTCTGACCTTCTTTTATTACCTTTTCACATCTCTCATCTTGCAGACAAGCTCTAATCAGTTTCCAGAGGGGCCTGGTGCCTCCCCTCAGGCTACCCTCCTCCTCCTCTCTATCAAGATCTTTCCCCAGTTTGTCCCAGCTCGGGATTGAGAGGGACCCTGAACAAATGAACCAGGGGGCCACACGGTCTATCTCCTTCACAAAAGATCCTAAGACTTTGCTGGAGACCTTCAAGTTTCGCTCTTTGAGAGCTGTCTGCAGCGCCGTGACTAATGACGGTGCATTCCCCATGGTGCCTCCTTATTTACAGAGAACCATCAACCATCATCCTAAAAAGCAGGGGCCTCTCGGAACTTACCCCTCCGGGCTTTCTTCTGACCTGCAGTTCTGAATCCTCTCCAGATGTCTGAAGGGTCCTCCCTGTGCCGGTGATGTTCTGGTTCCCGGGATTCGGCACCACTTGTCGCGTGCCCTGTCCTCGCCGGCAAGAACAGCATGCAACAACAGCAGGATTCTTCTGCAGAAAGCTTTATTCTTCAGCTCTTTGTGAAACAAATGAGTTGGGCAGGACACAGAGGGGAAGGAGAGGCTTGCTTATATAGTTCTCATGCTCTGACCTGGTTGGTGCGGCTCCATATGCCTTATTAGCATAACCATTTGGTGGGTCTCATTGGTCCTTATGCCAAGGCGCAATTAGCATGTAGTTTAGTGGTGTGGGATGATTTGTCATTAGGAAGTTCGGGGCCTTCCGGCTGCCCTGCATGGGGCGCTATTTTCTGAGCACGGCTGCCAACAACTTGCCATAATAGAAATTGAGTTTTAGAAACATTTGGAATAACCCCTAATTATCTAGCACTGGCTTCTGGGGGTTTGGCGTGCAGGGCAGTAACAGAACAGAAACCGAGAAACATGCAAAGATGCCCCCATGCTAGGCTGTGGAACATGCGTGGCTGGGAGTGCCCTGACTTTCTTTACTTACTGGTATTTCTCAGGCACCAAACAGAACTGTACAAAAGTTGTGTTCTCTGGAATTCTGGTTGACTTAGGAAGTCACGTCTGTACTGTGAAAATAATAAACAGAGAAAGATTCCTCTGCCCATAATCACTCTCTAACTCTATAGGCTGGGGTACAGAGGGGCATTATTTATTTAGAAAATAGGTAATCTAAGTTGGAAATGTAAGCACAGTGCCTAGCACCCAGTCTGACGGCATGACACAGGAATTAAGCACAGAAGCTCTGTGGATGCACAGACCTGAATTGGAATCCAAAGTCAGTTCTGCCACTGACTTTGGCTGTATGACCTTGAGAGTTGTTGTACTTCTATAGATCTTAGTTTCTACACTTTTACAAAGACGATAATAGTAGTGCCCACCTCATAGGCCCATTATGTAAGAATTAAGTGGAATGATATATGCAAAACACTCAGCCAATGATTTTGCTTCTAGTCAGTATTTGCAAATGTTACTTCTGAATATTGTGGTATGTACCCAATATATATTTGTAGCCTCATAGTTAAGTGTTATCAGACTTTACATTGTAGCCGGTTCAATTCCTTTTTGTCACAAGCAAAAGAATGATTTACCCCTGCAATAATAAAATTCCCTTTTAATAATTTTTCAAACCTGAGGCTTATTCCTTGACATGCAGAAAATTATACTGCTCATGGGATTTTAATTTCTCCCTTAAAAGAGATGTCTGTAGCCTCAACCATCTACAGTTCTCAATGCCCAATAAATTCATTTTTACCTGATCTCAATCTGACCTAGGTGGCATTCTTGTGTGCCACTAATGGAAACAGAACAGACGATATAAGTCAACAGATACTTACTGGAATGCTGTATTGAGCAATGAAAGTATGGTTGCTATCCTTAGGAAGTTCAAAATCTTGTTTATTTTGAAAGGAAAAATTTTGAATTTTGATTTTGAAGGAAAAACACAGAATTATATAGCAGTATATAATTAAGTACCCCAAATGAGTATTTTAAATACTAAACCCAAAAGAAGGAGTGGTGGCATTCAGGGATGTCACAAAGGATCCCATAAAGGAAGTCTGGCTTGAGCTGAGGCTTAGAGTGACTACATTTTGTTTCCTTTTAAATAGATGGAAACAGAGAGGAGATGCCATTACACAGGTTTGCCCTTTGAGCTGGTATCTTCCTGGAATTACGGGTGCCAGGCTGGGCTGCAACAGGGTGTTCACAGGGGACTCGGTGTGGGAAAAGATAGGATCGGGCGGGTCTCGTCACAGGCCTGGAGCACACCGCCCAGTGTGATGGGTCTTTACAGTAAGAACACACCCAGCACTTTGAACAGAAGAGGGATGGGGGAAATAGCAGGCTGAATCAGTTGTCGGGCTGTGTGCGGAGCGGGCTGAAGGACAGGGAGGCTCGGGAGCCTGGACTGAATCAGGAGGCTTGCAGGGGAGTTGCAACAGCGTGGAACGTGGGAGAGCCCAGTCGGTGTGGAAACCACGCTGACGGCGATAAGCGGGAGCTGACGTTCTCTTGGAAAATGCAGACGGGTTTCAAGTGTTCGTATTCCATGTCCCTCTAGTTACATCTTTGGAAGTCTGTGTTCCATTGTGAGTTGAGCCTGGCTCGTGAAAAGGTTCAAAGGAGCGAGTTTATAGTCCATGCCCCGTGGCCTCCCCTTCCTCCCAGCCATTCTCTTTGCAGGGGTCCCTAGGGACCTGCTGGCCCTTACATGGCTCTGTAGAGCAAGATACCTCCACAGCTGCCAGAAGTTGCATAAACAGGATTGTTTGTACACGCTGGGGAAGTACCAATGTGAAGCCAAAATGTAAAGAAAGAGATGTTCTTAAAGCGGCACTTGATGTGTCTCCCCGTGGCATAGAGAAGGGAGGGTCCTGCCTAACTGGGCTCGTGTTTTCAGAACCGTGGACAGCTCACAGCTCTTCTCGCAGGACTTGATCTTACCGGCTTCTCCGTCTACTCCCTTCACCTCCTGGGTCCCCCTTCTCCCTCTCTCGGAAATACAAGCTCTGAGCAAGCACTACCAAGAGAACATGACTTTAGAGTCAAATGGACTTAAGAATAAATCCCCAGTCAGCCTTTCTGCCTTTGTAATCATGGAAAAGTTACATGGCTTCTCTGGGCACAATTATTCCATAAATGTAATGGAAATCAAATGCCTGACTCACTGGGTTCATGCAGAGGTTATGAGAAATATTATAGAATAAGAAGATGGTGCATTTAAGTGCCTACTTTAGTGTGCAGAACCCTCTTCAGGTTCTATCCATGGTGGGACCAAGATCTCCTGTAGTATGGCCCAATCTGATTCATCACCCTTCCCCACAATTTCTCTACATTCAGACAGAAAATAAATTTCACCCTCAGTGCCAACGCTGATGAAATGTAATGCTTCCTGGAGCCCTGAATTTATAAATAGTCTAGAGCTATGCCCAGGCTCTGTGGGGAAAATGCCACCATCCATGAGTTCTGCCTTCAGTAAGGGAGAAAGGTGCCTAGGATGCCAGCACATGCCAGTCCTGCTCCACAAGCACCAGACATATGTCCAAGCACTGCTCCTCAACAGAATGTGCCCCTGGTGTCCACCACCCTGCCGTGTACACCAGAACTTCTGCTCCTGGTGCATTTTTGGTCCAAATCCTTCCCATCCTCCAAGCCCCAATGTCAAAACCCCCTTCTCTAAAAATCCTCCTCCAGACACCTGATCCCCATGCTCCTCATATCACCGTGAATTCATTCTTGCATTAAATTGCCAGTTACCTCATAGGCATATAATTTTCCTGAACGGAATGTTTAGAAATGTTTTCAGTATGCATTTGCTGCCTGACATATTCCTGTCCATCATCCTATGGTCCTGTGGGGGGGCTCACTGGGAGGGGCTGCACCGTGCCTGTAACCTGGTGGCTGCTGCCCAGCGTGAGCCTGTGGATGCGCTGGAACAAAGCAGAGAGGCCATGCCCGCAGACCTTGCTCTGTCCCATGGGGAAGGCCTCAAATGGCAGGACGAGGTCAGTCAGCAGGAGAAAGGCCATCAGCCACATGCAACGAATCCTGTTTCAACCAGTCCTTCCCGCTGAATCCTTCGCCATCCTCAAGCATTCTCTGGCTTGTCTAAACGACTGTCCAACAAACAAAATGTTTGAAAAGGAGGCAGAAACATACAGGATGCGTCACTTTGTCAGGCTCCTGGTTGGTCCTGAACTGCATGCTCACATACCTCGAGTTCTTCCCCACACTGAGCATCCGCGGATGTCGGCTGAGGTCGGAAGAAATGAAGGAGCTAAGCAGTGCTGACCAGAACGTGCATGCCCCGGTCCCACTGCCCATCAGCTACACGAGTCTCTGAGGATGCGCCTCAGGAGGGGCTGTCCATCCTCAGAGAGGTCACTCAGGTGGTCTCACTGTGGACCCAGGGTGAGCTGGCCATGCGCCTTGCTTCACCTGTTGTCACCCTAAGTGATATCCTGGATTGTAGCTGGAGCTGAGAAATGACAGGTGACTTAAGTTTCCCTAAAAGAATCATTTCCTTGTCCTCTTGACACTAGAGAAAGAGGGGCAGGCGGCCAGTGAGCAGTGCCCGTGGCATCTATCTCACATTCTCAGTAAAGTTCCTACAGTGTCTGCACCAAGGACGGAGGGAACCCCCCCCCCTTTCATCACCCGATCCCCCCCACAAAGGAGCATAGCAAGGCCCGTTTGTGCCCTGTGTTCGTCCTGCACAAACCAGTGCTGGGCTTGGGCTCCATCTGGTGGACTCAGCCCTGAAGTCGCCTACTTTGCTTTGCACCTTTGGGGGCTGTGTGCTGCAGACAGTCTGCTGCTGAAGACTCACAGGGCCGGAACAGAGACACGCAGAGGCAGAGGCACGTATGTGAATGCTTGCAGTCGGCCCACACGTCAGTGCCCCGGGGAGGAGTGTCCACGTCCTTGGCTCAGCGCTCTTGCTCACAAGCCTTTCCCTGAAGAGAGGCCCTCATGCGTCTGGCTGGCACCCCAGCATGGCTGAGCCTGCCAGATGTTTGCAACGCGTGCTGTGCGTCTGTTCCTGCTACAGAATAATTGAGCACCAGTGTGTCCAGGACCACGCTAGCCACAGGATGGACAGTGGAAAGGCCACACGTGTCCCTTGCTGTCTCGTTTATTTTGTTTTGTTTCTAAATCACCTTTCTCTCTTCTCTGTGCTCCAGACTGTCCCCACAGAGGGCTGGACACAAAGCCCCACGCCACCTTATTTGCATTGATGACAGTGGTTTAGATTGAAGATCAAGGTCACCTTGACCGAGGAAACATCATGCAAGGATGAGGGAGAGGCAGCCGTCCAGACGTTGGGTGTGGAGGCTGCGGGAGAGGCGAGCAGGCCCCCACGGCATGTGTGTGGTTACACGCTCCTTGTAGCATGACTCATAACAAAGCTCACTCTTTTGAAACGATGTTTTGGGCAAGTGTTGAATAATGGGCATAATCACAGAAACACCCCTACAGCCAAGACAGAGAACATTTCTGTCTCCCTGACTCCATGACGCCCCTCCCCCACCCCCGTGGTTGTCCCTGGCAACCAATGACACATCCCTGCAGTTTTGCCTCTTCTAGAATGTCCCACAAGTGGAGTCATACTTAGGTCATCCTGCATGGCTGGCTTCTCTTCGGCATAATTGCTTTCACAGTTCACCTGCGTTGCCGCGTGTGTCCTCAGTTCTTTTTATTGCTGAAGCACTGGCCATTGTGTGGCATCCCGTGGTTTGCATTCACCATTGGACATTTGAGTTTTTTGCAGCTTTGGGCTTTTTTGGATAGAACTGCAGTGAATGTTCACATAAGAATTTCACTTAGAGATACGTTTTTATTTCTCTTGAGTAAATACCTAGAAATTGAAATGTTATTCAAAGTGGCTCTACCGTTTAGACCCTACCCTTTTTCCATCCCATAGGGCCTGGTGTTTTGACTCCCATCCTGCAGCCCGTCCCTGTGTGTGACCAGCCCGACTTGCCAGCACAGAGTCCAGTGCCGGGGCACAAGTTGGGCTGGTCCAGTGTGGACCCTCCAATGTCATGCTGTCCCTCTGACTGCACGTGTCTCGTCCCCACGTGCTCTCTGTGGAACACTCTGTGAGCAATGGGTTCACTGGGGAAGTAAGCGGTGGGTGGAATAGGAAATAAGAGGTGGGAGGCAGAACAGAACCTTCTAGAAGAGGCTGTTCCCCGTGCGTCCCTGGGCACTAACCTCAGGAATGGTTAAGAAAGCTCCGGCCCCAGAGCATGCCTCGATTCTTGGACAGATTTCTGGGGAGAGATTTCCTTTCGAGAATTGCCCCTCCTGGGGGAAGCATCAAAGAAGGATGGGAGGCAAACCCACGCATGTCCCAAAGACTTGGCCCTGCACTGCGCCTCTCTGTTGCCCTAAGGCTGAAAGAAGAACACAGGGCCTTGGCACCGTGGTCTGGTGTCTGCAGCAGGGCCCTGCACTGCAGCACTGGGGTTCCCACCTTGTGCTGGCAAAGGTTGTAAGCAGCTTTTCAGACTTTCCTCTCCTTCCTTACTATATCTTGACTACAACACCACAAAGAAGACAGGCAGGCAGGGCTGGGCCTCCCTGGAAGGGGATTGGTGTGCAAAGTACTGCCCGCCCAGGCCCTATATCTGCCCAATGAGTATTTCTGGAGCCCCTAACAGTGGGCATTAAGTACAAAAGAATGTAAGTCTCCTCACTGAGGAGTCCTGGGGCCGAGGCGGGCACCGGCAACTGGGGGTAGCGCCGTGCTCGCTGTGGATGGCAGTTGCTTGGTCTGCGAGGCCTGTGGCACCCTGGGCTCAGCTTGGCAGCATGGGGCCCTCACTGGCAGGCAGACACCCAGGGCAAGGTCTTAACTGGCCCGGTGCCCAGATTAAGAAGAAGCCACCGAGAACAAGTGCCTGTGCCCTTCTGGACTGGAAGTTGAGCCCAGCCTGTAGCTTCCTTTCCTGCATCCACCAGGAGGGGTGAAGGCGCCATGCGGGCAGAGCATGGGCACCCCAGAACTCTGCAGAGAGCTCGCCTTTTTCATAAACACAGAAGCTCAGACAGCAAGGTCCCAACTACTAATATGAAGGCTGGTTCTTTGCATCTCTGCACACCTTAGCTCTGACCCACCCTGTCATGGCCTGATATGGACCTCTGTGCCCTTGGGAAAGGTCGATATGACCTTCAGGGCTTTGCTAGCAAGCTCAGCTCCACTCCAAGTCCTCTGCACAAATGGCCCAATAGTGAATGGAGGGGAGCACTTCCTAAGGGCGGGCAGACATCCCACCATGGGGCTGCCGTGAGCATGCACTTGGCAGTCTGTGGTCTCGGCAGCAGAGCTTCTCCACCAGGACCGAGGCGACTGTGGGCGCCCTGCCCAGAGGGTGACCTGGTGCCCCAGGGGCTGGCTGGCCATCCTTCACCAGGTCAGCGTCAGTCTCTGATCTGTCCCCCTCCCACACAGCCCCCAGGGCTGCCCAGGGTCTTTCCTTCTCTCCCTGCCCCAGAAGCCATGGGAATTCCCTGCTGCTGACTGCGTGGCATCTGAACCCCATGCCGTGCAGGCCTCTGCCCACTGTGCCTCCACCCATTTTACCCGGACTTCCTTCCCACACACCCGGTTCTCAGGCAGGAGCCACACTTCCATTCCACTTTCTGTGCTTCTGACATCTGTGGGCCTCAAATGAAACCCTTTCCTTATTCCCCTGCACCCGTCATTTAAGCCCCAGTGCAGGCCCCAATTTCTGTCAATCCCCTTATCTTGTCGTTTCACTTATGAATCAGGGAATGCATGAGGGGCATGCTTATGTGCATCCAGTGTTCAGTGAGCACTTTCTCTGTGTTTGAGCTTGAGACTCTTACTCATCACCACTCATTTTATACCATAACAGTGATGGGCTGTAGGTCATATCCCCACTTCAGAGGTGAGGAGATGGGACGTGTGGTTGTATAACCTGCTCGGGGTCTCACAGCCAGTGGTCAGCCATGACTAACAGTCTCCTGGCTCCAGGCACAGGGCTTTCCAGGAATTCACTTTCCACTGCGCTGCTGTCTAAGGAGACTCCGCCCGCCTATGAGCCAAGTGCCGCCCCATTGAAACGTTCTTCTTCCCTCCCGATGTCGGTGTGCTTCGATGAACATGGTGATGATTCACCAAACAGCTGTGAGGTTAGGGGATAATCAATGACAGCATGATGTGACTCCTGGACATGGTGACTGACAGGTGTCCCTGCTCAGCACGTGTGCCCACGCACCCTGTGAACAGCGGCCTCAGGAAACGTCAGAGCCAGAGTTGATATTGGTGTTCTTTTCCTGATTTGATAAGAAATGAAGATATCCAAAGTAATAATCGACCTCTATCAAAACAGCATTGTACATCATTACCCAGTAAATACAAACATTCTAAGCAAATACCTAGACAACGCTTTGTGTCTCTAATGGCCTCGGACCACCTGTTTGGGACCACAGCTAAAAAGGGTTGTACTCAAGATGCTCAAAAGTGTTGTCAGACTTGTCATATGACTTTGGAAAGACACAGGTGACATGAATATATTCTCATGATTTTGCATTAAAATTCAGACTTACGGGTGTTAAGCACGGGTGAGCTTAAGAGTAACCATCCCCCACCCATCCAGGAACAGGGAGAGAAAGGGGAAAACCCTGTCCTGTGAGAGTGAGCAAACTCCGAGGGCCAGGGGCCATGGCCCCATGGGCACAGCCCGTGTCTGTGTGAAGCGGTGGCCGGAGCGGCTGACGGCACTGAGAGCTCCGTGGGGGAGGGAAACGGGCCGTGACTGCTTATGGGAAGTAGGAATCTGACCTGTTGTACTGAACCCTTTTGAAGAAAGACCAGGTGAACAGAAGGGTCGATCCACAGACAAGAGCAGCCCAGAGCAGCTCAGAGCAGGCAGTCCTCCCACACTTGCCGAGGAAAAGCCCCATGGGGGCAATTCAAGCTGCCTGCCCCCACGGCCCTGCTTGAGTTCCACCTCTGAGTCCCTCACCTCTGTCCAGCTCTCCAGGTGCCTTCTGACTGCAGCTTATCTGAACTGACTCACTGACTGGGCATTCTGCTCGACTGGCCTGTTTTATTTCTCATAAAAAATTAATACATTGCCTTTCTCGGTTACATCCACTCCTTACGAGTTTGGCTAGGATGCAGCTACTCCTAAGGGGCGCAAAACCCCAGGCTCCTGACGGTGCAGAGCTGAGCACCAGGCCCCAGCCCACACACCCAGCGGCCTCTCCAGGACGGGAGCCCGGCTGCCCCCTCCCTGGAGGACAGTCCCCGTTGCTAAGTGCGCATCTGGTTTCCTCCCGGGCGGGGCTAGCCCCTCTATTTCCGTCTTTATGAAATACACTGACTGGATTCAGTGAGTAGATGGGAAAGGGTGCTGTCTTATCTCCTTGTTAGCCTAGTAATGTATGCTCATTACAGACATGTTATAAAAATTCACACAAAGTCAGTTAAAAAATGTGAAAGAGAAATGCTCAGAAGAGGGCCACTGCTGTCCTGGCCCGGGGGTGGCACCAACACGATGGCCCTGGAGGCGGTGCAGCCAGTTGCACGGCTGCCTTCCGCCTCGTCCCCAGTGTTTGATAGGCGCTGAGCAATACAGGTTTTAGTCATGAGAAGCATTTCAGAGTTTAGGTTTCTCTGCTGTTTTCAAATTGTGTATTACCAAATTGTGAGAAACCGCACACAGAGACCAATTATCACAGAGGAAGCTATATGAATTCTGTCACTGGAGATGTGTTATATTTAAAGTAAGAGTAATAACAAAGAACTTGATAAATACTAGCTTCTATAACCCTGGACTATTTTCAGACTTTAAAATGCAATGGCTTCAACCACTCAGAGACGTAGATGCATTAATATCTACTCTTGGCCTGTGCCCGGCACCGTAGAGCACAGAATATATAAACCTTTGCCTGCAACAAGCTTATTCTCTACTTCTGACCATGTAGAAACACAAACAAAACTGAAACACGAGGTCACGCTCTGTAAAATGCCAGTGGTGAGGCAGGTGCAGACGTAAGTACAAAAGGAGTAAGAGGTGGAGGGGTTCTGCAGTTTGTAGGCAGTGGGGACGGGCGGGGACACACACCGGGCTCCGGGCACCATGAGGGGCAGGTGGGTAGACGGAAGGGGACAGAAAGCCTCCATATCTGCTCTGCGTGTAGCTGGCTGAGGGGTGACCATCGGGTGTCCATGGGGCGAGGGCTCCCACACTCTGTCCTGTATCCAGATGGTGCAGGGGACTCCAGCGTGAGGCAAGGCGCCCCTCCGACCACCTCGCTCACTGTCCAGCTGCACTGCCTTCCCATCCCGGCCGCTCTCCCCGCTACCCCCTGGCCCTCCCGCAGAACCACCCTCTGCCTTGAGGACTTGTCCCCCTGCCCCCTCTCGACGCCCCCCCCCCCCAGGACTCATAGCTTTATGGGTTTTTACTCATTCTTATCTCCCTTCAGCTGCTGCTTCTACAGGGAGGCCCCCTCGCCTTCCCAAATGGGTCGCCCTGCCCTGTCCGGCTCTCGGCCCCTGAGCCTGGGGTGCATGCACCCCGCCACCAAGTCCCCTGGATTACTGCCCACCTGAGCCCCTCACCGTGCTGGGCGCTTAGCCCACTCAACAGAAGTGAGTGGAGAGTTCCAGTTAAGGAGAGCAGAACTGATCTCAGGGGCACTCAGAGCCCCACCAGCACTGCCACTGCCAGTACAACAGAAAGCATGATTCAAGGCATAAACCCATGGGGCAGAGAAGAGGAAACACGAGCAGCACAATTCTGAAAGCTGGAGAGCAAAGGAAGCCCAGAAGACGGCTCCACACCAGGCTGCCGAGGCCACACCGAGAGCCCGTGGCCTCCCTCCGGGACCTCCCGTGGCCCTTGGCCCCAGGGCACGGGCTCGGGCGGGACCACCACCTGGGGTGCTGGTCCCGCTGGCTGTGGGCTCCATGCTGATGGGCTAAGTGGGAACATCACCTCTGGTGGGCAGGCGTCGGCGTGGCCTCAGGCTTTGGAGGAGGATGAAGGGATACGGAGAAAAGTCAGGCATAGTTTGAGAATCAGGAAGCCGTCAGAACCCGGCCTTCCCTCGCCGACTCCCCGGAAGGCTGGACGTGTGTTCCCTGGAGAGGGGAAGCAGCTCCCAGGGAGGGGCCATCGGGGACAGAGGGATATGGGCGCATCGTGCGGGGGGCACCCTCTCCTCTCAGATGCGGGGCAGCCTCGCCTCGCTGCAGGGCGGGGGCCGAGGGGCCTTCCCCACATCAGGGACCAAGGGGGCCAGGCAGATGCTCCTCGTGCCCTTCGGAACCGCCCCCTGGCGAGGCTGCCCGACAAGGAGAGGGAGCCACCGTTTGTCTGAAGAAATCTCACAAGAGAGAAATCCAACTGGCAAACAGAAGCTGGTCATTCAGGGAAAGCGGAGTCCGTGCAGGGGGAGAGCATTACAGGGAGCCCTCTCATCAGGGCCCCCAGGGAGACACTACGTCACCCTCCTGAGACACGACCCGGCCATGTCTGTGAAGCTCAGAGCAAGACTCCTTAGATGAAAAATGTGACAGAAACGAAAGCTCAACAGAAAGTTTTAAAGACAACGGTGAGGACATTTTCCAGAAGGTAATAGAGAGAGACACAGATAAGAATAGAGGGAGGCAGAGAGAGGCAGGCATGGGTGGTGAGTGGCCAGGAAGGGTGAGATATGGAAAAACAAGAAGATACGGGGCCTTGGAGGGTGGCCTAGGGTCGGAGGCACACGCGGGAGTCCCCTCACTACCGGCTTCAAGCGGCTCCACCTACTGCAGCAAGACCTGCTATGCTTCTCTCCGGCTGAAATTCAGTGCCAGGCCGCACAGCATGTCTCAAGGAGGCCTGCCCTTCCTTTCACAGGCCCAGCTCAGCTAGGAGCCACGTTGGCTGTTAATGGCGGAGCACGACGCCCAAGCCACGGCCCCAGAAGCAGGAAGGTCAGGGCGGCATGGCACGGTCCTGATTCGCCAGGTGTCACCTGGATTGGCGAGTCTGTGACAGGCTGCTGGGTTCCCTTCCACGAGGACTGAGCGTTCTGTCCACACTGCTCAGCCGCATGAGGCCTCCTGAGCACACCTCTGGTCCAGCCTCCATGATATACGAACAAGCAGCCTAAAGGGAACGGACGGGATGGCGAACTTAAAGGGGGCAAAGGAACCCTCGGACCGGGGTCCTCCGGAAGGCCCCCTCCTGCTCGCGTCTGCATTGGCACCCAGGTGGCCCACGAGTGTCTGAGAGCTGCAGCCTGTCCCCAGAGTGTGCTCGTGCAAAACACAGCTTTGAGGCACAGGACCGTGTCAGGCCTGACTCCGAAAATAAGTCCCGCATTGATAAGATCAGTATGAAAGCTCTAAAGGATGCCTTAGAAATCGGAAGGGCCGGCAGGGCGGGTGGAGGGGCACATCTGTAATCAGTGGGGGAGGAGATGGATGCCAGGATGCAGCCCAAGAGTGAGTGCTTGCAATCTTATGTGAGAAAGATGTTTCTCCGCAGGCAGGCTTCACCCACCGGCTCCTCAGTATCACCCAGGTGCTAGGGAGGGAGGGGAGGCAGGGGGACTGGGACTCAGTGTCTTCAGCTGGTCCTGCTTGACTCATTAGCTGTGGAACCCGAATCGTTTTTGCTCCAAAAATATTCTTCTTCTGCACTGTTCAGTTCTGTGTGCTTTCTAATTTATTGCTTCCATTCCCTACCTTGGCTGTTGGAGGTTAATGTCTGGCTTTTCTGAGCTGTTCTGTGGTCAAATTTGTTATCATAAAGTTTGTGTCTTTTTTTTTATTATCAGCATACACAGTTAAATTGGTTTAAACCAACTCCCCGAAAGGCCTCAGTGGCGTCCTCAGGTAACACCCAGCTGTCAGTCAGGAGTGTTCTCAGGGAGCACAGGGCCCCGGGCAGCCCCACCCTACATGCATGTAGAGCGCTCTGTGAGGTCAGGTCTTCAGGCTGCATGGACGGGCAGTGGTCATTCCAGGAGCTCTGGGCAGCCCACACTCTCAGAGTGACTCATGGAAACGCAGACACTGTGTGTTTGGCTGGGCCAGTTCTCAGTTTCTGGCTTGTTTTTAAGACATCTAAAGGGCAATAAAAATGCATATTTCTGGGCCCTGTCCAGAACTGGATGGATTAGGTATGATCGCATTGGATTCAGGGGGTCAAAAAACCCAAAATAACAATGGCTTTAACAAAATCAAACTTGTTCTTACACATAAAAGTCCAGAGATGGACGCCGGGCTGGTGCCTGCAGAATCAGGGCCCTGGTCTGCCATGCAGCTTCTGCCCTGTGGCCTCAGCAAGGCCAGCTCCTCTCTGCGCCACTCGCTGTCAGCTGGGGCAGTGTGGAGGCGGGGGCTGGCCACCTCAGGTGCCCGGTGGTTGGCGGTGGCTGGCAGCTGGGACCTCAATGGGTCTGTTGGCTGCAACAACTCCACGTGGCCTCCACGTGGTCTCCATGTGGCTTGGGCTCCCTTGCAGCATGGAGGCCAGACTCCACGGGCAAGCTTCCTACAAAGGACCAGGAAAAGCTTCCTTGCTTGTGACTGTGCCCCGCGGGCTCACAGAGGCACTGCGCGCATTCTGCTCATTCCACTCAAAGAGCTGTGCCCAGTTTCAAAGAGAGAAACTCCATGCTGGGATGGGGCTTGCCAAGGTTCTGAAAGAGCATTTGAAGTCAGAAACAACACTGTGGGCATATTTGGAAAACCGCGGTTGCGGCACAGGCCAAAGAGGTTTCGCTGACTTTTCTCCCTGCACCTTATATTTTGAATGTAATGGATACATCACATGTGTGTTCTTAAACCACACCACACTTTGCCCTCCAGGTCAGATACAGACCTGCCTGAAGACCACGTACAGCGAGTGTGGTCTAACAGGGCCCTGCTCTCATTGTGCAAAAGGCAGCCCGCCTCGGCTCAGCTTTCCACAAGCTTAAATTTAAGAAATACTCCAAGTTCCTTCCACGTTGCCTCCCATGCAGATACATACAGCCTGTATTTAAGTGGTACAGTTTCTTACTGCCTAACCCCTACTTGCAAAACTCCAGACTGTCCACTGTTCCTACTGAATAGCCCAGCTGGCCTCCTTGGAGGACATGACTAAGTAGCAAATATAATCGCTTTTGAACGCCTCTAAGAAGTGGAGTGGCAGGAAGCTGGGAATGTGCCTGTCCCCACATCTGAGATGACGCCCGCTGGGGACAGCAAGCGGCTTGGGAGCCTGGGCACTGGGGAGAGTTTACGGTGAAGCAGCAGCTCCCAGCACCCTCTGTTTTAACGTTCTATCTTCTAATCCTACTTTCTAATTCTGCTGAAGCTTTGTCAGCCTGTCGGGCTACCTATTGTTTGATTAAATGCCAAATGTCAGAAGCATGAAGAGACCATGTCGTTTATGGGCTCCTTATTCCATGACTTTATAGAGCCATGTATGCTCTTCAGAGAAATTCCACACACATTGTATGTTTTATTCTCGAATACTGTGGTGTGATCAGGGGTACTGACCACTCTGTCTCCTCGTCAGCAGAACAGGGATGGGTGGCGTGGTCCGGGGGGCAGGATGGCAGCGCGGGGTGCCCAGGCGAGCCCTGTTCCTCACCGTCGCTCTCACCTCCACCTTACTGGGCTGGGTCAAGCCTGCTCCCACCTGTCAGCTGCACAGGCCTGATGGGTGCCACAGCTGTTTATCTGAACTACAGAAGAAAGCCTTCAAATAGCTGGAGGGTTTTAAGGTTTTGATTACTTGTGTTTTATACCATTTCTGTTTACTGAAACCACATTTGAGTAGAGGGTTTTGAGCTATTTGTTCTCTAGGCCACTGAGGGATTCCCTCGAGGCCAGAGCTGGGCAGAGAAAGTGAGAAGGCACCAGTTTCCTGGAAACTGGGACTGGAGGAAACAGACCCTCAGAGTGTCAGAGTGGGTCAAAAGGGAGAGAGTGCCTTTCTGAAGTGGCTGCATTAACATCTACCCACCTCTCAAAGAGCCTCTCTTTGTCCTCCCCAAAACTCCCGTTTCCCCCAGTCGCCAAGGCCGGAGTCACATTTTGCTCCTGACAGTTGCTGAGCAGAAACCATGACTTCCTCTCAGCACATACATGCGCTCATGAGTTCTTTCATTCTGCAATGGGATTTTACTGAAGAGCAGAAACAAGAAAGCCCTTGAAGTGACCAAGCAGCTGGTTTTCAGCGCTGTGTGGTTAAGAAGAGACCTGTGAGAAGGGGAACAAGTATGTTTATTCTAATGGCAAGAAAGCCAGCATTGCTCCGCTCATTTAGGAGCCAACCTGGATGCCCAGGCAGGCGCAGCGCACGGTCCGCAGAACCCCGAGGGCGTGCACACCGTCTTGCCTCCTGCAGATGGCCGGATCCCTCAGGTTGCGCAAGATTGCCAAGGGCGTCAGATGACACAGGCCATCTTATTTTGGAAAAGCCCTCGACAGATGACATCTGTGCATCCCCCCTTCTGCCGTTGCCCGTCTCCCCCTGCCCCATCGGCTGCAGGAGCTGCAGGGCAGTGACACTGGACTGCAGGGTGACACAGGGTGGGGCTGCCGGGCTGACCTGTACGGGCATCTCCCTGAGCATCACCAACCCAGGGAGGAGCTCTCCCATCTCTCAGAGAAGGAAACGGAAGCTCAGAACGGTTCAGAGACTGGCCCAAAGGCCACACATTGTTAGCGGGGTCCCAGGAGTCTGGCCCACATCTGAGCCCAGAAGCCACATCCGTTCACACTCAGGAGTGCAGAGCTCAGGCTTTGCTTCCAAGCGGCTCCTGAGTGACTCCCGATAGCGTGTTGTGTGTTTGTCACGTTGGCTGGGGGTCCCCCCTGGGAGGGCATGGCCTGGAGGAAAGGGGCAAAGGAGGGGCTCTCTGTGACTCAGGGAAAAGAGGGTGCAAGCTCTGGGTCACGGGAAGCTGCCCGAGGGGCGGGCTTAGTCATCGCCGGGGTCAGGGTCCTGCCCTGAGCAGCAGGGCACCGGGCACTCTGGAGAGACGCGCCATGCCGAGAGGCGCCCAGACCTGGGCCAGAAAGTGTGCCCAGCTCGGGCAATGCTTACGCCTTCTTTAGAGGACCAGCCCCACATTTATGCCTGCGTGGGGGATAGTAAAGGGTGGGCTCCTTAGCCCGCAGACTTCCCCAGCTGTCTGGGAGGGCACGTGCATGCGGCTCCTCCCTGACCCTGCCCAGGCGGCCGCCTGCCTCTGCCTCCTCCGGGACGGGACACCTTTCCAGGTGGGAAGGGAATTCCAATGCAGGGAGCGCCCCCCCGGGAGGCAGGAAGAACACAAGGCTCCACTGGGTCATTAGGAGGTGACGTGGCAGAACAGAAAGAGCCCGGAACGCAGAACCTAGGGTCTGCAGAGGCGGCTTCCAGGGGCGACCCCCACCCCCTCTCCCTCGCCCCCCCACCCCCCTCCCCTCCTCATCTTCTCCTCCCATCCCTCCCTTTCGCAGCTTTACTGAGATGTAATTCACATACCATGTAATTCATCCATTTAAGTCCCACGATTCGGTGGGTTTTTTAGCGCATTCCCAGAGTTGTGCAAGCATTAGGTGGTTCAGCTTTAGGACGTTCCGTCACCCCCGTGACACACTCCGTGGTTCGGCTAACACTCCGGACCCCTCCCTCCTCTCTCATTCCCTCCTCTGACAGAGGCTGGGGCACCCTTCTAGGCTCTGTTCAGGACTTCCATTTGTGATCATGTATGTTAACATGTTCCTTCATGTTCCACGTAGGTTCAAGTGACTTGGATGAGGGACACGTCACAGATATTCCAGAACAGGCCACTCCCGTCACTGTCTCGGGAGTAGAGCATCCCTCCCAGACCCCGAGGGAGGGAACCTCTGACACTATAGATATAGAGCCACCTTACAGTTAATAGGCATCTGAACTCAGGTGCTGGCTGCTCAAGAAGGATTTATGCCCATGAGGATTTCCACCTCAAGAATTTAACTGTTAGATATGCATAAATATGCTAACACAAATCTTTAAGTTCTATGCGAGTATAAGGTATTACTGACCCTAACCAAGCAGATGATTAGACTAGATCCCGTTTATTTCCACCCATCCATCCATTTTTCATTATTCAGTTAATATTTATGGGCATCTACAATGTGTCAGACATTCCTCCAAACTGGGAGTGAATTTCACACCATGCTAAGCACGTAGGAAGACCCAGCCAACATATATTATTTGTCACTGAAAATGTCGCTTTTTGAGGTGTTTAGCCATGAAAGGTTGGCAGCCAGAAAGGCAATTTTTAGCTTTTCTTTTCCAAATGTTGTTTTTATTGGAACGTTTTTCAACCTCTTAAATTAGCTTAGGAAGATAAATGAGTAAACTTTGCTCCACTAATTTATTCTTCAAAAACTCAACATGATTGATGCCATGTTTGCTTATTGCTCAAAAAAGCAAAATCAGAATGGATTGCATGGTAACTTTGAGATATAGTATGTCCAGATGGTTGTATTCTTTCTTAATCATTTTTCTTACCCATCCATCTGCACCCTGGAGATGGTTCATCACACAGTCTGCCATGGATTCTTTAAAATCAATGAATAAATAGAGACAGAAAAGTGGGGGAAGTGCTCTAACTAGTGCAAAGCACACAGACCTCTGCGTGGTCCCGCCCTCCCTCTCTCTTTCTTTCACATCCGCACACACTCATGCTCACGTGCACGTGTCTACCACTAAGAATTCAGAATAATCCAGCCAACTGTGGAAAATCACTTGAGGACCACGAACTAGGTCTTAGGCTCAGTGCAGAGAGCATGGCTGGCCGTCCCTGGTGTGCGAAGGCAGGGTGCAGGCCTGGGCCTCCGAAGGGAGAGCGTGCTCCGCAAGGAGTTCCATGGGGCGGGCGCGCTGGGCAGTCAGCAGACCGAACTCCCTGGGGTGTGCTTCTCTCTGCTCTCCCAGAGCCCTTCCAGCTCCTTAAGTTAGTTGGAGATTTTCTTCTCCTTTGACCAGAGCAGGAGATTACTCTTCAAACAAAAGTTACGCAGCCACGTGTCCTTGACCAACCCTTTACCCACTTGGGGCCTGTTTGTCTGAGGGCTGCAGTGGCAAAGGGGCACAAACTGAATGGCTTAGAGGCCCCGAAATCCATTCTTGCACAGTCTGAAGGCCAGGAGCCCTAAGGCACAGTGTGGACGGGGCCACACTCCTCCGAAAACTGTTGGGGAAGGTCCTTCCTTGCCTCGTCCAGCTTCCGGTGGTGGCACACAGTTCCTAGTGTCCGTGGCTTGTGCATGTGGCCTCCAGTGTCTGCCCCCACTGTCACGTGGCCTTGCCCCGAGGGCTGTTCTGTGTCTCTCCTCCTACAAAGACACGGGTGAATGCTGAGCTTCCTCTGTCCCTTTCTGCAGTGGCGGTATTACAATCCACCCAGTCACACAAGCTGGAAACCTGCCACAGGATCTCAGAGGTCAACTAGCCAAAGCCATTTGCTGTGGGTCAGATCATTCCCCCAAAAAGATGTGCTAAAGTACTAACTCCCAGGCCCTGTGAATGTGACCTCATTTGCACATAAGGCTGTTTGCAGATATAATTGAGTTAAAATAAGATCATTCTCAGTTAGGGTGGGACTTAATCCAATAGCTGGTGTCTATAAGAAGAGGAGAAACTCAGAGAACAGACGTGCAGAGAAAAAGCCGCATGCCGAGATCGGTGCCAGGCTGAGACACATGACATGCGGCTTCGTGCTCTTCCCTGGTAGTTCCTGTTGGTCAGGTGCTTATGTGAAGGGGTGGGTTGTGCATAAACCCAAGCTGGGCATTTGCTAGACTGGAGCAGAGAAAGAATTGAATTGTGCAAGAGAATCTAGTCAATGGGGGGCCCAAGTGAGCCATTGAAGAAGGGACCCCACTGGGGGGGAAGTTGGCGGAGTATATCGCTGAGTCCAGGCGCGAGGCGAGCGTTACTATTCTCACCGTACACACGTGAGGAAGCAAAACAAGTCTTTCCATTCCCCGGAGCCCTCCTGCTGGTGAGCAGCAGAATTCAAATTAAATTCACAGCCTCGTGGAACTCTTTCCTTCACATCCCAGCTTCCTCCCCTGTGTGAGTCTCTGGTTTTCCTAAGCACCCTGTGCAGCACCTTTGGGAGGCGACTCACTGTGCCCATCATAGATCCTTCGTTCGCCTTACGGAGATGAAGATTCATTAGCGAGAAAAAAAGCAATCATGGTACTTCTTCAGTGTGTTAGTTGTTTGTAAAGAAATGGTTGTTTCTCTCGGTTTTCGTGACTGTCTCGTGGCGGAGAGGGTACCTCTTCTCCCCATTGCTCCTCTGGCGAAGTGAAGACTGCCCTGAGAGCTGCCCCCAGCCCCGGGGTTTGTGTGTCGTGAAGCTGGATGGAACATGGGCCACACTTCCCCTCTCTAGCCGGTGTTTTTCCTGTTTCCCTTTGCTGCCTTCATGCTGCGGAAGTGTGTGTAGTATGTTGGCGATGAGGGGAAGGAAATGCATGTTAGCTTTAGAGGAGGAGGAGGTCTGTGCACAGATGTGCAAAGGTATTAAGTCAGACTGCATGCCTGACCGTGGTGTATCGGCCCTGGTGCTCATACAATCTCCTGGGGCACTTTATCCACTTGGAGGTACTGTTTCCAGCTTGCATTTATGGGAATTTACACTTATTAGGGTAAAAAGAGGTTAATGCCCCACTGTTCCTTAATATCTTAGACACCTTCTGGAAATCATAATCTAACAATGTGAATTTCAATATTAAGCCTGTGGAATTTGGATCTTTTTTTCTGATGTCCTACTCTATCCTCTGTGCTTGGGAAATTCTAATAAACCCAGACCAAGTGAATGCGTTCGGTTTGTCTTTAACCCTGCAACTGCATTTTACTTAGTGCCACCTCCGAAAGCCAGCCATAGTCTCTCTCACATGTTGTCTTTCCAATGCACATGTGCGTCTGCTGTGCTACATGTGGAGGGAAGGGTGTTTTTTTTTCAATTCAATATCAAGGTCATAGTATGTTGGGAGGAAAATTCTCCAGCATTTCATTCCTTTCCATAATAATTTTGATAGCGAAGGAGATACAAGCTGTTAAAATTATTTGTATTTTTTAGCTTTTTATTTTGAAATTTGGACCAAAAGGAGTTAAAAAAAATAGACAAAGAATTCTCCCATATTCCTCACTCCACTTCTCCACCTAGTGTATTTTATAACCAGAGTATAATTTTCAAGAACAGGAGGCTAACTTTGGTACAATGTTACTAGTTCATCTACTGACCTTATTTGAATGTCACCAATTCTACTAACATTTCTTTTCTCCCTCAGGGTCCCAGATTCCTTTAGATGTTATTTCTCCTTAATCCCATTCAGTCTGTAACTTTCTTCGTCATGAATGACCTTGACACTCTCAAAGATTACTATTTTGTAATCTTTGAGATTACAACATAGGTCCACTGTTTTGTAGAGTGTGTTGCAGGGTGGGTTTGTCTGTTTTCTAACGATTGAGTGAAGTTATTCATTTTTGGTAAAAGCACCCCATATATGTGATGCTTTGCCCTCACTGCGTCACACCAAGGGGATCGTGATGTCGGTGTGTCTTATTGCCGCTGACAGTGACCCCGGATCTCTTGCGTAAGTTGCTGTCTGCAGGGTTTCTCTGCTGTAAAGGTGCAGTCTTCCCCTTTGGGGTGGATCAGCACCTTGGGGGAGATACTTTGAGACGATGCAAATCCTGTTCGTCTTCAGACCTTCACACACTAACTTTAGCATCCATCAGTGCGCCTTGTCTGCAGCATCCATGACTGTGGTGGTAGTCCTGGGATGGGGGTGGAGCTCTCCTTCCTTCCTTCTACATTTATTAATTGGAATTAACTTGTAATGAAGATCTAGTTCTCCTTCCTCATCTGGTCATTGATTTCTATTAGCATGGACTCATGGATATTTGTTTTATTCTGCAGCTTAATCCAATACTATCATTTATTATTTCAGTGTTCAAATTATTCCAGCTTTGACCATGGGAAACCCCACTAGGCCACTTTCTGTGTTCTTTCAACAATGCTCTATCTTTTTTGAGTATATTTCCATATCCTCTGGCCTATAGGATGTTCCAATCTCATCCCTGTATTTTTCCTGTTCCAGCCTGGATATCATGACTTCTCATAGGATCCCTGTTTACTTTTATTGGAAGATGGTACTTAGAGACCAAGATATGGGCACTCAGTGTGCTCACTGTTACTGGAGATCATTGGTTCTAGGCTTCTCCATGAACAGAGTAAGGACATGCATGTTATGTACACTGACCTGTGGATACACCAATATCTATAGTTTGGATCTAACCTGTGTATATATTAAAAGTCACAAATTTATACTGATTCCTGTGATTTCAGTGCAACACCAACACACTTATTTTAGCCTACCCCTTTTCCTTATACCTCTTTTCTCCATGAGTGAGAAACCTGGCTTTTATTACCTCTACTATATGTATATATTTGCATAGTACACACATAAAGTGATTTCAGGACTGCAAGCCTATGCCCCTGTGAGGTGCATTTATGCACTAGATGACAACAGTCCTTTTCATCTTCGGCTTCACGGCATGCAGTCAAGACCCTGTTTCCCAAGTTGCTTACATAGGTTCTGTTCTTACCCACCCCCTTCCGTACAACTTTGTCATAAGGTTTTGTTCTTTTGTTGCTGTTCCTATTCCATTTTGGGTTCCCCACATTCTGGTTGTTTCTTTCTAAAATTTTTCTTTTCTTTTTGGAATGCATGAAGAGTATGAAACCCTACTCTGACCTAGCCTCAGTATTATACCAATAAATATACTCAGGGAAGGATTTCTCCTTCATCATCCCAGCCATTCCATCCCAGTCCCCCTTCTCTACACTCACCCCCTATATGTAACCAATCTCTGGTTTCTGGTTCATGCTTCCTGTATTTCTTTTTTTCACAAATGAGATTCATGTATATCTTCTTATATCCCTTTCATATATGATGGATCACATACTATAGATATTCTACTGGGCTTTGCAAAACTCCTGGGAATCTCTCTGTATCAGTTTATGGAGATCTTTGTTCTTGGAGTATGTACATATTCCATTGCATGAATGTACCGCAGTTTTACTCAACCACGTGTTTCCAATATTTTGTACTTATAAGGCTGCAATGACTATAATCTTCTGCACACATATTTTCGTATTGTTGGAGATGTATCTTCTATGAAATGTCCTAGGTCAAAGTTAAGTGTGCATTTTAGTAGGTATTACCAAGTTTCCCTCTAAAAGATTGTACCAGTTTGCATCCCCACCAGCAAAGTGTGAGAATTTAGAAAGCCTTTCCCTACACAAGGTTAAAGAGGTCATCACCCATGTTTATGAAAACACTTTGAAACATTGAAAATATTCCGGTAGGGTTTGTTGACATTCATTTGGGGCCTGGACTTTCAAGACCCTCTGGCTCTCCTAACGTGGCATCCGCCTGCCCTGCTGATTCCTGTTATCATGATGGTCCCTCCCAGGGCACTTCGTCACCCATCTCCAGACTTCCTGGTTTCTCCAGAACCAGGGACACCGTCTAAAGCTACCCAGGGGCCCTGCAGACTGGCTTGGCTTCCCCAACCCTTTTTACTCTTGAATGTATTCTCTTTTGTCCAGGTAGTACTATTAAGCACTTACTTTAGAATTTTCTTCTGATTCAAGCCCTGAATCAGTACTCACTTCACCTCCCTTCCCTTCTTGCCTCATCTTTTTTCAAGCAACTCCTAAAATCCACTGTTCTCCTTTTCCAAATGCCCTTCACCATAGTCTTTGTACTGATGAAGGAGCGCATTCATAGCTATATCTTCTGCATAAGAAACTTGATAGCCACGTGATAGGGTGCCCCCCTGACAGGCTGGCCTGTTCAGCAGACCACAGACACAGTTCTCCTGGGGAAGGGAGTCATCTGCAAGAAACAGGAAGTGAGTCTTTTCTGTACATCTGTACATTGTAGACAATGATAGCCACAAAATATGCTGAAATATTTAGTATGTATTAAAGTGTAAGTGTTTTCCATCTTTCCTTATGTTTTCATTCATTATGACCTTTATTTAAGTACATCAGCAGGAATTTGTTAGTGCGGTATTTTGCATATCAATAAATTAAGAATGAAAAACGTGATGTTTAAAAGGAAAAAATCTTTCTCTTGATTTTCCTCTTGTCTCCTCTCTCTCCCTCCCTCCTTCCCTCCCTTCCTGCCTATCAGCACAAACCCAAGGGTGGAATCTGTCCTGAGGCTACTAGTTTTGGAAGGTCAGAATGACCTGGCATTATGCTTAGAAAAAACCTACCTACCAGGAAAGTCAAAGATGGAGAAATAAGTCATGGGAATTTATTACTGCATAGCTATGCATTTCCATTTTTAATTTTCACTATTAGAGATATTTTAAACATTGATCTACAGACCTCTCTGCATGTGCTCCCTTGATGAATATTTACTGTTTGGGTTAAGCAGTAATGGACTATTTGAGCTTCATGTAAATTATGTATATCTGAAGAAATCTAGTGGAGGCTGAATGAGACACATTATTTAATGACTCAAGCTCCTGAAATTGGTGCAATGGAAGAAGAAGGGAGTAACTTTCAGCTGGAGGATAAATCACAGCATCTTCAATTCTTGCTTCCCACCATTTTGCTTTATTTCTTTTCTTTCAGAGACCCTCAAAGTCTAGATCCACCGGAAGTCAGCAACGCGAAGCTTCAGTATGCAGGATGGGGTCCTAAAGGCCAACAACTGGTGAGCACATCAAGTTCAAGCACATTTTGATATTGATGAAGTTTACATTTGATAGACTGAGTGTGTCTCACTATACTCAGACGTCTAAGTCCTCGCATGAATTGAATTTAGGGAAAGTACATGTAAATATCTGCATATGTGAAATGGTTATTTCTTCCTCATTAGAGAATTCTCTTGAAATTAGAAGAGCTTATACTTTGGTTCCCACAACTGGAACCTTAGCCTTAAGTGGTCCCCAACTGTAGCTGTGTGTGTCCAGACCACAGATTTACTGTGAACTCAGAGATAATCCTCATCAAAGGACTGCAAATGGGATTTATTAGAATCATGGCATCATTGAAATGTTCTCTTGTTTTGCCTGTGGAACTCTGGCTCTTTTCTCTGAAGGGCTTTTTGAAGGAAGTATATTTGCTGGCTGGGGGGCTGGGCATCCTGCAAGTAGCAGTGATGTACCTGAGTCCCCACCTCCCACAGCCGCTCGGCCCTTAGCCTCACATCCAGCATCTTTGTGGATTTCCCCTCAAAGTGGCAAAAACAGATGTTCTGAGAAACGGGATGGCAAGGATGGTGCAGTGCCCAGGGCTCTGAGCTTGTGGTTAGGAGGCGGGGTTCTCATCCTGGTGTCGGTGATGGGCGACACCGCACCTCCCTCTCAGACTGCAGTGGGCTGGCCCAGCTACCGAGAGGAAGATTTGGATAGGACAACCTCTCGGGTTTATCCCAACTTCAGCACTACATTGTCTAAAACCAGATGTTTGTCAACTCTGCTCCGCTGTCTTTGACAAGTTATATCGCCCTTTGTAGAAAGTCCCTGCATGTTGAAGGCCAAGTGATATAGTTGCTGTATTCACGTCACTATTTTCTTCTGCTTTTTAAGCTGATGAACTAAAGCTGCATTATTAAAACTTTTTTCCTAAAATAGCACAGAAAATAATCACATTTCGAAAGCTTGGGGTAGGATTGTATTGGGTGGGCTAGCTACTATCTTCGGCATTAAAATAGTCTTATTTTTTCTAACAGTGTGATTATGTTTTCCTGGTTGCATTTTAATTCCATTGCCTTGAATCGAGTCAAGGAACTGGGGGATGTAGGCCCCAAAACCATTTTACCAATTACCAAAGTATCCCTTGTGCTGCACCTTTACCAGTCAGAGATTTTGCAAAGCACATTTAACGATAAAAATCAGAGTGTGACAGGTCGGGGGGACTTGGCAGAGGGATACCAACCCATCAGTTCCGTCACACTGAGGAGATAAAAACCCGTCTTTCCTCAAAGGTGCTCTTAACAAGGAAAAACTGCAATTTCATAGGAGACTGTAGAAGACCCAAGTGTTTAAAACTCTTGTGACTTAATCTCTAATAGTTGCCTTTAAATCCCTCTGAAAATCTATGATTGAAGATGTTTCCAGAATGCAGGTCTTACCCATAGCCGTCAAATCATCCTGTGACAGTGACTTTGAGCCTCCATAGAGGGGACTCCCTGTCCTCCACGAGTCCTGCAGGCAATGCACCACCCACCACCTCACACCCCGGCCCCACCCCACCACCCCCTGGTACCCCAGCCCTACCACACCACCCCCTGGCACCCTGGCCCTACCACCTCACACCCAGGCTCCACCCTACCACCCCCTCGCACCACCTTCTGGCACCCCCACCCCACCCCCTCGCACCCCAGCCCACCGCACCACCTCCTCACCCCACATCCTTGCACCACCTCCTTGCACCCTGGCTTCATCCTGCCCCTCAGGGAAGCACGTGGGGAGTGGGCAGCCTTCCTGCGTGGTCATTGTTCAGGCTCCGTATAGTCATCAGGAAAAGCACGCAGTGGCTTGAACATTGGCCAAGCTCTCTTTCCACCAGAATGGCTGCCTCTGTCCTGTCACCCAGTGGTTACCACTAAGCTCCTAGGCTCACCCCCCGGCCTGTGGGAGGGGCCAGATGCGGTGACCGAGGCCCTGCCCACTGACCCCGTCCATGGAGAGGGCTGTGCAGTTTCAGCAGAGTTAGCCCACAGCTGCCCGAGGAGGGTGGTGTGCAGGCCCGCCCCTGCCCACGGGCTCTGGAGGATGGCAAGAACTTGGAGGCAGAGGGGTACTGGGTTGATGTCTCCAGCCTGTGGAATTAATACGCCAGCCCTCCCGCCGGAACCTGCTGAAGCTGCCGCCACCACTGGGCTTTACACAAGACAAAACAGCAAAGCTCAGCGGTGTCACCTCCCTGACTCCCCTCCCCACCCCGCATGGCCCACCACCTCGTTCCGCAGACGGCTGTTGTGCTCACTCGCCTCACGTTGTCGTGTGCCCCATGCATTCAATGGCCTTCAGGCTAAGCATATCCTCTGCGCTGGGTGTTCATCGCGACACCTCGTACTCGGTGATTATTTGTTGCAGTCAAAACTGAATGCATGAGCAGACTGACTGATTAGTCACCACATTCTTGTGGTCCAGCCATTAAACATCAAATAATTGCATGGAGGCAAATAGCCAGAATCTCCTTGTATGTGTCGGATATCCTAATAGAAAGGGAAGTTCCGCTTCCTTTTTGCTTCTAGGAAATTAAGGGTCCGTTAAGTAGTGATTGCTAATATTTGGGCTTAGAATCAAAAGTGCAAATGTACTGATGGAATTTCTGAGGTTTTAAACTTGTTTAAACTTCGGGATTTTTTATTAAATGGTTCTTGTATGAGTGTAATAGGCAGCATAAATCATCTTTGAGCAAGCAGCCTGTATGTTACAGGGTCAGCAAACCTTTTGTGTACAGGGTCAGGTAGTAAGCGTTTTAGGCTTTGGAGGCCCACATGAACTCCATCTCAACTACACTTGCTGTTGTGGAAAGAAAGCAGTTGCAGGCAATACAGAAGCAATGGACATTGTTTTGTTCCAAAAAAACTTTATTTACAAAAACAAGTGTTGGGGCCTGCAGGCTGTAGGTTGCGGACCCTTGATTTAGGAGGTGGTCGGCTGTCGTGCTGTCAGTGAGGGAAAGCCTGGCCCCTGGGCCCGCACCCTGTGACTGGCGCTCCTGGTGCACTCTCTCTCGGCAGAGGAAATCCACAACCCGGGAACAGGCCGCGCAAACACTAACAAATCCCTCTGCGCCATTTCATTGTAAAACATAAACATCGCTCCCCAAAGGAAATCTACTCTAATTATAATTAGTCAGACTGAAGTGAGTAGTTCTCCTTCGTGAGCTGAGAACACAGCTGCAGGGAACATTCACAAAAAGCCTTCCAAGCACCATCACCTCGTGGGAGGGATTCCAGCAGTGCATTAGCTCTGGACTCAAAATCACAGGAAGGTGACAGCCAGCACCAGGCATGGGGTAGACGCGGTTTCTCCAGGGCCTCTGTGTGGCCTCCAGTTACCTTGTAGAATAAATCTGCCTGACCTTCAGATCACAGATGTCCACCTGGCCCATGCATTGTTAGAGGTCATGGAAAACCTTGAGGATGAGGAGATTCACTTCTCAGGTGGTGCTGGTCTGTGATCTTAATTGTTCTTGAGGGACAATTATGTTATTTCCTGAATTTGAATTATCTGCGGAGCCTAGAAATAGGAAAGTGGACTTGGCTTGGTTAGCTGGGACCAAACCAGGAGATATATGTAAAATGCTCAGCCTCCTCACAGCCCCACCTCCAGTCTTCATGTAGTCAGTATATACATAGTAATTTGCATTAAAAACATGAGCTATTTCAAAATTTTTCTCCATTTATCCTCTGCTGATGAATCTCTGCCTAAGTTGAGAACATCTGACTTTCTATTCTTTGATCTTTCTGAGACTCCCTGCCCGCCATGTGTGTTTGTCCATTTATATGAGGTTTTGTCTCTGCTAACCTAGAATATGATTAAATTGTCTGTTTAGAAATATCCTTTCATTTCCTGGTGTGTCATCTCCGCTAGAGACATCTAATATGAACAGACGCTGAGGGCAGCTGCCGCGGCCCCGGCAGGGTGGTCGAGCCGGGGAATGTGCACATGTAGGGAACTTGGGTGAATTTGCTATGTAACAGTTTTCTTTGGAACCAAGTGCCATGGACACTTCCGCATATTCGACTACAGAGCATTGGACAGCATGAAGAATCCGAGGCAGGACCTTCCACCAGTACCTCCTGAGATCAGAGAGTGAGAGCAGGGGCCTCTCCTTGCCTGGCCGCACCATGGTGGTCTCGGGTGAACAGCCTTGAAAGGGATTTTAGTAAGTCCACCGGGGGGTCTTCAGGTCAGAGACCTTTTGGAAGGTGACGGATGAGGAGGGCGGGCAGCGGCAGCTGGGAGCCTGTGGGAGCTGGGACTGGGCTGTCCCGCGGGGGTGTGGGGGTGACAGCAGCCCCAGAGGAAGAAGCCAAGAACACCCCCAGGCTCTGCTCGCTGCTTGGAAGGGGCCGTGGCCGCACGCAGCCCACCAGGGCATAGAGGCCCCAGTGGGAGGCCGCTGCTCTGTGTCCCTGGACACAACAAGAGAACAAGAAAGTATGTTCATCACTAGAATGGGGGGGTTTCTGCTACACTTTATGAAGAGCTGCCTGATCACATGGCCCCTTAGGCGCTTGCATGCCTTTCCTGGGGAGTCGTGGAGAGAGCAGCTCATCGGTGAGTCAGGGAGCCCTGCCCAACTGCTCCTGCACACGTGGCTCTGCTGACAAGCCACAGGGGCCGGGCAGACTGGACTCCAGGGCGCAGCCTGTTCCGGGAGCCCCCGAGGTGACACAGCCGAGCAGCGTCTGCCAGCAGATGAGAAGGGCCCAGAGGCCCGTCCTGTCGACAGGCAGTTCCGTCTGTTCACACCCTTGCTTCCTGTTCAGCAAATTCCTAAGGAACCTTCCTGATCCGGACTGCTGCCAACCGGGAACGAGGAAGGAGGGCGTGGCAGGGCCTCCTGCTAAGACCTGGACTGGGCCTTGTTCAGCAGACTAACCGGGCTGTTGCCGACGCTCTCCAGCCCCACGTCCCCCGGCCCCTCCTCCTGGGAACCTTGCACTGCCTCCCCCGAGTCACCCGCCTTGGGCACCTGCGCGTGAGTCCTGGGCCAGCCTCTGCCTGAGCGATTGTCCACCTTACGCCTGTGACGTACTGCTTGGCTGTCAAAGGACCGAGTTGATTCTACGGAAACTAAGCTTTCAAACACAACTTCTTATGAGTCCATCATTGTTGTTTTTCCACCTACTTAACAGCACATTTTACCACAGGAGGTTATTTTCCCTCCTCGCATGTCAACAGCAAAAGAGAGTGAGGATCTCACGTTGCCCCTTCACTGCGTCGGCCCACACTGCCCCCCACCACCCCGCTAGACAGGTGCCTTGGTACATTGTTCTATGAGTCAGTGGAGGATTCAGCAGAATCTAAGCTGAAGGTTCTTGTACTCACCCTGGGTCATGTCATAGCACTCAAATTTCTGCATTAAAAAAGGGGATTTTAAAAATAGCCCATTAACACTGTAAAAATTCATGCTATTGAAATGTCAGTAATTCAGCATAAGATACTGGATAAAGAGGTTGCTCTTGGAACACCAAAATGCTTTGTTACACGGAATAAAGGGCAATCACTACCAGATCTGGGGACTGGGATGCATTTGCTTTGTGCATCTCTCGGGTACAGGCATCTGCAAGACGGGTAGCAGCCAGGGTGGACCGTCAGCTCTCAGTGTGACAGCAAAGTCCAGACAGGACTGAATGAGTGGCGCCCTCCAGCAGCCCCGGGCACACAAAGGCGTGGGCAGGGACAGCTGGGACACCTGCCACCGTGCCATGACCAGACAACAGGAACCCAGAAGCCAACCCAACTTTGAACTTAGAAGTCCCCATCCAGAAACCCCATTGCAGTGTTACAGCCACTTCATCCGTCTCAGTAGCTGAAGGTCCTAATTTTGAGCCTTAGAAGGAAAAGAAAGTTCTGTTTCCTTGTTTTTCAAGGGTCACTGATAACAAAAGCTTCAGTATCGAAAGGGCTGCATTCAGAAGTCGGTTCCCTTACTAAAGGCACGATTGTGATGAAGATAATCTCTGAAGCCCCGGTCTCCTCACCTGTGAAATGAGAGTACTGTGTATCCTACAGGCGCCACTGTGTGGATGAAGTCAGTCTGTGTAAAGCACATGGCATGGAGCCCAGTATAAAGAACATACTCGATAAATGATGACTTTTATTGTTGTTGCTATTAGATTCTTACCTGACTTGACCAAAATGTCGAGAATGAGAAACACAATAAGAGTTTTATCAAATGAAAGTTTGGTGTGAGTCCGAGGAGTTTGGCTGCACCAGAAAGAGCAGGAAATGCAATGCAGGCTGTGGCACGGGGTCTCGGGGGCGGCCCAGGGCTCCATCGCTTCCACTCCTCTGTCGCAGCGGGAGAGGGATGCTGTTCTGACAGCACACCACCAATTCCCATTCCTCTAAGCCTGTAGCTCCACATAGGTTTGCAAGTGTTCTCTTTGGAAAAAGCCATTATCGGGTGACAGCAGTTCCCCGGCTCTGATGCCACCCCAGAAGTTATCCCTTCAACAGACAGGATATGTTCCTTATGAAAAGCCTGGCCCCATTAGATCCCCAGAATTTACTCATCTTCCAACTGGAAGTTTGTGCCTTTGACCAACATGTCCCCCTTTCCTCCACCCTCAGCCCCTGGGAGCCGCCATTCCGCTCTTGGTTTCTGTGAGTTCAGATTTTTTAGATTCCACATATAAGTGAAATCACAACGTCTTTCTCTGTCTCACTTACGAAATGGTAATTATGGGATGGGTTTGAGGTGGTATCTAACACTGTGGTGGTAATCGTTTTGCAATAGAGAAGTGTATCAAGTCAACACGGTGTCCACCTTAAACTTACACAATGTTATGTGTCCATTATCTTTCAATAACACTGGGGGCGAAAAACTTTTTTAAAAAAGCCCGCTTCCTCCTCCCAGTCCTGGGATCTCTAGCTGATCAGAGGCTCTTTCTCCTTACGGGGCAGCCAGCAGTGAGCTGACCAGAAGTGGGATGAGCTGCCTCCCCAAGGTCACCCCTGCCCTCAAGGGCATGACTGGTCACCTAGTTCCCAGTAGCAAAGGGGGCAGGGGGCATTTCGTTGACATTGACAAGTCCAATGAAGGGAGAAAGATTGATCTTTCCAGCAAGAGGAAATTATTTAATGAAATGTCACAGGCATGGAGAGGGCCAGACTGAAGTGACATCCCATTAATAACTTATAAAAGCCTCTAATCAGTTTGGGTTAATTTGGTATTCATTGTAACAGCATTCATCACGGGCACCAAAGTCCATGACAGTAGCCAAGAAATTAATATCGCCGGGATGGAAATTGCCTATGTATCCTCAAATAATGGATGGGGAGCCGGGTTAGTGAGTGATTTACTAGCACCAAGGGTGCCCTCCACAGTGAACACAGAGTGTTATCACTTCATGGCTCTGGGGGACTCAGTGACTGTTAAATTCACCTGCTCTTAATTAAGAAGCTGAATTGGGAGCATTTAACCTGAATGGATGGGGCTCCGCACCACCTGACGGTCTTCAAGAATGGAAAGAATTAGGGAGTGACTTTTGGGGTTTTTTCCCTTGACCAGCAGGCTCTCTGAAGACATGGAGTCTTCAAAACGCAAAAGCAACTTCCTAACTGTAGGATGACAGAGAAAGTAAGGAAAATAATGAAAACAGTGAGTCGTGGCATTTCTTTAACTGTTGTCATGCTATATGGACACAGGGGAGGGCTATATAAGAAAACACATTCTTGAGACCATACAAAAATATGTAGTTGGAGTCATAAAGACTTTTCTACATTTTAGCACAGAAATCCCTTCTAACAAGAAGTCACAAGTGATATAAATACATTTGTAACACTTACCTACAATAATTTAAAAGGCGTACATATACTAAACCTTTGTAGGAGAGCAATTTAGTCCATTGATAGGATGAGCTATTATACAACCATTGGAAACTAATAGACTGCAGTGACCATGGGAAATAGATCATCTATTAAATAAAACTGAAAATAAGCTGTTTGGTATATGTTTGCATATGGGAAAAGATTCACACTATGAGCATTTTACCCACTTCTAAAAGTTTCTTGGATACAACAACATTATGTATTCATTAAAAATGAAAAAGAAAAGAGAAGTTGTTGTCAGATAGGAGGTTTAGGAATTCCACCCAACGGCCATGTACTCAGGCCGTGCAGTGTGGGGCTTTAGGGGTGCAAACATTAGGAAGCCGGTCGAGAGAAAGATGGGAGTGTCTTCAGTGCCCCTGGGCTCAAAGCGCTGTCTGTGCAAATGTGTCCTTTCTCCCCGGCCCTACTGCCAGCCCGCAAGAGGCATTTCCCAGAACTCACTCGTAAGCCAAAGCTTTAAGGAGAAGGAGGATATAGGGTTGAAAACCAGGTCTGACTGTTGGTCTGTGAGGGCAAACCATGTTCTCATCCTCATCACAGCCTCCCTCACGCAACTGTGATGGAGAACAGTGTGTTATTTCTTAGGAAGAATCTAATTTAGAAGGTGCCCAAGTCATCCGTGGGGATATTAGGTTAGAGAATTTCAGAATAATCTATCAAATAGAAGTTAAAAGCAGGACCAGAGCTCTACATTAAGAAAGAGTGCATTTAATGATAGATTGCTTAGACAATGTAACAAGGCAGTTATAAATTAAGATAACCTTGTTAGACATTTAGGATGGGGACGGGGGGATGGCTGCAGAGGCCACAGTTACATTTGCAGCCATGGGCAGACCCATCATTCCCCATTACATACAGAGAGCAGGTTCTGGACATTTGGAGAGCTTTTCAGTAGCCTAGGAGGTGATCTACGCTATTTGTGCTGCTAAGAATTCTTCTGACTGCCCATAATGGGCTTTTGTAGACTATTTTGTGGCCTTCTCCCATCTGAGGAGAGGGAACATCTCTTTATCATAATTCCTAAAATGTTGCACAGTTGCACAGTATCGAGGTAACAGTTCTGTCTCCATCTGTGTAGCAGTGAATGGTAGCTGCCTTTGTTTTATTATTCAACTGTCTCACTTTTGAATAACTTTATTTCCCTGACCAAACATAAGCTGTTCAAGGACAAAGAATTTTTTCATTACATTTTGAACTTCCACAGCCCATCACTCCAAATTGAACCAAGAACAGGTGCTCAACAAATACTTGTAATGAAGGATTTCCAGAAGGGAAGTAAAATTAAATGTCAGATTTATGGGCACAAGGTCCAAAATCCATGGAAACTGGAAAAACTTGATGTTATAACCTCGGATTTTAAGATATAACAACCTGTCTGATGCTTAACGAACTCTGCAGCTCAGATTACGAGCAACACCATAGAAGGAGTTCCAGATGTTTGAGTCAGACTTTTTTTTCTTAAAAAGTCTGTTGTGCTATGAAAGACCTCAAAACAGATGTGAGTTTTCACTATTAAAAGGTGTCAAGAAGGACAGGCTGAGCTAAGCATTCAGACCAAAGGGCCGGGGCCCCTCAGCTTTTCACAAGAACTTCAGAGGGGAGAAGCACCCCATTGTTGCCCACCGAGATGCCCGGGTGGTCAGAGGGAGCAGCAGGACCTCCCGGGGGTGCGCTCCCCGCTGTCCCCTCGTCATCGTGTCTGCAGTGAACACCACGGAGACAGGTGGCATGTGGGACAGAAAACATTCAGTGCACTTGAAACAAGTTGCTTCCGAGAACTTTTGGAGACGCTTCAGGGACGTGTAAGTCAGTTACTGGCCGGAGGTCCCTCCTGCCTTTTCTCCCAAACAGGTTCACAGGGCTCCTGCTCCGTGACGCTTCCTTAGCCCCTGTTCATTATCACAAACCAATGATAAGTACTAGGAAGTCACTAATAGTTCACTGTTTTTGAACAACTTTCTTGATACCTGTGTCTTTCTGCCCTTTGACAGCTCTGACAGGGCTGTCCCACAATCCCTGAGGGTTTCACCGTCTGACTCCGGGAACACGGCCACCTGCTCATGACAGACACTGATAAAGTGGAAATAGTTGATGAGTCAGTTCAAAACACAGATCCAGTTCTATTTTACAACCGCTTATTTTTATATATATCATGGTTAAAATCTAGGTCGGCTATTTCCACTTATAAAGAACAATTAGCAAATTAGTGAATTGATTTTTCTGTTTGTTCTTCAATTTGGAAACCTAATCATTTATCTGAACGGTTTTAGGTTTTACTATAATGGCTTTGATGACCGTTAACAGCCAGAATTATGTTTTAATTTCCTCAGTTGGGCCTGATTTAATTAGTGTAAATTAGCCATGTTGGGAAGCCAAGCCTTTTATTCGAGGCTGCCCACCAAGTGAGTGCCCACCGACCTCCCCAGGGGTCGCCCCGCGTGAGCAGCGGCTGCCGTGCTCTCCGCTGAGCTCCTCAACGGGGGCCAGACGCCGTGGTCCTGACCTGAGCTCACCTCCATTTCCGCCAAACCGTCTGTGGCCCTCCTACCATAACTGCCACCCAGCGGATGGGCCACCTCTTCCCACCCAAGTCAGAAACCAGGCAGCCTTGACCCGCAGCCTTCGTCATCCCTGTCTTAATCCACCACGTCTGTGAGTTCTCGTTTCTTGGGTGTGTTAGAACCCATCCTGTCCTCTCCCTTCTCACCATCACCTCACACCTGGATTCCAGTGAGCGCTGCCTGCTGGGTCTCCCCCTCCACAGATGTACCCCAGCTCCAGAAGGTTCTGCAACTGAGTGATCATGTCAGTTTCCCTACCTGAAACCCTCCCACCATCACATCGCCTTCAGGATACAGCCACAACTCCAATGCTCAGAGATGCTCTCCCGGCCGCCTGCCCCTCCCAGGCTGAGGACCGGCCACTGCGAAGGGTATCCAGGCCCCTGGAATATGTACCAGCTGCCCCTTCACACTCCTGTCCAGAGCACACACTCAGCCTGCCCTCTCAGCCCAGCCCCGGACCTCCTCTGCCTGGTTAAAGCCACCCTGCCTTTCGGAGTTCAGCCCAGTCCTCCCTGCCTTGAGGAAATCTCCCGG
The DNA here is from genome assembly GCF_040802235.1 of Manis javanica. Classification (NCBI taxonomy): domain Eukaryota; kingdom Metazoa; phylum Chordata; class Mammalia; order Pholidota; family Manidae; genus Manis; species Manis javanica. The sequence goes on along the minus strand of NC_133161.1, from coordinate 2,806,139 downwards.
TTCCTCTCCCTGCAGCTGAGGCTGAGCCACAGACCCATCTCTCCGTCTCCGCCCTCTGTGCCATTCCCATCATCACCCTCTGTCCTGCTTCCTTCCTTCCTTCCCCAGCAGGCTAAAGCTCCCAAAGAACTTGTCCTATCGCTCATGTATTCACAGCCTGTAGCACAGACTTGACTATTAGGAGCATTGAATAAGCCTTCAGAGGCTGAAGGAGGGACTCTATCAATTAAGGCGTGTCATTTACCCAAGGTGAAAATCAATTAGTGTTTCTGCTGCAAGCATAAACCCCAGGCACAGGTGTTGTGTTTTTTCGGCATTTCACCTGCAGAGAAGTCAGCTGACCTACATCTCAGGCCATAACGTGTAACATGCGCCTGTTCCATCTTCACCTCTCCAGCCTGCGTTGAGTCATGGTTACCCCTGCCGTCATTCAAGCTCAGACTCAGCCAAATCCCCATAAACTTCCAGATTTTAGAAGAAACTGTAATTGCATGTGCATGTGTTTATTTAATTCAACTAACTTTTTCCGTAGCCATATAAGCTCGTATTTTTAAAAGTTAGCTAAGAAATGTGAATATTTAATGGCATTTGGGTCACTGAAATGTGCTCTGAAGTCACTGCTCTCTATTCGCTGAAATCTAATCACCCCAGGACAGGGCTCGTGGTGGTCGTGCTTAGTGAATTCTGTCTCTTAAATTTCCTGTGTCACTGCGATGGAAGATTAGTTAACTCCAAAGTCTTCCTTCCGAAAGGCACCGAGGAATCAAAGAATAAATCAGTCAGTCAGTGGAGAAGTAAACAGCACAATAGAACCCTGCTGAAGCCCATCTCGTCATTGTGTAGCATCAGCCACCTCCCCACACCACCGCTGAATCATATCTGAGCCATAAATCAGCATCATAACAAAGCCGGGCCGTGGAGCAGCTGGTGGGCCTGCCTCCCACCTCCTGCATCAATGTGCCAGCCTGTTTGTGATTCCCAATGAGGTGCCAGACCCTGTAAATCCTTTCTTCCAATAACACTAAAATTTTATTGGCCAGGGGTTCAGCAGTCTGATATGCATTGAGTGAAACAAAAGGGTTATGGTGTAGATCACGGCTTAGACTAATGCTTCTTAACTCCCCTGCACCGGCTTTTATAAAGACCAGAGCCTTGGCTGCCTGCCCAGAATCTGGAATATTCAGACCAGGCTGGGGCTCAGGCCTGGGTACATTGTAAAGCTCCCCAGCTGCTTCCATGTACAGCCAGATTTGAGAGCCACCGTTTTAGGTGCTGGCAGGCAGGGTGGCGACTTGATGGCCTCTTTCATAAACTTTGAAGCCTCGTGGTCACAGTGCCAACTTCATGACCAGACAAAGAATCTATGAGATTATGGTTTTACTCATCAGGCCTACAATAAAGGACCGTGTTGCATATAAGACTGCCAGTCGTTAGGACGTTCCCGGAAAACTCTCACCTCCAAACGGCAGCTGCGCCCCGCAGATCAACAGGCACTTCCAGGAGGTCCAACTGCTTCACTATAAACCTTGGTCCTGGCCAACCTCAGTTCAAAGATCAGGATGTTACAAAACTGCTTTGTTTTCTTTCTCTTCTAACCCAGGGTGAGGAGTCCACAGTGACCACAGTGATAGATGTTTGGTGCAGTATTAATCGTTTTTGTGTGATTGTTTTCCTGACCAAACCTAGAAACAATAAAGTGCATTAAGAAGACAGCCTGAACGCACAGGAGTGCCGGCTTTCAGACAGCGAGGCGTCACAACACGGCTGTGCGGGCTGGAGCGCAAAAACGAGGGAGAAGGAACCCTTTACTTGGGGTTTCCATGCTCCGGGCACCGGGCTGGCACTTTGCACATATTGTCTTTTTGAACCGTACCTCCATTCAGCAGTGAGAAAACAGAAGTTCTGAAAACAGGCATTTGCCCAAGATCACGCATCAGTGACAGTATCAGAGTCCTAACACCCTGCTGCCTTCTCTGCACCAGCCTGTGGGGGTGGTGGGGGGCTCAGGGTTCTCAGCTGAAAGGCCAGCATGACTTACCTCAGGACCACAGGAATTCACGTCTATAAAAAGTCTCTGAAAAGTGTTTAAATGCCCTGCAAACACCAAGTGTCATTATCACTGAATATTTGTGTTCAAGGCCACCCATAAGAACCTTTTTTGCAATACCTGGAGGCTGGCTGTCTCCTGACAGCTTCTGGTCTCACTGATGTAACGCCGGCTCCTTCTCCCACTAGCACCTCACGGGAGATGCAGCCGGCCTGATCTGACCTCTCTGCAGGTTCCTTAGGTGAGCTGCAGAGCCCCAGAGCAGCCCCAAACCCCGCGCGAGGCATGTCGCTCCCATGAGAGCCCGGGTCATGAGTCCAGAGCTCCTCACATTGAGTGATGCCCAGAACCCTTTTAGGGGAGGATTAAACTGAAAACCCCCGTGTCCTCTTCCCCAGAGGTGACTTAAACTTTTTTGTTGAATTTTCTACGTTCAACTACTTTTTGTTTCAGATGCATTTTATGTGTCAGTGAAATACATTATAAGGACAGAAGGATATGTATGAAGTATAGAGAATAATACCATGAACACCACTCAGCGGGAGCCACGGGACATGGCCAAGACCCCACCAGACAAACCACAGTTCAGTTTTCTTTATGCTTCCCTGCTGCTTCTTAGGAAGTTTTTTTTACTACGTACTTATGAATCCCTATAGCATTTATATTTTGAACTTAATACAACTCCTACTGTGTGTTGTGTATTCTCCTGTTGTTTGGTTTTTGCATTCAGCACCATGGTAATGGGTGGGTATGGGTGCATGTCACTATAACCACGTCCTCAGTACTGTGTGGTCGCCCCAGTACGTACATATCACAACACATTTGTCCAGGCGCCCATCCACGGATATGCAGCTTTTTTCTGGGTAGCTTTTAAATGTCTTTACAGTGTCGTGTGTACTCTTTGCTCAGGCCTCCTGACATACACATGCCAAAGTTCCTGTGGGTTTTAATTTACAGGTACCTGACTACCAATGATTTATTTCATAAACATGTTTACCATTCACGTTACATCTTCTGTAGAACAACCACTTATGACTTTCGCCTATTTGCTTTTGGGTTGTTTGTCCTTTCTTATTGATGTGTACAATTTTATGCACTTTGAATTCTGATTACTTGTCCATTTCATTGTCACCAGTATTTTCTCTCATTTATAGCTTGTCTTTTCAGTCTCACTTTGTGCAGGAAAAGATGTTCATTTCAATGAAATCAAATTTATCCACTTACCATTTGCATTTTTTATGTCTTTGAAAGAAATTCTTCCCTACCCTGAGGACATAACGATACTCTCCCATATTTTCTCCCAACAGGCTGGCAATTTCATTTGTCACAATCATGCCTTTAACCCACCTGACATTGGTTTTGGGGTAGGGTGTGCAGCATGCCTGCAGTTATGTTTCCATAGCAACAACCAATTGCTCAGAACCACTTACTGAAAGGGCCTTCCTCTCCTTCCTGAGCCTCAGGGCCACTCTGCTGTTTATTAACCTCTCCTGTGTGTGTACGTGCGGTTTGGTCTTAGACCCTCTATGGTCGTTTGTCTGTCAGTGTAACACAACCACACATTCCTCCGTAGCACAGCTTTATAGTAGGTGTGACAATATACCTACTACAGACATGCCAGCACACACCTAGTATCCTGAACACGTTCTGGAGCAGTGTCTTGGCAGTCTTGGCACTTTGCATGTGTGTGTGTGCACACATGTGTGTATGCACACACACGTGCACATACATATTGCTTAAGTTTGTTCAGTTCTTTTAAAAACACTTCTGGGAGATTCGTAGGACTTGCATTACATTTATACACCAGTTGAGGGGGAATTTGTACACTTCAGCTATTGAACTGCCCAATACTTGGTATAGTTACCAATTTATTTACTTTTTCAAAAAATGTCTTCCACTAAATTATAGTTTTATAGTTTTTAATCCATAAATTGCTTGCAAATGTTTGTTTTAAATTTATCCCTAGGTATTGGATATTTTTGAAACTATATGGTTATTTTTTAATGTAATTTTTCTGATTTCTATTTGCTGCTGAACTGTAGTTGGCTCTTTATACTGATTTTGTATCCAGCAGCCTGGCTAAACTCATTTAGCAATTCCAATAATTTATCCATGGTTCCTTTTGGATGGTGGACTTAGATGACTGTAGCATCTCCAAGTGATGACGAAAGTTTATTTGTTCCTTTTTCATCCTCTGCTTTTTGCCTCTCTTTTCTCTCTTACATAATCTCTAGGGTCCCCAATACTAAGTCGAAGGGAATGGTAATCATGGCGATCCGATACCCATCTCAGATTTTGTATAAAAGAAATGCTTCCCAGTTTTCACCATTTACTGTGAAGTTGCTGGAGTCTATTCGGTAGATGCTCTCGACCAGTTCAGGGACAGACAGTCATGTTCATTCCTTGTTTGAGGTTTTGTCATTCCTTTGTTCTGTCTTTGTGGTTGCTGGTATGGTTTGTGTTCTATTGTTCTTTATCTTGAATCGATACTGAATTCAGTGTGTCCTGCATCTGCTGAGATGGCCGTGTGGCTTCTCTCCTTTACTCTCCATGGGGTCTGTCCTGATCAATAGGAGACCAGCCTCACCTGATTACTAGTTTAAGTCCAATTGGTTAACAATACATTTTCTTATATACGTATATATTTCACTGCATTTTTAAACTGATATTTCATTTAGAATTGTCGTATCTATGTTCATTAGTAACATTGATCTACTCACGTGGCAAATTACATTATTGAGTTTTACTCAAATCACTTTATTAAAATGCTACTTAACTAGGAATAAGCACAATACTAGGTGTAAACTTATGTAACTTAAAACCAATGACCTTCAGCAAATCCACAAAACCAACCAATTTTAAAGCACTAATATCAATTTACAGTGCTAATGCTATACTGAAACCGTATGGCAGCTGAAACAGGGTTTTAAGTCTCAGTTACTCCTGAACAAGGCCTTCTATTTTTCCTGCCATATTACAATGTTATGACTCAGTTTCCCAAAGTGTTCCTGTACTTGACCTACTGAGGAACCTTTGGGACAATACAGCACAAAACTGCCACTTGGTTGGCAGGAGTGTATTATGTACATTATCAAATTCACTTCTGTTCTTTTTCCGCTGGCCCACAGTGACTGAAATAGCAGCACGTGGCAGCCGTGTGCTTGTAAAGGTACCTCAGAAACAAAAATTAGACGATAGACTCTGGTATTAAATAGTGGTCCAGGGGGTCTAGAATATTTCACATTGGTTTTATGAAGAGTTGCATCAAAATGAACATATGAAACCAAAACCTTTTATAAGGACATATGCCCTCAGACGCCAAGGTCATATCCTGCAGTTCGGGAGACACCCATCTGAAGGAAATGCCAGCGAGGTCTGGGGGGCCGCCTGGGAACAAGCCAGCCTTCCGTCAGGAACAGCACAGATGACGGGCACAGAGGCAGAACCTCAGGGCAGTAGGAGCAGGTGCCTTCCTAACGTCCCTCCTGCCCTGGGGCCCCATCCAAGCCTGACCTGCAGCCGTCACGACTTTCACTTACAGCACGTGTTTCCACCGTGAATGGAAAAGAAAGGGGAGGCGTGTCGGTGGAGCCCCAGGCCACGGGGACCCAGCACGCTGTTGCCCCCCTTGGGGTGCTCAGCCTTGGGCCCAGGGGGGAGGCCTGCCTGCTGGGGCCAGTCCTCTCCCCGTCCCCAGTGAGCAGGAGTGGGACTAATGCCCCTGCCATCCTCCACATGCACCCTACGGCGGGCCTGCAAAGGGTGAGGGTGCCGAGCCCAGAAAACCCGTGTCATTCTAGCTGCTCACTTCCCGCCTGAGGTAACGGCCGCAGCCAGACCCACGTGGTGGCACTGGGCACCTGCTGTGTGCCAGGACCCACTGCTGCCGCGAGTGGCCAGGCGCCATCAGGGCCACAGATGTGGAAGGAGAAATCGGGCAGAGTCTTGAATCTGGGCCAAAGATGCAATACTTTTGCTCAACCAGTGAGAAAATTATAAAAAGGGAAACATAGGTTTTGGGGCCAGACAACCCTGTTAGGTCAAATAAGACCCTGAACCTGCTGGGTCGGTTTCCTCATCCATAAAACGAGGATGATTAAGATGCCTATTTTGCATAATTATTGGGAGAATCTGAGGTAGTAATTAAATCACACGGTCACCATCAAAAGGGCGTGGGGGCCACTCAATGAGGAATGGCCTCGCTCTGGCCCCCCGGGGGCACCATGACTCCCCTCCCCCGTCCGAGAGCTACCTTTCTCTCTGTTGGGTCCAGAGAGCCGAGGAAACGCAGGAGTCCAGACTGGCGACACAAGATTAAATAGATTTAATAGAGTTAATAGATTAAATAGATTTAATAGAGGACCTCACTACCAAGGCAGTGAAGGCCCGCCTCAGAGGGGCTGCAGCAATGGAAGGAATGAGGGCTTCATGGTCATCAGGTTTCATAGTGATCAGCCTTCAGCCACGCGCATGTTCCCAGGGGTCTGGGCAGGACGCAGGCGCAGGAATTTCCGTCTGTGGTCAGCAGGACTTGAGCCCCGTGCATGCTCTCACAGCCTGGGCTCGGTTTTTCCCAGCTCCTCTCTGGGCCTGCGATTTCTCTAAGAATTGAGCTCAAAATATCACAATTTGTGTTCTTGTTTCTGCCTTCTCTACATTCTTTTAGGCCAGATCCTTACGTGCATAAAGCATTTTCCACTGTTTGGGGGAAATCATTTCATAAACGTTTGAGATTGAGAAGCACCAAGGGTCATGGGGGTCATTCTCCAGGCCTTTGAGAATGTGGGTTTTTGATGATAGTTCGTCAGTCATAGCAGCAGGTTCTGTATAGAGAAACTCACGTCGTTTATAAATTGAAGGTTCAGCACAGCCGGCCCCTGGCTGGGGCAGCTCACAGACTGGGGGTGTCTTCTGAACCAGGCAGACGCTGGGTGTCAACTCCCCAAAGCAGTTACTGCCAAAGTCTTTAAGAAGAGCCTGCCCATCTGTGACATCAGGTGGCTGGAGCCTGTCCTGGCCACTCCCCTCCCAGCTCAGGCACAGCTCCTGACATGGACATGTCACAGTCACATGGCTCCATAGGCATCTAGAAGGCTCTGGAAGGTTCTACCTAAGCCTGTGCAAAAACAAAGGGACTCTCCTAAAGTTCCCCACACACACCGTGTCATCATAATAGGTGTATGTATGCATGCATGAAGGCTTGTACATGTCTGTGTGTATCCATGTAAGAAGATCTGGTAGTTAGGGATTTGTGGACATAATTTTCAGCATCAGTCATCCTGGGAGCATTCAGTCCACAATGTAAATAATGATGGTCAGCTTCAGATCCCTCAAGGCCCCTCTGAGCCCACCCCACCATTTATGAGTCACTTATACCAGTGACCAGCCATTTCAGTGCCTGGTTAACTGAGGGGTTCCCAGGACCCTCAGCACCAGTGTGGGGACAATCCCAGCTGGCAGGGAGGTGGTCCGCCTGCTGCCAGCTCCCAGGGCGTGGAGCCACCCCCTCCCACCCTCCACTGGCCCATGAGTTGACACCTCCACCTTCCCCAGGTGCACAGCCCGCCCACACTCAGGACCCCCTCTCATCCTGGGTATCAGTGGACTCAGCCACTGCCCACCTGCTCCCAGTATGCCTAAATAGCTGATGTCCACCTCAGACAGCATTTCTAGAGGCTGTGTCTTCTGTTTTGTCATTAAAATGGGCCCCCAGTCTGTGGTCAGCAAGTGATGGTTGAAGAGGCAAAGGGTGGACTGGTCTGTGAGGGAGACCTGGGGGCTGCAGGGGTTCAGCTGCTGGGGCCGGGGACCTTCACACCAGGCAGTGGTAATGAGGCAGACTGGGGGGAGGGCTGCAGAGGCCAAGGCCACATGCACGGCCTGCTGCTCTGGCCTCCAGGTGGGAGCTGGGAGGCCTGGCAGGCACCCGTCGGAAGGAAGCGCTCCAGCCAGTCAAACTGCTGCGCCAGTGGGTGCACACCCTGGGCTCTGTGGTGTGAGGGGGACGGAGGGAGAGAGGGAGGGAGACCCTTCGTTCTGAAGACAGGGAACCGTGCTGTGTTTGTAGTGTGTGGGGAGATACAGGGAGCCCCTCACCGCAGCAGAGGCCTGGTGTGCCCCCGGTTCAGACAAGGCCAGGGGAGGGTGGCCGCAGAAGTCCTCCCACAGGTGGCAGGCCACCTGGGTTTTACAGAGCAGGGCAGGGAAGCGTGCCGTGGACTGAATGTTTGTGTCGCCCACGAATGCACATGTTGAAGCCCCAGTCCCATGTGATGGTGTCTGGGGACAGGGCCTTTGGCAGGGGACGAGGTCATGGGAGTAGAGCCCCATGGTGGGATCACTGTCCAGAGGAGAAAAGACACCAGAGATGATGTGAGGACAGAGCAAGAAGGCGGCCATGTGTGACCAGGAGGAGCCCCTTCACCACAGCCCGACCGTGTGGGCACCCCAGGTCTCAGACCTCAGCGTCCAGAACCGTGAGGGACAGTATTTACTGTGTAAGCCCCAGTGTGTGATGGTCTCTGAGCTGAGAGAGCCTCGGAGAAGAGAAGTGGGAGAGACCCGCAGGCAGGCTGCCAGCAGCAGGACGCCGAGCAGATGGGCATCCGCCTGGCATCAGATTGTCGTCAGCCTGGCTCTGAGTGACTGACCCCTCAGAGCGTGGCCCTGGGGCATGAACTCCTACAGAGCCCCTGGGGAGGCGGGAGACCACAGTTGCTGGGACAAGGCGGACAGGCGTTTTTACTAAGCGACAAGCTAACCCCACTCGGTCACACCCTGAGAACCACAGGTCTCAGGCCCTTTCACCCCTGACCCCTGTGTGACCAGCCCGAGGAGGGCATGGGGAGGAGGCAGGCCCGCGGGGCTCTGACACTGACCCCAGGTTCGCCACGCAAGGTGCGCGTGCAACATCCTCAGAGCCAGTCCTGTCGGCAGCAGAACAGGTCTTGAGCGGAGCTGGCGATCAGCCTGAATGAGAGAAGGCTGCCCGAGGGACTCCTGGCCTTGACAAGGGCCCAGGGCTGCCAGGTACCTGGCAGGGGAGTGGCTGAGGAGCCCTGTACTCCAGGGCAAGTGAGGCTTAAGGTAAGACAGGTCAGGGACAGGATGGATGGCCAAGCATCCCAAGTCCCGTCCTTACAACTTGGTCTGCCCCGGGCTGCCAGGTTTACACCTGTCATCCTGGGGGCATTATAAGTAGGGCTCCTTTTACGCTCAAATGTGCCCCCATTTGGAGGATCGCTATAGGGGGTCCAACTACCTGTGACCTAAAGCCTCTGAGGTCTCAGGCAGACATTTCCTGAACGCCAGCAGAGAGAGCGCTATGCAGAGGGAACAGCCCGGAGGCACGGAGCTGGCCTGGAGCCCGAAAGCAGCAAACCCGGCTCACGTGGGCTCGTGGCTTCAGGCAGTCACTCAACCTCTGTCTCATTTTCCTTGAGCCCGCAGATCACAGCAGCACCCAGCTACGGGCTTCTGCGAGGATGTCATTAATAATATTTCTGACGCCGTTTATGTTTGCTTAATAGAAAGCCTGTGTCCAGTGGGGTGGCGCAGGCAGCTGAGGACCCCCAACCAGGCTGATTACGGAAGCACGAACGGGAGGTGGCGTCAGGAGTCTGCATACAAGGGGCCAGTCCCAGGCGACTTGGGAGTGGGAAGTCAGGCTGGCGTCTCAGACCTGCAGGACGGCAGTGCAGTGAGAAAGGGCCCCGGCAGCGAAGGGCTGAGACGCAGGGCCCTGCCCAGGGGGTGTGCAAAGAAAACGTGGGGCTGGTTCCAGAAAGTTCCAGACTCTTGTCCCTGAGGCTCCCAAGTGCACGCTGGAATCAGTGGCCCCACTGAAGGCTGCTGATTACAGTATTTGGGGACCAAAGAGGAAGGGGAATACACGTGTCCACCCTGAGCCAGGGTCTTCCCAAGCTCTCTCCACAGGCCACAGGAGGCCACTGAGGAATGAGAAGGGTGGTCTTGGGCATCTAGCGGGTTACCCAAGCCTGTGTCAAGAAGCAGTGGGCAGGTGGGGCAGTGGGTCTGAGTCTAGGCTGCTGAGCCCCTCAGAGATTTAAAATCGCACAGCTCATGACCCAGACCACCAGAGTATGCCCACCCTGCCCGCTTCCCCTACCCACTGATGCCACATGGCTGAGCCTGGGGCACAGACCATCTTTCCCGAGACCACCTGGTGCCCCCACACCTAGTGCCATCCCCAGGACACCCGCCGGTTTGGGCAGAGCCCATGGGTGCCCACTTCGGTCCATTCACTGCAAGGAGCGGCACGGCCGCACCCAGGGTGAGCTTGCTGTGTCTGTACGGCTCGGGCACGTCACTGCTTTTAATATCATCTGTTTATATAAGGACTCGTTTTCCGTCGGAGGCACTAAGGAAGGAACAGCAGTGTTAAGGGGAAAGAGGGTAGTGTGGAAAGCAAAGAACACCGCCTCTTCCGTGAAGGCTTCCCAGACTCCCAGGAGGGCAACCTTCTGCCGTGTTTCCCGTGGCCTGTCTGCACCCACCTGATGTCCTAAATAGATGCATGTTTCCAGATCCTTCCCAGGACATGCAGCATCCCATAGGGGTTAGGGTGCGGCCTGTTCGTTGTCTTATCCCCAGTTTCCGATTTTGGCACGAGGCTCATTTTAGGTGGTTGGTTAATTTTTATTATTTATTTATTTATTTCCCTACTGTGAAAATAATACAGAGCATAGAAAGTAAAAAATTCAGAAAATAGAAAAAAATCTTATAATAGAACCAATACAGCCAGTATGCCCAGACAATTACTGTTAATATTTTAGTACATTTCCTTAATATCATTTCCAAGAGTAGATGTACTTTTTAGATGATTATACTAAGTGGTTTTCTGTCTCAACCTTTGTGCATATTATACAATTAGCATTTTACACAATTAAAAATTAAATTTTTAATAGTTACATGATAATTTCATTGAATGGATTTATAGAAATTTAACCAGTTTCCTGTTGGACATCTAGATTATTATAATACTCAGTATTACAGTCGGTGCAGTATGATGTCTTTGTGCCTAAAATGTTCCTGACATGGAAGTACTGAGTCAAAAAATATAAGTACATCTTTAAGGCTCTTGACACATATTTACAAATTGTTTTATGTGTACTTAATCATTCATTCTGATTGCATAGCCACCAGCATCAGGCTTTATCACTTAAAAAAATATTGCTGATTCTATGATTTGTGAAAAGTCTGCTAATATAATTCAGTTGCATAGCTATTTAAATCATCATATACTTCATTATATCCCTTAGTTGGCTAAAGTAACATGGGTTTAATAGTGGATTGATGATTCTCCATAAATTAATGCCCAGGTATCTTTCTTGTTCATTCATCTGTTACTATCCTTTATTGTGTAAATAATAGGAAAGAGCAGCTAGCTCACTGAGCAGGGGATGGGAAGGCAGCGGAAGTCATCTCTGCTGGCCTCCCAGCCTAGCCCGGAACCAGTCCTGGCTGTAGGGCTGCAGATGCAAAGGTCCTGGACTTCCCTGCCCACCTGCCCTCTGGGGAGGTGCTAATGAGCAGGAAGGAGCTCAGGAGATAAAGAGCCAGAGGAAATGGAAGCCTCAGAGTCCTTGAATAATCCACAGCCTAGGTAGGTAATGAGCCCCCAGTGGCTGAAGAGAAGGTTGGCTGTTTATCAAGTCACCTTGAACAAGAATAAAGTTCCAACACCAGTTGCCACTGGAGGGAAAGTAAGCCTTGAGCAGACATTGCCTGGGGGAACATCTGGCTTCATTATGCCCTTGCGCCAAACACCATCACTCTTCAAATACCTGATGTGACTCGGGGGGTCGGGCATTTCAACCAGGCAAATCTGGGTGATGTTTCTCTCAGAGCGTTTCTGCTTTGCTGGCAACCAGAGACCATTCATATTTGCACTGGACACAAAAAGGCCCAGAAACCTACTGGGGGGATCACGGCTTTTTGCATCACCAGAGGAAGATACTGGAAAATTCATTCACTCCTTTCATTCAGAAAACTACTTCTGGCAACCGCTGAGGCTTGAATTTAGCTGTAATAGAAAAAGATTGATGGGGTGAGGGAGTGCCTCATACTGTTTTCTACAGTCAGTAAGGTTGTGAACCATCCCAGCACTTTAAATAGAGTTTTCAGTTCACAGCAGTTGTGGTTTCGTGCAGACCCACTTCCATGCAGACCCAGAGGTCCAGCCGTTCTTGGAACTGTTTATTATTTTCAGCTGGAAGAGGCGGCGAGGCCTAGTGCTGTGCTTTGTCGAGTCCCTGGAGGCTGGCTAAAGCCCAGGTGTCATGGGACCTGAGAGCATCGCTCACATGTCCCCAGGTTCGGCTGACACTGCTGGCCCCGGACCCTCCTTTGGGAATCACGGACATGATCGATTAAACCATATGGTTTTCTCATTCTGCCGCCTACTAGAGTGTGAACTTGGGTCAAAGCTTAACTTTCCTGAGCCTCTCCAAGGCGTCAGAACAATGACAGGCTGAAAATCATGGGCTCCAGGGTCGCACTGCCTGGGTCCAAATCCTGCCTCTTGGTTCAAAGGGTGTGTCATCCTGGGGAAGTGTGGCCTGTCTGAGCCCTAGTTTACCTACCCCTAAAATGGGAACAAGAATCCATGGTAGTACTTATCTCAGAGGATTAGGTAAATGAATACTTGAAAGTGCTTAGAACAATGTTCGGCCAACAGTAAACACTACATACATGTAAAATAAAATTCAGTACATATAAGCATCCACCAGCGCATGGCACCATAACAAGTCCTCCACAAATAGGAGTGACTGGTTTTTGAATCATTGGTCTGATTCAATTAATCAACAGAACACTTAGCACCAAGTGTCTGCAAGGCTGTGACATGGGCAGAAGATGGAACACAAGGTCAGGTCTCTGTTTTCTTGGAGATTATGATTCTCTAGGGAGACAGCATAAGAAGACTTTAGTGACAGTTTCCCTGTTTCTGAAGGGGAGGTCACCAGGCAGTGGAGTGACACAGGGCTTAGGGCGCCCACGTCCAAGCGAAGGCAAGCCTTCTCGAGGCCTAAGGCAGGAGGATAATGCCGCTCAGGGAGTCAGCTGTGGTTAGTGTAACTCCGGGGAGAGGAAATCCCGGGGCAAAATACCTCCAAAACTGAAGTCAGTCGAAGAGAGAAATAAACTTTAAACCCCGTGCATTGCTTGCAAACAGCAGTCGGGGGGCCGTCTCCCTCCTGCTTCAGCAGAAGCAAGCAAAGCCTCCCCCAGCCTCTCAGGTTAGGTAAGCCCTCCATCACCCAGGTAATTACCCACTGATGTGAGATGAACTACGGCTCTCCACCCCTGAGGAACGCCTGTTGATATGGCGATGCACTGAAGCCAGGCGAGAGAGTCTGGAAGTACTATAATTTTACCCACAGTCGAGTGTGGTTTACCGGCCACCCTTGCCATTCAACATCATCTGTCCTCAAAACCTCTTTCCCTGCATGGATTTGCCTCCAGCCACACCAAAATAACCGGAGGTGCTGGGTGGGCTTCTGTGCGGCCATGGGCTCCATTTCCTTCTCACCGTGGTCACCTCTGACCCCCTAGCCAACTGTCAGGCCCAGTGGGTGCACCTGTGCTCGACAGTCATTGACGAGGCCCACTTCCGGGGGCTTCTTTCTGTCTTGCCCCGCACGTGCCCCCGGGTGGGCTTCCCCTGCACCTCCCGTCAGCGGCACCGGGTGCTGAAGGCTGCGGAGGCCGGGTTAGTGCTTGGCCAGCCCGGAGCCCTTCCCTTTCTCAGCACGACCAATGCCACCCCGTTTGATTCCCAGCCATTTTTCCATGTGTGTTTATTATGAACGGTCACCATCGTTTTCTGCGGGCCTTTGGGGAGTCTGGGACAGCATGGGCTTCCTCATTGCTGACATTTCCCAGCCTGGCAGCCCCTCAGCCTCAGAGACCCACCTGAGCAGAGGGAGTCTGCAGGGCACCTGCACTCATGTCCAGGTGGGGCGTGGTGCTGGTCGCTTCCTGATGAACCCCTGCTCTGGGCTCCTGCGTCTGCTGGGAGCACCACATATATTTAGTCGGCCGTGACGTCCTTTAGCTCCCATGTGGAGCTCAGCGGTGTCACGGTGGGTGCTGACCGTGGGCTGTCAAATGCACAAGAACATCATTTTGTTCTGAGACTTCTCCTCAGCTTTGAAAAAATAGCACCTCAGAACTCTGCAGGGAAAAGTGTGGGCTCAGCAGGTGAGAAAGGTCCTGACAGATTTTTCTGAGTGGATGACTTTGGAAAGGAGGCTTTTCCTTGAACACTGAAGGGTGCTTTGAGGAGAGGGTCTTTATGGTGTTTTGGACACGGCTTCTTGATTTTGGCTGGCATTTTGGAAGGATGAGAAATGTGAGTACTTCCTGGTAAGAAGACAGCGTAGATCATCTACAGGGCTTCCTCCTTCTCAGCGCTGAACTCTGCCCTTTGCATTTAATCCTGTATTATTTGCTGGGGTGGAACTGTGGTGTAATATGTTATACAGAGTTTTCCAGAAAAGGGTGGAGGCGGGAGAGTAAGTCGAGAATCCAAGAGGGCTCTGTCCTTAGGACCTGTCCTCTATCATAAGGACCGGTGCGTCCTGGTACTTACTATGCAGGTAGGTCACCTTGGCGCCTGCTGTGTAACCTTCCAGTTTTCTTCCATGACTGGTCTTTTATCCTCCCCATAGTGCCTGAGGCAGGAACAGCTGGAGTGATCGTGTATTTCATGGATGGTAAAATCCACAGTCAGAACAGTTAAGTGATGTTTGCCATGTCACACAGCCCCCTGGGCACAAACCACCCTAAGAACCAAACATTCTGGATTTCGGGCAGGTGGATTGACTGGGAAGTATGACACGTTCCTACAGAGTGAAGTGAGTTATGCTCACTGTGCCGATGAGAGAGCTCACCCAGGAAGCATTCGCGTCCCACCTGGCTCACCCGAGATGCTCGAATTGGCGTGTGTGGGGTTGAACCTGATGCCGCCAAGTGGTGAAAGAACCACCAAGAATCTTTAAGCTCTCATTGATGATCAACAGCTGTGCCATCACCCGCATCCATCCGTTTTCTAGATGTAGCTGTGAACTAGAATAATGGAAGGCCACTCCCCTGCCCAAGTGAGCAGTGGATGGCCAAGACCCAGGGAAGAAGAGGGCCGAGCAGAGCATGTCGAGATTGTGTGTGATCCACACATTGAATAGTCAGTTCTGGAAACTGAGCCCTGAGTAGCCTGAGAATGATTCTAGAACTGCTTGGTGTTTCCATGGCAAGAGACATGTAAACACCTGTGCCCACCTGTGTATCACTGCCCCGTGGCTCAGAGGCGGCAGCTCCCCACTGCCATCGGATTCTGAGAAGAGGGGCTGGGAAAGACTAGTCATATTTCATCCCCTGCCATCTTTCTCACACAATCTACACAAAAAAGCCTCTTTTGGTGAGGTTAGCTGACCACTTTTCATACCTGCATGTCGGTCTCCATTCCCACCAGGAGAGCACACTTCATTCTCAGCAATGCTGGGCATCGCCATTGTTGAGTTTTTGTAACTTGATAACGAAATAGTCCTTCTCCCGGCATGGACTGTGACCTTCCTCGGTCCTTGTCTTCTGGAAGGAAAGAATTCAGCTGAGAGACTGTTTGACGGAGGCTTAAAGCCATGAAGGGTTTTTATTTGGCAAAGTGAAAGGAAAGTGCGCTCCAGAGATGGAGGGGCTGCGGTGGGTTTTCCGTTGTGTTTTCTGTGGGGCTTGTCTGGCCTCCTCCCTCCCATGTTGTCGTTATCCCACCGCCCTTTGGGTCTGCCCGGCTCCTCCCGTCCAACCTCTCTGTGCATGTTCAGGTCAGTCACCTTCCTGTGAGCGCCTGAGCGGAACCCGGGGCAGGTGGGGGCCAGGACCGCAGGGTGAGAGGTGTTATAATGGCCTCGGGGTTGCTGCTGGACAAGGCATGCTCCAAGACTGGGGAACTCCCTGCCGGACGTATCTTTTGCTTATCAGTCTGTGCTGAACTGCAGAAGGGGTTAAAAGGGGCTGCTCTCAGGGAGACAGGGTGGTCTCTGGGTGGGGACTGGGTGGTCTGCCACCCTCCTGTCTCCTCTCCTGCTCATGTTGTCTAACTGCTGCTCTAGCAGTTCCATCATAGTAAGATTTCTCTCGCTATTAGCAAGAGCAGACACTTGTGTATTTTCCAGTACTTTGCAAAAAGATTTACCTTTTCATGACCTTCACCCATGGTTTTTTTTGCATAATGAACTTTGTTTCCATTCATGGGAAATGCAGAGATACAGGCAAAGATTTTCAAACGAAGAGGCACACAATAGCATTTTCATTATAATAAAAAAACAGAAAGAATAGATGTCAAACAATAGGAGCATAATTAAACTATGGTATACCTCCTAAAAGGAATGTCTCGGAGAATGCGTAATGGCATGGAAAAGCACTCCTGATATAAACTCTAAACAGTCTGCAAAACTGTATGTGATATGGCCTCAGTTTTACTAAGATACTAGATTTTATACCTCACGCACCAACACACACCCATATGTACACACGCACACACACGGATGCACGCAAGGGAAAAAATACACCAAAGTATTTTAATAGGCATATGTTATGCTTATGCATTCTGACGTCTGTCCTTTCTCCATATATTCTATGATAATGGCGAATACATGTCGTGGACACCTGCCACCAGGTGTCCACTTCCCAGGCAGCCAGTCTGCTTTTCAGAACCCTCGCGCTCTTGCTGTGCACTCCTTGCCATGCTGGCACGTATACCCTTTGCTAATTACACCATAGTAGCTTCACTCCAGTCAAGACTCAGAATCCCCACCATCGTGCTGTGGGCTCCAGGGAAGACAAGCTATGCTAGCACCGTCTCCCACCCAGGCTGCTCCACGGTGCCCATGGGGGCCCCGAGCTGCCCACACAAACGTTCTTGCTGGCAAGTCCACACGAGGCTATGCCTGGCCTCACCTTGACTAAGAAGAAGGGCCCAGCCAGGTGTGCCTGACGGAATATTTGTGCTCCAATGACATGTTTTATTTGTGTGTAGTGTCCCAGTGACATGAGATACCTGTGGGGTGCTTCCTATGGGACTAAAAGGGCCTGCAGCAAAGATGGGTCAGTGCTTTAGGAATAGGAACTGCCCTACGATTACCGCCAAGCCAGTGGTATGCGACCGTCACTGCTGTGACCGTCCTAACCGCTCTGTGTCTCAGCCTGTAAGCTGAACTGTCACGTGTAACAGGATCATTTAGCTCTACCTACTATGGAAATGTCAATACTATCATACTTGGCCAGGACGTGGGGTAGCTCAAGAGAAGGGCCAGAAAACAAGGAGAGACGCAGTTGGTACATAGTCACTGCTGCCAGCGTGCGCCCTCAAGACTGGGAAAGTGAGCGTGCTAGGTCAGTTAAAGCAGCCTCAGGGAGCCGGGTAATGGAGACTTAGTTGTCATACAGGGAGTCTGTGTTCCCCCTTGATAGTAACATGTGATAGTAACTTGATAGTAACATCTATTTAGAAGCAGGTGCATTTCAGGGTGAGGGGCCTGCTGAAATTTCCAAAAGGACCTGCTGTATCTTCCTTCTAGTATGAGCACAGCAGTAAGAATTAAAATGCCTGGAAAGGAGGAAAGGAATTGTTCTTGGTGAATCAAGATAGAGTTAAAGCAAATTTGGTAGGAAATACACTTCTGCCCACTCTTTGTTTGAAAACTAATACAGGTACTGCATGTTGAGCGCCGCCATATGCACAGTCCTAGTAAGGATGCTTCGAGGGAAAGAAAGGGTCAGGTGACACATGGCTGCCCACCTGCAATCTAAAGGGAAGTGTGGACACAGACAGACAGCTACGGAAGAGGATGCCAGCTCTACCGGAGGCAAAGGCCAGGTGGATCATAAAATCAGAAAGTGCCGACGAGGCCCTGAGAGCAGCGAGGGGAGGGCACGCCGGAGCCGCAGTCGGGTCCTAGGGATGGGGAGGAGTGGGTCCCGCACACCTCTGTGCAAGGAGATTTGGCCGGGCGGGGAGGAGGGCACCGGGATGCTGGCCCAAGTGGAGACGAGCAGGCTTACCCAGGAAACAGCAACGAGATGAGCCTGGAAAGGAGAAATCTGAGGTGGGAAATAGAGGGACGGGGCAGTGATGGCTTTGGATCCCAGGCAGAGGTCCTCAGCTTGACCCTGACGCTTGGCGAAAGCAAGGATAATAGAGTAACACTTACTGGAAGGGAGCATTTGTTCAGCCGAGATGTTGAAGCGGACGGCAGCTTCGGTACAGTCTTCAGACGAGAAGGACGAATGCCTTGTACGAGTCTCCGGCCTCTGCACTGGCGCCCTTGCTGACATGATGCAGACGGAGTGGGATTGGGAGAGGCTGTTGGGAGGGCCTGAAATGGGAGGCAGTTTGGGATGCGATGGCCCCCCACCAGGCACGCGGCAGTGGGGCAGATGCGGACGTGGGTCTCTAGTGAAACATCCCCTGGATGTATACTCTGTCTGGAAGTTTTTCAGGTCATTTCTAGTTGAAGTGAATACTTTAACCACCGGGAGGCCTGAGCCAAAAACCAATCCTCGGCAGTGTTTTCAGGCCTGACCTTCCACGAGAACAATTTGGGGAAACTGCCTTCTTTGCATTTTCAGTAAAAAAAAGTCAGTATTTCTACCTTTTCTTGTTCTGTGCAAAATACCCTCTCTCAGTGGTCTCTTAAATGACACCAATATTTTTTTTTAATTTCTTTTCTTAAAAAACTGGTATGAGTCATGTTCTTAATCCACAAGCTCTGTTTCCTAGACATCAGGTGTCTACAAAGTTCAACCAGCGTCGTGTTCTAAAGTACCCGCGGGCATGTCAGGCAGGACTTGGGGTGCAGAAAGCACAGGGCAGAGGCAACCAATGCCTCAGAGAACAGAGTCCGTAGGCTCATCTGTACTCGGATAGCTTCCTGGGCCACTGGCTCGCACATGTGGTTGCGTACTGGAATCCGCTGGCGTGTTTCTTAAGCAATGTGGCACCTGGCCTCACCCCCGGACGCTGATCTCTGGGCTGGGCTGATGGACTGGGTGGGAGGTGTGGAAGCACCCAGGCCATTCATGTATGCGTCAGATTCCGGAACCACCGACCTCGGCCTCCGCCCCTTCCCAGAGCAGTTGTCACTGACCCAAAGTCAGAATCATAACATGTTCCAGTGGACCCCAACTCTGAATATGGGTCACGGTCACCCAGCTCTGGTTCAAGGACAGCTTTGCCTCCCCCCACCACCTGGCCTGGACCTCCCTCGGGCACCGGGTCAGCAGGGCCTTCTGGCTCTCCCGGCCCTGCTCCTGCCATCATCTCTGTTGTCCCTCAGTGAGTGGGCCACACCACTTCTCCTCCATCCTCAGTGTTACTTCATCCCCCCCCCCATCTTCATCCTCGCTGCTGCCCTTCCCATGTCTCTGTCCCTGCTTCCTGCTGCCACAGGGACCCCACAGCAGAGCCCCCAGGAGCTGGCACTGCACCCCCACCCCCCCCCCCCCCCGACAGGACAGTTCACAGGAAGGTAGGTCCACACCCTGCACCCCCAGCCCCTCCCCACACCCCTCCCACCCCACCGGGACAGTTCACTGGGAGGTGGGTCCACATCCTGCACCCCCAGCCCCTCCCCACACCCCTCCCACCCCACCAGGACAGTTCACTGGGAGGTGGGTCCACATCCTGCACCCCCAGCCCCTCCGCACCCCTCCCACCCCAACAGGACAGTTCACAGGAAGGTAGGTCCACATCCTGCACCCCCAGCCCCTTCCCACACCCCTCCCACCCCGACAGGACAGTTCACTGGGAGGTGGGTCCACATCCTGTACCCCCAGCCCCTCCCCACCCCGACAGGACAGTTCACAGGAAGGTAGGTCCACATCCTGCACCCCCCCCCCCCCCCCACCCCTCCCACCCGACAGGACAGTTCACTGGGAGGTGGGTCCACATCCTGCACCCCCAGCCCCCCCACACCCCTCCCACCCGACAGGACAGTTCACTGGGAGGTGGGTCCACATCCTGCACCCCCAGTCCCCCCACACCTCTCCCACCCGACAGGACAGTTCACTGGGAGGTGGGTCCACATCCTGCACCCCCAGCCCCCCCACACCCCTCCCACCCGACAGGACAGTTCACTGGGAGGTGGGTGCCACCCTTGCCCACATTTGCCTCGCTTTTCTCTTCAGCCCCTTTCTTCACCCTACCCCTCATTCAGGTCTCAGGCTAAAAATCGCTCTCTTGAAACCCTGTCGCATGCCAGAACGTGGGTGAGCCTGGGGGACATTCTGCTGGGTGGAGTAAGCCAGTCACAGGAAGACAGGACTGAAATCCCGCTTCTCAGACTCCCTAGAGTGGTCAGACTCATAGACAGAAAGTAGAAGGTGGGGCCCAGGCGGGGGGCTGGGGCTGGGGCTGGGGAGTCCGCTGAATGGGGGCAGTCTCTGTTTTGCAAGATGAAAAAGTTCTGGGGATAGTAATGACCACACAACCACGGGAATGCGCTTAACCACTGGCCTGTGCACTCAAGGGTGATTACACAGGCAAACCACATCGTGTATATTTTTCCACAATTAAAAAAAAAAACCTTTTCTCCATCACTTTCTTAAAGAATCCTTGCCTGCACTTGGCCTCAGCAGGGAGCCCGTTCCATGTTCCCAGAGCTGCACCTGCCCCCTGAGACCCTGAGAAGTGGTCCCATCGGGCTTGTCTTCCTCCCCAGGTCATAAGTGGAACACAAGCACTTGATGCCCCCTCCCCACCCCCGTTCATCACGGCTCCTCTGTGACTGGCGTAGCATAGGGGCCACTATGTAATTTATGATGACTCCTGAGTGAATAAAGCCCAGATTTCCATAGCCCACCCATCTTAATTGCTAGGGAAAATACAAAAGCTAAAATAGTCACGCAATTTAATGTTGAAGTACCCCAGAGTATCAGGCCACACATCGTCCAGTCGCGGGAAAGGATAATGTTGTGGGAGCCTGAGGAGTCGAGACTCTGATTGGCCTTAAATGTGGACTGTATTGGAGGTGGGTGAACCCCAATGATCCTGAGACTGCCTTTATTCAGTCAAATAGATACACCAAGAAAATGCAGACTACATGGCTGACTGCCAATTTTTTAAGAGCGCCCTGTTTATTATCACTTCCTTGGTTAACACTATGTTTTCTCTTTCCAAATTAGATATTTATCTTTGAAAACAATATCTATTACTGCGCACACGTTGGGAAGCAGGCCATTCGCGTGGTCTCAACCGGGAAAGAAGGTGTGATTTACAACGGCCTTAGTGACTGGCTGTATGAAGGTAAGACACGCCGAGGTGGGCGGAAAGGGGGACCTCTGGTCACTGCTGCCGGACTGTGGGGCGGGGTGGGGGTTCTTTGACTTTAATATAAAAATACCAGTTTCTACAGTTTCTCCTAAATTGCAAAGGTGCTGTTGGAGTGTGGGGAGCATCAGGCTATTGTGGGGGCCTAAGGCTCGAGTGCAGGCCAGGGGGAGGTGCTTCTGGCAACACTCAGGGACGCAGATGCACAGGTCTCTGGACCCCCATTCCACGAGGTAGAGTGTCTTGTTTTGCCTCGGGGAGGGGAGGGTTGGAAAGGAAACAGCAGGTTGACACTTTCCAGAGGCCGATCCCAGGGACTTGCTGTTCTGAGCCTACGGGCTGGCTGGACACTTCCCACCACTGACGTTCCTTTGGCACCAGAGGACGCCAGCTGCATGCATTAATAAATAACTAAAAATCTGAGTGCAAAGCTCTCTTCTTAACATTTATAATCTGTCTCCATGCTAATGAGACTTCCATCATAACAGTAACCATCCTGTATCGATTGCTGTTAGGTGCCAGGCGCCATTTAAGTACTTTCTTCTCTGTTACCTCACGTAACCCTCTGTCTCCGTCCGCCTGGGCTGCCGTAACAGAACGCTGTAGACGGGGTGGTTTGAACAGCAGACATTCACTTCTCACAGTTCTGGGGGAAGAAGTCCAAGACTATGGGGCCGGCAGGTCCCGCATCTGGTGAGGTGCCTTCCTGACGTGCAGACACCACCTTCCCGTCCTCACACGGGAGTGGCGGTGGGGACAGCTCGGGGCTCCTCATTCCCTTAGAAGGGCTCTAATCCCATCACAGGGGCTGCGCCCTCATGAACTAATCAGCTCCCCGAGGCCCCCTTCTGACACCATCACACTAGGAATCCAGGCTTCAGCTTGAATTTGGGGGGCATGGATATTCATTCCCTGGTGCCCCCACTTCTGCACAGTCTGACAGTACTATTACTGACGTTTCACAGCTGAGGCATGGTGAGGTCAGGTAACCTGGCCAGGGTCACACAGGGTTAAGGAATACATCGGGAGTGCCGTTGTCCAGGGACAATTCCCTCTCCCAAGGCCCAGGTGTGCCCCAGGGCAGCTGAGCATGGCTGGGCTGCAGCTTGCACACTTCTCAGCCGCCCCACCTGAGACCGCGGGGCCACAGCCACAGCTCACCGTGCGGGGCTGGGCCGGGGGGCCAGGGGTGTTCGAGGTGGGGTCCCCGTGCTGTGTATCCCTCAGGCTGGGTTCTGCACTCGGGGGCTTCATGTATTGTACAGTGTGAAGCAGATGGACGTGGAAGCTTGAATTACTTCCCATGTAATTTTCCTGAGGTCTCTGAGGCACAAAGTTCTATGACTTGATTTCTAGATTTTTTAAAAATTGAAGTATGAGACATATATAATAAAATACACAATTTGAAGGACACAGTTTGACAAGATTGACAACCATATGTAGTGTGTACCCCAGCTGAGACCCGGGACATTCAACAGCCCAGAAGGTTCCCCGGCCCTCGCCATGAACTCTTCCGCACGAGCCTCCATTCCTGAGGCCGCCATTGTGCTGATTCCTGTGCAGCTCATTTTCTAACAAACCTGCTACAAGCTGGGCAGCCCTCCAGCCCCCGAGGCTGTCCTCCCAGGGCGGTGACCCCAGAAGGCCCCTGTCACCCTAATGTGGCTGCTGCACCTCAGAGCACTCGGGGTTTGAGTTTCTGAGTTGCCCTCTGGGCCCCAGGAGGACTGACCTTGAGGTCTTGCTGTCACGGTGTCCCTGGGTGACACACTGGCCCGTGTCTGCTGTGGTGACTGTTCTCTGCACGGACAGCCCACGTTTGAGCCCACAGTGACAGCCGGGAGGCCCCCTGCAGAGGAAGGACCCTGGGGTCTTAGTCATGCACCAGGACTAATCGCCTTCAAAAATTCATAACCAGGGGATTTAAAATATCTTCTTTAGTATCTTCCTAATAAAAGAAAACACTCATTGCTTTGCAATTCAGGCTAAGCTTTTGCTTTAGCAAATCCATTAAAAGGAAATTTTTCTTCAAGGCATTTACGCAAAATAGTGTTGGTGCGATAACAGAGCCCCCAATATTTTAAATCAATAATCAATCACAGTTGATGTGGCAGCTTAATCTACTTAGTGTTGTTCCCTGGAAGGTTATATATGCTGATGCTTAGATTTCTGAAGTTGGGAGCGCAAGAGCCCCTGGGAATCTAGGTTCCTTTTTTAATAATGAGAACATAAACTTTGAAGATTGCCTTTTTCTGATCTGTGACTTAACTGTTTCACTTTCAAATGCTTCCCAAAGAAAACGTTGGTGGGGGAAGAATGGGAGGGAAAATGCCCTGAAGGCATTTGCAGGGCTAACTAACTCCCTCGGGGATGTTAGTTTTGAGGAGAAACTAAGCTGTGTAAATGGGAAGCAACCCTGTAGTCTGTAGGCTCGTTGGCCGCAAAATGCCATATTGATTTGTTTTGTTTCCCAAAAAGGATCTCAAACATACTGAACACTTCAGAATACTGAGGGCTGAGGGAGAGAAGCGGTAGGAGACGTGGGGGCTGCCGGGATCTCCCTCCCCGACCGCGGTGCACAGACTCTGCAGGGGCACCTTCTCCGGTGAACTGAGACAGTCCTTGTGCTGGGATGCGCCTCCCACACGGGCTCTGAGCTCAGCACCGGGTGTCTCACTGCCTCCTGGTGGCCACAAGTTTTGTTCTTCTGGGCAAATATTCATGCAGTTATTAGAATTTTGATTTTAGCATAAAATTAAAAACTGCTTAGTAGTGTCCTACAGCTGTTTTAAGGCTTACTAAAGTTGGTTATCCAGAAGCTCAAATTAAGATGTTACTAGAGTTTTTTGAGAACTCTAAATGAGAGTTCTGTTAAGAATTTGCACTTTCATGCAAGTCTTAGCAATTTGGCAAAGCTACGCATGTGTAGGCGTTTGGGCAGGCTGCCTACGTGTTAGCTATGGTTGTTGACATACAGCTGGAATTGTCCGAAGTTTTATGAAAGGTTCTTTATTCCCAGTTTGCAGGGTTACTTGTATTCTCCAGTGGCGTCTATTGTTTGTGCTATTTCTGCCTCCATCGCTGTCATATACACAGGAGGCATAGTTGTATAGCACCGGAATTTTGGCCTATAATTTTGGAATAATGAGGTTTAAAGTCTTTAAATGTTCAGCCAAACTATGAGACGCCCATACCTCTCTTGCCAAGCAGTCATATGCATAATCCCAAATGAGCTTCATTACTCCATGGTACGTGATTATTGTCAAATGGCTTGTACCACAGGGGAGGGTAGGCGTGTGCGGGGGTCATTGCGAACCGTGTCTACATAAAGCCCTAAATAATATTTCCCTTGAAAAGTGCATATTGGCTTTAATTTAACTCATGGTTTGGGATTTGGTGAGCTGCAGGCCGCACTGCCGTAGGGGTGCCCCCACCCACTTGGTGTGTGTCCTAAGCAGGCTGGCCAGGCCTCCACGATGGTCACACGGGGATAGTGTGCGATGTTATTCACACTGTCGCTCCGCACTTCTGAGGAATAGCCTAACCTCGGCTGTCGGAAGGAGTCGGAAGACATATTGCACTTTTTACCAGTGAGAAAGTGTTTCTAACGCTTCTTCTGCTATTTTTAAAACTCCCTGACATACATTTAGATGGCGATGTTTTGAAATGCTTATGGAACCTTTCTGGAGTGGACATTCTCGATTCGGTTCTTCACACGTAGACCGTCTCTGAAGTACCTGGGACAGGCGGACTGTGCCCAGGTGGGAGGTGGAAGCGCCCACACACCCGTCACACCTCATTCTGACCACCCAGACGGCTTTAAAATCAGTTATGTGGCCACTGGGTCGAAGGACTTGAAATCATGTTAAGTATGTATGCCTTACTCAAACCATAGACCTGTAGTTCTTTGGACTTAGTGTCGGTCACTTCTCTGATTGACGTGATGGGAAATCTCTGCTTCCACCCAGAAACTCTCGATCAGGATATTGCCAGAAGCTAGTGATGGGCTTTACAGAGCTCTCTCCTGGAAGGGGAAGGGCAACATAGCTGCACTTAGGAGGGGGGTCCATGCAGTGACATCTAGAAATGCCACCAGATCCATGAGGTGCTGGCCTCTGAATAATAGCTTCACTTCTTAAAAGCCAGTGAACTTGGATGAGTATTTAACTCTGTGTCTCTGTTTTCTTGTCTGCAAAATGAGGAAAACAGCTGTTGTGTTCCCTGAGATCATAGAGGAAATGAAGTGACATACAGCATGGACCAACATTAAAACAGTGCCTGTCACTAGTAAGCCACAAGTACTCCTGTGGAACAACATGATTGCCTTGTAATTTCCGAAGTCTGATCAAGGAGCAGGTCCCCAGTCTGCTCTTCTGGCAGCACTGTCAGAAGTCAGGAGCATTAATGTGGCTGATTCTCCCAGTCTCAGTTTCGAGAACGAGTGTGCTCTACTCACTCGTTAAGTCATTGTTTCTGTGTAGAGGAAGCGCATGACTTCCAAATCAACCTAGAAAGGCCACCTGTACAGAAATGACATCTCAGGAGCCCTCTCTCTGCATCTAGCCACCCAGCTGGACCACACCCCTCCTTTGTCACTGACACCTGGCAGGGTGACAGCTGATTTCTTTATGAGCTCCATAGAGCTTGGAACATGGTAAAAATTATGCTTCATGATGGCTTATGGAAATTAAATACTTAAAAAATTATATTCCACTTCATCTATGACTTCTGAAGGGGGATAGCATCGTGAGAGAAATGATGAATGGATGGAAAATTCAATCTGGAAAAGCCACCAGATTCGTGAGGTGCTGGCTGTGGAGCTCTGGCATGTTATTTTTGCCTTTTGCAGTTTTCCAGGACCTATATTTCTCAGGATGCTTGGTTTTCTCCAGTGTCACTGGGATGGACTAGATAACACTCAACTGCCTTCTACCATTGACATTTTCAGATTTAAGTATGGGTGCCATGAATGCACAGCATGAGGGCACATAGTCTGCATTCATGCCAATGCCTTTACAGTGAAATATTGACCTATCCTCAGGGCTGGCTTAGTAGGTGTGCTGGCACAAAGCCCCGACTGTGAACAGGGCACAGGGCGCCTCAAGGCCTCCCCTTCCCCACTGCCACACAGAGGACACTGGGTCCCGGCAAAGTCGGGTGATGTAATGCCTTTTCCCTGCCCCGTGTGGGGCCATCAGCTCTAAAGGAATCTGCATTCTTCCCTTGCCTTTCTTCCTACAAAATGTGCAAGCTCGCATAACCCCTCTCCTTGCTGAGGGCTGTCCTTGGGCAGGCGCAGGTGGGTGGGATGGCTGCTCCGCGTCAGAGCCCCTGAACCCGGCGCCGTGCGGGAGACTCACTCGCACCCCTGGTCTGTGAACGGGGGTTGCTGAGTGGAAGCAGATACAGGTTGTTAGGTTTCAGGTCGCGTTCACCTCCTTTCTCAGTGTCCCAACCCTGGGAGAGGCTGTCCTGGGAAGGTCAAGCAGCGGGAGGTCCCTGCCACTGTGCAGGGTTGTCCCAGAGTGATTCCTGCCCTGGGTGGAGGTCAGACGCGCTGGCCTGGTGTCTCCAAGGGTACAAGCTGATTCTGAGCCCCCACGTGCAGCCCAGAGCCCAGGGCCAGCAGTGCCTCCGGAGGCTGGCGGCTGCTCCCTCTCAGCTCAAAAGACAACCAGGCCCCGCCGGGTACACAGCACCATCCTCACCAGCCTAAGCCTCATCCACTCAACAGCAAAGGGCCCCGCACCTGGGTGCTGCCCCCATGCTGGCTGCACCCAGAGGAGGGGACCTACCAGTTTGAAGCGGAAAAATCCCTTCCAGCACCTTGTCCTTTTTGCAGGTATGAATGCCTCTGGCATTTGCTTTCTTAGAAGGAAAACCACAGCTGTGTGGACACTAAGCCTGCAAAGTGCTGGGATTTTAGGTAGATGTTCCTGGGAAGGTGCCCAGCCAGGAGGAAGCCAGCTCTGCCCAGCCCGTGGGACAAAGCCGCCAGCCCCAGAAGGGCTCTGGCCCGGCCCTGTCTGCTGTTCCCTTGTTTTCCGGTCCTTCTATGCATCCCGCTCAGGCTGCCCTCATCTCGCTCCGGCCTCCCATTCTCCCTGCCACACTGTCTCCCTTCAGGGGTCATCCTCACCCGCCATGTGCTTTCGCCTCCAGGCCTGGTGCCTATGTCTCTGCGTGGATAAGAGGACCAGGAGGAACTTGTGGATAACAGAGTCCAGCCTGTAAGGAAGATACCCGCCCACGTGGCCCTCACTTACTCTGGGATTCATGCCCGGTGTCAGCTCTGCACCAGCACTGATTAGTCACTGTGAGAACACAGTACCCAACACAGATGTGCCTCTGGGACAGGGAAGGAGGGGAGGAGATGAGAGGCAGACGACAGGGACCGTCCCCGGAGGGGCGGGCACAGAGCCGTCCACCAGGAAGCCACCACCAACCTGGGAGGCAGGGCCCAGCTTGCATGGCCCAGACACACGTTTGTGCAGCCCTTCCGCACCGGGTGACCCTCTGGTCCCCATGGGCAGCAAAGACGCTTTGTGATCAGGACCTGCCTCCAAGCAGTTTATATAATGCAAGATGGTATTAATCAAATCCTAATTATATGGCACATGTCTTCCATATAATTTGGACACTTTTGGCAGAAGGTGTATTCTAGAAACATGAAAATCAGAAAGCCAAGCAACCATTGATCCGTTAATTCAAGAGCTGATTCTATAAACTTTTTTTTCCAGATTTCCTTCCCTCAAGATATTACCAGTGCAGGGCCCCCAGCCTCTTTTCCAATTTCTGTGTTTCACTAACAGTTTCAGATTTGAGATCCTGTGGGGTGTGACCTGACATCAGCGTGTCCCAATGTGGAGACGTGTAAGACAGCTGGGGAGAAAGCTGATGGTCAGGAAGTGTGTGGCCCCAACATCGCCATGTCTATAGGATGTGACAGGCAGGGAAGGGCCGAGAATGTCTAGGCCTCCCCTTCTGGCTGTGACACGGGAAGCTTTCCCTCCCATGTGCCAGAGCACGAGAGGTGGGCACCGTCGGCAGTACCTCGTCGGAGCTCTGTGGCTGCTCCCGCTCTGCCAGGCACCCACTCCGTCCTGGCCTCTATCGTCTGCCTCGGTGGCATTCAGGTAAGGGTGGTGGGCTCTCAAGAGCCTCCAGAACTCAGGGACGGTGGGACAGACCTCAGCACGTGGCTACCTCCCACCAAACACTCCGCATGCCAGAAGTCCTCTTCTATTTCCTAAGCCATATTAAGGCTTCCTTGGGCTCTTCAGAGAGCATAACGTACCTTCCTTGAATGGCCATGCACATCAGAGGGAAATAAAGCCAGAAATGAGAGCAAAATCATCAGGAGTGGCTGTGGGCGTGGGCGCTCCGGCTGTGGCTGGGGTTTTGTATAATTACTTTTGTTTCATTGTAGCATTTAATTGAGTCTGAAAAAAATCCTCATTAAGGGAAAAGAAAGCTGAAAAGGGAATTGAGAGCAGTAAGAAAGAGACCATCCAGGCTGGCGGGGAGATGGCCTCCCAGCACGACGGGGCTGTGCTAACTGACTGATGACGCAGGCACAGGAGCAAGGGGCTGGCCCGCTGAGAACTCCCAAAGTGGGTGCCACCAAGATGGGTGACAGCCAGCTAGAGGAGGGGGTGGGCGAGTGCGCGCGTGTGAGAGACAGACGGACGGACAGAGACGGAGAGAGGCGGATTTCAGGCAAGTTGCCCAAATACCTAAAAAGTCTGGAGACTAACGCAGCATCTCTGCCCCCTCTTGGCATTGCAAGAGCCTTACAACACTGCCCTTGCTGCCTGAGAGGCAGGGGCCTGCCCGCCCGGAGTGGGTGTGCCCAGCTGCCTTCGGGCAGCCCAGGGCTCTGCAGCGAGGCGTCACACATGCCGGGCTGACCAGACGCCGTCAGAGGCCTTGGGCAGCCCACCCCCCGACAAAAGCAGCTTCCTGCAAATTTCCCAGTTAAAAGTCTCCAGCCACAGAGAGAGGTGTTTGTTGTCTTTTTTGAAAAAAAAAAAAAAAAAAAGAACGGGTGAATTAGGGCAATCGGTCAGGGCGCCTGGAGAAGCTGCAGATTAGCGGCCAGTACGGTTCTAATGAAAATCTGCGTGAGCCAGGGCGGCCCGGGACTAGAAAATCAAACCCAGTCTTCCTTTCTTCTGGAGGTGTGGGCAGGAACGCTGCCCTCTGCTGGCCAGCCGAGGCCGGCGGGTGGGCACTGACGCCGGAACTGGCAGGTCTCTGGCGACCAGGAGACGCTCACAGTGCATAATGTGCAGACCGCACGTGCTGACAAGCGCCTCGCCAGGTAAAAGCTCCCTTTAACTCCTGGCTTGTTGCTCGCCAGTTTCCTTTTCAAACCCCCATTTCATTCTACTCTCGGCACCACGGATAACATATTTAGTGGCAGGAAAAGGCAGCAGATGAAGTGGGAATAAAGAAGATTGTCTGTATTTAGAATGAATTCATGTATTTCCACATACAGATTTATCAGGCACGTTATTTATGTTTTTTGCAGTTTTCCATGGCCTAGATTTCTCAGAGTGATTGGTTTTCTCCAACATACAGCCGCTCGGGTGTAGGGCACAGGCCCTTAGGAACAGTCAGAACCCACAGGCCGTTGTGGTGGGGGCGGACCTGGCCCCGTCTCGCCGTCTGCATTGTTTTGATCCGTGTCATGCCTCATTAGGAGATGACAATCTGCAATACTGATATTACTCGGCAGATGGAATCTCCAAATGCTGAACATAATGTTGAAATTGCTGTACGTTGCCCAGGCCCCGTGGTATTGTGGGAAGAGCCGTGAACCTAGAATCAAGGCACTAAGCCAGGCTCTGCCCCCTCCCATCCTGTGATTCTGGGTTAACACCTTGGCTCCTTGCTAAAGTCTCTACTCCACCACTCCTCAAAGTGGAGTCCCGTCGGGCCTCCAGCATGTCCCCTGAGCAGATGTCCTCTGTAAAATGGGTCTCAGAAGCACACCCACAGGTCGGTAGGCTTTCAGTAGGAAGCTCACAAAGTCTGGCAGACGAAATGCTCAGTCACTGGCGGGACATGCACCAGGCTGGAACCGCCTGCCCTGTCCACTGGGCTTCAGAGATGCTGCAGGTCAGGGGACCTTGGGACCAAAGGCAGGGCTGCCTGTGGACATTGTTATGCCAGCAGCACAAGACAGAAGAACGAGACTGGGAGAAGGATGCGCTCAGGGCACCCGAGCGAGGGTCGGGGAGAGGAGCCCTGGAATGTTCCAGCACAGTGTCGGGAGGACCCAGGGCACATGGCTGAGCTGGGCTCTCATACCTCCCCTCTGAGCCCCAAAGGCTCAACTTTGAAAAATCACTAAGGGGCTGTCCACTCTGCAGGACTTATGTCCCCTCTCCCCACTGACTCTCAGGGCGAGGTGGGAACTTGTACCAGCTCCATTTATGGATGATACATCCATTATAATCATACGAGGTCATCTTGGCAGGAAGACATTGGAAGAAGAGGGCAAGAAAGGTAAATAAAGCCCTGAATTTGCAGAAAATGACAGACATCACGCGCCCACTCAGAGCCGTCCCACCAGTGCCATGGCCCCCTGGCCAGCCTGCGCATTGAAGGCTGACATCACTCTTGCCAGTGTTTCATTGAGAAGCTGGTTTTGATTGGCCCGGTGCCCCTTCATCTCCATTTGCATGCCAGCACTGTCTGCCTTACAGTATATTTTCATTGCACTCCAGAAATTGGACCTCAAATCACGGGCTTTTAGAACATTCAAACCCATAATGGTACAGATCCGTGCAGCATATCTTGTGGGACTCCCACTCACCAGTCGTGTGAACTCGATGTGAATCAATCTGGGTGTGGAAGCTTGGGCTCTTCATCTGTATGGTGGGAGAATAACATCGCCTTGTACAGTCATTGAAAATCACTCAGGACGGGTGGTGGTGAGGACTGCCAGTCATTCCTTAAGCATCAGCAAGTCGTAGCTGTTGGCACTCGTGCCCCTGCTGTAGAGAGCGCTGTACATCAGTGAAAAACAGTTTCTCTTCTCTGACACAGAGCAGGTGCCAGCATCTCTCAGGCACACCTCCACCACCCAGCAGCACAGGAGAAACAGGACTTGGGACAGTGCGTAGTCGGCCGACACTCCAGTGGTGCCTGCATAACGCACAGCGAATGTGTAATAAGGTGGAGAGCACCTCACAAACCAGGAGCAGCCTGGACTTCAGCAGCACGCTGCCCGTGAGAGTCACGGCTCAGGCAGATCTGCGTGTATGTCGCTCTGATGTACTGATTTGTTGTGAGAACAGTGAGCAGAGGGAGGGCAGGTGCAGAAGTTGGTGGTGTCTGCTGACCTCGATGCCCACTGGGTCTTCCGGGAAGAGGACAGCCGGGACTCAGTGCCTCCTCCCTTCGCCTTCCCCAGGCGGGTGTTGGGCAGCAGTCGCCGGGGTGGTGGCTGTGGGGTAGAAGAGCCAGGTGGGGGCAGCAGGGTCCCGGTTGGCCTTCCAGGAGGGCAGCCAAGTAAACAAAGTGCTCTGGCAGAACCGGGGTTTCTTCCTCCAGGCACAGCCCAGAGCCCCTCCTTCTGTCTCCTGTCCCCTCCTGTCCTGCCATCACTGTGCTCCACCATGGGCTGGAGCCTGGAGCTTTCTCAGCACTGGATGTCAGCACGGGGGGGCCTGGATGCCTGCTCTGGCGGGACCCAACCCCGACATGCATCATGCCCAGTGCCAAGTGGAAGACGGAGACACTGCCCGGGTCTCTGTGACTTCATACTTTGCAGGCACCTTTCCACACTTGGTGTGGCTCAGGTTTCTCCCATGCGAGCAAGCACCAGGCTCTGCTCTTTCCGTGTCACAGGTGAGGACGCCGAGGCAGGAGGGCTTGAGTGACTTGTTTGGGGCCTGCTAGTCTCTGCCCTGGATGGGCTGTACCCATGCCCACGGCCCTCAAGGCGCTGTGTCCCACCAAGGGACAGCTCCTGCCAGCAGGCTGGGGTGCATGGGGTCAGTAGGAGCGGGTCTGCAGTGCACGGTGCATTCCCAGACACCCGAGTCTTCCCAGGTGCAGTCACGCCCAGTGGTGAGACCAGTCCAGTGAGGCAGGGTGGTGTGGAAAGGGACAGGAACGTTAATGAAAGGGGGCAATAGGGTGGAGGCTAGAAAGTACCAGAACAGGTAAGAAATGACCCAAATGGGAGTGTTTCTCAGGCCTCTGGTCCAGGGTGTACGTATGCAATGTAGGCCATGGTCAAAACCAATGATAGCCACTCATGCCATCACGGAGAAAGAGCCCGCCCGAAGGGGGCTGGTCCGCAGGAGGGCAGCCTCACTCCGAGGGCAGCAGGGCTGCAGCCCACCACGACGTGGACACGGTGTCAGGTTCTTTCAGCCGGGATGGCCTGTCAGACTGGGCCTGCTCTGCCAGCTGCCTGCCCCTGCACACTGCTTCCCTGGGACAGCCCGACCCAGTGCCACAGGTCTGAGCAGCGGGGCCGGTGGAAGGGTGACTGCCCGAGTGAGCGGAAGGTGACTGCTCTTCCTTCCCACACGTGCATGTGCTTCACACCCACTGGGCCTACTGGCTACAGAGGGCAGCACACGCAGGGCGAGGCTGCAGTGGCACCACTGTGCTTCTGGAAGCTTCTCGTCTCTTCTCGCCCTCTGCCAGCTCGTGTTAGAATGGCCAAAGTAGGAAGGCAGAACGCACTGCACTGGGCAGCGTGCCACTTCCATGTCATGACAGTATTTGGAGGTCTGGTACATGACCCTGTTTGCACTCCTGCTTGGGGAGGTGGGGAGGGGCCCGCAAGGGGCCGAGCAGTTTGCTGCAGTGGTGGGAGGGCCAGTGGTTAGAAGAGGCAGGGGTCGCCGTTGCTCCTGAAGGTGGGAGACGTGGCATGTGAGGGCTGATGGAAGCCGTCCAGCAGGGAGAAATTGATGGTGCGAGTGGAAGCGGGTTATTGCAGGGGTGGTGACCCTGAGCAGAGTCAGGCACAGGTGGGGGATGGTGCCAGCTGGAAATGGGCAGTTCGTCCATGGCAGCCGGAGGAAGGCGGCACAGACATGGAGAGCTGGTGGGAGCTGGCAGGGGCCTCCTTGGTTGCTGAGACCAGAAGGCCAGGCCAGGGAGGTTTGGGGAGAGCACACATGGGGGGCGTTACATGGGAAGGAGGGAGGAGTGGGTTAGAAAAGGCTGTAGGGAAGGACCTGGACGCACCTGGACACACCTGGGGCTAAAGGTCACGGATCCGAAGTGAAACCCGACGGCAGGGCCATTTCCCTAAGCCAGCGGCAGCCAAGCTGTGCAGGCCTGAGGCCAGAGCTGGGATTTAACCAGGGTGGGTTTGCCAGAAAGCACAAGCAGGAGGGATAGGCCGAAGGGCCGAGTGGGCAGGCAGGGACCCAGCAGAGGGCGGCAGGGGACTCAGGCAGGAGACGGGAAGCTGGACGGCAGGGATGAGGGGGGTCAGGCTGCTACTGACCGGGCAGGCAGAGGAGCAAGGGGCCCCGGAGTTGGCCTGGGTCGGGGGCTGGGGGCTGGAGAAGGGGTCAGGAGGAAAGGCAGTGCAGGAGGAGGTGCTGAGGTGCCGAGAGACCAACTCCGTGGATGCAGAATTGCTGAAAGTTAGTGTGAAAGGGGGAATGGCGCTCGGCGCTGACGCCCGCAGGAATCCTGGCTGACTGGGGGCAGCACCAAGGCAGTGCAGTCCGGGCCTCCGTCGGGATCCTGGGAGGAAGGGGACAGTGGGAGGGAAGCCACTAGAAAATGAGCCAGCCACCAGGAGACCCCGGAGCCTGGCGGGTCGGCAGTCTGAGGAAGCCGAGAAAGCGGTGCCGGGGCGGATGGCAAACTGGGTGCTCAGAGAGACCTTTGGGGCTACTGACGGAGCCCCAGCTCTGAGAGGGCCTCAGGAGGGGCATGAGGACTGTGGCTGCCCCCTGCCCCCTCCTCCTGCAGGCAGCGGCTGCACCTGCTCCCGGACTCGGGGTCCCTGCGACCTAAGGCTTTGGTGGGGACCTTACTGACCCGGGAATGCTTCCCACTGCCCCCAGGCAGGGCCCCTGGCACCTACAGAATGGTGGCGTCCGCTGGGCCTGCCCTTGTACACCCATCCCCCTGACCTGTCTGCCAGCAGACCCGCTCCTCCCCGGCCCGTGCACAGCTCCTCCACAGCGGCACCGTTGCCCAAGGACCAGTGAGCTGCAGGCATTGCAGGGATGCCTGGGTGAGGGCAGCTCGGTGCCTGGCTCAGTAAAACCCTTGTAACGGTGGCTGTCCAGGATGTCTGGGAGCCGCTGCACCAGCGCTGTTGTACTCACGCTTCTGTTTGCTTTTTGAAAATGTTTGTTGAGTGCTTCCTCCCTGCACAGCACTTAGGAAGGATGACGCATGGGACTCTGCTGCTCAGGGGCTGTCCCAGGACCCGGGTGGCGCAGCCTGGGCCTGAAAGCCGGCGGAGTCTGTGGGCCCGCAGGTGAGTCTCAGGTTCTGTCAGGCACCAAGCGAGAGGCAAGGGACTGATGCGGCCCCAGTGAACGGGACTTCCACCTTTGCTTCTGATCACCCCAGTTTAGTTCAATTCAAGCCATTTATGGGGTGCCTGCTGTGTGCCGTGCACGGGGCTGGGCGGTATCTAGGAGACAGGGAGAAGGAACGGATTGGGAAGAGGGAGTAAATCTTACATAACCTTCTTCTAAACACCAGTAGAACTGAAATGTAGTCCTTAATCGTTGCATTGCCAGTTACATAACAGGAATAAGTGGGTGGTTTGTGCAACTTGTGCCATTTAGTGACCAAATGTAAAATTATACACTGGTATACAAAGGTGGCCCCTGGGCCCCCTCCAGGTCTATTATTTACTTGAAAGCAGGCACCACTGTCTGTGCCAGGGATGGGACTGAGTGTGTAAGACCCAGTGGGTGTTCGCTAGTTTGCCAGGATGCCCCATGTTACATGCATAGAGTCGCCCCCTCGGGCAGCAGATGGCAACCACCTCAGCTGTGTTCAGGGTGGGTGGATGTCCCCCAGCATCACCATCGACTCTGTGGCACATAAGCACAGGCTGTGTACGAGGCAGAGCTGTCCAGCCCAGGTCTGTGGTCTGGGTGGGGGCAGAAAGAGGCACGGTGCCCATCTGGTCACGTCCCCTTTAGCCTAGGGCACAGAGGGAGCTGCGTCCATGGAGGCTGTGGCAACAGTCCCAGGACATGCAGAGGGCAGAGTGGTGGGTCGGCGTGGGCTGTCAGGACCGGTGTGCCCTGAGCTCAGGGTCTGCCTTGTTTTGCCCTCGTCCGCCCGCATGCCAGGGCTGGCATGGTGATGTCCTGAGGCTGCACCTGGCGGCGGGGACCCCCAGCACCTCCCACTCATCAGAATTCTTGAGCTGTTTGCCCAGAGTCAGGACGTACCTGTACACGTCAGCGGCAGACTATTGTTCTTTGAGCAATAGAACCAAGAATAACTAATATTTTGATTCAGTTGAGTATGAAAACTGTTCAGGTACTGTTTATAATTTACAGTTAATTAAACTTCCTCTTTAAAAAAAAAAGCAGAAACCTAAGACCTCATTTCCTGTCTGATACACATTGTTTTTGATACCTGTTATTTTTTAAATGTTTTCACTGATATTAAGAAATAATTATGCAGAATATCTCAAGTTGATCAAGGTGACTGTGCTGTTAGTATTTTCAGTGAAAATATGTATTACATAATGAGCTTTTCTGCAGTGCCTCATAAGAGGAAATATTATTTTCATCACATAATTTTGGAGGTAAAGCCAATGCATAAAAGAAATGTTACATATAATTTCAAGGCTATAATACTGCTTTGTGATGAAAAACTGTAACTTTCATGAGAGGACAAAGTAGAGTTGGCACTTTTTTTTTTTTTTTTTTTTTTTTTTTGAGAGGGCATCTCTCATATTTATTGATCAAATGGTTGTTAACAACAATAAAATTCAGTATAGGGGGGTCAATGCTCAATGTACAATCATTAATCCATCTCAAGCCTAAATCTCGTCAGTCTCCAATCTTCTGAAGCATAACGAACAAGTTCTTACATGGTGAACGAATTCTTACAGAGTGAATAAATTCTTACATGGTGAACAGTACAAGGGCAGTCATCACAGAAACTTTCGGTTTTGATCATGCAATATGACCTATAAACCATCAGGTCAAATATGAATATTCATTTGATTTTTGTACTTGATTTATATGTTGATCCCACATTTCTCCTATTATTATTATTATTTTTATTTTTAATAAAATGCTGAAGTGGTAGGTAGATGCAAGATAAAGGTAGAAAACATAGTTTAGTGCTGTAAGAAGGCAAATGTAGATGATCAGATGATCAGGTGTGTGCCTATGGACTAAGTATTAATCCAGGCTAGACAAGGGCAGCAAGACATCCATGGATGCAGAAGATTTCTCTCAAAGCAGGGGGGGTGAGGTTCTGAGCCTCACCTCTGTTGATCCCCAAATTCTCACCTGATGGCCCCCCTGCGACTGTGCCTGTCTTAGGTTGTTCCTCCCTTGAGGAATCTTACCCGTCTCTGGCTAACCAGTCATCTTCCGGGGCCATACAGGGAAATGTAAAGTTGGTAAGTGAGAGAGAAGCCATATTGTTTGCAAAGGTTAGCTTTTTACTTCTTTGCAGATTTATGCCCTGTGGCTTCTATGCCCAGCACTTGTCTCGAGGTATCTTTACCACCTGGAGGAATTATGATACTCGGTAAATTCGATATGAGGCACGAATTCTATTTAAAGTTTGTAATTAGGAAGGAAGAAGAAAAGCTATAGATGTAGCATATGAAGGAAACTTGGGAGGATTGATTATTTCTTTGACATATCTTCTTGTATAGTACCTTAAGTATGTATAGGTTTTAAACTACTAACTAATTTGCACACACATATTAACATAATAGGAATACGGTGACATAAACAAAGCAAATCTATAATTACCAGCCATCTCCAGTGAAGCCAAGAAAACCATTTAGGCACCCTAGGCATTTGTGAAGATTTATCTATGATATGATGGATATTTTCCAACTGTACTTGAACCATCAGACAAATTAAAGCAGCCCATTTCTGGGGTCTGTTCACATCCCATATGTTCTTTTAACCATAGATAGTCTATAGTCATGAGATTTTGGGGTGCTACAACTTGCACCCCTCCCAACTCCTGGTTGAGTTCCAACAGTACAGATCCAGTCAAATTCGTTGTCTCACTGTATGCACATGCCAGCCTAGACATCTCCCTCCTCCTTCTTATGGCAAGTCCAGGAGATGGTGGGCTGGATGCAGCCACAACCGCAGCATCGTCTGGATCCCTGTGGAGGCTTTTTGATGATCATCCCCCGGCACGAGTCCTCCAGAGAGTGCTGATGCCGGAAGCTCCTCCTCATATCGTATCTTAGTTCATTTTCTGGGTATCCAAGCTAGGCCTTGATCTTCTGCGTAGAAACAAACAGACCCTTTGCCCACACTTTGACATGCCCTCTATACCACTGTGCAGAACTCATTGGAGGTCAGCACACAGTAACTGCTTTTTTTTTTTTTTTTTTAATTAAGAGAAAGGAATATTATCAGAAAAGAGTACCTCCATAGCTGATCATCTGACACCCTTTAAGTGATCAACATTAAGGATATTTAAAGCATGCGTTGATCTTTGATTTACCAATAGTTTTATCCTGTTAAGGAGTAATCCCCCTTTTCTTTCTTTCTTTCTTTTTTTTTTTTTTAAATTTTTAATCTACACTTACCTGAAGAATACTATGTTTACTATGCTCTCCCCTATATCAGGTCCCCCCTAACAACCACATTACGGTTACTGTCCATCAGCTTAGCAAAATGTTGTAGAGTCACTACCTGTCCTCTCTGTGTTGTGCAGCCCACCCTCCCCTTTCTCCCTCCCCCCCATGCATGCTAATCTTAATACCCCCCTTCTTCTTCCCCCCCCTTATCCCTCCCTGCCCACCCATCCTCCCCAGTTCCTTTCCCTTTGGTACCTGTTAGTCCATTTTTGGGTTCTGTAATTCTGCTGCTGTTTTGTTCCTTCAGTTTTTCCTTTGTTCCTATACTCCTCAGATGAGTGAAATCATTTGGTATTTCTCTTTCTCCGCTTGGCTTATTTCACTGAGCATAATACTCTCCAGCTCCATCCATGTTGCTGCAAATGGTTGGATTTTTCCACTTCTTATGGCTGAGTAGTATTCCATTGTGTATATGTACCACATCTTCTTTATCCATTCATCTACAGATGGACATTTAGGTTGCTTCCAATTCTTGGCTATTGTAAATAGTGCTGCGATAAACATAGGAGTGCATCTGTCTTTCTCAAACTTGATTGCTGCGTTCTTAGGGTAAATTCCTAGGAGTGGAATTCCTGGGTCAAATGGTAGGTCTGTTTTGAGCATTTTGATGCACCTCCATACTGCTTTCCACAATGGTTGAACTAATTTACATTCCCACCAGCAGTGTAGGAGGGTTCCCCTTTCTCCACAGCCTCGCCAACATTTGTTGTTGTTTGTCTTTTGGATGGCAGCTATCCTTACTGGTGTGAGGTGATACCTCATTGTAGTTTTAATTTGCATTTCTCTGATAATTAGCGATGTGGAGCATCTTTTCATGTGTCTCTTGGCCATCTGTATTTCTTCTTTGGAGAACTGTCTGTTCAGTTCCTCTGCCCATTTTTTAATTGGGTTATTTGTTTTTTGTTTGTTGAGGCGTGTGAGCTCTTTATATATTCTGGACGTCAAGCCTTTATCAGATCTGTCATTTTCAAATATATTCTCCCATACTGTAGGGTTCCTTTTTGTTCTATTGATGGTGTCTTTCGCTGTACAGAAGCTTTTCAGCTTAATGTAGTCCCACTTGCTCATTTTTGCTGTTGTTTTCCTTGCCCGGGGAGATATGTTCAAGAAGAGATCACTCATGTTTATGTCTAAGAGGTTTTTGCCTATGTTTTTTTCCAAGAGTTTAATGGTTTCATGACTTACATTCAGGTCTTTGATCCATTTTGAGTTTACCTTTGTATATGGGGTTAGACAATGGTCCAGTTTCATTCTCCTACATGTAGCTGTCCAGTTTTGCCAGCACCATCTGTTGAAGAGACTGTCATTTTGCCATTGTATGTCCATGGCTCCTTTATCAAATATTAATTGACCATATATGTTTGGGTTAATTTCTGGGGTCTCTAATCTGTTCCACTGGTCTGTGGCTCTGTTCTTGTGCCAGTACCAAATTGTCTTGATTACTATGGCTTTGTAGTAGAGCTTGAAGTTGGGGAGTGAGATCCCCCCTACTTTATTCTTCTTTTTCAGGATTGCTTTGGCTATTCGGGGTCTTTGGTGTTTCCATATGAATTTTTGAATTATTTGTTCCAATTCATTGAAGAATGTTGCTGGTAATTTGAGAGGGATTGCATCAAATTTGTATATTGCTTTCGGCAGGATGGCCATTTTGACGATATTAATTCTTCCTAGCCATGAGCATGGGATGAGTTTCCATTTATTAGTGTCCCCTTTAATTTCTCTTAAGAGTGACTTGTAGTTTTCAGAGTATAAGTCTTTCACTTCCTTGGTTAGGTTTATTCCTAGGTATTTTATTCTTTTTGATGCAATGGTGAATGGAATTGTTTTCCTGATTTCTCTTTCTATTGATTCGTTGTTAGTGTATAGGAAAGCTACAGATTTCTGTGTGTTGATTTTGTATCCTGCAACTTTGCTGTATTCCGATATCAGTTCTAGTAGTTTTGGAGTGGAGTCTTTAGGGTTTTTTATGTACAGTATCATATCATCTGCAAATAGTGACAGTTTAACTTCTTCTTTACCAATCTGGATTCCTTGTATTTCTTTGTTTTGTCTGATTGCCGTGGCTAGGACCTCCAGTACTATGTTAAATAACAGTGGGGAGAGTGGGCATCCCTGTCTGGTTCCCGATCTCAGTGGAAATGCTTTCAGCTTCTCGCTGTTCAGTATAATGCTGGCTGTGGGTTTATCATATATGGCCTTTATTATGTTGAGGTACTTGCCCTCTATTCCCATTTTGCTGAGAGTTTTTATCATGAATGGATGTTGAATTTTGTCAAATGCTTTTTCAGCATCTATGGAGATGATCATGTGGTTTTTGTCTTTCTTTTTGTTGATGTGGTGGATGTTGTTGATGGATTTTCGAATGTTGTACCATCCTTGCATCCCTGGGATGAACCCCACTTGGTCATGGTGTATGATCCTTTTGATATACTGTTGAATTCTGTTTGCTAATATTTTATTGAGTATTTTTGCATCTACGTTCATCAGGGATATTGGTCTGTAATTTTCTTTTTTGGTGGGGTCTTTGCCTGGTTTTGGTATTAGGGTGATATTGGCTTCATAGAATGAGTTTGGGAGTATTCCCTCTTCTTCTATTTTGTGGAACACTTTAAGGAGAATGGGTATTATGTCTTCTCTGTGTGTCTGATAAAATTCCGA
Organism: Manis javanica; assembly: GCF_040802235.1. Lineage (NCBI taxonomy): Eukaryota > Metazoa > Chordata > Mammalia > Pholidota > Manidae > Manis > Manis javanica. Next base: position 2,765,276 of record NC_133161.1, on the reverse strand, counting down.
GGTAAATCCGTCCGGCCCCGGGGTTTTGTTCTTGGGTAGTTTTTTGATTACTGTTTCAATTTCTTTGCTTGTAATTGGTTTGTTTAACTTTTGTGTTTCTTCCTTGGTCAGTCTTGGGAGGTTGTATTTTTCTAGGAAGTTGTCCATTTCTTCTAGGTTTTCCAGCTTGTTGGCATATAGGTTTTCATAGTAGTCTTTAATAATTCTTTGTATTTCTGTGGAGTCTGTCGTGATTTTTCCATTCTCATTTCTGATTATGTTGATTTGTGTTGACTCTCTTTTTCTCTTAATAAGTTGGGCTAGAGGCTTATCTATTTTGTTTATTTTCTCAAAGAACCAGCTCTTGGTTTCGTTGATTTTTGCTATTGTTTTATTCTTCTCAATTTTGTTTATTTCTTCTCTGATCTTTATTATGTCCCTCCTTCTGCTGACTTTAGGCCTCATTTGTTCTTCTTTTTCCAGTTTTAATAATTGTGATGTTAGACTATTCATTTGGGATTGTTCTTCCTTCTTCAAGTGTGCCTGGATTGCTATATACTTTCCTCTTAAGACTGCTTTCGCTGCATCCCACAGAAGTTGGGGCTTAGTGTTGTTGTTGTCATTTGTTTCTATATATTCCTTGATCTCTATTTTGATTTGTTCATTGATCCATTGATTATTTAGTAGCATGTTGTTAAGCCTCCATGTGTTTGTGAGCCTTTTTGTTTTCTTTGTAGAATTTATTTCTACTTTCATACCTTTGTGGTCTGAAAAATTGGTTGGTAGAATTTCAATATTGTGGAATTTACTGAGGCTCTTTTTGTGAGCTAGTATGTGGTCTATTCTGGAGAATGTTCCATGTGCACTTGAGAAGAATGTATATCCTGTTGCTTTTGGATGTAAAGTTCTATAGATGTCTATTAGGTCCATCTGTTCTAGTGTGTTGTTCAGTGCCTGTGTGTCTTTACTTATTTTCTGCCCGGTGGATCTATCCTTTGGGGTGAGTGGTGTGTTGAAGTCTCCTACAATGAATGCATTGCAGTCTATTTCCCTCTTTAGTTCTGTTAGTATTTGCTTCACATATGCTGGTGCTCCTGTATTGGGTGCATATATATTTAGAATGGTTATATCCTCTTGTTGGACTAAGCCCTTTATCATTATGTAGTGGCCTTCTTTATCTCTTGTTACTTTCTTTGTTTTGAAGTCTATTTTGTCTGATATTAGTACTGCAACCCCTGCTTTCTTCTCACTGTTGTTTGCCTGAAATATGTTTTTCCATCCCTTGACTTTTAGTCTATGCTTATCTTTGGGTTTAAGGTGAGTTTCTTGTAAGCAGCATATAGATGGGTCTTGCTTTTTTATCCATTCTATTACTCTATGTCTTTTGATTGGTGCATTAAGTCCATTTACATTTAGGGTGACTATTGAAAGATATGTACTTATTGCCATTGCAGGCTTTAGATTCGTGGTTACCAAAGGTTCAAGGTTAGCTTCTTTAGTATCTTACTGCCTAACTTAGCTCGCTTATTGAGCTGTTATATACACTGTCTGGAGAGTCTTTTCTTCTCTCCCTTCTTATTCCTCCTCCTCCCTTCTTCATATGTTGTGTGTTTTGTTCTGTGCTCTTTTTAGGGGTGCTCCCATCTAGAGCAGTCCCTGTAGGATGCCCTGTAGAGGTGGTTTGTGGGAAGCAAATTCCCTCAGCTTTTGCTTGTCTGGGAATTGTTTGATCCCACCATCATATTTAAATGATAGTCGTGCTGGATACAGTATCCTTGGTTCAAGGCCCTTCTGTTTCATTGCATTAAGTATATCATGCCATTCTCTTCTGGCCTGTAGGGTTTCTGTTGAGAAGTCTGATGTTAGCCTGATTGGTTTTCCTTTATAGGTGACCTTTTTCTCTCTAGCTGCCTTTAAAACTCTTTCCTTGTCCTTGATCCTTGCCATTTTAATTATTATGTGTCTTGGTGTTGTCCTCCTTGGATCCTTTCTGTTGGGGGTTCTGTATAATTCCATGGTCTGTTCGATTATTTCCTCCCCCAGTTTGGGGAAGTTTTCAGCAATTATTTCTTCAAAGACACTTTCTATCCCTTTTCCTCTTTCTTCCTCTTCTGGTATCCCTATAATACGAATGTTTTTCCTTTTGTATTGGTCACATATTTCTCTTAGTGTTGTTTCATTCCTGGAGATCCTTTTATCTCTCTCTATGTCAGCTTCTATACGTTCCTGTTCTCTGGCTTCTATTCCTTCAATGGCCTCTTGCATCTTATCCATTCTGCTTATAAATCCTTCCAGGGATTGTTTCACTTCTGTGATCTCTTTCCTGACATCTGTGATCTCCTTCCGGACTTCATCCCACTGCTCTTGCATTTTTCTCTGCATCTCATCCCACTGCTCTTGCATTTTTCTCTGCATCTCATCCCATTGCTCTTGCATTTTTTTCTGCATCTCTGTCAGCATGTTCATGATTTTTATTTTGAATTCTTTTTCAGGAGGACTAGTTAGGTCTGTCTCCTTCTCAGGTGTTGTCTCTGTGATCTTTGTCTGCCTGTAGTTTTGCCTTTTCATGGTGATAGAGATAGTCTGCAGAGCTGGTACAAGTGACCGCTGGAAGAGCTTCCCTTCTTGTTGGTTTGTAGCCTTTTCCTGGGAGAATAGCGACCTCTAGTGGCTTGTGCTGGGCAGCTGTGCGCAGACAGGGCTTCTGCTTCCTGCCCAGTTGCTTTGGGGTTTATCTCCACTGTTGCTGTGGGCTTGGCCTGGCTGGGGCTGTTCCTCCAAAATGGTGGAGCCCCGTTAGAGGGGGAGCAGCCAGGAGACTATTTATCTCCGTAAGGGGCCTCTGTGCTCCCTGCTGCCCAGGGGGTTAGAGTGCCCAGAGATCCCCAGATTCCCTGCTTCTGGTCTAAGTGACCTGTCCTGCCCCTTTAAGATTTCCAAAAAGCACTCTCCAAACCAAAACAACAACAGCAACAATGAGAGAGGGAACAGAAAGGAAAAAAAAAAGAAAAAACACGCGATTTTTTTTTTTTTTTCCTCAGGTGCCGGTCCCAGGCACCCGCGCACTGGTCCTGCTGCCCTGTCTCCCTAGCACCAGGGTCCCTGTCCTTTCAAGGCTTCCAAAAAGCACCCACCCACCGGTCCCGCAGGGAAGGAACGCTCAATATTCTTGGTCCTCAGGCACTGGTCCCACGCACCCGCTCACCAGTCCCGCCGCCCTGCCTCCCTAGCACCGGGGTCCCTGTCCCTTCAAGGCTTCCAAAAAGCACTTGGCAAAAAGAGAGAAAAAAAAGGGGAAAAACGCGCGATTTCTTCCGTCCTCAGGTGCTGGTCTCAGGCACCCACCCACCGGTCCCACAGGGAAAAATGCGGGATATTCTTTGTCCTCAGGTGCCGGTCCCAGGCACCCGCTCACCAGTCCCGCCGCCCTGCCTCCCTAGCACCGGGGTCCCTGTCCCTTTTAGGCTTCCAAAAAGCACTCGCAGAAAAGAGAAAAAAAAAGGGGGAAAAACGCGCGATTTCCTCTGTCCTCAAGTGCCGGTCTCAGGCACCCGCCCACCGGTCCCACAGGGAAAAACGGGGGATATTCTTTGTCCTCAGGCGCCGGTCCCAGCCACCCGCTCACCAGTCCCGCCACCGTGCCTCCCTAGCACTGGGGTCCCCGTCCCTTCAAGGCTTCCAAAAAGCGCTTGCCAAAAAGAGAAAAAAAAAAAAGGGGAAAAACGCGCGACCTCCTCCATCCTCAGGCACCGGTCTCAGGCACCCGCCCCCAGGTCTCGCAGGGAGAAACGCGGGATATTCTTTGTCCTCCGGCGCCGTTCCCAGGCACCTCCTCACCGGTCCCGCCACCCTGCCTCCCCAGCAACGGGGGCCCGTCCCTCTAAGGCTTCCAAAAAGCGCTCGCCAAAAAAAAAAACTGCTCCGGTTTCTCTCCACCCACCGGGAGCCGGGGGGAGGGGCGCTCGGGTCCCGCCGGGCTGGGGCTTGTATCTTACCCCCTTCACAAGGCGCTGGGTTCTTGCAGGTGTGGATGTGGTCTGGATGTTGTCCTGTGTCCTGTGGTCTCTATTTTAGGAAGATTTTTCTTTGTTATATTTTCATAGCTCTATGTGTTTTTGGGAGGAGATTTCCACTGCTCTACTCACGCCGCCATCTTGGCTCCCCGAGTTGGCACTTTTAAGAAACACTTCGTAAATACAAACTGTGGCACATCTCTGTTGGTACTTAAGTCCCTATCCAATTAAAATTCCAATTTCAGGATCTCAATCATTTTTAACTTTCTTGTGAATATTAGCAGGATGATCGGCTTTGGCAAAATACCAGAAAGAAAACTCCAAGTGTCTAAGGAAATTCAAAATTATTACAGGGTTGATAATATATCTTACCTAAGACACTAAACCCATCATTGTAAAGATTATTAAATTAATATCAAAGAGTATGATGGTAGAGCATTATCTTTTTTTTAAATTGAGCACATTTGGGGAGCTAAATTTAAAAGAATCTCTGGCTAGTACCAGGGTACAAATGATGGGGCACTCGAGGGCTGCCTGGCCGCCTGGCCACTGGCCTGCAGGGGGCAGGATCTGAGGGGTGATTGGAGACCTACCCAGGGCCCCACCGGCCAAGGTCATTTTCATTTCATTTCCAGCAGCACGTGCTGATCCCAAATCTCAGGTAGACACAGGCTGTGGTGGGCGAGGGTGGGAGCAGCGCCGAGTAAGCGTCATCTGGTGCCCTGACCCCACAGACCCACTCCTCCACTTGCTGGCTGTGTGACTTCAGCAGATGACCTAAACTTCTCCCCCTTTAATTTCCTTAAGGGGGAAAATAAAGATAATAATAGTTTGTGCCTGAAATGGTGGTCCTGAGGATTGAATGAAAACCCGTTGAAATACACCCGTGCATACAGTTGCGCATAAGTGGTGCTGGAAGGGAAGGGTGGCCGGGCCGCCCAGACAGGCGCTAGCGGGGTTCCCAGGGCAGCGCTTTCTGCTCCAGACACACCAGACGAGGGACCCTGGCTTTCTTCACCGTTTTGTTTGGGTCATCTCCCCCCCCCCTCCCCCGTGTAACTCCTCGACAAGCCTTTTTACTGTGGGAAGGAGAGTGAGTGGTGAGGGCTTGGTGGGGCTGCAGATGCTTTCAAAGCCGACAGCCCTCTTGGCCCTAACCCCTGCTGTGTCCCCAGGGGCTGCTTCCTCCCAGCCAGGCAGCCATGATCCGCTAGGACCTGCAGGCGGCGTGAGCCGTCTTCCCATTTCCTGATCTCCACTAACAGGGACAACGTGGGTGATCAATAATGAGGTCTCCCCAGATCGCAGCGTTATTGCTACTGGTCACTGGGCTCGCCAAGCCCGAGGCCCCGTGGCGGCAGAGCCTCACTCTTGGCCACCACAGCAGAGCGGTGCTTCACTACTGGCCCTAGACACGTCTCTGTTTGAGCTCCTTCGGCTCCCCCTTGTGCCCCTGATGCTACCTCCAAAGCCCCCAGGCTAACATCAGCTCCACGATAATGACATGTTCTACAGCACTTACACATAAGCGTATTTACACGTAATAACTGCTCTGGCTCTTACAGCAGCCACCCACTGAGGTAGGTCCTGTCACCTCCATCGTACCATGGAGGACGCTGAGGTGCCAAGGGGCTGAGCCTCCTGCCTGAGGTCACACGGCCAGGGAGAGGCTGCAGCACAAACCGGATCTCCAGAGACTGCCCCAGACACCCTCCTGAGCACCGGCCCCTGACCCCCGCAGGGCAGGACGCTGCTCACACCGACAGAAAGCCGTCCAGCCCTCCCCGGTCCCGTCCGGAAGCCTCTGCCAGGGCTTCGCGCTCTGTGACACCTGGCTCAGGGCTGTGCTGCTCATCCAATAGTCAGGGCAGGTCACAGACGCTGGGCTGCGCGGCCCCCACTCCTCCCCACCCGTGCCCTGGGAGCCCACGCAGCTCTCTCCTGCCCTTTGGACATGAATGCCACCGCCCTGCGGGGATTTGGGGTGACAGCAGAAGTACCCCCCGTTGCTCAGGGCACGTCCAGCCTCTGTTTCTTGGGGTCCTCAATGATCTGTAAACAGACCCGTTGTTTTGCACCAAGAGCATCTGCCCGACCACCTGCGTGGAGGGTGTGGGAGGGCGCTGCTCTGCAGGGCTCGTGCTTCCAGGTCCCCGGAGAGATGTGCCCCCTTTCGCTGGTTAGATGCTCATGCAGAAGCCACATCCTGTGTGCTCTTTCACCCTCCAGAGCAGGCGCCACAGAGCTCGGGCAGCCCGTGGAGTCGGCCAGGTGGGGGGTGCTCTCTCTGCCTCCCCACTGAGTGAGCAAGCACCTGGGTGGCTGAATGAGTGGATCCGTGAGCACACTGACGGAAGAGAAGAGCTCTTACGGAGTGACCTGCCTGGGGTGGATACGGATTCACCTGAACAGAAGGCATCAGGCATAAGTTCCAAAAGATTCCTCCAGGGCCCACGGTAAAGATGACAAGGAAAGAGTGAGGAAAACCCAGAGGAAGTGGGTCACGGAGGGACAGGAGCCGGACGTGCTGGCTTGGGTTTCCTCTGCCCCCTGCATGTTTCTGTTCAAAATGTTCCTTACGTAAAGTTGAGCTCAGTGATCCTGATACAATGGCTGAAAATATCTATAAATGGGGCAGAACTTGGCAGGTAGCTCTTCCCTCCTCTCTGCACCAGGTGGGGCAACAGGAAGGCCAGCGCCAGGGCCATCGGAAGACCAGCTCACGCACATGCCCCATGGTGGATGCCGGCTGCCAGCTGAAGCCTGAGCCGTGTGGGCCAGAACACTACCTGCGGCCTCCCCATTCGGCCCAAGCTTCCCCACAGCACAGTGAGTGGTCTCAAGGGAAGGACCCCAAGCCGAGAGAGAGCCAGGGGGAAGCCATTCCACCTTAGTGACCCAGTCTTAGAAGTCCCACAGCATCACTTCCCCCACATTATGTTGGTTCAGGCTGCTGCAAAGACTGCTCCTGTTCAAGGAGAGTGCACATGGGCCTCCTTAAGAGGGCAGTGCCAGGTCCTAGGAGAGCATGTGGCACCTGGGCCAGTTTTGGGAAATTCAGTCTGCCACATTCAGCAAGGTATTGCACTCAGGAGAGTAATTTATACTAAGGTATGAATGACTTCCCAGAAAAAAAAAGAGCATGAATAACCCAAAATATTGTTAAGAGGTTTTTATGGGTTCAGTTTTAGAAGAAGCTTCTGATGTCATTTGTCTACTCCAGACCACTGTGGACCCTAAAGTCTTCCACAAAGTAGTCCATCCAGGTAGTTAAATTCATAGACCACGCCTGGCATTGTAGTCCACAAACTTGACGTTCACCGAGGCCTCAGGAAAAAAAGCAAAACAATAATTGGCTGAGCTTACAAGGCCTGGGAGTTTAGAACCCACAGGCCCAGCAACCCTCTTGTTTTAGGTGATGGTCTAGGCATCTCCGCAGCAAGTACAGATTCAGCACTGTCTTTTCTGCTTCTGGCGGTCTGTAGCTGCACATTCTGTTTCTAAGAAAACACAAGCTGCTCCCTGCATATTGTGTTCCTGATGGAAGATCCAGGCAGCAGGAAGCTCACACAGCATGGCTGTCCTGCCCCAGCAGTGAGCCAGAGCATCGAATGCGGGGAAAATCTCGGGTGGAGAAACGGCGGACGACTGATTTAAGAAGCAAAAGAGCCAGTGTGCTTAGTCTTGCCGGCCAGTCTGACCTCCGGCCGCGCGGAGTGTGTGGAGCGATAGAGCAGTGAGGCAGACGTGCACCTCCCCTCCACACGCCGAGCTGTGCACAGCCCCCTGATGTGTGCCAGGTGCGCCTCCCCTCCACACGCCGAGCTGTGCACAGCCCTCTGATGTGTGCCAGGTGCGCCTCCCCTCCACACGCCGAGCTGTGCACAGCCCTCTGATGTGTGCCAGGTGCGCCTCCCCTCCACACGCCGAGCTGTGCACAGCCCTCTGGTGTGTGCCAGGTGCGCCTCCCCTCCACACGCCGAGCTGTGCACAGCCCTCTGATGTGTGCCAGGTGCGCCTCCCCTCCACACGCCGAGCTGTGCACAGCCCCCTGATGTGTGCCAGGTGCGCCTCCCCTCCACACGCCGAGCTGTGCACAGCCCTCTGATGTGTGCCAGGTGTACCTCCCCTCCACACGCCGAGCTGTGCACAGCCCCCTGATGTGTGCCAGGTGTACCTCCCCTCCACACGCCGAGCTGTGCACAGCCCCCTGATGTGTGCCAGGTGCGCCTCCCCTCCACACGCTGAGCTGTGCACAGCCCCCTGATGTGTGCCAGGTGCGCCTCCCCTCCACACGCCGAGCTGTGCACAGCCCCCTGATGTGTGCCAGGTGCGCCTCCCCTCCACACGCCGAGCTGTGCACAGCCCCCTGATGTGTGCCAGGTGCGCCTCCCCTCCACACGCCGAGCTGTGCACAGCCCTCTGATGTGTGCCAGGTGTACCTCCCCTCCACACGCCGAGCTGTGCACAGCCCTCTGATGTGTGCCAGGTGTACCTCCCCTCCACACGCCGAGCTGTGTGCACAGCCCTCTGATGTGTGCCAGGTGCACCTCCCCTCCACACGCCGAGCTGTGCACAGCCCCCTGATGTGTGCCAGGTGCACCTCCCCTCCACACGCCGAGCTGTGCACAGCCCTCTGATGTGTGCCAGGTGTACCTCCCCTCCACACGCCGAGCTGTGCACAGCCCTCTGATGTGTGCCAGGTGCACCTCCCCTCCACACGCCGAGCTGTGTGCACAGCCCTCTGATGTGTGCCAGGTGCACCTCCCCTCCACACGCCGAGCTGTGCACAGCCCTCTGATGTGTGCCAGGTGTACCTCCCCTCCACACGATGAGCTGTGTGCACAGCCCTCTGATGTGTGCCAGGTGCACCTCCCCTCCACACGCCGAGCTGTGCACAGCCCTCTGATGTGTGCCAGGTGCACCTCCCCTCCACACGCCGAGCTGTGTGCACAGCCCTCTGATGTGTGCCAGGTGCACCTCCCCTCCACACGCCGAGCTGTGCACAGCCCCCTGATGTGTGCCAGGTGCACCTCCCCTCCACACGCCGAGCTGTGCACAGCCCTCTGATGTGTGCCAGGGTTTAGCCTGAGAGCTCCCGATAACTGGATCTTGCCTCCCAGCCTCACCTGTCTTCACCCATGAAAGTGCGGCCAGCACCGCCTTTAGGAGCGTCTTCTGCAGGAGCACCATGTTGGAAGAATTCTTTGAGAGCACAGTAGCAAGTTTTGGCTGCCCAAAGCACTCCGAATTCCTCTCCCTTCTCACGTGATACCCTAATCCACCTTGGGATTTCTTTTTAGCCAGACTTCAGTCCCACGTCAGCCTGTCCACCTGGCACCCTGGCTGCTGTATCCGAGAGGCATGTCAGTCTGCAGGCCTGGCCTCCCAGGACCTTTGGTAACTTCCACCCGCCCCCTCTACCCCACCCTTTCTCAGTCTACATGACCTTCTGTCAGCCCCTGTCTGGCATTTTCATCTGGCTTGGTGCCCGCTCCCTGGACAAATGAGATGAGGCCACTCTTGCTTAGAAGTCTCTCTTCCTTGCTAAAGAGCTGTCAGCATAAGATGCAGGGCACGTTCTCTCCTGGATGGGGGTCCTTTGCAGACCCCTGCAATGGCACCCTGCCTCCCATTTGTGGAGTGGTGCAGACCCTCAGCTCTGACTCTCCGGGTCTGCTGGAGAAGCCCTGTGACACTGAGGACTTGCTCGCCTGCTGTGGCCTCTCCAGTCCAGGCTGCAGTGTTTGTCACCTGCCCGGTCTGCAGAGCCCCACATTGGCACTCCACCCACAGGAGTGTGACCACACCCTTGCCCAAAGGCAGGACCTGGCTGGTACCCAGTGCCTTCTGTCGCGGCCCATGGGCAGGACTTGGCTCACATGCCCCCCCTAACTTACGGGAGGCTGGGAAGTGTCTTTATTCTGGAGGGCCACCTGCCCAGCTATGATCCATTAGTTCTCCCTGCTAGAAGAGGAAGGGAGTGTGGTGTTGGGGAACAGTTCGATTCCACCTCCCACACGAGCCTTCCTTACCTTTCTCCAAAAAGAAAGGCCCTCTGCGTCTCTGGCCCTACGGCCCTTTGCGGTTTCCGCACCGTCACTTACATTAGGATCCTTCGTGGCGTTCGTTGTTTCCTTTACTGTTAGCTTTAAACCTCATCTGCACCCCACCGCAGGGTTCAGCGTGTATTGGGTGCGCAGTCCTTGCGCAGTGAACTTAATTTATCTCCATCCAGGTCCTCAGGGGCCATTCCACCCCCAGGGCTGTTGGGAGTGCCCGAGGAGGGCGAAGATGAGTGAAAAGCTTGCCCGGCTGAGGGCTGTGGAGTAAAAGACGGTACCAGCTCCGCTCTGTGGAGTGGCATCCGGGCGTGGGAGGGGCCTCAGCGGTCTCCCTATCGGGCCTTGGGCAGACACGGTGAGATGCTCGCCAGGGCCTCTATGACCGACCCGGAGAGGAACCCGGGCCCGAGGATGGGGAGGGCGGAGGAGCAGGTGCGCTGACACGAGCACGCTGGGCCCCGAGCCTGGCGCCCGCCCGCAGCAGCCGCCGAGGGGCTCTCCTCCCTGCAGGCTGCGCGGAGAGCCTCGTGGTGGGCTTGGGCTCGCCGTGTGGGTGGCTAAGTCTGGGAGGACCGGTCTCCTAACAGGAGGGCTGTGCAGATTAAACGGGCTGCTGCGGGTAAAGCCCTTAGAACAGATTCTGGCGCACAGGAAACACTGCATGGGCATTTGTTAAACCCGCGAAAAAGTCCTTAACTCCAACTGGGTTCAGGAAGGGTCCCAGTCATGGGGCCTCGCTTGGGTGGAAGGAGGCAGGGCAGCTCGACTGTCCCATGGGATGTTGGAAAGGTCAAAGCCGGGGGCCTATGGGGCTCAGCCCGGGAGACGCGCGTGCGAGTGCCCGTGCCCGGTGGGGGGCTGGTGCGCTGCTGGGTCCCGCCCCCTGCAGTCCGGGCTGCATCCCCGTGCAGCACCCCTCCTGCTCAGCTCTGGCTCAGGACAGCACCCCCCGAGTTTCAGGGCAGAATTCGGCTGGTCCGAGCCCTTAACCCTGGGGTCTGTATCCTACCAATGCGGAGCCAGCCCAGCAACGGTGTACCCGTCCCCTGTGCCAGCGTCCTGAGGCCGCCGGAGCAACGCGCTGCAAACCCGTTGCTGTCACCAACAGGAATGTGTTACCTCCGTGCTTCGGACTGGAAGGTGTCCTGCGGCCGGCCTCCCTCGGGGTCTCTGGGCGGGGCTCCTCCTCGTCCCTTCCAGCCCCTGCTTGCCGACAGTCCCTGAGGCTCTGCCTGTAGGCACTTCACTCCAGTCTCTGCCTTGCCATGGACATGTCCCCGGCCTGTGTCTGTGCCTCCTTTCCTCTCAGGACGCAGGCCAATGGATTAGGGTCCTACTCCAGTATGACGTCGTCCTAGTGTGCTTCTTAATTACATCTGCAGCGACTGTTGCCCAGTGAGGTCACATTCCCAAGGCCGGGGGTTCGGCCTGCCACACGTCTTTGAGGGTGACACAGTTAGCTCACCAGACCTTTAGCAGATCTTTCTGTTCAGGAGGGCATGCTCCCTCCAGATAATTTTGAAGTATATTTCCTGTATACGCACCGTGCCAACACAGTTCCAAAGCACAAGCATATTTAATCAGACGTGGTGGATTTGCCAAGTCAGCCACTCCTAACCGGAATGCATTTCAAAGTCACCCATAGAGCTTTTGCAGAAAAGGGCCTGTACCCTGTACCTGCCCCAGCACATACGAGTTGTTCCGTCTGGAGGTGGCCCAGCATCTGTACCAAAAGCACACACCATCCTCACGACACCAAGCAGCTGCTGGGGAGCCACATCGGTGCCCCTCTTACTCTGCATCTGCCAAACTGTCTGGAAACTTGAGAATTCCTCCTCTTTGCTGGACTGGCTTTTTGTCATCTGGGCTCAGAGAGAACTTGTCGTCCCAGATGTGCCCTCGCCATTGTTGGGCATGAGTGAATTACGCTGAAATAGTGGAGCTGGCTTCTTGGAGACTTTGTGACAAGAAATGAGGAGAATCAGCTCAGATCCTGCTGGGAGCTGAAGCTACGTGGACATGACCTTCTGCCTCTTAAAGGGAGAGGCAGTCATGGTGAATGAATGTCCCCAAATGTATCTTGTTTGATTCCAGAATGGTCCCTGGACAGGAAGGAGGGCAGGGTGAAGGGAGGCTGAGCCTGCCTCGTGGGTTGCTGGTACTTGCTCAGAGGGGCAGGGCTCTCACTCTGTTCCAAAGCAAGCGTTCGTGCAATGAATTTAGTTGACAAAATAGGTATTTTTCTCTGCAAAACTCTATTCCTAAACCGCCTTTGATTCATGGCATGTTAGCCAACTGCCTCATTAAGCTGGAGATCCTGCAAAATAGGGACATTTGTAATTAACAAAAAGTGTCAAAATTTCACCTGCCTGGTCCTTCTCCCCTTCGTTTCTTTTACTTAACTATCTCTTTAATGAGCAACCCACACACAGAAAAGGGAAAGCACCAAAGAACAACGTGTTAAAGGGCACGTGGGGCAAGTAAGCTGAAGCCACCCTAGTTTGGGTGGCCTGGACTTCAGTACAGCCGATTTCCTTTCCATTTGCTATTGTCTCGTGGTGGGACGGAGCTGGAAGAGACTAACATTTGCCAACACACACACCAGCTGTTTGCTGCCCCTGAGCTGGAGGTATCTGAGTGCCCTTCCCACCAGCACGTGCTGCAGTCAGCAGTGATCCCCACGGTTCGCCAAACAGTGCATTGAGCTCACTGGAAGAACATCGGTGTTTGCTGATGGAATTGACAGAAGTAGATTATCTTCAGCCTGGTGTCAGGCCCAGCCTCATGCCATACTTTCTGGTCCCTCCAGGTGTGACTCCCTGCGCCCCTACCCGGTGCTGGGCAGTCTGCAGCAGTAGTTGTTTCCCTGAGGTCTGACAGCAAGTCCAGAAATGGGCTCTACACAGAGATGGGTGGACACGAGAAGCTAGCCATGCCCTCTGCACCAGGTCACCCCCACTGGGCATTTGGGGTTCGCCTGGAAGGAAGGACTGCCACTTCACACAAGGGTGTTGATTTGCTCTCCCTTCCAGGAGATCACCTGGGTTCAAAGGGAAGGGACAGAGGAGTTGTCCCTGCAGTGGCTGCGTCCTTGGCCCTCGTGGAAGCTGCCTCACTTAGAAAGCCTTTGTTGCAACAGCCATTTTTCTATTGGGATTGGGATTTTCCCGAGTTCACCTTGAATTGAAGTCTGCAGAAGCCACTGCCAGACTCCTCACCGCTGATTTCGGCTAGACTCTCCCTCCTTCCCCTCTGGCCCTTGAATTCCGCACACTCACTGCCACCCACTGGTGCCTCGGTGGGCTGCCTCCCTCCCAGCCCTGCAGCACAGAAGTGATTGAGCAGAATCACCCGCAAATTGCCTTGCAAATGGTGCCTGTTTTTTCCAGCAGGCCATCTGCTGGAGTCTATTACTCACCATCCCCCACCAGCTGCCCAACCAGGTCAGGTGCTTCTGTGTAAAGTCATTTCTGAATCACCTTATTCCAAACTTGCACCTGAAAGTTATTTTGCTGGCCACCGAAGACACTGGAAAATTACAGGCCCTGGAGACTTGGCCTTCTTCCCTTTTGTTTTAATAACCTCAGAAGACCTGTGAGGATTTATCAGCCCTGGAAAAGCTTCCAAATTGTTTCCTGGGATGCCATGAGATCACAGAACTCTGGGGTGGGGGGATGTGAGAGGCAAGCATGGTTCCCACTCGGATGACAGATGGGGACCTGCAGTACAGTGGAACGGGGGCCAGAACCCAGGACTCCGGGGCCCTTTCATCCATGTTCTGTTGAGCAGTGTGCTCCAGACCCACGCATCCAGGTGATAGGACATCAGGTGCACAGGGGGCCCCATGCTGGGTGAGATGCTACTGTCTGGTGACAGATTCGAGCAGCAAACCTGGGCCACGCTGGGCAGGGAGTCTCTGCAGTCCACTGGCAGGCCTGGAGGAGGCACCGGAAGGACCAGGAAAAATCAGGTTGGAGAACGACACTTCCTATGGTGTCCAACACGGACCTGGGGCTTCCTCCCAGGAACACGAGACCAGTGATGCCAGTGACGGAGGGACAAGCTGCCCCTCGCCAGCCTCCAGCACCCACTCCTGAGCGAGGCTGTGCATCACCCACTGCTGGTCCCCCAGCTTGGCTGTAGAATGCCTTCGTAGCTACGGGCTCTCACCTCCCCGCGGCCATGATCCCCGCCCGGCTGGCGCAGGATCCAGCTCGCCTCTTCCCCACTCCGTCCAGCCCTCCTGTGGCCAGTCGTCCTGTGGCTTCATCCCAGTTTGCACTGTTCTCTGTTGCGTCATAAGCACCATTCTGTTTTCTCGGCATGATCTCGGGCTCCTCAGTCATCCTTCTGTCACTTGCAGGCACGCAAAGTCGCTCTAGGATGTGGTGTGAGCCCAATAATGACCACATTTATTGGGTGCACGTATTTGTGGAATGTGTATTTGTGACTACAGAATTACATTGATCATTATTTTAAAAAACAAATCTACAGGGAATTGTTTTACCTATGCGGAGATCACATACAAGAAAGAATCCTTGACCTGAGAGCTGGTCTGACCAAGACGGAATCTCTGACTTCTTGGGAATCTCTTCTGCTGGCTCACTGAAAAATGAGTAGATCCCGTAAAATGCATCCACAGTTAAAACTCCATCAGCCAAGAAACTTGGGGATGAGAATAAGCAATGGGTGTTTCTGGGGGAAACCTCAGAACCACCATGTCACTTCAGTCCTGTTGGACATGCGGCCGCTTTATCTGCTATGGAGAGAGATGGCATCCTTCCTCTGTGGGTGAGGAGCATGCCAGCCTCCAAACACATTCTCCCTCGGCACAGCCATGCACGGCCGAGTCTGTGTGTAGCATGAAACCCGAGGTGTCTCCTGCAGGTGGATCTGGGATTTTCTGGGAGTCAACCTCCAAATTGTCTTGCCTTCTCATGTGGTTGTACCTGGATGTGCCCTGCTTCAGTGTGAATTGATCTCCCCCAGTTCTGGGTCTCAGATCATCTTAAAATAACCCACCAGAATGCAAGGATAATTCAATCCTAAACACACTTTTGGGCTCCTAGTGCTTAAATGTGTGCAAAAAGAAACGGCAGCGTCTGTTCACTTGGGCTCTGACTTGCGGACTTTATGGTGCCTGGGCCTGGGGGTGCACACGGACACCCCTGCAGCCCCTGTGGAGTGAAGGGGTGCCTGGGGCTTGGTGAAGAGCTCCCAAGGGCTGAGGGAGCTAGATGTCCCCAGAGGGACTCATGATGTCCAGGCCAGCTCTCAGCTGGGCCAGGGTGGCCTGGTTTCCACCTCTTTTGTCGCCTACTCACATTTCTCTATTTTGTCTCTTTTCCCCTAGAGGAGATTTTGAAGACGCACATTGCCCACTGGTGGTCTCCAGATGGCACGAGGCTTGCCTATGCCACCATCAATGACTCCCGCGTGCCCATCATGGAGCTCCCAACCTACACAGGCTCCGCCTACCCCACAGGGAAACTCTACCATTACCCCAAGGTAGGTAGAAAACGGCAGAACACATGCTTTGCATTACTCACCATCTCCTGAACCCAACCAGCTCCGAATGCAGCACCGCTGTGTAGTCAGATGTGTTGTGAGCAGTGCAGTAAACGGATAAGATTCATCATTTCCCATTACATTGCATTAAATTCCCATCTTTGTTGAGTTGAATTTGTTGGCAGGTTTACTTTGTTTTAAATACCTGAACTGCCATCAATCATTTGTCAAAAGCTTTATCAGAATCGAAATAAGCCCATTACCTCCACTTGCGATTCCCAGTGAGGAAAACTCACACTGCCTGCTTTTGGGGCCCTCTCTGCATACTCGTTTTTTAGAATCTGGCTTCTGGGAGGTCAGAGGGACTTCTGTGCCCCGACTCCCCTGGGTCTGGGCTGGGCTCTTTGGGGCTTGGTCATGTTCTGACGTAGAATGTCTCTGATTGCTTCCCAGACCAAGTGGTCGGCACAAAGCCAGAGAACACCAGGGGCACAGTGGGAGGGGGACACGTACCCAGGCCTCACTCTGGTGCCAGATCATGGCACCCAGTGTGGAGGGAGGCCCCAACCCCAAGACCTCCGCAGCCCACCCGACAGGAGAGAGGCTGGTGTCCTGGGGCCACAGCTCTGCAGGACACGCGGGCCACTTGCTCGCCCCGCTAGATGCCTCCATGGCCCAGGGCAAGTGTCCCTTCCCTCCTGGGGCTGCTCTGAAGGACCCCCAACACCTCCACCAAGGAGCCCTGGGCCACGGCCTCCAGGCCATCTGAGGGCTCTGGGAGCTGGGCCCCACACCATGTACCAGAAATACAAGACATGCTGGCCTGCAGTTTGCAGCAAGTGGGGCAATAAGGTTTGGGTGAGGCTCTCAGGTTCCAGAGGGAAGGACCCCCAGTGGGTCAGCTCGGGCTCTATGACCACCCTACAGACACTCATCCCACGGCTCTGGAGGCTGGAAGCCTGAGCCCCGTGCCTGTGGGGACGGTTCTGGTGAGGTGGCTCTTCCCGGCTCACAGATGGCCGGCCACCTTCTGCTCGTCTCCCAGAGCAGAGAGCTGCTCTGGTGCCGCCGCCTCCTGTAAGGACACTAATCCCGTCCTGGGGCCCCACCCTCACCCCCTCACCTAACCCAGATCCCCCCCAAAGGCCCCACATCCAGGTGCTGCCACACGGGGGGGTCAGGGCTTCAGCACGTGAGCTGGGGACACCTGGTGACAAGAGGCCCATCCCCCAGCCCTTGGCAGCCATGGCCAGTAACCCAGGGTCCAGATGGAGGGGATGGCTCCTCCCAGGGCACCAGCTCCAGGTCCACCCTCTTGCATTCTGAGAGCCCCTAGACATCAACAGGGACGGGATGGGCCTCTGCTGGGGTCCCTCCACTCGATTCTCAGCCACCTGCGGTGGCCAGCTGCCTGCATGGACAGCCTGCGTGGAGCAGGAACCCAGTTATGAGGCCTCCTGGTGATGCGGCCCCTGTCCCTCTACATCCCCACCACATGCACACCTCACACACCACACCTCACACCTCACACACCACACCTCACACCTCACACACCACACCTCACACCTCTCACACCACACCTCACACCTCACACACCACACCTCACACCTCACACACCACACCTCACACCTCTCACACCACACCTCACACCTCACACACCACACGTCACACCTCTCACACCACACCTCACACCTCTCACACCACACCTCACACCTCTCACATGGCACAGCCAGGACTGGCTAGCTCTCCTCTCACCACCACAGAAGTGTGGTTTCCCTGGGGAAGTTCCCCAATCTGAGAGTGATGACCCGAAATCCAGAAATGTGGGGCCTGTTGATCTTCACAGTGAACTCTGGGGCAGGTGCTCTGAGACTGAGAAGACGGAACCCCAGATGGTCCAGATTTGGAGTTCATGTTTTGATAGAAAGTCAACCTATTCCAGCAACAGAAGAGACACTCTTTGCCCCCAACACCCTCCCCCAAATCAGCGGCAGGGGTGGTGGCCACCTGGCCCTTGCCTGTTGTAGGGCTGATCTCCCCTTGCAGGGGCAGAGGAAGTGGGGCATCAGTCAGACCCCCAGTCCTGCTGCGGGGGAAATGCCATATCTGTCCCCACCTGCTGGCCGGTCCCTGGGAGAGGGGGCAGAGGCTGCCCCTCCTGCCACAAGGCCGGCGTCCGTTCCTGCTCCCCACCGCCCACCAGACTCCTTATGGGCTCTGTGTTCCCCTGCTGGGCCATCAAGCAGGGCTCGGGGGTCAAGAGAGGGTGCAGAACTCCGGGAGAGGAGCTGGTCGGCCCCCTCTGGCCTCTCACCACCTGCCACCCTAGTCTGGGCTCTAGAGTCCCTGAAGTCCCGCTGGGAGTCCCCCGGGCACCAGCCGCAGCACCAGGGCGGGAGGCACCCTGCTCACGTCTCTGCCCCGTCTCTCCCCAGGCTGGATGTGAGAACCCCAGCATTTCCCTGCACGTCATTGGCTTGAACGGCCCCACCCACGACCTGGAGATGACGCCTCCGGACGACCCGCGCATGAGGTTCGCCTCCTTCTCTGCATGTTTAAAAAGGGGAGGGGGGTTCATGAGCACGGTCTCCTCACGCTCAGATTTACCTCGCGGCCAACTTAGGCACCCGAGGCAGAGGTGCCCTCCCTGAGGGCCTCCCTGGGGCACTGCCGTTCTGCAAGAGGAGCCACGGCTGCCAGTTCTGGCTCAGGACCAGCAGCGTCCTCCCCGGAGGCTGGCTCCTCCGGGGCCCAGGCCGGGCCACCCACCCCTCTCCAGCAGGGGACCCTGCCTGGCCCAAGGCAGACAGGCAGCACCCATATTGTTTCCAGGAAAATCCCTATAGTCGACTTTCTGGAGGTGGTGCCCATTTTCAGAGCGTTATTTTAGAGCGTTGTGACGTTAGTGTACTTCACCAGCCCCAGGAAGGGACAGCCAATCCTGCTCCAATCAGCCAGCTGTCCTGGTGGGTAAGGTGACGGGGCACAGTTGGGGGAACGTGCTGGCACAGGTAACCTCCCTGTTACTATTAATGTCTGGTTTGGGGAGGGTTTTTTTTTAAATCAAAACAACGGAGTTGGGTTTAGCTAAGTGAAGTGGTCTGAGTATCAGTTTCATTTTGTCCCAAAGCTCAAGCAGCTTGCAGACTGATTATCCTTCCAGAGCCCACTTAGACTGTCGTCAAACTGCTTTCTGCTGAGAATATTGAGGAGAAACTCAAAAAGGGGCAGCATGTGGGCCGGTTCTGGGATCCACTCATTCACAGGCATCCCTAAATGGGTAAAGGGGCCCAAGTGAGCCAGGATTCATTCTGAGATGCAACAGACACCCAACCCAAATTTTGCCATAACTAGCCCAGGTCTTCACTGTTCAGTTACAGAACTGTGCATTACTAGTAGCTTCTAGAAGCTTCCGGAAGGGCAGAAGGCATGGCCTCGGCCTCTCCACAGACCCAGCTCATGGATGCTTGGGCTGTGAAGTGTCTTCTCCTGGTGGCTCCCATGGGGAGACCCATCTACCTGCACCCCAGAAGCCTGGGGCCTCTGCACAATTTCACTAAGGCACTATCGGCTCTTCCTTCTTCAATGAAGTGTAAATATTGTACAGTCCTCAGGCGGCCAGGCCCAGAATTCCAGGGCCCCTGCCACCTCTGCCCCTACCCAGGGTTGGTCTCGTCTGTCACGCCAGAGGGTCACAGAATCCCCAGAAGTTGATGAACCCGGCTGCCCTTGGAGACTGGACCCTTTTTGTGTGCTGCTCAAAGGAGTTGAATTAACGTTGATATTTTTGCTGGGATGGAAGAAAAGTTGAGGCTAGTGTAGAGTTTTGTCTTCTCTCTAAAAGACCCATATATTCCATTATTTTCCTTCTAGTCCCCTCCCTGCCAGGCCTCCTGGGACCCAGTCCAGCAAACTCCCTGAATTGATATGGAAAGTCACCTGGAAAATTTAAGCCATCTGTTTGAGTTAATTGAAAATCTCGTTTACTCAATTTGGTGACGCTGTTTCCGCAGGCTTGATTAGCTTCAAGGACGATGAGAAATTAGCCTCCGTCAGGGTTTGAAGTCTGGATACTGGTG
This sequence comes from Manis javanica, assembly GCF_040802235.1. Lineage (NCBI taxonomy): Eukaryota > Metazoa > Chordata > Mammalia > Pholidota > Manidae > Manis > Manis javanica. Next base: position 2,745,632 of record NC_133161.1, on the reverse strand, counting down.
TCAGGTTTTCTGCTGGCCCCGATTTCCTAGGATCAAAGCAGTAGTGCCTTTCATATGCAGTATAAATCCATCGTACATAAACGTCGTGCTTTCTCACACTCCTTCTCTGTCACCCATCCTTGAGATTTTTTAAAAGTGAGCCGAGATGTAGCAGAAATTGTAGACAACATGTGAATGGCTGTTACTGGGTGTTTAGCGTATGCCAGCCAGTAGACCGGGCGCTGGGAATTTAGTGGGAACCAGACATGGACCTCACGACATGGAGGGGCCTGTGGACTTCGAACCAACTGTTACAAGCTAGTGAATAATTGCAGGCGTGAGAAGGGCTGTGAAGACGTGGGGGGACGTGGAAAGGAGGCCAGCCTCGGCTGCAGGTGGCAGACGTGGTTCAGGACAAATTGTCTCAACGCAGCGCTATGATGTTTTGGGCCCGGGAACCCTTTACTGTAGGCCCGTCCTGGCTATTATTGCATGGTTAGCAGCATCTCCAGCTTAGCCGTTGGGTGCCAGGGGTCCCCCACCCCAAGCTGTGACAGCCAGTCTCCACTCATTGCCAGAGGTCCCCAGATTGAGACCCACTGGTTCAGAGTAAGGTTCTCAAGTCAACTGCCTGGTTCAGATCCTATCCTGTGGTCTTGCGCAAGTTAGGCCACCACTCCTGCCTCTGTTTCCTCATCTGTGAAGTGGAGATAAAAGTTAGTAATAAAAGTGATCAGTCTCATGCATGGTCATGAAAATTAGACGTTCTGCACATAGCCTGGGGCTGGCTCACTCGGTCACCCCGTCTCGTGACTGCACTTGGCTGCACATACTGAGGACTCTCAGCTTTGGAGCTCAGCCCCGACCTGTGCTCAGAGCTCCTGGTGCACATACCTGACTGCCTACCCAGCATCTCCACATCACCTGGGCAATTGTGGTTTTCCAGGCAAATTCATGAACATGTGTCAAAGGTTTTATTTAACCCATTAATACGGGACCCAATGAGGTGGTATTGAGAAGCTAGGTGTACGTGGACAGTTTAACAAAGAAACACAAGGATAAGTGCTGGGTTACAGGTCCAGCAGGGCCTTAAACTGTGACCTTGGGGGCACCCGACCCATGAGCCTTGCTGGGAAGAAGACCCGGAGATCCCTTTGCGTCTTCACAGACATCTTTCCCAATAGTCTCTAAACAGCAACCCAACTGAACCCAGTCCCCGTCTCCTAAAACCTGCTTCCCGGCAGCCCTACATCTCAGTCCAGGGCAGCCCCATCTCCTCCTGACCTGCGGGATCCTCCCCTGGCGTGCCCAGCATCTGCGTGTGCACACACACCCCGGCCCTTGGCCTGACTGCCAGCACACTCCCCTCGACTACCGGTATCCCCGCTCTCCCTGCCCTCCCCCTGCACAAGCCTGTCAACTGTGTCAGACCAGGGCGCCCTCTGCTCTCAGGGTAAGAGACTTCCCACCATGGCCTAAAATCCCCAAGTAGCCTGCTAGTGCCACTCCAAACCTCTACCCCACCTCTCCCACCCCCCAAACATGCCGGGATCATCCCCTTCTTAGGGCCTTTGCTGGGCACGCCCTCTGCCTGGAAAGTCCCTCCCACCGGACCGGGCTTAGCCCCGCCCACCCTCCAGGTCCCGACCAGAAGAGGGACATCCCTGCACACCCTGTGCAGCCCCGCAGCCCCTGCCTTTCTTTCAGAGCTCTGGTTCCTTCGGAGGCCCCGTCCCACCAGGACAATCTGCACTCTGCCTGATTGTCCTTCCCCACCCACCGCCTAGGAGGTCAAGTCCGTGAGGCCAGGCTGTGGGCCTGTTTTGTGTGGACCTGATCTCTCTGGAGCAGGCCTGGCGCGTGGGAAGAGCTCAGTAAACCTTCGTTGAATGGGTGGGTCAGATTTATCCTTGAAATCTTTGGCCCAGACTTTCCACAGGATTCTAGAGGACTGAGATTTCTTCGGTTGTCCTGGGACATGTCGAAGAACCAGAATTTAAAATTTTAGCCACTGATGGCACCTGCCGTCTCCAATGAGGGACGCTGCAGGGGAGGTAAAAGGTTCTATCCACCCATTTTAGGGGTTCAGCTGGGACTTGAGCAGTTTATTAACGCATGTGGCTCACATCAAGTGGAAAAAAATCTCAGAGAAAAGTGGCTCAAAGCAGAACAGCAGCTTAAACGGCATCTTCAACAAGGAAGGACAGATTTGTAGGGAATTAACAGGACGAGGGAGCAGCCTTTGGTGTCCGAGGCAAACCGGGGGAGGCGCAGAGGTGGCAGGAGACAAGTGGGGGAAGATCTGCTTGCAGGTCCCTCTGGTGCTCTCTGGGCCAGTAAGAGTCTGTCTCTAGCGAATTTATTTTTTTCTAGAAGAATTTATTTCCTGCCTTGGGGCAGAGAAAGGGAGCTTTTCCTGAGTTTCTGCTTAATGTCCTTCAGCTCAAAATGATTTTTGTATCAAATGGGTGTATTTCAGGATGATATTTTCTGGTGTCTTTCAGTGCGAGAGAAACTCATCTAGAGAAGGTAAAAATAAGATGCCCACTTTGAGGAGGGGTATGAAAAGGAAGGAGACCAGCAGATGCCCTTGCAGGTCTGGGCAGGCACAGATGACAAAGAACTATGTAATATGAGAGACTTCAGGGTCACAGAGCGGGCATCAGTTCTTGTAAGAGTTTGCGCCCAGGGAGGCAGGTCAGCTGGGGGAGCGTGGGAGGCTCGGCAGGGTCAGGATGCAGAGGGTCGTTCCCGGGCCCAGCCTTACAGAGAAGCAGGAGGGCGCGGGCTGGGCTTCCTGGATGAGGTGCAGTGGCTCTGAGTGTCATCGGTGGTGTGTTGGGCGCTGGACTGTGAAACTCTGACCTTGGCGCCATGACGAGTGGCTTTCCTCCTTGCGCGCTGGGCTTCCACATTTGCTGGCTTGCTTTCCCTCTCGTTGGTCCCTCTGCCGTCCCTCCAGGGCAAGGCCCACGGGCAGCACTGCTGAGTGCTTTCACTCAGCCCCCAGCAGACTGTGCACCCTGTACACCGCCGTGACGGAGGCCCCACCATCTCCTCATTCTGCAGACGTGGTCTGAGGACCACAGAGGTTAAAGAATATGTCTGAATCCACACAGGGCATAACCAGTGCCAGCACTGGGGTTCGAACTAGTTGGGCTGGTTCCAGGTCGGTCTTACCCCCAACTCCCTGCACTGCCTCCAGATGCAGAGAGTTCTGGAAGTCCAGGGGTCGCTCTCAGCTGGAGGCCAGGAGCCATCAAGAGGAAGAGATAAACATTCCATCTGTCACTGATGAACCTTTCGACCAGGCATTTCCAAATCCCTCTGTTGTTTGTTTGTTAAGTGGCCTGACTTCCCCTCCAAGGATCCCCCAGTATGGAGAAATGATGTTGGGGCTTCCGAATCCTTCCGCTTAGCAAACACTAGCTGACCACTGGTCACCAACTTGTGCCATGCAGGGTGTTTGGTGCCGGGATGGCCTCTCCATCTGGCCACTCCTAGCCCAGAGAGCCACAGCAACTTGTGATCAAGCCCCTAATGATGTGGTAGGAGGCATGCCTGGCAAATGCTCAGGATGGCTTCACAGAGCCACCAGCCAGCACAGGATTCCTGGTGCAAGATTTAAGGCCATCTTAGAACACTTTAGGTTAAAGCTAGCTAAGAATGGTGATCCCAGTGACCGGGGTGAAGGAAGGGCAGCGATGCTTTGCTAAGCTGAGAAGAGTGACCCCCAACATCTCCAGGAAATAACAAACAGCATTTGCTGCCAGTGAAACAGCTCAGTGGGGAGCGTTACACACCACCTGGTGTGGGTCTTACACCCTCCCCCAGAAACCCAGCTGCAGCCAGAAAACATGACTGTCCCTGGGGGTCCTGGGCTTTTCCAGAGCTCTTGAGCTGGTGGGTGGTTAAGATGTGCAGATACCCGGCTGGATCCCTTTGAAGAATGGTTACACTGAGCTAATATGAGCCTTTATTCTCCTCCAAATATCCGCTCAGGCACAGTACAGCTGCCGGCCCTGTGGGTCCCTCCCGACTGCCCGGCAGCAGTGGGCTGTAAGGAATTACATCGCCAAGGACACCTGGTGCTGTGTCCTGATGTGCCTGGGCCAGGGAGGGTCTCCCCTGCCCGCCTGGAAGAGGCCCACAGCCTCACTCTGCTGCTTTGTCTCCCTGGAGTCGGTCCATTCGTGTTGGTCTCCTGTACCCGGGATGCACATCTGCTCAGGTCCCAGCACCCTGTGCAACTCCATGCACGGCCTCTCCTTTATTTACTTATTTGTTCTTTTTTGACCTTATTCCCTGCTCCCACCTCCCCACGCCCCCACCTCACAGGCACCTGTTAAAATGGATCTGAGCACTCTTTCTTCCTGTTGTGCATGTGAAGCACATACAGTTCGTGTGCATGCATACCTACTTACATACATGGCACTGAGATACATAGAGACAGATCAGTTTACGTGCGTCTATGTCGATTTGCTTCTTTCTTCCACTCAGCATATGTGAAGACCTAGAATACCCAGTGGGCAGTGCAGCCCCCCTCCTGCCTGTGCACGGAGGCTCCGTGATTCTGCAGGTGCCCAGGACACTTGCATTCTCATGCCTCCCCTGCTCCGGGCTCCTCCTCGCGTGCAGTGCCGGCGACACACTCCATCCTGGCCAGAGAGGAAACACAGTCTTCTTTCTGCCCAGTTACACAGAATTTGGGCCTGCTGGGAGATTGGTGTATTGAATCCAATACATGCCTTTACTGGGTACTGGGGGAAGACAGGGGTGATCAGAGCAATTGGAATATCACAGAAAAACAGGGTCCTCCTTCCGAATGACTTGAGCCACATCACCATCCACAGCTATAATGCCATCATCTCTGCCACCCCCATCCCCACCACCTCCATTATCACCATGACCACCCCCAGCACCACGTGACTTGCCCATAGCTGCATTTTTAATCAGAGAAAGAACCAGGCTTGAGCTCAAGACCCCTGACACCTAGCTCACTGCTCCTGTCATTGTTCAAGAGCTGTCTCACCTCCCATGTCTCACGCTGGGCCGGAACTTGCAGGGGGTACGGAACTAAAGGGGAAGATCTAATGGCAGTCGGTGTCCTTCCTGGTTTCCTTCATCAGGGGTGCAGCCTGCCAGTCCCAGAAGCTCCCCAGGTGATTCTGAAGTGTGGTCAAGGTGGAGAAGCCCTTCTCTGTAGCTGTAGGCTTCCCCTGGGGTAGAAGAACTACCTCATTTTCACAGTAAAGATTATGCGCCCCCCCCCCCTGAACCCACCATTCTACTAACATATTTCCAATCTGGTCTTTTGTATCAGTGACTCTGGGAAGATACTTATTGTATCTGAATTTGACTTCCAGATTTCTCTGAAATTGTTCTGGACATAAATCCCAGATACATAAATGCTCTTTGTGGCCCTCAGGGCTCTGCCTACCCCTATTTATACCTCAGTGTTGAAATTATGACTTGGGTACCTAAATATTCAGATAGATGAGTTCATCTTAGGGAGCAGTTGAAGGGGGTTGGCTCAACCAGACGGCTTTGCATTTACAGTGTCAGGTCAGGGGTGTGGTCTGTTACCCACGAGGACAGGAAGCCGTTCGTCTGACTGCCTGCAGAAGCTCCAGGCTGCAGAAAGGACAGATCTTCATTCGGCTGATGCACTGGAAAAGTTACCGGCGATCACAGGTTTCTATGATCTCATCACTAGAGTGTCCAGTGCTTTAGAAGCCTGGAGATCTGAGTCTGAGATGTCTGGATGCCAAGGTTTCTGGTGGGGAAACGCGTTCTGCCTTGCTGTGGCCGTGTATGAAAGGGCAGCCAGGTTGTCCTGAGAACACTCCAACCAGGTATGCAAGGAATGACTGGCTGTTTGGCGGGCTTGCGCAAAGCAGGAGTTACCAGGAAAGTTCAGTGAGATTCTGCCCTTCCCGTCCCATTAAATATGACACCTCTGTTGGCCAACAAGCTCTTTCGTCCAGCGAAACAGTGTTGACGTTTGAAGATGTCAGCAACACGCTGGACAAGGTTCTTCAAGGCCATGTTACAAGGATGGTTAAGCCTGATGATGGTGAACCCACAGGGACGGGTAGTCTCCCTGTGGCTGCAGCCAGCAAATCCAGGGCCTGCGTCTGATGGCAACTGCGGGGGAATGGGGTTCAGCAGAATTTACCAACCCTCATGTTTTTACATATGCCAGGCATGCGCTGAGTTATGAGCAGGTGGGACCCACACCCTCCGCGACGGGCCGTCAGCCCCTGGCTCCCGTCTTCTTCACGGCTTCCATTTCCTTTGGCCATTGATGGAAGGGCTCTGAAAGTCTGCCTCCCACTTCCTCCACAGTTTATGGAGGAGGGGGGGCCCACCGAAGGTGGGTGGCTTGTTCAGAGTCACAGCTGGTTCGTCACGGGGCCAGGCCTGGAATCCAGGCTTGCAAGCGCATCCCTCGGTGTACCGTTCCGTTTGCTTCCGCCCCGTCCGCACAGCCACCCCGGCTTCCAGGAGGGCCCTGCCCGCCCGCCTGCCCAGCTGTGTGCACTTGTATTCCCACCATTGGTGTGAGCACCCTGGGTGCCAGGCACCCTGCTCGGTGTGGCCAAAAGGGCCCCACAGGCGGCAGACCTGCCCCTCCCCTGGCAGGGCTGAGAGGGGCGGTCGGCCAGGCGGGTCCACCGTACTGCGCTCTTCCTGCCCGAGGCCGGGCTTTGGGAGGGAAGCCTGTCCCCTCGCCCTGCAGTGCAGCTGCGGTCAGGCTGAGGCTGCACTTCCATGCCATCAGCTGAGTCACAGATGGCCTCCAGGTGACCCTTCCCTGCTCCTGGCCCTTCTGCCCTTGCCGGACGTAGGCCAGAGCGCCACCCGACGCTGTTGCGCCTGCGCTGGGCTTTGGCGTCTGTGACGAGGGCCCGTAGGATCCTTACCCACGGGGAAAGGGGCTGTCCCCGGCTGTCATCTGAGGGCAGAGGCCCACATGCTGCCTGCAGTGCCAGCCACTGGGGTCACAGGAGGTGCTTGGTCAGTGCTTGAGCCATAGTAAGTGGGCAGGGCCAGGGTGGGTGGGTGGATGGCTGATGGGTCACAAATGGATGGATGGAGGAAGGGCAGATGGGTGAGTGGGTGGAGGGTGGATGGATGGATGGACGGACGGACAGATGAACAGACTGATGGACAAATGGCTGGGTGCTGAGTGTAGGAAAATGAAGGCCAGAGAAGGGACCACATGACATTTGCCTCCACGTCTCCTAGTCAATAGGTCCTTTCGTGTTCAAAGTATATAAACTCTTGAATAAGGACTCCACAGTCGCCAAGATGAGCATCCCTCTCATGTCCTTCTCCCTCGTGTTGACAGCTGGCCCTGCAGTGTAGCCATCCCATCCTAAGATGGAAGGGAAAGAGAACGGTCTGTTCCTACACTGGAAGTGGAGCTGTGGAGATGCACACCAAATAGTCATTAGTCTTATGGGCACATCCTTCTTGCACTTTGCCAGGTGCCATCTACCTGAGATACTTTATGCAGTTACGGGCTGCCGAGGGCTCAGACGTGGAGCCCTACACTTTATCATCCCAGCATTTAGTATCTGGTGTCATTTCAGTTTGCTCAACGAAGCCTCCTGTTAAAGAATATCTTATTTTTTTAATTTCTTTCTCAGTATTTTTTTGCTCTAGCTTGGTCCACGGAGTAAACATTGCTGGAAAATGCCAGGGTTAATTGCAGGCTCTTTATTTCACTGGATAAACAGGCTTTTTGTTCCCTTGCCCTTTGTTGCCATGCAACTGTCAGAACCTTTGCCAGGATTTGGAACACCGAGAAGCGACACGGCACGCTGATCCCTGTAAGAGAGATGATGCTCGATTAATATTTTATAGCAAACAAATGGACTAATGAAAAATTCATACGCTGCTCACCAGGAAAAGCCACTGTGTTTTGGTTTGGAGGCTTCTTTGGCTGGAGGTTGGGGGAAGGTTGTAATATTTTCTCAGCCCAGCTGTGCTTCTCAACAAACGTGCCTCCCACATGCTCCACATGGACCCTGCATCCTACTGTTAGCTCATTCCTCAGCCTGCACCAGAATCAGTGGTTTGTTTGTGTGTCTCCCCACAGACTGTGAGCAGTCCTACGCACTGGCCCGCCCCACAGCCAGCCCCTGGGCCCGAGTCTGCTGGGCACTAAGCGCTAATGGGAAGCTCCCTGGGCTTGCAGTCTCTCTGCTCAGCCTCTCTTGGCAATCTCCCCTCCAGCAGTGCGGCGGCTCTGATGACGGCTCCTTCCTCGGGGCTGAGTTCCTCCTTATAATGTCCCTCTGGGCGCTCCCTCCCGCCAGCGCTTCCCCTTCCCGCATTGAGAGGGAGTTACTCAGCCCTTAAGAACTGCATGCATTTCTTCTGTAGGGACCCACGCCTTGGTCCTGGTCTCGGCTGGTGAGAGGCATGCCCATAGCCCTTTGCCTCTTGCAGCTCCCGCCCTGCTAACTTGGGATTGTAAAGAATTGGTAATGTGCGATGATTTGAAACAGGACAGCATGAATGGTAGTTGCTGGAAAAGCTTAAAGGAAGGAAAGGTGATGGCAGCCTTCACGGAGGACGTGGGGTCAGGAAGGCAGCCTGACGCACATCCATTGGGTGCAACCTCTGTGCAGCTAAGTTGAGGTTTTCTGCTTCCTTTAGAATTTTTTTTGTGACATTCTAAGTCAGTGGGTGTCCATGACAACTTACGCTCTTCTGTAGCACCAAGGTGGTAAAGGTTTGTCTCCCCAGACGTCTGGCTGGCACAAGCCCAGTGTTTGTGACGGGGATGAGATGGGGAAGAGAAAACATCTTCCTCCTGCTCGCCCGTGGCTCGTCCCACATGGCGAAGCCCAGCTGGGCAGCCCACCGCTCGGTTCCACCCGCCTCCCTCTGTGTGACAGCTGGGGACTTTCATGTCACTTGGCCTCTTCTTTGTGTCTTTATAGGCACATTAGCCCCAGGTGGGCAAAGGCTGCCTCCTTCGCTAGCCAGGCACGGCTGTGCAGGAACTCCCATGTTTGTGGCATCTACACTAGCTCTGGCCACGTGCACGTGCCATGTGGGACAACCAAACGCAGCCTCCCCGTGTCGTCAACAGTAACGGGGTGCGGGCACGGCTTTGGCCCTTGGCACTAGCCTTACGGCCAGCGTCTCCCCCTTCTGCCCTGCATATAACCACTACCTAAGGGCCTTGAAATCAGGAGAAATAGAAAATACATTAGTAACTGGAACTTCTCTTATTCTACATACGGGTTTCTGCGTAGGGAAGGCCTCACGAAGCAGAGTGATAGTTATTTTTCCTTGCCGTGGCCATCAGGTATGACTACAGGGCCTTCCCGAGCGAGCCCAGTGTCCCGCCCGCAGTGCCCCTTCTGTGCGGAGCTGCACACCCCACACCCAGGCAGCCAGCTCGCCTTTTCAGGTGCCCCATTCTCGGCAGAGCTTTGCCTTTGCAAGTTGACTTGATTTTTTTTTTGAACAACCAAAACATTTGGTGTCAAGCCTGGCCACTGGTGCAGTTCATGGAACCAGGACATGTTGAGATGCGGGGTCACTCACAAGTCCTGCGACAATGTGAATTCTGAAGGGGCTTGGAGGAAGTTCCCCAAGTGTTTGATGGGCCGCGGCGATCTGGGGCCGCCTGACTATGAAGAGGCACCGATTACGTGCGCAGAGGCATTACGTGACCTTCACAAAGTCCTTGGTGATTCTTATTGTTTCAAGAGTTTTAAAATATATTCCTCACTATTATTTCTAAAATTTCTGAAGTTTTCCATTTGCTCTTTTAATTTATATCACAGGTTCTAAGTAAAATAAGGGATTCAGGCTCCCTGTAAACAAGGGACCTGAGTTTCATAGAAAACGAGCTGTGGCACCAAGCTCAGAGCCCCCGGGGAGCTGTGTCTGCCCCGTCACCCACGAGCCCCACCCAGCCAGGCCCCGCAGAATCCCAGAAAGTGGGTCCGCGTGTAACTGCCCTAATTTGTAGTGCGATCATTTTTTTTTCCTTTGTATAACATGCCTCATATTACAATTTAGGGAGGCATAAAAAAAGGAGAGACACGGATTGTCGCTCGCCCTCGATGGTGTGGGGCTGCCCTTCCCAGACCGGTGTCCTGGCTGCCCTCTGGCCCCGCGAGAGGCTGGCCCCTGCACTCCCGCGTTCCTGGCCGAGGACTTCCAACACGAACACTGAACGGTTGCGTAGGCCCCACAGTCTTGTGCCGCCCAGCCCATCCCCCTGCTGCCCACCAGCACACAGCTTATGTGGTTCTTGTGTGAATTGTTCCAAAGGCATTACTGAGGGGTTTGTTACCAAAAAAAGAAGGTTTGCATTCATCCATTTATTTCCAGTTATAATGTTTCCCGTACCCAGTTAGGAAATGGAGACATTGAGAATAGCTTGTTGTCACTCCCTCCAACCAAACTGTAGTCAGGCCCCGATTCCCAGGGAGGCTGTGACACGTGGCCTCGGTGCGCATGGCCGCATCACTCCGCTGAAGCAAGCACCCACCAAGTCAGCTCCACTGGGATCCCCACCCTGGATATCTGATCAGTTTCTCAACACCACCATTCCCCAGGTGACATGGGTCACCCCAGCGCACCTGCAGCCAGAATCCTGTTAGGTGGGTTTAGCCGGAAGCCCATCCTCTCTGGTGTCTCCATCTCCTCCGGGTCATTTCCACCCCACCAACCCACCCGCTCCTCGGCTGTAAATCCCCACTTGACCTTGTCATATTCGGAGTTGAGGTCAGTCTCTCTCCCGCTGTGACACCGCTCTGAGCAGCCCCACACTGTTGTGATGGTCTTGGGGAAAATCTACCTTCCTGCTCTTTGACCAGGGTCGGAATAATTTTCTTTCATATTTCACCAATATGAAGATTGTACAAAAGAACACCATAAAAACTAGGAAGAGTTACAGGATGAATGACTGTGTCCAACAAATTGGAGATGAAAACAGGATCCTCCCAAATTCGTTCAGAGGCCCCGGGATATGGTCATTCCAGACCTGACATGTTTCCCTTGGTTTCGTCCAGGTGACATATGTTCGCTGGTAGAGTGAGAGCAGCTTGTGGCTGTGATGTCACACACTGCAGACTGCATGAATGCCCGCGCCAGACAGGCCCCTGAGCAGTGCCTGAGCAGACAGGTCGGCTGTGTCCATCCCCACAGACCCTCAAGCTGCCCATCTGTCCTCAATGCCTGTCCAGCAGGACCCAGAGACCATTAATGATAAAATTTAAAAATAAAAAGTGTTACATGTGAAGCAAGGGCTGGGCACAGCCTGCTGTTATTTTTAAGGACCCAAACTGGGAGTTTTTCTGCCTACAAATATTCAGGAAGTGATCAAACCCACCACTATAAATGCCGCTGCAAGCCTTCGGGCAGAGGGACCCACAGTAAGGCTGCTGGGAGGACGTGCTGCCTTCCAGGGTGAGAAAGCAGATCCTGGAGGTACCCAGCCCAGATTCCCCAGGGCCTGTGGGCTTGCAGAGCAGATGGTGTGAACACAAACAGCCATATTGCCAAAATCGCAGTAATTGAGAAGGTGGAAAACCATAAAAGCTGGATTATGTCCGAATGACATCCTCACCACCCACATCCTCCATAGCTTCGCCAAGACATCGAAGCGCAGTCGTGGGGTCTGCCCTCCCGGCTGCATGGCAGGTGAGGGCCTGAGTCAGAGGCCCTCACCAGCCTGCGTGCCGCGTGCTCTCGACTTAGGTTCAGTCATTAAAAACTGATTGATGGGTAGATATTAGAAATAGGGGATACAGCAGTCGACCCTCCTGGTTAACTGAAGCCTAGTTCAAATAACCTGGTTATTTAGGAAATTCTGTTGCAAATCACTGCTAACTGCACTGAGGTCCCTTTCTGGCTTGCTAGGAATTGTCCAGAGAATGTGCCATGGTCTTCAGTGATAAAGGGTCTTTGGAAGACCACAAAGTAATCATTCTGAACAACTCGTCTCATCATAGATATAGACAGGTAGCTGGTGAGCCAGGGTTGCCTCTAGGACACTCTTGGGGTTCACCTGAGCATGCTACTCCTGTGTACTTATTTTCTTGACATTTCCTTCTTCCTAATTTTTTTTTCCTAAAATTCCATTTTTGGAGGCTGTGGGTAATGGAATTAATTACCGGAGGCCTCAGTACCCCCTTGTGCCAAGTTAGCCACCCAGAACACTGTGGTATTTCAGGTTTGGGTACAAGCAGGCATGCGCCGTCCAGGAGATCAAACCTGGTCGGCCTGATGCCCGCAGCCATGAACCAGTTTCCCTAATGAGCTACAGAGCATCCTGGGTATTTCGTCCTGACAGAAGAGGGGAAAGGCAAGCAGAGCCTCACTCAGCTCTGCCCGGGGTGATGCTCTTGGCCTTTAACTCCCCCCAAGTGCCGTGCTCTCTACAACCTTCCTGATTCTTGCGCTGTCGGCCTCCATGTGACCCCCTCACTGCTTCCAGCAACGTGAAGTGCATTTGCCCTGGGCTGTGGCATGAAAATAGGGCAGTAGGACAGCGCAACCACAGCACGGCTTACAGACCCGAGCCCATCACTCTGCAGGGGACGGGACGGCTGGGCCCCAGGCACACACGCTTTGTGTCCCAGTCTTGAGGGAACAGCTCAGAGACACACTCCTGCCCGTCTTGTTTCTGCCGGTCGGTGGCCCGGCACCCCGTCGGAGCCCGTTATCCGGGCGCCTTCCTGAGGAGCCCTTTGCGAGCGTCACGGGGGTGTCCGTCCCCGAGTCCGGGGCTGGGGCCTGCCGTCCCTGGTGCCCGCGGCTAATCCCGAGTGCCTGCGTGTTCCAGGGAGTACTACATCACGATGGTGAAGTGGGCGACCAGCACCAAGGTGGCTGTGAACTGGCTGAGCCGGGCGCAGAACGTGTCCATCCTCACCCTCTGCGATGCCACCACGGGCGTCTGCACCAAGGTACGGGGGCGTGCGCGGTCCGACGGCGGGAAGCACGGGCGGCAGGAGGTCCCTGAACCCTGCCTGGGGCCTGGCCGGGAAGCCGCTGGGCCACTTGCTGGTCCAGGTCTCCGCTCTGGTGCCCCCTGGTGGGTGAGTGCGGTACTGCCGCGGGACTCGGGGCCGGGGGCCCAGCGCTCCAGGCAAACCAGGCCAGCGCCGCCTGAACGCGCTCCGCCTTCACCCAAGTGCAGCTCCCACGTCGCGAAGGAGCGTGCTCACCCCCCAGCTGACATGCAGAGACGGGGGGCGGCCCGAGGCCCAGGACCTGGGCAGAGCCAGCTCTGCTCCCGGCTGTGTCCCCCGCCCAGAGCGGGTGGGCCCCCGCCCGCGTCACGCCCATCACAGAAGGTCCCTGGGGGATTCGGGCTGACGTCATCGCTGTTAGAGGAGGCAGAAGCGGAGAAGGCAAGATGACGTGGTGCGCGGAGGGAGGAAGGAAAGAGCGGAAGTTGGCGGTGCCTGGTCAGCCGTGCCCAGCCAGGGAGCGGCCCTCGCCCCACTGCCCCGCGCGTCCATCCTTCCCGGTCCAGCCCTGTGAGGCAGGGCCCCTAGTGCTGGGCAAAAAAATCATCTTTCAGAAACTCTTTGGCCCTAAATTTTTATTTCCTGAACAAAAAGGAAAAAGGCTTGCAAAGCAGCTTTGCAGTGACAGGGTCCTAACGAGCTGCAGGGTATGGTTCTGAGGTGAGTGGAGGTGACCTGTTCCCGAGAGTCATCTCCTCAAGCAGGCCAGTGGTTGCTATATTTTTTAATGATTTAGAGCAGATTCCGGGTTACTCTGATGGGCTTGCTCGAGGGGAGCCAGGAAAGAGTCACCCACAGCTGGAAGCAGGGACTGTCTGTCCTCCCTCTCTTCCGTCACCCGTGCCCCTGACCCTGTGCATGTCAGCAGGGACCTGCTTCCTGGCAGCCCCCAGAGAAGGCATCCCTGGGTGTCCGGAGGCCAGGCCGGCGCCAGGGGCGGCCCCTGCCCCCGGAGGACGTGCTCCCAGTTGCCCTGCCTAGGGGTGTGTCAGTTCTGTTCTGTCTTCCGGTGTACATCTTCCTGCACAATGCTAAGACGGGCTTTTCATGTATGTTTTAAGTCCTTCTATTGTTTGGTCTGTCAGGGTGCTGCTCAGAGTTGTGAGCACATGTCAGCACATACACACACGCAAATTCCTAAAACAACATAGCACCTGGATTTGCCTATAAATGGGCACAGGTGAGGTCAGTGGTGAGCATCTGCTGGAGAAGCCCCTCTTCCAAAGGATTCCTAGCCACCATGGATTTGTCTTCATTGCTGGAGACAGTGACATTTTTCTTGTTCAGGGACATGTGTGTTTGGCTCTGAGCCACAATACCAGACAAAGTGAAGAGCGGGGATGGCATGTCCCTAGTGGCCACACACTGTCTGTACTTGTGCAGCCACCATGCAGGGGAATCAAATTGTTTCTGCACTGCTGGTCACACACATAATAAATGTGAGAAGTCCTCCCTCTAATGCTCTTATTTCATTGCAGAAACATGAGGATGAAAGTGAAGCCTGGCTCCACCGGCAGGTAACGACCCCACATTCCCCGCCTTCCCAGCCCCGACCCACCGCTGCAGTGGCTTTCCAAGTTTTCACAATAGCAAAGCAGCTTCTCACATTCGGTCCTGCCAGAGACCCGCACAGACACACGGGTGTGGCTCGGTGGTGGGGCACCGTTGGCCCTTCTGCCTTGCTCCTCCGGGCCCTTGAGCACTCCTGGGGAACCACAGAGCCCCTGGAAGGTGGTAGGAAAATCACTGCTCTTGAGAACATCCTGTATTTGTTGACGTCTCAGTTCTCAGTGAGATGACATCCTTTTGGTGAATTAAAATGACGAGTCCAAAAAATCACCTACGTGCAACCTACTGTGTAACAGAAACGTGGCCCATATTCCTGTTTTCCTCAGTGTGGTTTCGTGGTGTCTCCTTGGAGGCAGGCTTTGCTGTGGTTCCACGTGAGCCTTCCTGGGGCCCTGACGGCAAAGCTGCCCTCGTTCCCATCCAGCAAGACCTGCAGTCGGAGCACTCTAGGGACTGGAGAGCAGAGAGCGGAGGAGGCCCACGGAACTCAGTCTATGACAGAAAAAATTAAACATCCACAAAGAAACTACTGGCACTTGGATTTCCTGTCTTTGTTACTTTTGTTTCATTACACATCTTGACATCAGGAAGACCGGGAGAGAACATTCTGGAAGTTTATTTTCTTCTTAGCCAACCCAATGGGATAAAAATTGTCTGAAAATCTGTGGGAAAAATCAAACCAGATCTGACTCAAGGACTATGGTGGCAAGGGTGTAGGTACTCTCCTTTATGGAGGCGCTAGATCCCATTTATGAAAACAACCAAAGCCGGACGACACAGCTGTCCATGCCGGCTCCACATGAACATTCCAGCAAGCACCTGGTGTGCACTCTTTCATCTGTGGAATTAGCGGTCTGTCCAGCCTTCCGTCGATTATCTCAGGCCTGGTGGCCTCATTAATGGACACAACTGCTTTTAAATATGAAAAAGATTTTCCTGCCCTACACAAATCGCATCCAAAAGAGGGGTGACCCAGATGCCCACTTTTGTGATCCTGTGTCCAAATTTGAGTGCCAAGTCCATGCTAAGAAGATACCGAGAATGAAAGAGTATGTGAAAACCCCAAAATATTAGCTGGCATTATGCTGGATTTATGCTGAGAAGTTCCTCCACCTGGACCAACAGTATAAGCACAGATACCAAAAGTCATGTCGGGATGTTCCCTTTATATCAGACAGAATGTCTGGGACTGAAATGAAAGTACCGGAAAACGATCCATTATCTGCACAGCCATCTGTTCAGCACTTACGGGTTATGCCAGGCACCGTACTAGGCTTTGTGGATTTCAAAAGTGAATCATTCCATCATATGTATGCACCACATCTGCTTATCTGCAGATAGACGTGGGGCTTGTTTCCACCTTTTGGTGATTGTAAGTAGTGTTGCTGAGAACATCGTGCCAAGTGAAATTGGCCTCAGTAAATTTTTTTAAATGAGTCAGCTGGAATAGCAGCTCTCAAAGAGGTTACAGTGCAGGAAGAAGATGACAGAGCATGTGAATTCCACAGTCTGAGAGAAGCAATCCCAAAGTATGCTCAGGAGGTGTTAAGTTCCACTGTTGGAGGGGCTGGGAGCAGGGAACAGCGTTGAGGGGGCAGTGCTAGGCCTGGGCCCCACTGCAGTTTGTATCTGGGTGGGAGGAGGCACAGAGGCCTTATGAAAGGTGCCAGCAGTTTGTTTCTTTATGGGCACACAGGCTTTGGAAAGCTGGGGTCCGAGGGACCCACTTCTGCCTCCCAGCCTTCCCACTGGGGTGTCCATATTAAAGCCCAGCAGCCTGACTGCCCGCCTGTGGTTCAGGGGCCGCAGGGCTGTCCTCCTCTGCCCACCTCCCTCGGGCCAGGATTTTCCTGTGTTTATCAACCACACATCTCATTGCCACTTAAGAACACCAGCCACCCACTGAACAGACAGCCTGGGTGAGATTTGGGAAACTAGATCTTTCCAAGCAAAATCAAGTCAACACTTAAAAAGGAGCATAAAGTAAAATTCTTCTGCTTTTAAAATGTAAACTTTAAAGCATTTCCTAATCAAACATCTAGCATTTTCAAAGTAGCCACTGGCAAATGCGTCTTGAGTTTAGGACAGAAGGACTGTCCCGTAAGGGGACCGATTCCTCTCGGGCGTGCAGCCCCAGCTCCCGGCCGCCACGCCTCCCAGGCAGGTGCAGCATCCCCAGGACAGGGAGGCCCTGATCCCTCTGAGCACCACTCAGCACATCTGTTTCCTATGGGCACACTCAGCGCCGTGGTCAGTAGGAAAATCCAATTGCAAGTTTCTTATGACTTTCTCTTAGAAGGGATTTTTCATAAAGGAACTAATGGGCTCTATTTTTCAAAAATAATCTGTAGTGTTGTCATATCCTTCAAGATGTCATGAGGTTCTGAAGGGAGAGTTACGAATTTACTTAAGGCTGACCTGCTGTCTGCTGCCAGCGAAGCTCTGACTTCAGGCCCGTCCACTGCAATGGGATCACAGTTACCTGCCCCACACAGTGGGGCACAGTGTCATGCGAGGAGAAGACCAGGGCCTGGGACATCGTACGCACCCCGGGGAGACCCTTCTGCTTAGAGCAACCCATCTCCTGATTCCTTGTTGCCAGGGCAACGGGTGAGCTCTCACGATCCTGGGGCCTCTATCCGAGCTACCATCTCCCTCCAAGGCCTCACAGAGGGTCCCTTGAGCCAACAAGAAGCCACGGGCATGTAGTGCACCCCACGGGCAGAGATGCAGGACGTTCCCTCTCCCCAGGAGTACTCCAGGGAGATAGGCAACCCCCCCACCCCCCACCCACACCATCCCTGCTGCCACGACCTTGCAGCACACCTCCTGGGGCCCTACCCCAGCACCAGTGCCACTTGGGGTAGAGCCCTGGAACCTGTCATCTGGGTTGAAGAATTTCCTGTAGTCAATTTCTAACAGTCTTCTGCTAGAGTTTTGGTTTTGTGATTCAGATTTCAGGCTGGGGGATCTCGGACAAGACGTGCCTCTGAACCATGAGAAGACCTGGCAGGGAAACTGCAGTAGCTGGCCCTTCATTTCTCACCCGCAGAAAGGCTTCTTCTTCGTAAATATGCTGTGATGGGGACCAGGAAACCAGCCAGCATGTGACAAATTCCCTGCTCCCCAGAGGCCAGATGTGTTCCCCCAAAACCATGAGAGGCAACCCCAGGATTAGAATCCAGTCCCCTACTCAAGTCACTGGACTTTCTCACGAAAAACACATTCACTGCATGAGAAAGCAGGTCTCAGAGAGGGTTCCTTCACTGCCCACCACAGAACGTTACTCCAACCAATACGAAGGTGACGTTAAAATGATTGAGGCCTTCTCAGTGTAAAAACAATGCTTCTGGACAGAATTCATTATTTCTTACATCTATTCAGAGTATTCTCTTCTGCCAGAAGGGCAAACATTTCCCCAGACAACTGATATTGCAACGTCCAGCTTGCGGTTGGCAAACAGAAGTCCATTTAAAAAGCCAAATTCACTGCTAGTTTTTCCATTTTCTCTACTTTTAAATACCATGCTTCTAAGTCTAAATAGAAAAATAAATATTTGCAGATTAAAGGTTTCATTTTATTGCAAATATTCATGAAGATTAAATGTCACGTGTGGGTTTGATTTCTCCGGGCGTATTGCATTTGCATGTATCTGTTCACCACAGGGAAATGAGTGTTCCTCATGCCAGCTGGGGTTTATTTGCCGTTTTGCACTCATCCCTGCCTTAGCGTGGGGCTCCTTGAATCAGAAAATACGTGTCGTGGCTCACTGATCGGTGTTTGTGGATGGACACTTTCAAACTCATCTGCTGCTGCAGCAAAATCCCTGTCGCCCACCCAGGTGACAGCCAGCCTGCCCGGGGCTGGCAGGGGCTGAGCTGTGACGGCTCGGCCTTTGGGGGCCGGGCAGAGATGGTGGCAACGCGCTTCCCCCTTGTTTCTGAAGCCAGCCTGGAATTCCCTCCCCCAGGACCAGCTGGGAATGCTGATTCCATTTTCAGGGAAAGGTGACAGTAGATCCACGTGAACACGTGCCAGCGAGCAGACTGTGTGGCACCTTCTCTGGCTAACGCGATGCACGAAGCAGGGAGGCCCCAGGAGGACTGTTCGCTCTCACCTGCATCTTAAAGTGTAGCACATTCATCTTTGTTCACAGTTTCTCTTGCTCTCTATTTACCTCCTCAGTGGGATATTCTGTGTGAGATGGATTTTATTAAACAGGAAGCAGGAGTGAAAGAACAGAATCCATTTTTTGGCAAACTCAGGCGTGGGTTGCTCAGAATCACGTTCAGCACAGTAGATAATAACGCCCCAGGGGAGATTTTGCAGTGCACTCCAGTTCTGATGGGCCACAGTCCCGGGGCAAGCTCTAGCCCTTATTCTCCAAGACCTGAGTCCTGTCCGTTCTGGGGTCTTGTCCATGAAGCCCCCTCTCGGCAGTGGTGCCTTACAAACCACGCGGCGCCCTTTACCTGCCTTTGCTCAGGCTGTCGCCTCCGAATTCCTCCTCCTCCTGCCTTAGAAAACTGAAGGTGTGGCGCATGATTTCCAGGGGAAAAGGCCCCACACCGTGTTTGCCCTTTCAACCACGTCTCTCATTACAGATCACTTAGAAAATGCAGCTCTAGTTGTGTTTTATCCGTTTCCGCTCTTCCAAACAAAATTGAGCCTTTTAATAGACTCTGTCCATTGCTTCTGTCCACAGAATGAAGAACCAGTGTTCTCCAAGGATGGCCGGAAGTTCTTCTTCATCAGAGCGATCCCACAGGGAGGACAAGGGAAATTCTATCACATCACCGTGTCCTCGTCCCAGGTAAATCCTGTCTCCCAGGCTGTGTTTGCTGTGTTGGTGATGCCCCCTAGTGGCTGAGCACTCTGTGCACCTGTCACCGTGAAGGTCCCCAGAGCCGGCTGGGAACACTTGGATGGGGAGACAGGTCCTGCAAGGTGGGGCAGAATGCATTATTGTTAAAGTCCCAGGGTGCTGATCGGGGTAGTGGGTCACGTTTGCCCTTTAAATTATAACCCAAAATAAAATCAATGCTTCTGACTGTGCTGGGGCGTCGGGGGGACACTGGGACCCACTCTTGGTATGAGAGTGAAGACTTGCATCAACTCTTTTGTGAAGATCCTGCACCCTCGGCCTTTCCTCCCCACGAGCTGGGACGCCCCTTATGCTCTCTCCCAGAGGCCAAGAGCCTGTGCACATGGCTCCCCCCTGGTCCAGTCCCCAAGGCCACCCCCTCCCCTTGTAGCCAGTCTCAGGTGTTCCCCCAGCCTCTGTGGCCACCACCTGTCACCCTCAATTCCTGGGTCTGGTGAGTTACAAGCACAGCATCCCTGAGCAGGGAGCTTCAGAGCCTGATAAACGCAAATCAGAGCCCAAAGCAGACATCCTGTTGAGCACCGTCCTGCACAGTGGTCACCAGGCAGCCGCCCACCTGCTTGAGGACGCCACCCCAGAGCTGAACCTGTGGGAACTCCGCCCTCAGAAAGAAGGTGGAGAGGGGTGTGGCACTCCCATGATCAGACCCTCACCTCCCTGGGTGGATTCTGTTTTTGAAGCAGTCTGAGATTATCTAGGATCAGGGGAGATAAATAAAATTCGATTTTTTAAAAAGCTCCGTGGGCATAAGGTAGCAGGCATGTATTTATGATACGGCCCAAGGGCAGTGTGGCAGATGCCTGCCTAAGGGCGGCTCCTAGGCAGGGACAGGGGCGTGGCTCACTCGGAGGCTCGGGGACGGATGTGTCAGTCTTCAGTTCACTTAATTACACAACTACACAATGTCTGCGGACTGGCTGACATGTGTGTTTATCCCTGTGGCCTCCGTTCCGTTGCCCAGACCCTCTTGTTTTCTCATTTTAGAATCCCTTTAACCAAGATTTGTAAATGTTTAGATGTTCTCACTCAGCTGTCTCTGAATTCAACCCTATGAAAAGCATTTGCTGAGTCCCCTGTTCCGGCAGCAAGGACATGCCCCCCAACCCTGACCTGGGAGGGCACCCCCACCCAGGAGCCCCTCAGCCCCGCTGCCCCCAGAATCCACTTAGCACCCCAGTTCTCCCAGGGGCTCTGTCTTCTCCCAGTGTTTCCAGTTCTGTGGGCCCCTTGGGGCCCACAGTGTCTGGGGGGGCCATTGTCCGATTTAATCACAGTCTGAATCACAGTCTGATTCACACCTGCCTCCTGGGGCACCGCCACCCATGGCAGCCGGCCCTGTGGCTCACACCCGGGCACCTCCACGCCTGTTCCAGATCACACGCTTCCTGTCGAGGTCTCACCTCTCCCTCCTTCCTTGTCATAACTGCTCTGCTCTGAAGGCCCTTCAGGAGAGACGGTGTGGCCCTCAAGAACAAACGGTCCTGCAGAGAATGCCAGGGCCTCTTCCGCCCAGCCCTTCATTCTTTCTCCTCTATTTCCTGCCTTGTTTCACCCCCTCCCCTGCTTCTCTTTCCTCCTCCTGGTCTCTACCAATCAGTTAGAGATTTTAAAGGGACAATGTCAACAGCGTTTGAAGCTTTGATTCTTAGGAGCTCACGTCTCAGGTGGAGTCACTGGTGGTCACAGTTCTAGTGCATCAGTGCCACCACGTGGGCCCCACCGGCCCCGCCACTGCTGACGTTCAGAGCAGGAGCAGGCTGGGCCAGAGGGGCGGCGGGGGTTGCTGGAGCCGGGGGATCAATAGGGTGGCCGGGCCTCAAGGAAGGGCAGGGCTGGGGTGGGCGACTGGCTTCGCGGAAGGACGGGGTCTCAGCGGGCGACAGGCCCGCCCGCCATGCCTCCATGTGTGTCTGTTCAGCCCAACAGCAGCAACGACAACATACAGTCCATCACCTCCGGGGACTGGGACGTCACCCAGATCCTGTCCTACGATGAGAAGCGCAGTAAGATGTGAGTGCGAATCGGACCGTGCGGCCAGCAGGCGGCCCACCCCAGGGCCCACTGCTGCTGACAGGCGCATTCGCTGTCTTCCCCTCGAATTTCCTGCTGAGCACGGGGTATGGCACAGAGGCCCTCACTCCCTCTCAGACGCCCCTGGGGCCCTGCCTCGTCATGAACAACGTCCTAGGTTCCTGTCTGAATGGCCCCCTTCCAAAGTGCAGGATGGCAGGGACAAATGAGCAGCCAGGCCTGCGGTGGGCATCTGCGGTGGGCACCTGTGGGTGGGCTGGTGGTGATATTAGGGGAAGGTCTTGATTCTTCGCTGGTCCAGGGGCTGCTCCAAGTGGGCCCGAGCATTATCTCTTCCAACACCGTGGGCCATGAGGTAGGTTTCCTGCCTTCCTCACGTCAAAAATAACTTAGCCAAGCCGAAAGAAGTGAAGTAATTTTCTGCAGGCTACTCCGTCGGTGACGGGATTCAGACAGCTGGAGTCGGCCCACATGCTAGTCATCCTGCCCGGTCTGGGGCTGGAGCCGGCTTTCCTCATTCGGGGTCCCAGGGAAGACCACTCAGTGAGGGATATTGACCCAGGCCTTGTGTCTGGGCTTGTGCTGTGTTCTCGGGTGCTTACCCTGCAGAAGGCTAATGGCCTTGTAAGGAAATTTCCACGCCCGAATCCAGGTGTACACCACCATCTTCCCGGCCCTACACAGAACCCGCAGGCCAATGCGGGAGGTCCCAGGGCCCGCAGAGGGCCTCCCCAGCCTGTCCCTCTGCCCCTGGCCGTGTGGCTCTCTCCGGCCCCACCCGCCCTCATAGCTGGACCCCAGCTGGAGACGTGTCGCTGCCTCAGAGGTCCCTGAGGTGTGGCGTGCGGCACGCAGACCGGCCCCAGCTGACCCGTGCACCTGCTCATCTTTGCAGCTACTTCCTCAGCACGGAAGACCTGCCCCGGAGACGGCAGCTCTACAGGTACGCAGGCCCTGCCCGCCCCCAGCGCTGTCTCCCCCAGGCAGACGTCTAGTCCAGCTGAGTCCCCGTGGGTCACTTCCTCCTCCTGACACCCGCAGGCTGTAACACTCCCCTTCCTCCAGAAGTACTCGTCTGCAGGCCTCACTCTCCCTGGTGTCTGCAGGAAGGAGAGTCTGCTTTGGGGGCACGTGGGGGCTTTGCGGGCGAGGTCCCCACGTCACGGCCAGCCTGCTCTGTGACGCGGGTCAGGGTCTGCTGTCTCAAGGCAGGCGGAGGAGGGAGGCCTCTGGGCCCCAGACAAGGACCGGATTTTCCCAGTGTCGGTCCCTGTCCGGCATTAAATGCTGCCATCTGCCCCATTGCTGCTCTCACTGGAGAAGGGATCAGGTCTAAGTGGGACAAGCAGAGGTGGACACGGGTCAGGCTTTTACCTTCTCTGTGTTTCCAGATAGGAGGAGAGTGGTGGCTGGTGGCTGCCTCCGGGCACATCAGCCCCTCCGGAGGCACTGTTCTGTGCACACTGAGGCCCAGGTGGGCAGCCCACAGTCTGGGCTGAGGCAGTGCCTTCTCTGCCCCCCAACTGCTGGACCTTGGAGAAGCCCATGAGGTGGACAGCTGTGTCCCCTCGTGTCCCCAGGCCCACACGCTGACGGCATAAAAGACCAGTAATAAGGGAGTCTTGGCAGGGGGAGAAAAGTGGCAAGTCTGTGTGGCCACAGGCTGGCCTCCCTACAGGCTTCACGGGGCCACACGGTGCGTGGTGACTCGGGCGGTCCTGCCAACACACTGTAGAGGCGGGCGGGCCGACTGCAAACCCCCCCCACTCACTCCCCCCACTGCTGTAGGCAGGCTTCATACCAGCACCACAGTGAGGCGGCCCCGTCCCCTGCGAAGAGCTCGGGCAAGAACCTCCAGACCGATGAAACAATTCCTGGGTATCCGTCCTTTTATAGAAACACATTTTAGGCCTTCTGACATGAAATGCACTTGGTCAGGGCGGCCCCAGCCTCCTACTGTTCTAGCTGGTTGACTGGGAAGGTGCTCGCAGCGGGTCACCCTGCTGGCAGGACTGGCCTGGGGAGCAGCCAGTGCGCAGTGTGGCCCACGGTTTCGGAGTCCCTGCCTTGTCCTACGGCAGTGTTAGGGGGAATTCCCGGGGGGATGCTAAGATACGGGAGACATGCCAAACAGCGAACCACCCACTCAGAGGACAAGAGGCTTGGATACCAGTAGGACCTTACCCTGTCCTCAAATCAGGGATGTGCTGGGGCAGAAATAAAAGCATAGAGACCCAGTACACACCCCTCCATAAAGCAGAGGTGCCTAGAGCTCTTCCAAGCCGAGGGGACCGGCCAGCCCAGAGAGGTAGGATAGCTGACCTTCAGGCGCACCCGGCAGGCAGACCCAGGAGGAAGGCCCAGCACCGGGTGCCCCAGAGCACATCTGGGGGAAGAGAGAGCAGCTGGCCTGCATTGCCACGGGGGCCCTGGGCCCGCACCGCTGCCCGTGCCCAGCTGCCGTGGCTCATGCCCTGCTCTCTGTGCACCAGCGCTAGCACGGTGGACAGCTTCAACAGGCTGTGCCTGTCTTGCGACCTGGTGGGCGACTGCACCTACTTCAGCGCATCCTTCAGCCTCAGCTCGGACTTCTTCCTGCTCAGGTGTGAAGGTAGGTCCCCACCCGGTCCAGCCCCGTCTCTGAGTCAGTGCTGGGGTCTGTGGACACACGCGCAGGAGGGGAGGCGGCCGCCAGGGGAGGAGGTAATGATGCTGCCCGGTTGATGACGCTGGCTCTCGGGACCAGGCTAGTGGGAGCTGTAGGGGCTTTCACATTGCGCCACGGGTGGCAGCTTATCAGAGTGTTCGTATGCTGCACAGTTTTTCCCAAAGTCTGGCTACATTGCCCATTTTTAAAATGTCCCTCAAGGTGGTTGGGGCAGGGATCTTACACACTGATGAACTTAGGCCATCTGATTTCAAAGATCAACATCTTAAGGATATTTCAAGATTAAGCTTATATAAAAGACGTCTCAACAGGAAAAAAATCATTTTCCTATTACCCAGTCCATGGATAATCTATCCCAAACTTCAGAAAGTTCTTCATCACTCCAGTAGCATACCTAAAGCTGTATCTTTGCATCCTGTCCTCACATCTTGAAAAGATAAGATGTGAACCCATGAGACGTAAGTAATAGTAAATACGGTCATTACAAAAATCTGTCCCAAAGAAGAGCTACTGAGATCAGCTCAAAGTAGGCCCCAAGTGGAGACCAGCTGGGACCTGGAGTAACTCAACCCTACAAGCCACGGATGGAGAGGAAAGGCTTTCTTAGAGTGGGATCCCTGCTGGCCTTTGCTAACTGTTTGCCAGTGTGCGATCTCACCTGCTTTTCCCAGCATCACCTGGAATCTTGAAGAGCCACAGAAAGAAAGATGCGGCCACTGGCCACCACAACCTCAGCCCAGACATTCTTCTAAGACAATGGGGAGGAAAGGGGTTGCATCGGATGCACCAGGAGTCCCTCGTCCCCTCGAAGATTACCAACTGGAGACAGACCACCAAGCCTCTGAAGTCGTAGGACGGCTGCTGCAGAAGGAAGAACTGAGAGCTCATCCACCCACCTCGTCTGCCAAGTGACAAGCGTGATGGGAAGTGAGGTGCCTCCCCAGCCCCAGGTGAGTCTGGGATGCACGGAGGACCAGCATCCAGGGCTCTGGATTCCTAGGCCCCAGGTCAGGGTCCTCGTGAAATTACAACTTGGAAATACATAGAGACTTACAGGGCAAGCAGACCCACTGCCAGCCAGAGACAACAGCCTGACAGAAGCTACGGAATCAGAGATCTGAAATCTTAGCTCAAGGAGGAAGTGGCTTTAAAACATGGGACTGTCATGATAAAATGCAAAAGGGAAAACTGAAGGGGACTGACAGAAGAACATCCCGGATAAGAATGGTTACGTGAGGAAGGTGATAGACCCTCCGTCAGGAAAGATCCTTGAAAGAAGCCGGATAACATTTGCTGGAAACTGTTTATATGTGAGGCAGATTTTGAGCTGGGCCTGTGGCGTCTCTGGTCTGGGTGGTGACAATGGCTTTCTTACTCTTGGATTGGTCCCGACTCACTAGTACTTGCTGCACATGGTGACCTTTCACACAGTCCAGCATCTTCATTGGTGACATCCTTCTGCTGTTTCTCTTTGGAGATCGGGAGCTCGCCAAGTCCCGCGGGATGTTCTCCAACCACAGTTTAGTCTCCGTGGCCTTGTCCTAACAACTGGCAGCCTTTTGTTGTTGTTTCCAGAGGTCCGCCCCGGGATGGCATTGAGCAGGCTCTCCCTGGAGATCTGTGGCCCAGGATTCAGGCAGGGAAGGTCCCAAAAGACAGGTGTAACCGTGGCGTCCACGTTGGGCAGCCATATGGACAGTGTGTTTGGTGATCACTGAACAGTTGTTCGTGTGCAAATTTCCAGTCTGCCTGCTGGCATTCCATCCTTAGTGGGAATAACATTTCTTTTTATGTTTATGTCCTTGCTAGTTTGGGGACATTTTCAATTCATGTGACTGCTTGTATTGTGGTCTGTGAATGTTTAGTGTGAAGAGATGGCTCTTCTCTGATGTCCTCTTCGAGGAAAGCAAAGGGCAAGCACAGCCTGTCAGGTCAGACACACGGGCCCAGCCCAGAGACCGTCCTGATCTTGCCATCAGAAGGGAGGGCCCGTCCCTCCCCACAGATGCCAGAGTCTCTACCAGCAATCAACAGATTCATGGAATTTAAAGGGTAGGACTAGATCTCTGGGGTCACGCTATCTCATCTCCGTTCCTGCTCCCCTGCATTAAGAAACTGAAGGCTCACTTGATCATGGAGTCTCACTCCAGGGTTTTCTGAATCATGTAGAACCGATTCAGGTATTTAGCCTGTTGCCCCATCTTAAAGTAAGCATAAAGCAGCCCTCTTCTCTGCAAAATCGCTCTTTAAAACTTCTTCCGTAATAACCTATTTTGTGGCTTAACTAACAAATGCCCAAATTAACCTGTCCCCTAAAGCCCCATTAAAACTGCATTTTTTAAAAGGGATTTCCTAGAAAGACAAATTTACAAGTGGATAAAATGGATAAGATGACATCAGGAGCCAACGTGTGGACCTCTGACTTCACAGGCCTGACAGCCCAACCCTCAGCCCACAGGAGAGGAGGCTGAGCAGCCCCCGGGTTTACACCCCCAGTGGTGGCGGTAACTGTCGTGAGAGTGGAAACAGCGAGGGTTATGAGATTTCCAAAAAGAAACGATGACAGTGACTCAGTTTGATTGCTTGGGGTTTTTGTTGAGGGGGAAGACTAGAGAGAAGCTTCACAGATGAGATAGCATTTCAAATAAATGTGTGGGCAGGATTCAGACTGTGAGAAGCCATCCAGAAGTGGGGCCACCACATGAGCAAAGAGCACTAGGGGGTCTGCGGTCACATGGGGGAGTCCTGCAGCCCGCGGCTCAGTCAGCTGAGCGGACACCCCCATTTAAGTCCAACTTAATAATTATTTTTAAGTATTTTTAATTATTTAAAAATACTTTTAAATAATTTTATTTCCCTGAGTTTCTCAGTAGATATTAAAGTAGACCCAAATGCATAACCCACAGCAGCATTTACTAAATGTCCTCTCCTGTTGATTTCCTTCACAGCCCAAAGCTACTCTGGGAGATTCTTGTAAACTTCTGGCCAAAGTAACTTCTCCACCCCAACCTTAGAGACCCCCTACCCCATCCCTTGCCTGCAGTACTTTATTATGCAGATTAACTTAGCCTTTAAGATGCAACCAGAACCAAAAAAATTCCTTTCTTTTTAGTTTGAGGGAAAATGTAGTGGCACTAGAGGATTCTTTGAATGAGGGAAAGGGAGATCTCTGAATACTCCCACATTCACAAATGTTCTAGCCATTGCACAGAAACTCCAAGTTGTTCAGTTTGGGCATAGGCAGAAATAATAGTCAAAGGATTTATAACTAGAACAAGGTGGGCACCAGCCAGTCAAAACAGATGCCCCATCAGAGCAAACCCCACATCAGGACATAGGGCTGGGTATCATATTAGCAGCTCTAAAGTCAGGAAATTGCAACAGCCCCGCATAAACTTGGTCATTCTTCCCACTCTTCTGTGCACCTTCCGTTATGATAGTTTGGGGCAAGTTTATCTGGCGTGGATCTGACCTTTAACCTACATGATAGTGCTCAGCATTGTAACTTTATCGTCCCTGGCTTGCTCCTCTAATGTTTGCAATCCCTACTTCTGTGTAACCAGTCCTTCAGCACATGGTTCTTGTCCTGACGTCCCTTGTTCTTCCACAGTGTGTTTGTCCATCTTCACCATCATAGTTTCATTCAGTCTTACCTTCATGTGGTATCTCCTCAAATTTTTAATTAATGTTTATTCTGTGGTTTCTCAAGGCTTGCCATTTTTACATATCTTTATAATTCCTAAGTTCTTTATTAAATGTGTAAAGACTTAAAAGTGCATAAATTTTTTTTATACCTTTGGATACTATATTAAAAATAAATTAAAATACAATAGTAAAAACTCATAAATGTCTGTAGTGCTTCTAACCACTTATAGCCTAGCTGGATCCCATCCATCTGGGTCAATATTTGTCTCTAAAAGGTGTAGGTTTCATTCATATGGTCACTAGAGGTGCAGAAGGGACACCTGGAAACCACGTTCAGTAGAACCTCATGGAAACTCACCTACGTATTTAATATAGAGAGGTTGAGGTTTCTTTCCAAATCTCTAGGGTCTGGCAATGAAGCTGGCCAAATCCAAAATACTACATTATGATGTAACATTTTATAATTATTTTCCAGGATATGACAATAAGCTTTTGATCTATATACTTAATGGTCTTCCCAATGACCCTTTAAGGTGAATAATCATAGAAATACCTAATATTTATCTAGCTCTTAATAAATTGAAAAGTACATTCCTTATAATATATTTAATTTTATATTTCCATTTCTGATACCTTGCAATGTATGCTCTAACACAAATAGATCTACTCAGAGTTCTTACACTGAACACAGCTCACATTCCCATACCTTTGTCTTTAATTGCTTGGTGAATTCCTGTACATTCTCCAAGCCCTCTTTCAGGCAAGGGCTGATTTTTATCCCACCCCAGGAGGGGTGAACTTGCAGTGGGGAACTTGCCCAGCACTGGGCAGGGCTGCAGACCCACCTAGGTCTGGATGTTGTCACAGATTCCTCAGCTCTCCGTGGACACCCAGATCAGAAGCCTGGCTGGTCCTCCCACAGAGCTGGGACACCCACCTTCAGGTCCTGCGCAAGCTCGATCATATCGTTAAAGAAAAAGTACTCACCTGCTGTATTAGTTTCCTGTATAAATTGCCACAATTTAGGTGATTTAAAACAACAGAATATATTTTCTCACAGTCTGGAGGTCAGCAGTCTGAGGGCAAGTTGTGCACAGAGTGGATTCCTCCTTGAGGCTCTGAGGGAGAACTTGGTCCGTGTGCCTCTCCGAGCTTCTGGTAGCTTCCAGCAATCCTTGGGGTTCCTGGCTTACAGACGCATCACCTTCGTTTCTGCCTCCACAGGCACATGTGTCTGTGTCCAAATTTCCCCTTCCTTATAAGGACCCCAGTCATTGGGTGAGGGCCCTCCCAGATCCAGTGTGACCCCATCTTGATTACATTTGCAAAGACCTTATTTCCAAATAAGGTCACACACACAGGCATTGGGCATTAGAACTTCAACATGTCTTTGGGAGGGGTGCCACTAAACCCCAGCACCTCCCTCCTGTGACCTGTATCACCTTCTCATGCAAGACAGAGAGGAAAGAAGTCTCTATTGACTTTCTCAGGGACACAAAATTAGAGGCATCCACATGAGATTTTGTGCCTAAGATTATTCTTAATGACTTTACCACATTCTAGAAGGGATCAGAGAGGCCCTGAGGAAAATAGTAACATGGTCCAAAACATGTATTTGGAAGATAACTATGGCATACCAGAGGGAGAAGGGCAGTTCTAATATAGATTTTCTCCAGGAATTTTTCTTCCATGTTATAAAGCAAAATGAATACTCGGGTTGCATGGAACTTTGAAAAGCTCTCCGTTTTCTCCTCCCCAACGCAGTTCAACCCTGAGAGCAACTCAGCAACTGAGCAAAGTGCCCAATTTACATAATTTGAGTTACACAATCACAGCCTCTGTTTAGAATCTGATTTTTCTTTTCAAACCAAATCCCAAGAACATGATTCATTCTCCTTCAAGTTTGTCCAAAGGACGCAATCAATCCCATGCTAAGAAATGCCTAAATCCTGCCAGGAAAATGGGACCCCTGTATGAATCAGGCATTTGCTGCTTCATGCTGAAACATTTTTTTATCTTTAACAATAACTAAGTAAACTCCTCTCCCTTAGAATGAAGGGTAGAAACTACAGCTTCTGTTCCTGTTCTATGTGGGGAAGGGAACCACCTGTGTTGGCGAACCTGGACCATCCCAGGCCTTCACCCCCTTTGGGTGTTGTATTGTGGCTCAGGGAGCTATTTCCCAATGTCAAATATATTTGGTTGTAGATTCAGCAGATTAACTTCTCAAGACAACTTCTCCATCTTGAAGTCAAATTGAAATAAAATATACTCACCCAAGCTTAACATAGAGTGACTCTATCCTGTTACTGTTCTTACTATTAAATATCCCTTGAGACCTCCACCCTCTCCATGGCTGTTATCCTCAAAAGAAGAAGGGAAACCATGATAATGGAGAGCAATCAAGTGTGCAGCCCGACAACCCTGGGCGAGGACTGGGCTCTTCCGCCTGCTAGCTCTCTGATGTGGGCTTGTCGGTTCACCTTGCAAATCCTCCCCTTACTCATCCTGAAAACTGGGGGAGTAACAGTACCTATCGCATAAAGTCACTGTGATGGTTAATAAAAATAATGCATGTGGAGTGCTTAAAGATGCACTGTCAACGCTTCATAAATGGTAACTAATACTGTTAGGATCCCAGTCGGCATCATCACCATCACCTTAGTAATCAATTAAAAATGTCTTAGATATCCACCAGCTACAAACGCAGTATCCAGATGTTAGGATGAGGCTACAGAAATTAACAAGGCAGCGCCAGGATTTCCAGATGTGAACGGACAGCCTTATTCCTCAGCAAGCTGGTGCTGGCAGCCCAGGTCTCTGCCTACACAGCAGGGTGGGACAGTGCAGAAGTGACCATGCTGGCCAGAGTCACAGCACGTTACATAGCCATCTGGTAGGCACAGAAATGAAGTCCCTGGCGAGCTCAGGAGTATCTGTGCCTGCACAGCCCCCGACAGCTGGCTCTTGGCAGATGTTAGGAAGGAACCAGACATTCTTGTTTCTGTGGTGTTCGACCTCCTGTCAGCACCC
Source organism: Manis javanica (assembly GCF_040802235.1). NCBI lineage: Eukaryota > Metazoa > Chordata > Mammalia > Pholidota > Manidae > Manis > Manis javanica. Next base: position 2,714,809 of record NC_133161.1, on the reverse strand, counting down.
TTTCCCCTCTTCACCTGTCCTCTTGCAGATGCCCAGTGCTCCCAGCTGCCCTGCCCACAGCCTGTCCTGGGGAGCCATAGCTTACTGGGGGAATGCCCAGTACGGTGCTGCTGTGTCATGTCCGCCCTCCCTGAGCTGTGGTGAGGGCACGGAGAAGGCACGGATGGAATTAGGTGTCACTCTCCGGGCCAGACATCGCTGGCTGCGGTGCTGTGGATGAGCAGGATTCTGAGGCCAAGCCCAGGCTCAGTGAGAAAGGGTGTCCCGGGTGACTGGTCTGTCTGCTGCGGGTAGCAGCGAGGGAGGGGGTGGCCCGCGTGCCATGCATCGTCCCATTCAGTGCCCTCCCCTGAAAGAAATGAATACGTCCTTAACAATGAAGTCTCAGACTCCAGATTGTCTGGGATGGAATATGTTTGGGGGTTCGAGATCCATCCTGAACTCATCTTGTCCTGCAGAATGAAACACAGCAGATTTTTTTAAAACGGGGCTAACTCCTAAAGCCCTGTGGTCAGCTGAGGTCAACATGAACAGAAATGTGCCCTCGTGAAGAGACACGCGTGGAGCTCCGTTTCTGGAAGGAACAGAAAGGGCCACTACTCCTGACGCACTGCGGAAGTTTTCCCCGGGAAGGCTGGTGCCCAGGGAATCCGCAGGATGGCTCTGTCATAATCCTCTGGGTCGGCGCAGACAGCTCCAGAGCCTCCCAGGTGGCCCGGGGTCCCGGGGTCACCTGTAGCCCTTTAGTGCGCATCTGGGCAGGAGTGCCCTTGTTCATTCTGACCCAGTGTGGCATGGAACATTCTGCTTCAGCTGAAATTATTTCCAGTAACTCACACCTGCAAACGATAGTCCCAGAGCTAGAAAAAGAATATGTTTTCAACATCCTCACTGACAGTATTGTGTGATTGGTTTCCGACATACAGGGTGGAATCAATTTCAACAAGATTTGAGAAGGGGGAAGAGCTGGCTTGATTCTGCAAGCGGCCTGACCCTCTGGAGGCCACAGACTGCACTTCCCGGGCATGGACCTGAACTCACCTTTATAATTTGGGGTTTGTCCAAGTGAGTGCTTGGGACCGGGTCTGAGACTCCGTGGAGGATTGCTGGTGTGTTTGTGAGAACATCTGTGCAAACTGCCTGACTTTTGGAGTGATTCCTTCGAGGCTGCTTGTACTAAGAGAAGGAGGGGGATTCTCAAGGCAGGCTCTATCTCCAGTATAATTTACAAGGGTTTTTGGAAGGTGCTAAACTCGTCAGTAAACGCACCAGACCCCAAGCAAACCACTCGATAGGAGCCCCCAGTCCTTACTGGCAACCAGGCAAACATCTCTCATCACAGGGCAAGTGTTTGAGCTGTGCTGGTGCCTGGCGCCTGGGCACTGTCTGCAGAATAAGAGGTTTCATCCTGACCGTGTCCTACTTGAAATGCCCCTGAAGATAAGTAATGCCATTCAGTTGCAATAACTAGCGCTCTGCAGCCCGCCCGCTGCCTTCATTCCCGCTCACCTGGCCCGAGCAGGAAGGGCCCTTTTCTGCTCTGGTGTCCTTCACGCTGCCTCCAGGCAGCCTCTCTTGCTCCTGACTGCGAGTCATATTCCCTAAAGAACATCTCTCTTCAGAATGGCTTCCCAAGCACATACGATTGTCTCTTTTCTAAGTAAAATGTAGAAGAAACATAAAAACGAAGAGTAAGTGGGACCACCAGGCCCCCAGGAAGAGGGCCAGCAGCGAACTAGAGAAGCGAAGAATTTTTGAAAAGTAACTATAAGTGGATCACATTGAAAGTGAAAGCCAGATTAGGCTGTGTAACATGATCGGTGAAAGACATGATTACCAAAAAAATAAAACAAAGTTTGTTTTCCTAGAATTCTGAATCAAATCAGAGGGGCAGGAGGCTGGGAGCAGGTGCCAGTAGTCCCTTGAGGGGCTGGGCGGGGAGGTACCTGCTCTGCTCACACACCTGTAGGCTAACCTTCCCCCCCAGGCCAGGTAAAGAGGATACGTGGCCGTGGCAGACTCTTGGGAGGACAGCAGTCAAGAATTAGGGCCGTGCCTCTGGTCCTTGAAGGCAAGGAGCCCAAGCACTTGGGGACAGAAGCTCCCTGCTGCCCCCATCCACCTCCAAGATCTCAGGCTCTATGACACTGGCTGTACACTGCTCACCTGGACTCTCAACTCCACGTGGCAGAAGACAGCAGAGATCACTTAGCATGGAAGAAAGAGAGACCTCGAACCAAACATGAGAAAAGGACCCAGGAGAAACGTCATGAAGTTCACTTGGATGACCTTACTGCATATGTGTCGCCATAAACGTCCTCGAGATTCCAGAGATTGAATGAAAATTATTCTAGATACCAACTGATTTTCAGAGGCTAAATGGCAAGGGGATTATAATTTTAAATAAGTTTGTCACAATCTAGTATTATATAGAGGCATATATATAGCCTGTCTTCATCGCTTAGTGATACAGACACCTACATATGTTGGTGGCTTGTGCTGATGGGGTGGGACATCTACTGCATGGAAAGAGAGGAATTTTTTCAGTGTAGAATGTTCCACGGCTGTAACACAAGAACAGGCTGCTGCAGAAAAGAAGCCAATGGACAGCAAAATATTTGCCAAAAAAATGTTTAAGTTCTAAAGAAACATTGAATAGATGGGAGTAATTAAATGCCTCAATTTCCCCAAAAAAGCCCTGGTTAATGCCTGATGAAGATCAATAAAGGCCTGAGAATTATTCTTCATGCCTACATGTCTTTCTCAAAAGTATCCTTGTTTGGGCAAAATTATGACCAGAACACCACCAAATAGTAACCCAGAAAACCCAGCAGAAGCCCTTATTGCTTACCAGACACAAAAATCCGCTCAAGGGATTAAAGATTTAACCCAAGACCTGAAACTGGATACCCCTGGGAGACGCAGACGGGGAAACCTTCCCGATGTTGGTCTTGACAATTGTTTCTCGGATCTGACACCAAAACCACAAGCAACGAAACACAAATAAACAAGCGGGACCACATCAAACATCTGATAAGGGGTTAACTTCCAAAATAAGTGTCTGTCTTTACCTTTTGGGCTGTGAATCACATTCCCACCCTTTGTGCCGCTAGACGGCTTGGCAGGGAATTCACAGCCCATGTGGATAGGGCTTTATGGTGCACGTTTGTATTTTGACATTTCCCCTGAATGTCTTTTTTTTGGGACCTTATTTTTACATTGTTCTGCTTTTCTCACCCACTCACTTCAAGCTTATTTTTGTCTGCACATTTATGTCTTTCTTGTCTGCCTTAAATTCTTTTTGCCATAAGATCCAGGGCAGATACACAGGTCATAGATAAAAGGGAATGACTGGCCAAGCGACAGACAGAAAAATCAAACTGCTCCTTTGATTACCGATCAAGGCCGTCTGCATTCTGGCCCCTCTTACCCAGCCTATAGAGCAGGGTTCCTAGGTCAGAGCTTTTCAACCACTTTTAGCAACACAGCCATTTTTCAGGTGAAATGCTAAAGGGACTTCAATATGTAAAACAGATAAAAATGATGTTTTATTATCATTACATTTTATTAGTTCAAAAATATAGCATTTGATGTTCAGTTCAAAGACTATAAGACTGTGTTGATGAGTACAAAATGTGTAAACTACAAATTAGAGGGTGGAGGTGGAAGTTACAGCGTTTTAGCAATCAGCTTCAACCTCCATGAAATTCTAACCAAACTTCCTAGAAGCACTGCTGCACTTCTCTTTCACAGCCATTGCTGGTCACATTTTCCCAGTGTTGTATCAATACCTGTAGACTCCACACCTTCTCTTTCTCCTGCCTCGGGGCGCTGAGCACATTCTTGCCTCTTAGGCTACTGTGTCCTGCTCTTCTTTCTCGACCCTGAGCTCCCCAATAGCAGGACTGTTCATTGGCACCTACAAGGCACCCTAATAACAGACTGAATGCTCGTGGACTTGATACACGAACATTCCCAACAGTGTGCCAGGCGAGGACATGTGCCCTGTGCAGGTCAGGAGCATGGGGACCCAGTCCAAGCCACTAGGGGTCTGAGCCTGTGCAAGAGCCCCTCCTTCCCTTCCAGCCCATCTCTGCCCACTCTGCACCCATCCCGTGCATCCTCTGTCCCCTCGCCCGCCTCAGTTTGCCCCATAGCACGTCTCACTCCTGCCCCGGATTTCTGCCTGTGGGTTTCAGGGCCCATCTCATCTCGCCCATTAGGACGCCCCTTCAGTGATCACAGGAACTTGGCCTTAACCACACTCTGATCCCAGGGCCTAGAACAGCATCCAGGACATAGTGGGTTCTCAATAAATAAAAAAAAATTTGAAGGAATAAGAGCTACACCAAAATGCTCACTTTAGAGCCAATATAGACCAAGTTCAAAGTCATAATTATACTCTAAAACTTCCCAGAGAAGAAACTGATTCATTTGCCCTTTTTAAGGCGCTCTTTTTAAAGCCAAAGTTCTCTTAAAACATTATTTCCCATCATCACTCATAAAAGTGTGCTTACGAGCTATGGATGTATGAATATTAATTTCAGTTTTTATGCAGAAATGTTATAAACAAAGAAAGAGGATCGCAAGCGATAAAAACAACACATCAAGCCGTTTAAAATTATGTATTTCACATGCAGCAGGTTGATCTGAATGAATTTTCCAAGTCAATGTAGACCTTTTCGCCAGACCTTCCATGCTTCTCCATTGCTTCAAACGGAAGTACTGGGACCATGCAGAGGGTCGGGGACTGTGTTCCCACTTAATATAAAGGAAAAGCCATAAAGAGTCATAGCATCACGACGTGGTTATAACTGTACATGTGAGGAGTGATCGCACAGTTCTGGGAGTTGTCCAGGCAGAAACTAGGTGACCAGTAAGAAAGGTGTCTTCTGAGGATCCCTTTGAACGTTTGGGGACTAGATGAGCTAATATTCGTGCCAACAAAGAGTCTATGATTGTTCTTCTCTGATACTGACTCAATAGAGCAACTTTAGGGAACATCCCAGGATCCAGGCAGATTTGGCTCCTTCTCCAAAAATCTGGTGTCTCTGGCTGCATGCAGTGGTGCTTATTTTAACAGTAAAAAACTGAACCAGGAGAGACATTAAAGTATATTCTAAACCGTCACCAAAACCCAGTGGATCTGTGAAGTCAAAATTTAGTATCAGGCAAATTATATTGAATTGTCTTTTTTGAAAACTTTGTTGCCGTCAGCTAGCGGGGCTTGGCACCTCCTGGGCCCCGTGGTAGCCAGGCCGGGTGAGGGCCGCCGCTGGGGTCCAGGCTGTGCTGTGCTTGGCCGCCGCGCCTCACCTGCACGCCTCGGATAGGACTGGACTTCAGCTCTTTCCTTGTGTCAGACTCATTCCATAGGCTGACTTATCTCTTTAAAAAGACACTCAAAGGCAGTTTCATTTTCCCCCATAGTGGTTGTGGGTAAAAAGTTTGCTTTTTGGCTGCAAATATAGGGACATTGCTTCGGGACTAAGAAATACCACTTGAACAGAACTGCTGGCGTATTTGTGCCGGAGGTGGCTTTTTTTTCAGACCAGGGAACATGATCTTAGTTCCTAGGACAGATGAGATGGGAAATGTCTAGCCAGCTCTTACAAGTGTCTCCATTTTAGATAAAATGGTATAATAATGACTGACCCCAAGGTAACATTTGATGCTAATGGAGGGAAGGACTCAGGAGACAGTTGCTTGTCTGCCGCTCGCCCCTGCCTTTCCCATCCCCCACCACGCGTCCCGGGCAAGCACATGACCAATCGAGGGCCCTCCCCCCCAACTCCATATGATGGCGAGGAATTGGGGTGGGCAGGACACTGGAGAGGACACCCCCACTCCGTATGATGGTGGGGAATCGGGGCGGGCAGGGCGCTGGAGAGGACGCCCCCACTCTGTGTGTGATGGTGGGGAATGGGGCGGGCAGGGCGCTGGAGAGGACGCCCCTCTCTGTGTGTGATGGTGGGGAATCGGGGCGGGCAGGGCGCTGGAGAGGACGCCCCCTCTCTGTGTGTGATGGTGGGGAATCGGGGCGGGCAGGGCGCTGGAGAGGACGCCCCCTCTCTGTGTGTGATGGTGGGGAATCGGGGCGGGCAGGGCGCTGGAGAGGACGCCCCCTCGCTGTGTGTGATGGTGGGGAATCGGGGCGGGCAGGGCGCTGGAGAGGACGCCCCCTCTCTGTGTGTGATGGTGGGGAATCGGGGCGGGCAGGGCGCTGGAGAGGACGCCCCCACTCTGTGTGTGATGGTGGCGAGCCTTCCCAGGGAATAAAGAGGAGTGAGGGGCGCTGGGCTGGAAGTCAAGCAGAACCACGACTGTCCTCTTCAGTGTCACCCCACAGCTGTGGAACAGTGGCCCGAGGGTGGGGCCCTGAAAAGTGAATCCGATAACGGAGCAAAGCTCCTGCCCAGTGCTGTGCCCGGCGCCGAGGCCGAGGGTGCCAGCCGCCTCGTTCTCGCCACTCTGGGCTTAGAATGGTCACAGCGGAAGAAAAATGAGCGGCGACATCTGGCTAAATGTCACCCTGCTTTCCCCCTCATTAATTTTTTTTCCCCAGAAGGAGGCGTGGATAATGTCGGACAGCTGTTGAATGATAATTCAGCGCTCAGAACATATTTTTAAAAGCCACCTATTTTATGCTCTGTAGCTGTCAGTCACCCATAGGAGGCATAATGGCCGTGACTGTGGGCGTCCAGGACACAGTGTACCTGCCATAGCGCCCATCAGGGTTAGTACCTATTTTAAGGCCCCCTGACAAGTGTTTTGACGCTGTATTACTTGTTTCCATTCAAAATGGTAATGTATACTATGTTTTAGCCAGATGCTATGGAGATGCATAATATAAAAGCCACACTGAAATCTCCCCCTTGCAGATCTACGCCCATTCACGTTAGGATGCCCTCTGGGTGTTGACATCTTAAACCGGCCCCTCCTCATCCTTCCCTGTCCTCTCTCTCTCCTCCCTCCCCACTCTCCCTCCCTTCCCGTCCCTTTGTGAGGGAAAATTGTTGACCTTGGAGGGTGGATTGAATTAGTGGAATATTGAGGAGGAGGGCCAGGTTGCTCTCGGGTAATGAGGTTCCCAGGGGGGAACAAAGCCTAGGCAGCCTTGGCCCAGTGCCCACCTGAGTCCCCAGAGCTCTAAATGCAGACTGTGCCTCCCAGCAGCCTCCGTGTGCTGCAGAGGGCGTGACCGCAGGTGGGTTCCAGGGCGTGTCTGGGGCAGTTGTGGTTTGTGGGAAATGCTCGACCCCCAGGCATTTGGGAAGTGGTGGGCACCAGGTCAGGAATTCATCCCAAATGCTTCAGGCGGAAACAAGTTCTTCGTGTTGTGCTGGCAACTCTCCTGAAAATTTGAAACTACTGTCTATTTTTAAGTTACACAAAGTTTCTTTAAACATACACAGTATGCCTAGCAAGCCAGCCACTAAACTAAAGTGTAATCGTCTCCCTGTGTGTGGCAAATGCCCCCCGTCCTCTCAAGCTTGTGGGTGGTAGCAGATGGCAGGGCCTGGTCTGAGAAGAGAGCTTCAAGTTTTCTTTAAAAAAAAGAGTTCAGTAGAAGGGGTATTGCCTAGATTATTCCTGTCCATCCAAGACTTGTCTTCTCTTATATATCCTAATGGGATGTATTTTGTGTGTGTGTGTGTGTGTGTGTGTGTGTGTGTGTGTGATTATTTTTTAAGATATCATTGATATATAATCTTATGAAGGTTTCACATGAGCAATATTGTGGTTACTAGGCTCTCCCCTTATTATCAAGTCCCCACCACATACCCCATTACAGTCACTGTCCGTCAGTGTAGTAAAATGTTGTAGAGTCTTCTCTGGGCTACACTATCTTTCCTGTGCCCCCTATACTACGTGTGCTGATCATAATACCCCTCAATCCCCTTCTCTCTCCCTCCCCACCCATCCTCTCCCACCCCTCCCCTTTGGTAACTGCTAGCCCCTTCTTGGAGTCTGTGGGTCTGCCGCTGTTTTGTTCCTTCAGTTTTTTCTTTATTCTTATATTCCACAAATGAGTGAAATCATTTGGTATTTGTCTTCCTCCGCCTGGCTTATTTCACTGAGCATAATACCCTCTAGCTCCATCCATGTTGTTGAAATAGTAGGATTTGTTTTCTTCTTATGGCTGAATAGTATTCCATTGTGTATATGTACCACATCTTCTTTATCCATTCATCTCCGGATGGACACTTAGGTTGCTTCCGTGTCTTGGCTATTGTAAATAGTGCTGCAATAAACATAGGGGTGCATATGTCTTTTTGAATCTGGGGTCATGTTTTTTTCAGATAAATTCCTAGGAGTGGAATTTCTGGGTCAAATGGTATTTCTATTTTTAGTTTTTTGAGGAACCTCCATATTGCTTTCCACAATGGTTGAACTAACTTACAATCCCACCAACAGTGTAAGAGGCTTCCCCTTTCTCCACATCCTCACCAGCATTTGTTGATGTTTGTCTTTTGGATGGTGGCCATCCTTACTGGGGTGAGGTGATATCTCATTGTGGTTCTAATTTGCACTTCTCTGATGACTAGCGATGTGGAGCATCTTTTCATGTGTCTGTTGGCCATCTGCATTTCTTCTTTGGAGAACCGTCTGTTCAGATCCTCTGCCCATTTTTTAATTGGGTTATTTGCTTTTTGGGTGTTGAGGCTTGTGAGCTCTTTATATATTTTGGATGTTAGCCCTTTGTCAGATATGTCATCTATGAATATATTCTCCCACACTGTGGGATGTCTTTTGTTCTACTGATGGTGTCCTTTGCTTTTTAGAATTATGTAGTCCCATTTGTTCATTTTTGCTTTTGTTTCCCTTGCCTAAGCAGATGTTTTCAGGAAAAAGTTGCTCATGTTTATATTCAAGAGATTTTTGCCTATGTTTTCTTCTAGGAGTTTTATGGTTTCATGACTTACATTCAGGTCTTTGAAGCATTTTGAGTTTACTTTTGTGTATGGACTTAGGCAGTAATCCAGTTTCATTCTCTTAATGTAGCTGTCTGGTTTTGCTAACACCTGTTTTTGAATCAGCTGTCATTTCCCAATTGTACATTTGGGAAATGTACAGCTGTCATGTCCTTTATTGTACATTAATTGACCATATATGTGTGGGTTTATATCTGGACTCTCTGTTCTATTCCATTGATCTATGGGTCTGTTCTTCTGCCAGTACCAAATTGTCTTGATTACTGTGGCTTTGTAGTAGTTTAAGTCAGGTAGCATAATCCACCTCCACCCCCCACTTTATTCTTCCTTCTCAGGATTGCTTTGGCTATTCGGGGTCTTTTGTGGTTCCATATAAATTTTAGAACTATTTGTTCTAGTTCATTGGAGAATGCTATTGGTATCTTGATATGGATTGCATTGAATCTGTAGATTGCTTTAGGCAGGATGGCCATTTTGACGATATTAATTCTTCCTACCCATGAGCATGGGTTGCTTTCCCATTTATTGGTATTTTCTTTCATTTCTCTCATGAATGTCTTATACTTTTCAGGGTATAGATATTTCCCCTCCTTGGTTAGGTTTATTCCTAGGTATTTTATTATTTTAGATGCAATTGTAAATGGAATTGTTTTCCTGATTTCTCTTTCTGCTAGTTCATTGTTAGGACATAGGAATCCAACAGATTTCTGTGTATTAACTTTGTATCCTACAACTTTGCTGAGTTCAGTTATTAGCTGTAGTAGTTTGGGAGTAGATTCTTTGAGGTTTTTTATGTACAATATCATGTCATCTGCAAACAGGGACAGTTTGCCTTCTTCCTTACCAATCTGGATGCCTTTTATTTCTTTGTGTTGTCTGATTGCCGTGGCTGGGACCTCCAGAACTATGTTGAACAACAGTGGGGAGAGTGGGCATCCCTGTCTTGTTCCTGATCTTAAAGGAAAAGCTTTCAGCTTTTTGCTGTTCCTAGTGGGATGTATTAAACACCACCCAGATAAAATATATGTGTTCTAATAGTCAATATATTTACTTTAGGAAAATAATTATGCTAAACTATCGTAATAATAGTTTATGGAGAAGATCTAAAAATGTTTGCTCTGGGCTCTTTGATCCAGACAGGTGTCTGCATGTCCCCATCCAAACCGCCTTCCAGAGAAATGAGTTACAAACCTCTCAGCTTTTAAATGGTCATAAATTCTAAAATTCTGGCTTTTTGACACTTCACTTTCACAGTGGTTTCTCTACAGCCTGTGCACCTGGGAAATTATTCTTAGCGTTTCCACCCCCCTTTCAACTGTATGCATCTCGCTGATGAGCAGTAAACACAGCATGGTCTTTGGTGATCGTGTTTGTTATCACAGGGCCCTCGGTCACCTCAAACAAGAGTGCAGATAATCACACTTGTAAGTAGCTAATCATTATTCACATTTATATGTATATTACTCAAACACTCAGTATGTTTGCCACATGCCAGACAGTAGGTAAAACAGAGGAAGATAGTGGCAGGAAAGGGCTGGATTTCTGGACAAACTGGGAGTTGGTGCAAGAGTCATACTGACTGCCAAGCAGGACAACCATCTGATCACTCGTGGGCGAGGCTGCCTACCACCCAGAGCATCAGGCCTGGTGAAGGGGGCGCAGAGATTCCTGTGTCTGGGTTGGCGTTGCTGGGGGAAGCACGGCCTCCCCCACAGTGCACAGGTCTCCTCCGTCCTGCTCACGCTGCACCCCACACACAAGCACATCTCTGCTCCTGAGGTGCACGTAGGGCTCCCGTGATGTAAAGTCAGTCTTCCAGAAGCGTCTCCTGACCTGCACAAACTCCAGAACACTTCCACTGTGCTAGTGAAATTCTAGAACTGCCCTGTACTTCCCACGTCTGTGTTCTTATTCCTGGCCTCCCCCTGGGTCCTCCCAAATCTTTGGAGCTGTCACAATTCTACCGTTCCTTTAAGACTCTGATTCATACCAGTTTTGTAAATATTTCGTGCACAACTATTAAATTCCCTTGGTAATTTAAAATTTTAAAGAAACACCTCTTCCTGCTATGACTGGAAGCACTTTTCCTGCCTGTCTTTCTTCTTGGATGTCTGCTTGGCTGGTGGCTGCTTCCTTCTCCTGACCCCCCATGCTGCCCTGTCCCCATCTCCTGGCTTCCCCTCCCACAGGCCCTCCCAGCACTGCTCCCCTGAGGGCCTCCTCTCAGGGACTACCTGCCGCTGATTCAAACGCCGACCATCAGGGTTCGTTCAGTGTGGAGACTGGGGTCGTTCTGGGGTCCTTGGAGAACAGTGGGAAATCCACTTGGAAAGATAGATCAAGGGAATGGATGTGTATAAAAACTGCATCCTAAGATAACGTGAGTAACGTCACCAAGAGGACTTCTTGAAGAAAAAGACCCAGAGCATTCTGAGCAAAGGGTAGGGTCAAAACCAAGAATCAGACGCATAAAACAGACTCATAGGTTCATGGAAATGTAAGTTATCTGTGGCTTAATAAGGTGGGTGGGGGGGGCAGTTGCTGTGAGGCAAGATGGGGAAAGGGGGTCAGGTCGCCCCAGGCCTCTTGTGCCCTGCATGGGAACTGAGATTTCATCCACACATGACTGTGGTACTGACTTTCATTTCTCATATAGCTGGCTTTACAAAACATATAATGATTGAACACACAGTATTTCAATACAGAGCTCAAACAGCTTTCTGTGGGGCAGCTACGTGCATCTAGCAAGAAAGCTCTGTTTGAGCTGAAGCAGGTGTCCTGAGGCCGCAAGGCAGCTGCGGGGAACGCCTGGCACACTCACACAACACGTCCATGTGCCATGTTTTGTTGTCTTCATACTGTGCAAGTAAAAAATGCAAAAATACAGGGGATGCTGTGGCTGCCATAGAACATCCCCTCTAACTGTCATCTCCCACTCATTAAAGGTCCAGTTTGCTGTAGACTGGCTTTATATTTGGAAGTTATAGAGCACTTTATACATCAAGAAAATAAGTAAATACTGATAAAAAACAGCTGTTAGCTATGTTACAAGTGGGAGTTCAGGGTTGTATTGTATTTTGAAACAAGGTTCCACTGCTAAGAAAATGGAAAGCCCCAGTCAGGGTATCAGGGATCCATCGAGTGGTGTGGCCCAGGCAGGCTAGTGATTTACAGGGGGAATGGTCTGGCGTGCCCACAGCTAGGCCGATACCTTACCGGGCATCCACAGCATGACTTACTTATGCGCCAACGACTACAAATATTCCCCTGCCTTTACCATGAACATGTAGTTTCTCAATCAGAAATTAGAGGGAGTGAGCCAGCCAGGGAGAGTGAGAGAGACATCCCTGGTCTAGGTCAGTTCTCAGTTCCGTCCCCCTGCCGTCTTCTGGTGCCACTGTGAAAGCTGACTCTATGCTCTCGCTTCATCGCATCTCGTTTGGCCAGTGGGGTCTGCTGCCCACAACTTACCTGCACCTCCATGTGGTAAGGACGCCTCACAAATGCACGCGTGCAGCGCCACACTGCAGAGGCTCAGCACTGCCCCCACCAGCCACGGCACTGGGGCTCCAGTGCCCAGCTCACGCCTCAACAAGGAGGTCCCTTATTTTATGATCAGTCTTCATGCCCTCGCGTGGGTGGCCTGGACGTTGCTTCAGTTATTGTGGGAGGTGATGGCAGCTTTCCTTGTGTATTGGTGGCCAGGGAGGGTTTCACGCCCTGGACCCTGTTAGCGCCTGTCGCCTCCAGCTCAGAGAACACATGTCCCCGTGGCGGGAGGTCACCGTCCTCAGCTCTTCCCTTATAAAAAGGACCTCAGCCCTCCCCGTGCAGAAAGAAAAGGAGAGGATGGCGTGAAACGACCGTGATCCATGGCTGCCCACTCAGAAGGTCTCCTGGCCCCTTTCTACCAAACGCTGCTCAAACCAGAGTCAGAAACCGGATGCCTGAGACTCAGAGTGGTTCCCGCAGATGATCCCGAGGTTTCTTCCATCACTGCTTCACTGTAAATGCTGTAGAGATATGGAATTAAACCCTCACCAACCCGGGCACCCCTGATTTACAGTTACTGAGGATTTTGGCAGAGCTGAGTAGAAATTTAAAAAGAAAAAGATGCTTTCTTGAGAAAGCAAAACACAAAAAAGACTGCTGAGTGGATGTCAGCTCTGCTTAAGAAACTACCCATAAACAGAATCTCCACATGTCTGTGCTGGTTTCTGTGATTCGGAGCTTCATTTCAATAGGTAGTTGTTCCAGTTGGTGGTCTTTGAAAGTTGGGAAATGGTATTTCTTAAAAAAAAAAAAAAAAAAAAACTCTCGAAATCAGACATCTCACAAATTGTGATTAGTCTTTTTCCATTGAGTATGAGTGGGTGCACTTCATTTGTTTTAATTAAGTTTTCCTTTTAATGATAAGAAAGCAAATAAGATGTAGGAGCCACTTGCTGGCCGAGCCTTCCTGCAGCTCATGTAACTGCACGGTCAGACCACGCCTGGGTTCCCCCCAAGCTATTTACTGTTGGAAAGTTGGTCACTGTCTTCTCAGGTGGAGAGGGCACCAGGGGGCTCAGCTGTGTGAACTTTTGGCAGTAGATTTTGACATTTTTTTTCCAAAAATATGAAAGCATTTATATCTCTTCTTTATCACAAATTAAACCCATGTGAATTAATTTATCATGAGACTATGCAAAGCAAAATGCAATCCATCTTGTTGAAAACACAAAATATCCAAGGGATGTTCCCCGGAAGGGTCATCACCCGGCCTCGTGTCCCTGAGACGGGTGTGGACTGTCACCTTGCTCGAGCATCTGAATCAGTTATTGAGCAGCTGCTGTGCGCTTCTAGGCGCTGGGGTCAGAGAATGAGACGGGGCTCCTGGCATGAGGAACTCATGCTGGAGGCGACTGGCAGGAATGTCATTTCCTGGTCAAGGCCCTTACGGAGGTGTGGCGGGCTGGTGAACGCGGGGATTCCCCAGTGCTGGGCCAGGAGCTTTGTGGGGGCCAACAGTGGGCACCCTCCTTGACCGCAGGGAAGTCACAGGCCCAGGGGGAGACCCCGCCTCCCAGGAAGTCACAGATGGAGGACCTGGAAGCTTCTCTACAAGTCCGGTAGTTCACCCTCTCCCTCCCCCCTAGCCAAGGCACCACCCACCTTACAGATGAAAACATTAGACACTTTACAGCCTTGCCCAAAGGCACATAGTTCATTCGGGGCAGAGCCAGGCCCGGAATCGGCTTGTTGCCCACGTCCGCGCTCTCCTCAGCACAGGGAATATTTTTCTGCTGGTTGTTTTTCTCAAAAATCTCCTCCCAGACTTGTGTGGGGGCCCCTAGGGATGCCCTGGACACAGGTGGGCCTCTCCCGGGGCGGCGATGTTGGCGGTGACGATGCTGAGGATGGGGAGGGCTACGATGACAGTGCGGGGACGGAGTCATCGTGCTTTGTAACTCTTGTTTTGCTACCGTTGCCGCGGCGCCGCCGCCCCTGACGCTCCTGAGAGGTGAGGCCCTCGGTCACCCTCGCCCATTCCCTGTAGCGGGAGAAATTCCACCTCTTATTTGATGACTGGGGACATGAATTTACGTAGCAGTCAGTTAATCACAGCTATGAAGTTTCCATTCTGTGCAAAAATTAGGTTAAAATGACCCAAGTTTACCATGGAACGTGTCTGTGGACAAAAGATTTTTATTCACTTTCTGGGTACAAGAAACACTCTCTGGTGGCTTTGTGGTGAGTGAGACTGGACACGGCTGACCCCGGCTGGGCCCTGGGCCTCCCCCGGCGGTGTGGCAGGTGCACAGGGTGGAGGACGGAGGGAGTCGGTCCCCGGGGCGCTCACTGCCCAGGCGGGCCATCGCGACCGTTCCCGAACAGGAACGGATGAAGCAGCAACTAGAAGCCGAATCCCTGGGGCCCCAGGCCCCAGGGAACAGGAACTGGATGGGCCCCACTCGTTGCTGCTTCTCCCGGTGGCACTGGTGCAGCTGGAGTTTGAGAACCACCGTCTTAGAGAGAGTGTATGAAATGCCATGTCTTTGCTTCCAAGATACACTTCTCACATTTGTTATTTTTCTGCAGTCAGACGGACCTGACAGTCTCTTAAACCTTCTTAAATCAGTGATTCATCTTGCATTTGATAGTGTCTTCAGTACAAAGAAAAACAGTAAATTCGACACTTGTGCCGTATGCCCGTCCCTGTGTCTCGTGTAAGAAGGCTGCGGTGGAGGCGGCTGCGGTCCCTGGCGCCCAGGAGGCTGCAGGACAGGTGATGAGCACCTGGAGGCCCGCCAGCCTTCGGGAATGCACCCCTGGGGGCTCCTCAGCCCTCCCTTCACCCCTGACACACCACAGCCAGCCTCCCCTCTGGGTCCCTCTTCTGTTCCATTACAGTGACCTTCAGTCCTGCCCTTCTGAAGCATCTCTGGTCTTGAGGATTTCCTTCCAAGATGTACCTCTTGCTTAGAGAGGAGCCCCCGACTGAGGAGATGAGGCACCTGACTGATGTGCCTCCTTCTCCCTCTGCAAGCATTTCCCTCTGCAGCGCACAGCTTCCATCTCAGCCAACTGCAGCGCACGTGGGGAACCGAACCTTCGGATAAAAACAGGGCACAGCTAGGAGGCTGATGATGAAAGAGAGGACCTCCGTTCTCACACTTCAGCAGCATGGCTGTCAACGCAGGAGAAAACTAATTGGGAGTGTCACTCATGTGGCGTGCAAATTGTATTTCTCCTTCTCTGCAGAGCATTCACATAGGTGTTATAAAATATTTCATTGTCGTGTTACACATCATTAATTTTGTTTAAATTATTCTAAATTGCTCAGTGAAATGACAAAAATTGAGGAAATTGGGAGAAGAGATTTTACTTTAACAACAAAATTTTTTAAGGGTGAGTTTTGGTAAGGAGCCCTGGGCTGGTGTGGGCACATCTGTGGACAGTGCATGGGCACACACACTCTCATGCACACAATGCTTGTGCTCACACACACACACACACACACACACACACACACAATTTGCTCTCTATTTGTAAACCTTATTGCTCATTTCTTTCTCTTCTCTCCCCAGCATTGGTGAGGTTTTCTAGAACAACAGTTACCCAAATTTCAACTTCTGTGTTTATTTTTTTCTCACTTCTTTTCCCACCATTTCCTTCCTAAAGCAAAGAAAGTAAGACTTTTATATTCACATACCCCTAATATCGTCCAAGAGATCTTATACATTTTAAGTTTGTTCATTTATTTCAAAAACTGATCAGGGTTCTCCATCTGCAGGGGAGCCTGGGGGCCCAGTGGGCCGAGCTCCTGTGACCCCTGCCCTCCAGGGTCTTGGGGCCGGGTTTACTGAGATGATGCACGTCCACCAGGACAGTAATTCAAGGAGAAAGCAGTAAGGAGTAAACACGGCAGAACAATTATTAAATAATTCACAGTACTAGAACTGGACTACTAGTCAGAGTGTGTTGGGAATGTTTTCCAGTTCATTGAATGTAAGGGCAGCAGAAAGTTTAGAGATCCTCTAATCCAAACATTTCCCGACCTATTTTAAGCCACAGAGACCTTTCTTCGAAAGGAAGCTTGCTGGGATGCCCAGCATGAGAAAAGCAGCCCTCAGGAGGCTCCCAGGGGCTCCCTTGGAAAACCTCTGATCCAGTCCTGTTGCCCCGTTTTGCAGACTAAAGAAAGGTGGGGCAAAAAGGTTTAGTCATAAGGAAGGTCTCAAAGGAAATGTCGTCTGCACCCAGGGCCCACGCGCAGCAGCACGGCGAGGGTGTTTGGCTTAGTTAAGTAGCTATTTGGGGGGTATTTCTATGCAAGGTGCTTACAGGGTCTTGCCCCAGATGCTGAATAGTCTAGTTGCAGTGACAACACAAGGACAGCAGCTCTGTGCCCTCAGGAGCAGGGATGGAAGTGACGGCCTCAGAGATGCTCCTAAGAGGCGCTGGCCCTAAAGGACCAGCAAGTCTGAGTAGCCAGAGGCTTCCGGCGCATCTAGGGACAGGTGCCTGTGTGCACATGGCCTGTCTGGCTGGGCTGTGAAGACCTGAGCATCTCCTCAAATCTGGAGCCAATTCTGAAGACAGCAGCGTGTTCTCCCCTTGACCAGGTATTCCGGGGGTCGTGGGGGCAGGCATGCCAGCACCGTGGTGCAGGTGGCACACTGACCAAGAACAGGTTTCATCATGTACAGCATTTCTGCAAAAAATCCTCCTGCCGCCTGGGGGCACCAGCCTCCCCTTCTTGGTGGGGGTCTTTCTCTACCCCTCACCACCTTCCTCGCCGATGTGGCCGTTCACCCGAGGAGCCCCAGTCAGAAGAGCGTGGGTGAACGGATGTGAACAGCTCCTGTGTCCAGGTCTGATCAGATCCAAGAGCAGAGAAGACCTAACATGCAATCCGTCCCCAGTGTGATGAGAAAACAGAGCCTGACTTCCTCACACACCATGATTTGAACATCCAAATATACTAAGCACCTACTCCAATGAGAAGAAATGGCTCCAATTTTAGAATCCTTTTGGTAATAAAATCTTTATGTACCAGAATCCTAAGGGGTGTACAGCTCTTTCCTTTTTGGAAGACTTCATTGTTGATAGTTGGTATAATCATCAAACTTATGAAACCTGCATTCCAGAACTCAGCTCTAAGTGATCTTCTGCATTTTTTAAAAAAAAAAACTACTCAGGTAATGGGCAACTGTGAGTTTATTCAGGAGAACATGCCACAGCCTCTGAACTGACCACCAAATTCAACATTTCCCAAGGCACACATCCTGTCATGAATCCTTTACCCATTAGTCAGTCAGCAACTATCAACTGGCTGCTCAGTGTTACGAGATACTGTCCTACGTGGGACACAAAGTGGTATAAGTTAAGTTCCGAAGTCCCACGTGTGGTTGGATAGGACATACATATACTGTTGGAACTCAAATCATACCTTAATTTGTTTTGGTTGAAACTCACCGCAGAACTTCTGGAGTCACAGGTAGGCAGATGATGACCCGTGTCACTGAGAGTCTGAGAGATGGAAGGGGAGCAGGAGCTGCAGTGCACTGAGAGACCCTGGAGTGGGGGTGAGAGACCCCTGTCCAGACCCCAGCTCAACCGTGCACAGGACAAATGAAACAGCCAGTGTAGGCTGCATTTTTTCTGTAGTTTACCTGATATCACAAAACTTATCAAACTAAACTCCATTTCTTCGTACTTTGAATTTTGTAAATTATGCTAAACATCTAAGAACTTCACCCAGGATGATGCATTCGGGACACAGAAGTGATGGAATGACTTAAATGAAGATGATACCTAAAGCCTAACCCTTTTATCCATCAATGACCCAAAGACACTAACTGAATTCTGAAAGCATAGAGAGGCCACTTACTTTTTTATGACTGGGATGGTTTCTCTTATTTAAAATGCCTGTCACGATCCCTGAGTGTCCCTAATTTCTAGAGCACGAGGTCATGCACGACTGTAAAGACCTGATGGGACAGTCTTCGCCATCATCTGCGAGCATGTACAACAACCCAGGTCTCTGTGAACTCTGTCGAGTGTCGCCACTTGGACTGCTGCTTGGGAAATGTGGTCCCTCTCAAGTTCCTTGGATGTGAAATCAGACTGAAGCAAAACTCTGCTGTGGGGCATGGCAGGTGAGCCCCCAAATCCCAAGTTTGATGTCAGCCATAATGAAGTTTTGAAATCAAATAGCCGCACGATCTCCCTGCAGGGCTGACTAGAAAATACTGTTTTGGGGACAAACGTTTCATTACCTGCATTGGCCTAGCAGCTTGGCTAGCTCCTGGTTTATTAGTGTGATGGCATCACCGCAGTGTATAAACGCAGTGTCTCAGGCATACAGAATTCATGAACTGGCAAATAAAAGATCTGGCTTCCGTGCAGAGCAGAGCCATGGCGGATGTCCCCTTGCCGGCAGCTGCCCCTGGAGGTCACTCACTGGTGCCTGGGAGACGCAGTGGTCTCGGTGACTGCCCGGTGTCCACTGTTCACGTGCAGGGAGTTGAGCTCCTGGTGGGAAATGATGTTCCACATACACACCCTCTGAAGATACAGAGGCGAGTAATGAAGACCAGCATTGTCTCTATGAATTTCTAGAATTTACTCTGATGACTTTTTTCTTCTCCAGTTTTGTGTCCCTCTTCATTACTTCATTTCCATCTTTAATTGTCACTTTCCTCCATCCAGTCAAGCAGGTGTAAATTAATGTTCTGGAATGAATTAGATTGGAAACCGGTGAGGCAAAAATAAATATTTTCTATTCGCAAGTCTGTTGTGTAATTCAAAGCTTTTCTTTTCATAATTTGAATTTCTCCCCTTCTGGCTGAGGGGATTTATTGATCGAAATTACAATATGTGTTGGTTGTGAATTCACTTACTTCAATTTATTTATTTCCCCCCTCAGGGGCAATATAAATGTGGAAGTCAGATGCTTAACTTGAGCCAAAATAGTCTCTATCACTAACCAAAGTTTTTAAAAGGCCAAATGTGTTTATTGCAGATGCCTCTTTGTAAGCGGAGGCTGAACCAGCACAACTTGTTTTCTGCCGTCAGTGAACATGCAGTTCTGCATTTAGATTTAAACATCAGCTCCATGGAGCAGACAGGCTGACCTCCCAAGGACTTAAGAAATACAAGGGCAAGGCAAAAAGAATCGCAATAAATGTTTTTATGTCTACACATTTATGCTCATGTATGCTCACATGAATGTGGGCATGTGCACACAGGAGTCTGTGAACAGGCACACACCTGTGGTACCGGATATTCAATATCAGACTCCATTGTCAGAGGATCTTACGGTGAAACTTACTTATATACTTTTGGAAGCATATCCTGTGTCCGGCGCACAGGCACCAAACGGCAGGCTGCAGAGGGACAGGGACGTGACCTTAGCTTCCTTCTGGTTCCTCCGTGCCTTCCACTTCTGGCTGAGCAGGAGCCTCCTTGGGACCGGCACAGACCGTCTCCTCTCCTGCTTGTCCATGTTCACACTCCAGAGGGAGGTTCTGACCACAGAATTCCAGTCTCTAGGCGGGTAAGCCGGTCTCATTGCCCAGCACGCCTCACGCTGCCCAACATATAGCAGGAACCCAAAGTGTGGCGCTTGTTCCTGCCGCAGCCTGTGTTACTCACTAAAAACAGACTTTAGCAACCCTGTCATCTACAGCTGAGGCCCCGAGAGGAAGCGTCACTTGGCTAGAACCACAGGTAACTGGTGGCAGAGCTGGCACCAGAACCGGTTCCTGAGCCCATCCTCGCTTCTGGGAGCTGAGGCACTGACCTCGGAACCGTGTGCCTTCTTCTGGCGAGTGCTTGCCACGTGGTATCCAAGCACCTTTCTGATTCTGTGCTCCTTGATGTCCAAATAATTTATCTGTTTCCTCTGGACCTGGCACCGTGCTTTGCACATGGAAGAATCTCAATACATGTGTGTTGAGCTGAATTACATGCAAAGTAAAAAGAACCTGTGAATAGGAGTTGTCGGAAGAAGAGCAATCGGGCAGGGTCGTGTACGGTTCTGGCCACCCGGAAAGCACGACAGAATCCTCTGGCTGTAGTCGTCACAATCCATGTACTGACAACAGAGGCAAGTGCCTGACAGGCACCAGAGACAAACTGCCCAAGCTTCATACTGAACAAGACAGCTTATTTAATCAGCTAGTTGTTGGCTAAACATGCTAAGATCATCTGGAAGAACGAAAGGAAAGAGCACCAATTTAAAACACTGGTGTGAAGCTCTCCTAAGCCTCATCAGTACAACTATTCTTATTTAACACGGGTTTAGAGAGCCCCCCCTGAAATGCTTCAGGCTCCCCCCAGATCTGTGTTCACTGGTAATGTGTCCAGCGTGCCCCTGCTTTGCTTGAAGAGATCTTAGGTAAACATGAACCCGGGTCTAACCAAAAATATCACAAAGTGCAACTATCCCAAATTGAGAGTATCCCTTTTTCTTTATTTCATATGAGAAAATTCGTTTGCCTTAGGTGTTTTCCTAAATTATCTGCCAATTCTCAGGAGCCTGACCATCATAGAAATCTTGAAATCTCAAAATCCACATAGCGCAATGGGTCCAGCCCCCCTGAGCCGGGAGGCCAGTGTGACGGCAGTTTGAGGAGGGCTGGAGCCCGGAGGCCAGGGGCCCAGGGGCGCCCCAGGAGGCTCTCGTCTGAGGGCAGGATCAGGACAGCTGAATGGGGTCGGGTTAGAATCAATAGATGCAAATTATATATAGGGGCTGCTTGTTAACTTCTGTGTCCTTTTTAATGTAGTGTTTATCTGGACTTCTTTCATGTAGTATTGTTTCTGTTTGGTGATTCTAGAGAATGATCTGTATTAACATAGTGGTGACGATGGCATTGGTGAGATGTGGCTCTCAAAGAAATAGGAGCACGATTCAGATCCTGTAAACGGAGACAACTGCCCTGAGCACTCGGAGAACAAGGGTGGAGGTGCCGGGCGCAGGGGCTCTGAGCAGCGACAGAGAGGCAGTGGCCTGAGTCACGAAGCACGGGTACTCTGAGGGATCCTTCCATAGCCGTACTTAAGTCTGCGGACTGGGTATCTCATGGCCAGGTGTATCCTTAGCAAGGCTTCATTCCGGAGCTGTCAGTGCACCCGGCAAACATTCCGTATGGACACTGCCTCCCAGATGCTGGGGATTCCCATGACCCAGATCCCAGCCCGAGGATTCTGGTGGGCGTGTCTGTGTGTGTCTGTCTTTTGTCTGGGCTGTGGTGGAAACCTGGTCGAAGCGGTTAGATTTTTTAAAATTGCAGTTCAGTCTGACAGTCGCTGCCATGGGTACATAGGGCACTCTTTCGAGTGGCGAATTAGAAAGAATACAGGAGAAAAGTCTGCGGCGGTGTGATAGGCTTCAATTCCTAAATAACCCAGCAAGCCCCAGGGAAGTTTTACAGTGGACGGAGGGTGGGGGAAGGCAGTTTGCAGTCACACTCACATAAATGCAAATATCAAACAGGAAACAATATCCAACTTCACTCCAAATTTGAAAAATCTGAATTAAAGCAATACCAAGACACAGAATTTCCCTACTGGAGTGGTGAGACACAGACGTTCTAAGCGATGCCAGCCTTCCACACCCTGGCAGTTGAAGGGCTTCACAATGGTGCTTACTGGAATGCAGTAAGTGGCCACATTTGAATTTCAGGTGAACCAGCCCCATCTGGCTCCCCAGGGCTGAGCCCTTTGCTCTTCTGCCCCAGCCTCTGTGTGGGTGTGATGTCCTGAACTAGGATGTGGACTCTATAGGCTCCATAGTAGGAGCTTTACATCCTCACTGTGGTGGGGTCCATGCAGGTTCCCTTACTCTCAGCTCGGCCGCCTCTCATGTGGTCCCTTGCAAGTGTGCGTGAGGTTTTGACGGTGACCCCAGGGAAGCTGAACCCCAGCTGCCCCTCTGCCCAGATAGTGTGCGTCCTGCAGCTCAGATACGGCAACTCTGTGGCCTCCTCACACCCAGAGTCTCCAGCTGAGGGAGCGCCCTGGCCACAGCGTCCTGGCACCGCGTCTGTCGCCGTCCCCTCCCCCAGCTCCCACCAGCCTCTGGCTGCCCCTCTCTCCCTTCCCCCAGGTCCACCAGGGCCAGAAGGGGCGGCCCTCCCCCGCTCCTTCCCCAGTGCACTCTGATCACTCATTCAGCATCCCCTCCACAAACCTGTCATCAGGCACCAATTATATTCCAAACACTGGAAATGACGGCATAAGTAGGACAAATTCTCATAATTTGTTCATGTGAATTCTAGAGCTTACGTCCCAGGGCAGCTGATGAGAAGGACAATGAGCAAATATACTGGAAATTCGTATTATAAGGTTCTGACATTATGGTCCGTGGCCGTCAGCTCTCCACAGGGGCAACAGGGTGAGGTGCAGAAGCCGGGGGTGTGGTGGAAGGGGTCTTTTCAGTACAGTGGCTGGAGATGAGACTCAAGTGAAGAGAAAGACAAGCGATGCCCGCATCTGGGGACAGAGATTTCAGGCGGAGAGGACAATGGGCCCGTAGGAACAAGCTCAGCGTCCTGCAGAACTGCAGGCAGTCCAGCTTGCTGGAGCAGATGGGCGCAAAGGGGCGCGGTGAGGTTAGATCACCGGCCTGCCGCTTACTGCAGTTCCCAACGATTTAAAAAAATAACTTCGAAAGACCTTATTTCTTTCTGGACTCTTCCTGCCAAAGAGAATAAGGAAGCTATAGCCTTATTCCTATAGGCGAAAACTGACAAAGCCCCCCGATCCTGGGCCACACCCCGTCCTTGCTCCCGGGCTCTGAGCTTAGTGGCAGCCTCGGAGCAGGAACGCAGCGAGCTAACGGGGCTCGGGGCAGCAGACACATGCCTAGAGTTTGCACAACAGTCCTGCTGCAGTAGGTGGCTTTTATGCAGTGCTCCAAGAGGCCATGGAGCAGGACTTCCTCCTGGGGGACCCCCAAGACATCTTTGTCAAGGTGCCAGACGAGTGAGACAGAGCGAGTGGCCAGGACTCGAAGGAGACAAGACCGATACTCTGTAAAAGGACGGCTGTGGTAGTTCACTCATCTAGAAATACGGTTTTAGTTGGGCCATTGTGTTAATATGGGTGCAGATTAGAAGGAGAAGCCTTTGGCCCCTGCAGGCCTGGCCTCTGGTCCATCTGATGATGACGTCCCGGGGGCCGAGGTACAGGTCCACGAAGGTGGAGCTGCAGCAAAGCTTTGGATTCTCTTTTGTTCTCAGCTAACAGCCTCCTTTGTGTTTGTTTTCTGGCTTGTCTGCCCAATGCAGGTCCTGGAGTCCCTACGGTGACGGTGCACAACACAACAGACAAGAAGAGTAAGTGCTTTCTGGTCTTTTCCTAAAACCCCACGTGACCTGGGAGAAAGGACGCAACCCAGCTTCCTGAGATGACCCAGCCCCTGCCCCTGGGTGGAGGTGGGAGAGATGGCCATGCCCTAGACTTCAGCGTGGACCCCACCATCACCAAGGCTGATGACTATGGGGAGTCCAGGTCAGGGCCAGAGCCAGAAGGTCCCACAGCCCCGCAGACGTGAGGCCTGGGGAGCCCTGTCTGCACCTCTGAGCAGAGCCCAGCCGGGGGGCCGGGGACAGCAGCCAGCCTCAGGCTCCACGGACTGGAGCTGGTAGACGTTGGTCTCTGGGGCCTGGGGGCCTTCGTGGCATGCAGGGGGTGAGGGTGAGGGATGGGGCTCGTGTCCCTGGTGCTGCAGGGATGAGACTTTCCAGAGACTCTTGAGGGGCACCCAGCACCATTTTACTTGAAATGACTCCATGCAGGTTGACCTGTACTTTTGTATTTATGTAAAGGGTTGGAAATGCGTGCAGTCCAGACAGACCCTCCATAGAGCTGAGACGATGACAGGCTGCCTGTCCCTCCCCGGCCCCAAGGATCCCTTTGCATCCCTTCCTCCCAGGCCCCTGCCCTTCCCACTGTGCACCACATTCCCTGTCAGGCCCCCGCCCGGGCCTGCCTTTCTACAGAAAGTCAGACAGGACAGACTGTCTAGTCCCCTCAGGCCTGGTGCTAGCGGTGACTGCATGGCCTTTGCACAGCGCCACCCTGGGTTAGGTGACTCCGGGTTCCCGTGTGGGCACTAGGGTTTTAGGTACCAAGGAGAGAGCTGGTACGGGGGAAGTTGTGGAGAGGGTTTCTCTATAGTATATTTAGACACTAGTTAAAAAAGTGGTCAAAGTGTTCAAAAGTAGATAAACTTAATCTGTTTCAATGGACGGTATTGAGAAAATAATCCCAAACAGTAATATCTGTAAAACAAATACTAATTAGAAATTCAAAATTAAGTAATAGTGAAATCAGAAGTAAATAGATTTTAACCATCAGTGAAATGCAAAAAGAAAGTCAAAAAATGGGTGTCAGAATGTATTCAAAACACATGCATAGCCATCAAAGGGAACCGTGCTGAGGGCAAGCTGGGCAAGCTGCCCTCCCAGGCCAAGGCGTGGTTTTCGGGGTGAAGAGATGACTCTGGCCCCTGAGCTTTGGGGGTCTGAGCTATGTGTGCAACAGGGGCAGGGCCCCCAGAGGATCTGAGGAGCGATTGCCCAGGGCTGCACCACCCCTGCCCCACTGCCCACATACCGCCCCTCTAACAGGCACGAACCCTTGGCAAGCCCTGGGGGAGGCCCTGCAATGGTGGTGGGGCTAAAACTTCCACCCGCAGGCACAGCATATCTGGGGTCTGCAGGCACAGCCCAGCGGGACAGTCCTCTTCAAAAGGTGTTCGGGCTTGCATCTCTTTAGCTATGATTTTTCACTTTAAAAAATGGAACTATTTCACACAGCGTCAGCTGAGGCATCTTTTTTTAAGAAAAGGTGCATTATTCCCTATGAGTATTATTAGCACTTTAGAGTGCACAGATAATGTCCTGATATTTTATGAAGTTTTTTCTTTCTTAAAAATCTGTGGTGTGATGCAAACTGAAGAAGGTGTGGGTCAGTGGCATCGTCCTAGTGTCAGTGTCCCGTCCAGGCACGGCTGCATGCGATGCACCGTCGGGGAGGCTGGGTGTGGGGCACGGGGAACTCCAGGCATTACTTTTGAAACTTTTGAAACTTCCAGTGAACCCATAGTTATTTTGAAGTAAAAAGGTTATTTTTAATGTATGGTCTATTAAAAACACAAAACTAGGTCTCTAGGTTCTTTGTTGTTAATTTTAAGAAAACTACTTATAGCTCTTCTTAAGAAAGCCCTGTGCTTGAATACCTGCTTCATGGGAGGGTCACCGTGGACCTGCCCCAGTCCAGCGCCACTTTCTGAGAATGCGTTTGCCTTTTAGCCACATGCAGGCTTGGATGTGACCGTTCTCCTGAAGGGCAGGGGTGGGAAAATGTCCAGTGAGACCAAAGCCGTCACAGTTTCTGCAGGATCGTGCATGAATGAAATGAAGCGGGTTTATGTCTTAGGTATGTGTAACAACATTAAACCGTTTTATTTATTCCATGTGTGACATAAGGCGGTTTTTGCGTGCTAGCACAGCACTCTAAAACAGAGTTCAGAGCTGAGCCCACTGAGTACCCCCAGCAAGCACAGCAGGTGCGCCCCCAGCTCCAGGGCATGACTAGTTCTCCTGGGAAACCAAACAGCTACCTTCTTTTCACCTGTTTGGCTGGTTAGCTGCATTAACCAATCAACCATCAGTATTGAGGGAGACTGTAGGTTGCCCTCCATGTTCACCACATTTTCTTACGGGTCCCCCAAAGTGCTGATGGCTCCTGAAGAATACTCTAGAACTGCAGACGGTCACTGTCTGTGGTTGGACTGTCGCCCAGGGGCCAAGAGCCAGGAGCCGGTGCAATGAGATAACAGCGCCGTGCACACTGGGGCAGCTGGCTGCACGCGTGGCGGCGCTCCTTTCTTCTCCGTGTGAAATTTAACGGTGAACCTGAAGGTGACACCATTGTGCTTTATCTCAGCCAAGTGCCCATTAATTGGAAACTGGACAGCATCTGTATCATGGTGACGTGTGGGATTCATTTGTTTTCATATTTATTTCACAAACCCAGGTATATTGCTGTATTCGAACATGGGCTTTCGCACAACCTAATTCAGTCCTGGGTAGTTCATTCTCACTCTGCTGCTGCACTTACAGTTCTCAGTATAGTTCAAAATATTTTAGAATATTGACCTTGAGCCACAGATTAAGTAGGATAAAGAATGATTAAATGAGGCTGTGCTCGTGGCTGTACCCACCACCCAAGAGGAGAATAGGACAGTTCACTTGTTCTGCTTCCACTTATATTCAGACATGTGGTTTGAGACGGGAGCCAGAAAGGCCTCGCCAACACCCTGCCTAGCTGGGCGCCTGAAATGCCATCAGGACATCAGGGTGTCAGGGTGTGGGTGCGTTAGGACGTCGTGTCTGCACAAAAGCTTCTTTTAGAATGTAAGAGTCCTGGCCAGTCAGCATTGCACTGGCTGCCACAGATACTCTGAGGAGCGTATGCTTAAGCTGGGTGGGGCATCTCTGCGTGAGGTTCGGGGTCTGCTGCTCCACTCGGCTTGCCCATCCCCCACCTCTGTGATGCGGAGGGTGTAGTTTTCACCCTCAAGATTGCTTCAAGACAGAATGGCTCTCATGTTTGCAGTGTAGCTGGAAGACAGGAGAAATGGCAAAATTCCAGTAACTGAGACAGGCCCTTCATGCTGTCTTCCTACAAGGGCCCCCCGCACTCCTGCCTGTGCCTTCCTGGTCACAACTTGCACACGTCGGTCCTGCCCAGTTGTCAGACTGGAGCAAATATCCCTCTGGCTCCCAGTGTCTGGGGAAAGTTACAGTAATCACATCCCTGTGTCTGTAGGAGAGGCCAGACCCCACGGCCTGGATGACTTGACACAGTGCCGACTCGTGGGGGCACCAGCACCGCCATCACAGTGGCCGGGCTGCCTCACCTCCGTCCCCCCCTGCCTTGCTCCGCGTAACCCCACAAGGAGGGCAGCACGGGCTGTACGGGCTCCATTTCGCTGGCAGGAAATTGAGATCCAGGTGTAAGAACAGTGACAGCCAGGACATCATTCCTTCGGGAATTCTAACTGTTCAACAGCAGGTCATTTCAAGAGGAGGAGAAAAGGGGAAGTAGTTTTAAAAAGAGGAAGGGAGGGAGGGAAGGAAAGGGCAAGAGGTCACATAGTGAATCCTCCAGCAAGTCAGGTATTTTTAAGGATTGTAGAAAATGTTTACATTTTTCAGTTCCCTCTGTGAATGAACTCCGATCACAAGCCCGTCAGGTGCCATCACAGGTGCGGGTCTCAGGTGCTTATTTAAGCAGGAGTCAGCCCCCGGCTCCCCCTGCTCTGCCCCTAGGATGACACCCCCAGGCGGCTTGAGGCCCCCTGGAAAATAACTAGGAGTTATTCTCAAACCAACGGCCCAGCTCTGGAGGTCCCGGCCTTGTCCTCTGCAAGGACTGAGGAGGCCACTCCTGACCCAGCTCTGTCCTGTGCCCCAAGGCCGCCGCCAACCCCTGACCCCGCACAGCCAGCCCAGCCCCAGCCAGGTGACCTGCGGGTCAGCGGGAAAAGCCGCTGCCGCCCCAGGAGAACTCCACAGCGTCCTGCGGGCTGGGAGGACGGGGCGCTTGAACAGCCCCTTCGAATGCTGGCCTCCTCGTCCCCCCACCCCCCATCGCTGCCCGGCTGGGTCCCTGGCTCCTAACACAGCCCAGCAGCCGCTGACCACAGCCCAGCCCCCCGGAGGGCTTAGCATGCACGGCGGTGCACCCGCCACAGACCTCAGCGCCCGGCCCACCAGCAGGGCCTGGGTGCACCTGAACCCCGGCCCCTAGTCCTGACCTCGGGCCTCGGGAGCTGGACACCTCGGTGATGTGCTCACGACCGCAGCACCTCTGAGCACGGCTCTAAAGGCAACCCGGTCCGGTCAGACACGGCGAGTCCCTCGCGGTGTTGGAACTCCGTGCTGTGTTTGAAGGGGGTGAGCAGAGCTCGGAGCTGCCTCACACGCAGGAGGCCAGGGAAGCAGCTGTGGACAGCCAGCTGGTGGAGCGGAGGAGCAGCATGGGAAGCCGTGGTCTCCGGCTGACCAGGGAGGCAGGGAGGGGAGGGAAGCGGTGGGAACGCTGCCCGCCAGGGAGCATGGGACCGGAGGGAAGGTGGGGTCCAACCAACCGGCCTCCGCCTCTGTCTCAGCCCGCTCGGCAATTTGAAATCACTGTTTCAAAATGCTTTGTCCTTCCCCCTCCGCGCTGACCCCACCGCCACCCTAGGATATTTGACTTCTTCCTCTTTAGAAAAATCTTACCTACAAACAGAGCCTGCGGGGTGTTCACAGATGTGACTCTGAATTATTTAAAAGCCGTCTCCTTAAGAGCGTAATGATGGGGAGGACGGAAGTATACTCATTTGGTGCCTGGGTATTCAAACAGCTTAGGTCCTGGGCTAGAAAAACCAAAAAAATCACAGTTAATACCTGGCTGGCCGTGCCGTACGTGTGCGGGAACCAATTCCGGCCGGGAGCTGCCCCATGATGACACTCAGCCATCCCGGAGAAAGCGGGCAGGTGAGGTGGGGTGCTGGGGAGCTGGCTGGCCACACCCCACAGCACGTCCACAGCCAGTCCCTGAGCTCCGGCTGGGCTGCCCGGTACCCCTCCTTTCCCGACACGCAGACCTGGGCTTGTCTCCCCCGTCCCCCCTTCTCTTGGCTTGTGTAAGGACTTAAAGCCGCCTCCCGGGCCATTGGCATTAAGGCAGCTTGTCTGCGATTGTACCAGGCATGAGCTGCTTGGTGCCCGTCCCTTCGGCCTTTGCCCACCAGGTTCTCTGCCTGGAGAATCTGCCCCTCCTGTCTTCTTCTCCCTGAGTAACACCCACAGCTGTCACCTCCCCACTAGGCCATAGCAGGGCAGTAGGAGGGGACACAGGCTGGCAGAGGACGCAGAAGGTGTTGGCCAACATGAATGAGCTCGTCCATTGGACCCTCTGTTGTCCCCGGGGCTCCGCACACAGGCAGCCTTTCTGGAGGGATAGAGAGATGGTCAGGTTTGCAGACCAAAGTCCAGCATGCTTAGCGTGCAAGGGAGTGCTGCTGACACACGTGGAGTGTGAGTTGAGCACCCAGCACCTTCCAGCCCTTGGCCCCTCGGCCCCTTCTCTCCCCTCAGGTACTAGGCGGATCTGCGGTGCTGTGCCATCTGCTGCTGCACACAGGCAGTGTGGCCACCTCTCTTGATCGAACCCAGGCTGCCCCCTGGCATGACACCAGTGGCTGTGGGCAGCCAGTGGTAAACTCACTTGCCGGGACCCTGTGATCAAGGTGCTCAAAATCC
Organism: Manis javanica; assembly: GCF_040802235.1. Taxonomy (NCBI): domain Eukaryota; kingdom Metazoa; phylum Chordata; class Mammalia; order Pholidota; family Manidae; genus Manis; species Manis javanica. The sequence continues at coordinate 2,685,057 of NC_133161.1, read as the reverse complement.
AGCCGGAGAGAAAAATAGATACAGCGAAAAGAATCATTGTTACCTGAACTGTGTGCCTGTCACTAACTAGATGTGGAATTCAGAGAAAAGATCTCCCTGGCGGTGGGAACCTGGAAAGCATGTATGTGCCAGCCTTGGGCCTGGACTGGGCGGAGCCGCACAGCCCTGGGTGGGCGGTCAGTGTCTGGTACCGTGGGTAGCCAGCCTGTGAGCATGAGGACCAGGTCCCACGCTGCCAGGCAGGTGCACGTGAGGAGGAAGCCATCACAGAGTCCCCAGGAAAGGCCTGGAAACCGAGGCTGGACAGCTGGACCCTGGCAAGTGGGTGGCACTCCTGAGCTGGCATGATCCCCATGCGCACTCGTGACCCTGAAGAACTGTGGGGAAAACGGGCCCATGGCTGTCAGCTCACCTTAGGTCAGTTGCCCGTTGCTTCCAGCAGGTTCTGTTCAGCAATTTACAACAATTCAGCTGGGTGGGGATTCCACCAAGACCCTGAACCAGCAGGACCTCCCAACAGCCCATGGGCCTGCGCCTGCCACTGGGTCCCCACCAGGGGGGCGGCCCTCTCAGGCAGCCGTCTGTTCCCACTGTCTCACTGTGTCCAGATGTGATAATAGCTAATTCCACCAAATATTAGAGGGGCTCACATTTAATTAAGGAGTGTCCATTTGTGTGCTACAGACGGGAGGTCCCCGTGGCCCCGGAGTCTAAAGAAGAGCCCTTCGGGAACATGCCAGTGTTTTCTGATTTCCTCTGCCAAATCCTGCCTTCTTTGAATGCAATTATGGGAACAAATAAAATGGCTTAACTCAACTCCCCTGTGGGCCAGCCAGCTCTCTGCTGATAAAACCAGTTGTGTGGGCAATCATTACATGAGAAATCTAATATTTAACTAAATTTAATAGTCTTTCGCTTCTGTGCCTTTCTATGAAGGGTGGGATTTCAACACCAAGGGACAAGCCATTCAAATGCGGTCTATGGAGTCCTGTGCGATTAGATCGCGGGGCCTCCCATGGGAAGCCGGAGGTCCAGGAGCTGGTAATGGGGCATTTCGGGAGCAAGTCTGTGTTCTTGCTAACTCCAGGCAAGCTTTTTTCCATAGGCAGCAAACTAGCATTGAAGCTGGGTATGAAATTTCTCCTTCGGATCAGCATCTGAGATGGCTGAGTGCCATCAGAAATAGCAAATTCAAGTGCACATGTACAGAGAGAAGAGCCTATTCCAATCAGCCGTGAGAGGGTCTGCTGCTGTTCTTCCACTTGGAAATCTGCTAGTCCAGGGTGGGCTTGGCACCAGCAGAGCCCCACTGAAGCCACCCCATCCCTGGAGGCAGGAGTGACTGCCGTTCCTGACGGCTGTGTGTCCATCCTTGTTTGCGGGTAAAGGCATTCCTCCTGGCTGCCCTTCATCTCCCTGAGTGTCTGTCTCTCAGCTCAGCACACGCTCGCACACACCCCGGTCGCCACCTGTCTCCACCTGGGCTGCCTCGCAGGCACACAGGGAGGTACAGAGGGCAGAGGCTGCCGGATGACCCTGTAAGGTCTGTGCACTGGCTCCTCCCATTTGCGTTTGGGTCACATCTGTGAGTTTCGTCGTGATCCCAGCATTTGTGGTGTACCTTGTGTCTGTCCTTAGTCCTTCAAGCCCCATGAACTGGTGCGGGAAGCAGTGGGGGGTGGTCAGGCCTCGGTGCCTCGAGGCTTCCACTCACGGGGCCTGCACCCCGGAGCCAGAGAGGCCTCGGGCTTTCTGAGACAGCGGCTCTCAGGCCCTCCAGGTTCCTTCTGCGGCAGAGGCCGTGGGGCTGCGGAAAAGGCACCATGTGGGGACAGGCAGGAAGACTTGGGAGGAAACCCAGGCTCATTTCCTGTGGAGACGCCTTGCTTCCAGGGCATGAATCGGATCGACACAAGTTACTGGAAACCGGCGCCTCCTGTTCCTTCGGCAGGGAGGCCGGGGAAGCCAGGCAAACCGCCAGACCCCATGGCTGGTGGTAGGTGTATCTGCAGAGGGCTCCCTGAGATGGCCGGGCAGGGCTTCTCTTTGAAGGGGCAACAATTGACTTGATGGAGAAGGAGCCAGCGAAGAGAATTCCAAACATAGACAACAGCAGGTCCAAAGGTCCTGCGGTGGCAAGGAACTTGGGAGATGCTATTGTTTTCCTTACCCTGTGGAGCCACCTGCTAGCCTTCCCACCCTGTAAATGTAAATAGAGCATTAATAATAAATAGGCAATAGCTCATAAACCAACTCCTCCTGACTGTGTGCCTGGAACCCTGTGTTAAAGTGCTGAGATTTGGACTCAGCAAAAATGAGGGCTCTCTCCGCTCTATGAGGAGAATAGCTGTGGGTGTGAGGCAGGCAGGGGGCGTACCTGCCACCCTGGGGTACAGTGTTCCCTCCCTGGCTTGCACAGGTGACTGCGAGGTGGGACGCACCATCTCTCAGCCGCATCTCTGGGTCTCATGTCTGCTTGGACCTCAGTGCATGTCCCTGGCAGACACAGCTGTCTACAAAGGACACTGTTTCTTGCGTGCTCTGAGGTGGTCAGATTCTTTCACTGTGGTGGTCCAACTTCAGATTTTCAAAAACCCTACCTGTTTGAAAATGCATCTCACCATTTCTCTCCTCTCCCATACATAGGCTCAAGTGAGAAAGGAAAGAGGAAGTCAGGTGGCTTTTATAGTATAGCAGGTGGTGCAGTAAGGGGGACAGGCCATTTCAGGAGACCACTGAGGGAGGCAGATGAGGGGGTCCTCGCACTGGAGAGACCCCGGGAGGGTGTCTGTGTTATTACAACGTGAGAAACAAAGGCTCCGCACGTCATTAGGTGCGGGACGGGGCGGCCCTCTCTGTCTGGAGGGAGAAGCCAGTCCTGCCACATGATCAACCCTGTCGGCTAAGAGGACCATCCAAATTCATGTCTCCAAAGCCAGATAACTTTAGGATTGAGGTAATAAATCTGAGCCCATTTGTCCTGGACAATTTCAATGAAGATCACACTGCGGCTTCTGCTCCCCTCTCCTCCCTTGGTTACTATGACCACTAGATTTTGGAAAACCATTTGTCCTAAAAGATATATGATGCTAGTTTTCCAGAACCCAGCATACCAAACCTATGTGTGTGAGAAATGCCATGGAGAACAACATCTATTGGGGGCCAGGGCAGTGAGCGTTGCTAAGACAACAGAAGGAAACTTCCACCCGCTGAGCTCTCGATTCGAGACTGGGCATCGTACCTCGTCCTGTGACTCAAGCAGCTTTTGACTATTTCTGGGTCTGTGCAATAGAAATAATAATTCCCTGCAGGGCTAGCAACACGTGGACCCCATGGCTCCTGTCAGCGATTGCTGAATCTGAATGTGCCATTTTCTCTTTCAGAACTGTTTGACCTAGAAACAAATGACCATGTACAGAAGGCCATCAGTGACCGGCAGATGCCTATAATAGAGTACAGGGAAATCGAGATTGATGACTACAGTAAGTGCTACGTTTCCCCTTTTACAAGTATCTGTGGCTCACTGTGCACGGAGGGCCTCCCAGCCCTGCACACTCCCGGCCTCGCAGCTGAAACGCACTGCAGTCAGCGAGGCAGGATTTGGGGCTGATGAGGGGGGAAGCATCGTGCACTGAGCTTATTGTGCTCAAAACCAAGGTACCGCTCTGGCGACAGACCGAAAAAGGAGCAGCAATGTGATTTCTCTCCTTGAGAGGCTAATGATTTGGTGCCAGACTGAAATTCTCTCCTCAGTGGGGAACACGGCATGGCGCCATCCAGGGAAAAAACCTCCCCAGGGAAATCCCTTTTCTGTGCCATTTGGTATCTTTTCAACTTCATCATCTTACTCTGAGTGTCAGTCCTGTGCTAAAGGGGGCATCCTTGCACTTGGAAAAATATGTCTTGAGGGATCCGTGCGCTGTCACAGCCTGGGAAACGCCCAGCACTCTGCCTTCTGCGCCCTGTCCATCCAGACAGCCAGTCAGCATTTATGGGCACTCATTCGGTGCTACACACCCTGGGGCACTAAAACCCCAGGGCACTGGCTGGAGATGGATCCCCATCTGAGGAGGGAAGCTGAGCTCTCACACCTTCAGTCTGACTTCTGCCGAGGGCTCCCACCCACTAGGTATTCACCCTTAGGTACCCTAGATGCAGAATGTGCCAAACGGATCTCACCACCTCTCCCCCAGAACTCTGTCCCCCTCCGGACTTTCCTACCTTTGAGGAAAAGACCCTTTTGTTGGCTGCTTGGTTTCGAATCGCTGAGAGTCCGAGCTGGAAGCTATCTCTGGGTGATCCATTCAGGCATGAGCCCGCCATCTCTAAGTCGGGAACAGGCTCCGTCGCTTGGGCTGACTGCAAGCACTCTTACTTGAAGAGGAACAGAGGCAACCAGGGGTGGACGGGGGTATTGAGACTGGTCAGCTGTGCCCGAGCAAAAGACGGTGTTAGCTGCACGCACCTGTGTTTGCAGCCCAAGACCATCTCTGGAAGCTCTCTGTCCCCCTTTTCCCTTCCAGTGGGACACTGGCTTGTCACCTGGTCAGTGGGTCCTGGAGAGTTATTAAATCCCCTTTTGTTGGCAAAGACACACAGCTGCCTGACAAACTGTGAGCTCCTGAGGCCAGAAGCCAAGGTTCACCCCCGGGAAACAAAGTCAGCCCTGCCCAAACAGGACGCATGGCCCGGCTGCATCCTTGGAGCAGAGAGCAAAGGGCCCAGCAGTTCAGAGGAGAGTGTAAGAATGGAGTGGGGTCACAGGAAGGCTCCAAGGAAGGGGGGACTGGACAGGGTCCCTGGAGTCAGCTGTACGCTGGCACCCAGGGTGGGAGAGGGGCAACAAGAGCTGCCACTTAGGTGAGAATTGGCGTCATTCCCTGGGGCGGGGAGGACCCCAGGGTGTCAGTGACTCTCCAGCGCCTTCAGTCCATCCGGAGGCCACTTGCCAAAACGTCCCAGTCTGACCATTGGCCCGGACAGTCACACTGTATTAGAACGTGTCTAAGCCTTGATAGGGGTCCACGTAGGGAACATGTTACCCCTGAAAATCAGAGAGTTGGGAAACAGGATGTTCTTCAAATCCCTCTCCCGCTCACCCACAGATCCAGAGACTTCCTCTTTTAAAATGCCCCAAATCTAATTGCTCTGATGATGGGGAAGATGGAGGAAATCTATCAGGAAGGGTCTGATTTCTCAGGAAGAGAAATAATCTTAGGAAAACCTTAAATGGAGGTAGACGATGTGCCCAGGGGAGACCTCAGTCCCCCCGGTTCCAGGGCCGTTCCCAGGGGCTCTCCGGGGTCTGGGTTTTTCCTGGGTTTCCATTGGGTGCACTCAGGTTCCACAGGCCTCCCGAACCCGGGGACCATATGCAGCTTTGAGTGCGTGGGGACCCTGATGCCCAGCAGGTGAGTTAGGAGGAGGTGGGCACAGAGAGACAGGATACTCATGTGTGCGGGCATCAGGGCTCCGGCGTGATCACAGAAGTGGAAGGAGGGGTAGAAGAGTCCCGGCCGGTGTAAAGCCAGAAGAGAACCCGAGAAGAGAGGAAATGGGGTTGCCGGCCGGAAGGGCATGTGAGCCCGCCCCACAGGGGCTTTACCCCCAGCTCCTGTCAGGACAGGACAGGGCCCCCCAGCCAGCCTGTCCTGACCCCACAGCCAGGGGCGCTGAGGACCCCTGGCGATGCAGCTCCCACGCCCCCTCCCTGGTGAGGCGTTCCTAGAACGGGCCACTCTGGGCAGCTCAGGGGAGTCGGATCACCTGGACATCTGTCTTTGTGCTTCCGTGTGTAAGAAAGAACCGAAAGGCAGGGAAACAAGACAACTGTAGGCTGACAGCGGGCGGAGGGTGGGTGGGAACGCAAGCCGGCAACGTGCCGTGTCTGGTCAGTCCCCCTCTACCTTCCGTCTCCAGCACAGACCTCAGGCCAGGGCCCATGACTGGCAGGGCCCAGTACAGTATGAGCACCGGGACGTTTCATTCACACCCTGTTCTGACAGGGCACTCAGCCAAGCCAGGCCATTGCAGGGGCCACGTGCGCCTGCACAGACCACAGAGGCAGCCTGGTGGCCTCCCGAACCAGGCTTAACTTCCTGCCCCTGCCCCGTCCCATGAGCAGGTTTTCCAAAACACACCCTGACAGTTCCCACAGCCTCTGAGGCAGATGGTGGCCTCTCCAAGGTCACTTCTCATGCCCTCAGCTCAGTGCCCTTTGCAGTCCACCCCACACTGCCATTGTGTCCCCAACCCCAAGGCACCCCTGGACAAAAGCCAGCCTCTCCACAAAAAAATGCAGGGAAGGACCTTTGGAAACAAGTGACCAACATTCCCACCTTGCCGTGCGGTTTCTCCCCTGTGTGGGGTTTCACTCAGCAGGTAAGTGGAGTGAAGGTGCAGGCGTGTACAGCCACCGGATTGAGCGTCACCCCTCTGGGACCCCAGAAAATCTGAAGGGTGTCCTGCTGCCACATTGTTCTGGTGTCTTCACATTTTGTTTTCTCCTTGAATGCTTCCAGAGGCTAAGGCTTTCCTTAGAGAAGCAGCCCTCCTCAGGGCAGGCTCTGCGGAGTGCATTCAGCACTCAGCCGCCTGGGCCAAGGTCTGCCCGGGTCTGCCCGGGGGCTTATCGGTGGCAGGGATCAGTCCAGACCATGGTTTGTGGGTGTTTCAGTGATAAAGTCTGCCTGCCTTTCCGCTGGTCCCTAGGCTATTGATCCAATTTGCAAACCATTAGCCGTTCAGCCAGAATCTGTAAGGGGAGCAGGCTGCTAAGCCGGCAGCCCCGGCCTGTGGTGTAGCTTAGAAAGAATGCTGAAAAAGCCACTAATACCAATTTAATTGCTAATCTGAGTTGTAGTTAATATCAGTAAATAATTTCTAACTTGGGCAGGTGTGTTTTTTTTGGCGGAGCAGAAGAAACTGGTGAGAAAGCCCCCTTCCTCAGGTCCCATGGCGAAAGACCAGATTCAAAGGACCTTGGTACCTCAGAACCCACCCACTGCACCAGCCCCTCACCCCTTCAGCTGTGGTCCTGGGCAGGCAGACCTGCGTGGCACCCACTGGCCTTGGACAGAGAGCCCTGCGGGTGCTCCGCCTCCCGCTCTGGGTGCCGCCTGCACCTCACCGCCCGCCCCTGGTCTCTTGTCCCCCATCCCTGGTCCCCAGTATCCCTCTCCACTTAATTGTGTGTTGCTGCAGGACGCCTGGCAAAGATGCCCTTGGGCGCTCATTTCTTCCTGGAATTTGGTAGTTAGGAGGTGCTCGTGGGACCAGTCTTTTCTGTTTTTCAGAGCACTGTTTGCAAGATTGAATTTAAGCTTCAGATGGAGAGAGTAAGCGTCAGGATGGTTGGGTGACTTGCCCAAGGTGGCTCAGTGGGCCAGAGTCACAGCATGAGAATTGGGGACAACCCGTGCCCCCCAGAGCACCCCAGCCGGTCAGCCATCGTGGCCCAGGCCCTCACGAGCTGCTCTGTGCCCTGTTCTGCCTAGAGTTGCCTGTTCAGGTCCTCAAGCCAGCGACCTTCACCGACACAGCCCACTACCCGCTGCTGCTGGTGGTGTAAGTATCGTTGCCTGCTTCTCTCAGGTGCCTGCTGGGGACTCAGTGACGTGTGGACGTGGGCACTGAACTCAAAGAAATGAGGAGCAGGAGATGTGCTTAGTTTGCGAACTAAACACAAGTCAGCTAAGCCCGTCAGCAAATGTCAGGTTCTTTTTATCACTGTTGGTGACCCCAGGTGTTTAGAGAAAGTGGGGGCAATGTATCTCCCTCACCCCAAGTTTCTGGGTTACAACAAAACCCAGAAAACCCAGTTACAACAAAAACAGGTGCTAAGTCAGATTCTACGAATTGTCCCACAGTGGCTGGTAAACAGGCTCAGAAATTCATGGAAACTGATGGGAAAAGTCAGCGGGCACCATGCACACAGGCTCCTGGGGGGCGGGGGGCCACAGATCCCCTGGGACATGCGCAGGTGTGGCCCAGCACCCAACACTGCCTGGCCGGCTGGCTTCCCCACCTCAGGTCAGGGTGCCGGAGGCTGAGCAGCACATCCAGCTGTGAAACGGCCTCAAACACCATCCATGTGCCCAAGAATTATTCCAGACATTCCTTATGTTAATTAGCCAGCCCTCTGTTTAGATTCTTGAGAAAGCATTTTAAAGAGTGCTGGCACCACCTCTGCAGGTGTGGGTCCTGATTAGGGCTCCGGCCCCGAGCTGAGATCAGCTGTCCCAGGAGGGGCCTTGCATGCGAGCTGGCTGCCCTGGGCTTCCAGGAGGACCTGGTGACCCAACACCACGTCCTCACCCCTGCCTACTCCTGCAAGGCCCAGGGAGCAGGGGAGCACAGGGCTGGCACCAGGGGACAGCGGTGAAGTCACTCCCTCAGCAAATGGTGGCAGCGGACAGACCGCTGCGGCCCTGCGGCGTTGGCCCTGAGTCACTCCCCTATAGACGCCCCCAGGCTGAGATTCCAGCCACAGGCTCCGCCTTGCAGTTAACCCACTTTCCTCACTGGTCAGGCTTAGCGCTTTGCGGGCGACCCCTCCTACCCACACACTTCTCATACACACACACTTATGCTCACTTTTCACACACTGCCCCCTTTCTCCCTGATCGAGCCAGATTTTCATCACCCTCGATGACACCAGCGAATGCTGTTTTTTAAGTGACCCTAAGGGAAACCCCAGAGGCTTCGCGCTGCAAACGGTTCCCTTTCTTTTCAAAAGTGAAGGCGGTAAAGCCGGGCAGGGCCGCCCATCCCATGGATTCAGATGGACCTGCCTGCACTGACCAGGCAGCACGCAGGTGCAGCGCCCCAGCTGGCCCCAAGGCTTTTCACTGTGACCTCCAGGGTGACAGCTGTGTGGTTTGGGGACCTCAGATACTTAAGAAACTGTGTCAGATGATTCCTGGTTAAAAAACAGAAAATCTAAACAAAAGCACTTTGCATATACGAGGATCACACTATAACCTCGGTCCTTTCCGCATTTGGCCCCTGGACACAGAACTCTAGAGTCACACATACACGCGCACACATCCCTTGCCTGCAACCCCCAAGTCCTTGGCAGAAAGCCAGTGTGGTGATGGCCTGCTAGCTGTCACCTCCTTGGAGAAAGAACCAGCGAGCCATCTTCTGCTGGCCGCTCTCGGAATGGGCCCCCCCATCTGTTGCTGATCCCAGGGAGAGGCTACACCCCCCACTGGCCTCCCTCTGTTCATCCTGTCCCCACCAAAATGGAAAATCATCTAGAAGCCTCCCCATACCCCTGAGGGTGCTAGGAAATGCTTAGCAACCAAGCCTCCATTTCTGAGGCACCCCTGTCCTGTTTGTAGCCCTGGCCGATTTCCACGGTGCCAGGCTCTGCCGTGGATGGCTGGCCAGCAGAGTGATGCCCCTGAGTGGGCGCTGGGAGACATGAGCTCACGACGGCCCACCCAGAGAGGGGGGTGATGCCCTGCCTCCCTTTCTGAGAAGGTGCAAAAGAGAAGCCCCCCCAGACCAGTTTGTCTGCCATTTCTTCTGAGTTAACCAAAAAGAGTATTTCTGCAGACCAAGGATGCCACACCCAGGAGCAAACATGTTCTTGTCACTCATGTGACAGGGACCAGAGGGGCATGCTGGGACAGCTGGAGCCCAGGAAAGGAGGAGTCATGTAGTGCCAGGGGGCAAGCCAGAAGAAACTGGGCTTTGTTAAAGTTTCACCAATCAAGTGCCTCTTGGCATCTGTGTGCCGGTGCCCTGTGCTCCCGGGGGGCCCTCCGGACACTCCTCCTCACCATCTGGGTGTGTGGGTGGTAGTGCCTGGATTGCACTTGGGGTATGGAGTCAGACACATGGCAGCCAGGGGTCACAGGCACCCCCTGGGTGGGCACGGTCCTTTAGGAGAGGATCTTCAGGACCCTGTGTCTGTCAGATGGGCCACTGCCCCACACGGTGTGCCAAGGTGGGGATTGTCTTTTCCAGGGATGGCACACCAGGCAGCCAGAGTGTGGCCGAGAAGTTTGAGGTGACCTGGGAAACAGTGATGGTGAGCAGCCACGGGGCCGTGGTGGTGAGGTGCGATGGCCGAGGCAGCGGCTTCCAGGGGACGAGGCTCCTGCACGAAGTGGGGCGGCGCCTGGGCTCCCTGGAGGAGCAGGACCAGATGGAGGCTGTACGGTGAGCGCCCCACCCACCAGGCACGTCCCCCAGCCGGCCGCAGCCACAGCCAGGCCCCTCTGGGGCATGCTCTTGTCAACCCAGACACTGTGCATACAATTTGCTCATACTTACAAAGCTGCAAAGCTAAGGACACTGCTAGTGACATCCTCCCGACACTGTCATACTGGTTTTTGTGTAGCTAGGTAGCTCGTCTGTCTAGTCAGTTACAAGGAGGCTGGCTCCCTGTGCGGTGGTCATGGGCTCTGACCAGTGGCCGCCCTCACCAGGGGGGTGGGGGTGGATGCAGTCACCCTGTTACTGAGAAAAGGGCCTCCGTGCCCAGCCAGCAGTTGGCCAGAACCCCTGCTCTGACTGGAGGAGTTTGTCCCCTGCTCATCCCCCTCCCTGTCATCGAGTCCGCAAGACCTACGGAGAGCAGAACGCAGCTCGGGGCGAAGGGACAGATGCTCAAAATGGTTATTGAGTTTTGTTGTTTCCCTGGGAAAAAAGGCATCAGGAGCCTCGCCAGGCTACACGTGGTTTTTAGATTATTTGGTAGAAGTGGCGGCACAAGGGGACGGCAGCACTGAACATGACTTACCCACTGAGAAGTGTTGCGAGAACGACTCAGCTGAATTTGCAGACACGTGCTTGGACGGAAGAGAAGGGCCAGGGGCCCTTGGTGAACCTCAAGGTGCACAGGGTGAGGCCGGCCCCAGGCAGGCGAGCGGACGGCACGCAGTGCACGGGCTGGAAGTGCCAGCGAAAGACTGCTCTCCACACCTCTTCTCACCTCCTGTCATGACTGCTCATGCTGCACACTTCACTGACATTTCAAAACATATCCTCTCTTGTTTTTAAAAAGATTGGAGGCACCTGGTGTGCGCTCAGGTAGGAACTTTGACCTGGATGAAACGGTGAGTGAATGGTTGGCTCCCTTCCTCAGGGGAATCTCGAGCTGGGTCAGGAGACGGCGATCCGTCCAGAGCCCTGCAAGCATCACAGACAGAACACGGACAGGGGAGGGGTCCTGGCGCACTGTGCCGGGCGCACATCTGTTAGGGTGCTTCTGCCTGGAGGTTAACAGCACATGCACACAAGGTCAGATGCGTGTCTAAAAGCAGGAACTGTGCTGCCCGAAGGCCAGCAGGGCGGCAGGCCTCAGGGCAGGTTGATCTGGAGACCCAGCAATGCCGCTGTCTCCATCTCTCCACTCAGCCACGGACAGTGGCCGTTTCCTGAGCCGATTGTCCTCATGCCCGCAGGGTGGCTGCCAGGACCAGCCACTCCACACTTCCTCCACCTCCACCAGGCTGGGGAGGACACCACTTCCAGAAACTTCCAGAAAGCAAGAGAGGAGCAACCCCCGTAAGCACCCCGCAAACCTCCCTTACACTTACCCCCCCATCTCCAGAACCTAGAACCCACCACCACAAGACAGGTGCACAGTCGCCCAAGAGCTGGCGGGTCCTCCATGAGCCAGGGTTGGGCCTGGGGGGCGCAGCACAGCGGCTTCTGCCCACAGGAGCAGCAGGCAGAGGCCAGGCCAGCCAGCAGCGCGGCCTGGCCCGGAAGACTCCTGAGAGAAGGTGGGGCCCCGGCCGGGCCGGGCGTGGGCAGGGACTCCTGGCAGCAGGCGAGCGGGGGTGCCTCCCGCCCCAGTGCCCCTGCCCTCGCCACCCACCATGCTCTTCTCGCCACGCGGGTCTGACTCTGTGCAGTGCAGAGGCCTCTGCAGCCCCTGGGCACCAGGTGAAGGACACGGAGTCCAGACCCGCCCCCAGCCCGCTCCCCCAGCTTGGCCGCACCCAGCTGCTCCCCTCTGCGCGCAGGGACAGAGAGCACAGGGTGTTTCACACTCACGCTGCTTCCTAAAAATAAGGGATTGATCTGGCCATCTGTTGGAAAACAAGGCAGAACCTGCTCCAGAACACCAGGAAATAACGTCGACTCTAATGCAGGCTCACGGCAGGAGTGTGCAAGCCATCCACACCTCAGCCCGCGAGCGCACAGACTGGGGGGGTTGACACCCGGATGGCTCAAGCCGCAGAGGACTCTGCTGAGTTTTACTTAGGGGCTGTGTCTGCATTTTCATTAGTCAGAAAGATGTAACCCAGTTTATCCGACGTGTAAGAAACCGTGTGGCCAGCCCCGCACGCCGACTCCCCAGAGCTGCTGCCTGCCGTCCTCCTCCCCAGGCCTTGCGTGGCAGCTGCTGGGCCACCCTTTCCATCCCAGTGATTCAGGAAAGCCCTGCCAGGCCCAGCCGCTCTGTGAGGGCGGAGAACAGAAGCAAACGACAGGCCTGGGAGGGCTCCTGGGAGGAGGTGGCCTTTGGCCAAGACCTCAAAGGATTAATAGAGATTTGCCAGACAGGTATGGGACATGCACATTCCAAGCAAAGAAAGTATTGTGAGTGAAGCACAGTGCATGCTGAGCACCAGTGTGGGTGGGCCGGGGAGGGCGGCTGGGGAAGCTGGGGAGGCTCGGAGAGGAGCTGTGCAGGGAGGACCCCCAGCCCCAGCACTGCTCCCCCCTGCTGGCTCCCTGTTGCACCATTGCACCAGGAGCCCGAGGGCAGGGAGTCAGTGGAGGCCCGTCGGGGGAAAGCAGAATGAGGCAGCCCACCTAGACAGAAAAAATGAAGAAGATGGGAGACAGGAATACTGACCCCACTGTGTGCCAGCACTGGCTGGGCGCTCCACAGGCGCGGCCTCGTGACGGCCAAGGTGCATCCCAGCCAATGTCATGGGCAGCTGCAGTCCAGACAGGGTCAAGAGCTGGTCTGGCAGGAGGAGGTGCAGACCTGCTGGGCTGGGTTCATCAGCTGCTGCAGAGGGAGGGGAGGTGGGTACCAGGGCCGCGGAGAGCAGTGGGAGGTGCTTCAGAGACAGGGTCAGTAAGAGCTGGTGCCCGGGCCTGACAGGCCCAGTGGAGGCCCCCACCAGGCAGCGAGGCCATACTCAGTCTCTGGCAAGGCAGCTGGGGCAGTGTGGATACTGGGGGGACAGTGGGCTGCAGGCAGTTGTCAGCCTGCTGCACTTCTCAGGGAGGTTCTCTTTAAGGGAGAAGAGATAGGTGCACATGCAGAACTGGCACCCCTGTCCCAGCCCAAAGGCCCACACGGCCCCCAAGTGCCCCGTGCTCCCAAGAACCCTGTGCTGACATCTCCGCTCTTCCCTGGCCTGGCACCCACCCCAGCCAGCTCACACCCTCCAGCCCCTCCGGGCCTTGGACTCTGCCTCCTTCAGTGGCAACTGCGCCCCACAGCTGAGCAGGCATCGCACCAGCACGCCATCAGCCCCCCTCCCCAGAGGGTGCACTTCCCCAGGCTGACACCGTGGCACCAGGCCCACTGCAAACCTGGTGCAGGACTGAACCCAGGGCGCTCCCAAGGAGAGGCGCCCTGATGGATCTGGCTTCGGCTCGGCTGTGTCCTGGACCACCCCAATAGTGAAAGGTACCCATATGGGATCATGCTCTGCTTTATCTTGGGTCCACTGCTCACTAGGGAAAAACCACCAGGTGGGATTTGCCCCACTGACTAGCTACAAGATAGTAAAATGTTTGATATTGGAAAAAGCAACTACTTTTGGAAGACTCCAGAGTACTTCACAAATGAGGATCTTACCAAGATTTATGGGTTTGAGATCAGGAAGCGAGTCACTGGGTAATTAGATGAAGGGGTTGCTAGAGACCCAAGGCCACCTGTGGACTTGGAAGCATGGCTGAGAATCAAGATCCAAGATATTTTACAAATTGGAATGGAGCCTGAGATCTGGCCCAAGCCCTTCCCGGCACACGTGGCCCCCTCCCTGCACTGCGGTCTCCACAGACCACTACATGGATCCCAGCAAATGTGGTCTGGACAGCCAGCCATGGGGCAGAATGTTATGGGACCAGGTTAGCCAGTCACGAAAAACTCAGGCTGTGTCAGACTTCAGCCAGGCCTTCTGACGCACTTCGATATCAGGGATCTGGGTCATGAGCAGAAATTCAGGAACACAGAGCAATGCATCTGCTGGTTCCAGATGTGAGGGCATGCCAGGGACCCAGGGCATGTGTGCACCTCCACATCCATTGTGATTCGGGTCGTCTGGGCTGTCCTGTGACACCTGTGCAACATTTGTAAAAAGCATGTGTATCGAAGTGCTGTCTTCGCTCCTTAGGGCTGGAACACCAAAGTCAAGGGGTGGGCAGGCCTCGTGCCCTCTGACCAGCAGGGGGTGGTCCTCCCGCCTCCCGGGCTCCTGGCTTGCTGGTGACCTTTGGCACCCCTCAGCTTCAGAAGCACCACCCCAGCGCTCCTTCCTCAGGGCTCTCCCGTCTCCAGGCCTTGCCAGCTCTTGGCAGGACACCAGTCGCATCGGATAGGAGCCCGCCTATGCTCGCGTGACCGCATCTTCCCTAATGCCTTCTGCCACGGGCCCTGTTTCCAAATACAGCCACACACTGAGGTGCAAGGGGTGAGGCTTTCAACCTCATTTTTGGAGTTTGACCCAGAACTGCCGTCCATCCACAACCACGCATTCCCGTTTCTGTGCCCCAGGACTGCTACCGGAGGACGCTGGTCTCGGCTCGCGCTCCTGTGGGTGGTCTCAGCCCCACGCCCCTGTGGGTGGTCTTGGCCCGCACCCCTGTTGGTGGTCACCCCCACACCCCTGTGGGTGGTCACGCCCGCTCCCCTGTGGGTAGTCACTGTGCCCACCGCCCAGCCAGGTGCCCTGCTTTGGGCCCTGCTTCCCTCTGCTCTGCCTGAGGCCCCCTGGAAGGACTGCTTTGCCTTTACTTGAGTGACTGTGTACATGCTCAGTCCTTCCCATGTCCCCGCTGCCACTCAAGTTCCCATTCACATATTTTCCAAACATTGAAGCATACCAGTAACCCATCCATTTCTATTTTCTTTTCTTGAGATTCATGCCCCTCCTGCCCCTGCTGGGCTTCTGGTCCCAGGCCAGCTTCCAGGAACACGAGAAATGGCTCTTCCTTCTCTTTGTTTCTTCCTTCATGTGACTAGAAAAATGTCTACAAATGTCCTTATTCTACCGCCACTTGCAATACTATAGTTTATTAGATGTAAAATCTATGTAGAAAATACCCTCCATCTAGAAGGCCCTGGAATTGTCCACCGTCCAGCACTGCTGATGAGAAGCCATGTTACTCTGCTTGCTGACCTTATTCAGGGCCTGTTTCTTTCTCCCTTTCAGAAGAAGGACCTCTTACTTCAAGGCTGGAATGTCAGCCCTTGGGGGGGGGGCCTTTGCAGCCTGAGGGATAGTTGACCCTTTGTCCTGGAAGGTTTTAGTATAATGTGTTGACAATGTGTCTGTTCTCTGGTCTTTCTGGAATTTTTATCATGCTGATTCCGGTGCATCTGGATCTATCCACCACCCACGTTTCCTCTCCTGTATCCTGGCCTTTCTGTTTCTGGCTCCTGACCCAGTGTCTGTGTCTTTCCGGACACAGGGATGGTTTCCTCGGAGTTTCCTTCCGCTCGCTGCCGTGTCTGTTTCCTCGCGACTCCCTGCTTTTCCTGGGTGCTGCTGGGGTTGGGGCTCCCAGAGGCAATCCAGGAAGCCTGCACGTAAGGTCACAGGAAGGAGGCTGCCTCTTCCTCCGTGAGGGAGAAGCCCTCGGCCTGGGTGGCCGTTCCGCGTGCAGAGTGTGTCCTGCTTCCCCGTGGGTGGCGGGTGACCCAGCTCTTGCCTGGGGTGGCCCACAGGCCTCTCTCTGGGCGGGGGAGTCGTTTCTCTGGCCTGCATCTGGGAAGGGACTGGGGAGGTGCATTTGGGGTACAGACCACACTCACTTGGCTTGTTACACCTCCTGACCCCACTTGACCCCACCCTGAACCTGCTGCCCCCATGTCTGCAGCCGGGTCAGTTTCTCCTGAAACCGGGGCCTGGCCAACCCAGGTGACTTGTCTGAAGGCCCCACCACCCCTTAGCAGCTAAGCAGGAACTGGACACAGACATCCTGACTCGGAGCGGAAGCTTCTTAAAGGAGAGGCCTGTAGTTAGTCACCACTTGGCCCAGGACCGCACAGAGCCTTCCCGACGGCACACACTCAACAGACAGGTGCTGACGCTGCTGAGGGAGCCCCGGGAGGCCGGGCCGTTTTCTGGCTCTTGACTAATATTCTAAAACGAAAGCAAACTTGAATGAAGGCAAAGAGTAAACAAGCACGAGTCATCAGCTTTCCACCGATGATCTGGGGAGACACCTGGTATTAAAATTGACAATAATATAAGGAAGATGCAAAGTCACCTGAACTCTTAAAACCACGAGAAAACAAGGAACTTGCTGCCGTGAACTTGGGTCATTTGCTTCGGCCTGTTCTAGCCGTAGAAGAGCTGTTCTGAGCCTGAGCTGGCCGTGTCCTGGGGCGGGGGTCCCGGAAGAGTTGGCAGCAGGGCTCAGGACCCAGTTTTACTCTCTCTTCAGGATGAGAAAAAGGCAGTTACAAGGGAGAGGCGGCCCCAGCCAGCTGGGGGAACACAGAAGAGGGAAACAAGAAAATGATCACAAGAAATAAACAGAAACTGGAGAGGCGGGGAGGGAGGCGCTGGCAGGGGTGTACGTAAGGAGGCCGTGTGGGTGTTCGGGGAGCAGCCCCTTCCCTGCCAGCAGGTGGCAGAACTCGGCTGGATTAGGGTCAGAAACCAGAAAGATTCCAGCCACTTTGCGGGGAAGGCAGTGAGATCCTAGCAAAGATAAGGCAGGACCCTGGTGACGGCAGCTGGGCACCACGCTGGCCCCAGGCAGGAAGCACAGGCAGCAGTGATGCTGCCACCAACCAGGTAAAGATGGGGGACCCTCTCCCAGGTGTTGGGCACAGAGGACCCTGCAGGTGTGGGAGCCCAGCACCCTGACTCCAAGCCCTATAGCACAGAACCAGAGCACCATTTCCCCGGGCCGACCCTGCAGGGCCCTCCCAGGGTCCAGGGTGGTCAGCAGCCATGTGGTCCAAGGGAGGGGCGATTGCCACTGGGAGGCAGGGTCCCCAGACAGGCCTGGAAGCCTCCAGAATAGCCTCGGCATCTTTGCGTTCGTGGCTCTCGTCTCAAGCTTACATACTGGACGTTCTGCAGAGTTGCTGCTGTGAGTGTTTTCGTGTGCATACTGCCTAGGAACTAAATAAGTAAAAGCAATAAACAATGATTTTAGAATTCCACTATTTCTTTTTATTTAAATAGGGCTTTTCGAGCTAGAAATGTGGCACTGGCCACAGGGATACAAACCGCAGTCATGATGTCACTAAGCCCTGTCCTCTTTGACCTTGCAGGATGATGCTGAAGGAACAGTACATCGATAAGACACGAGTGGCCGTGTTCGGGAAGGTGAGCCCACACTGCCCGTTGTCCAAACACCCCCTGCTCAGGAGCAGCGCGCAGCGCCCCCTCCCGGGCCACACCCTCACTTCCTCGGTCCGGTGGTATGCAAGCAGCTGTTTTAAGACTCAGAGGCTCAGAGGCTTAGTGATTCAATCAATGGAGCCCTGGCCCAACCAGCTCATCTATCCAAGCTCCGTTTTATACTGTCTGCAAGGAGACTAGACGCCAGGTCCTCGTGGGAATGTGCTGTTAGGTTCTTAATTAACTTGTTTACATAAGCCTGCCTTAGTTCATGTTGTTCCCCCAGGAAACCAGGGAGGCAGGAATCTCTATTCTGTGTGTCTTTCTGTGTAGCAGCCACATTAATTTACCAGGTTGTCTTGCATGGGACGAGGGGAATGAGGAGGTCACATGCAGCGTGGCCCGACCACAGAATCCTGCGCAGGGTGGCCCATGTCTCCAGGCCGTGGCCTGGTATGGTGGAGGCCCACAGCCAGGAGGCAGGTCTGTGGAGGGCCACCCTCTGGGGCGGCCTGGACCTATGGCCTCTTGATGTCAGTGTGGGAGGCCACATTAAAGTAGAGGTCTTCTGCGCCAAGCCCAAGGTAAGGGCAATATAGGACTTTAGGGAACTCCTCATATACAGGACACGTGTGGATGGCTGTCCCATGGAGGCCCTGAGCTGAGCCATCAGCAGACCAGCCCTGGAGCCCTTGGCACTAATGCATCTTGGCCCACCCTCAGAACCCACAGAAAGTGCATTGG
Organism: Manis javanica; assembly: GCF_040802235.1. Taxonomy (NCBI): domain Eukaryota; kingdom Metazoa; phylum Chordata; class Mammalia; order Pholidota; family Manidae; genus Manis; species Manis javanica. The sequence continues at coordinate 2,666,806 of NC_133161.1, read as the reverse complement.
CTTTCCCTAGAACAGGAAGGCAACAGCGAACGCAGTCAGAAACACTGTCCCAGAAGGGGCTCTGGCCCCCACGATGCTCCGGGTCTGCAGGCACCCCACATGCACCCCTCGGTCACCCCATAGCCATTGAAAGAGGGGCCCAAAGTAGGAGGTCTTACATCACATAGTGTTTAGTTGGAAAGGCACTAAAGCCACCTGACAATGGCTGCTCGAGCCGCTGACCCGTTGCGGGGCCGTTCTCCTGGCCCAGTGCTGACATCCTCCCACCTCTGTCCCCTCCTCTCGCCCAGGATTACGGAGGGTACCTGAGTACTTACATCCTCCCGGCAAAGAGTGAAGACCGGGGCCAGGTGTTCAGCTGTGGCTCTGCCGTCTCCCCAATCACGGACTTCAAGCTCTACGGTAACGGTCCCCACCGACGAGGCGCCGGCCGGCCTGGCCCCCTCTGCCGTCCCCTTGAGCACAGCACTCACAGGTTCCCCTCCCCAGGGGCTGACAGGAAACCTCACAGAAAGAACTGAGGGGCTGGGCGCGGGTGCTTCCAGTCACTTGCTCCAATAGAAGCATTCAACCCACATCCACACCTGGAAATCACATTCCCAACGGGCAAGACCAGGAGCTAAAGACCCACCTAGCGGTTCAGCCTACGGTAGTGGGAGCTGGAAAGCCCGGCAGGTGTGCAGAAGGGAAGGACGCACAGTCCCCTGGGGCTGCCTCTCCTCCTTGCTACTGGGCAGGGGCCCTGCGCTGGGTCAGTCCTGGGCGTGGGGACAGGGGGCTTGAGAAGGGACTGGGGCGTCTGGGAGAGGCTGGTGGTGGTGGTGGAGACCTGCCACTCCTCTCCACTCTGGGCCACCTGCCTTCCTGCCTGGGCGGGGGCAGCAGCCGGAGACAGGCCAGGCTGTCACGATGACTTGTTTTAGGGACAGAAGATGAGACCCCCCAGGTGTGGGAACCAGGCCCCTGCCCCAGCACAGACCCTGTGGCTGCGGTCTCTGCTGGGGCCTGCGGTTCCCTACATTCTCCTCCCACCGGTCAGCCAGCCCTTTTCTCTGAATGTGGACAGCTTTGTGACATCAGCTCTGTTCTTTAAATGTGTGGAGAGGTCCTTCTTATGGGTGTTCAGAACTCCCACTCAGGGAGGCCAGGCTGTTAGCCCAGCCACACTACCCGCTGAGGTGGGGGTCTAGACGCCTTCTTGAACCCAGGAGCCAGCCCTCTGGGTCTGCCCCAGCCCTGCTGGGGGCTCGCGCTCCCTCCGGCTCAGAGAGTGGGTCCTGCTCCCATGGCTGCCCTCGGCCCGCTCCGTCCCACAGCCCTGGGCCCCACGGAGCCAGGAGCCATCTGGGGACCACTGTGGGGTCGCCCAGCCCTCTGGCTTCTGCAGCCGAAAGGCTCAAAGCAGATGCACTGATCTTTACCAAATGCCTTAATGCAAATTCCAACTTAAAATCATACCAGAACTCTCCTAATTCAAAAGGTTAATGATGTTTAATTAGTTTTCCTTTGGGAAAGATGTGGCGTATTTTATACTTTTCCAACGCAGTGAGACTTAACTTTTCTATCATGCTATTTCAATTTGCCTCATCTGAGTGTACGTAGTGGCCCTACCCTCCCTCTCACTGACCGATCACAGTGCCAAGGCTTTCCTGGCAGGGCAGCCCAGGTCCTCATCCAGAACCTGGACCCAGGCTCAGGGCTGGGATAGAAGAGGGACATGCCTGGACTTTACAAGATAGGTAAATCCCGAGGGGATTTGCTCTCTTGGCATCCGTTCCCTTTCCTATATGTTGAAATGAAGTGGGGGGTTATCCTGTTTGTTGAGGATTCAGATTTATTAGGTTTTATCACACTGCTAACCCCCCTGCCAGCACCACATGCTTCAGTGTTACTATGGTACCATCTGGTTGCCCGTGCAAAGCCCCAAGAGGTTGAGGTGGTTGTTTAAAAGCAAATGTTGGCCGTGTAAGTGGAAGTGAGTCCATGCCCACCCCCAGCTCTGTGCCAAAGGCGCCCCAGACCCGGGGGCTGGGCCCCGACGGAGCTGACCCTGCCTCCCTCTGTCCGCAGCGTCTGCCTTTTCTGAGAGATACCTGGGCCTCCATGGACTGGACAACAGAGCATATGAGGTATGTCTGGACACAGGGGCCACCTGGTAGGACGGGGCACTTGGGGAAACTGGTCGCTCCTCCTCCGAATTCCTCTCTCCCACATGCCTTCCCGGCCCACGGCCCCTGTTCACCCTCGGAGCCCACGCTCAGAGAGCTGGGGGTCCGTCCTCCCGCCATACAGTGCGCTGAAGGGGCCACGACCTCTCGGTCAGTCTCATTTCCAGTTCCGGGACTTGAGGGCAAGGAAGACAGTGGGGAAAATCTTTGATGGAGGAGGCTGTCCCAGGGCCCACGGGCATTGGGTATTGATGACTGCTGGCACCCCTGTCCCCAAGGCTGGTTCTGCTTTGGAGAACAAGCTATTGATAGGGGACAGAAAACACCTCTGATGCCATCCACCCAGTCATAGCCATTGGGCGGCCCGGGCGGACACCACACACCGTATTTCTTCAGCTGGGTGCGCAAGGAGACCAGAGCTCTGCTGTGCGCAGCGCTGTGGCCCCAGAGCTGACACCTGTGCGTGGGCAATGGCCACCTCCCAGAGAAGCCGGTGCAGGGGGAGCCAGCTCCCCGATTCTCTTCTCCCGCCTAGGGAGAGCCGAGGTTCGCTGTGCAGCTCACTGCGGGTAGAAAGCGTCCCAACCCTCCTGGAACTTTGCTTCCAGGACCTGCACTGACCTTCTCCATCCGTCAGGTTTCCAGCACACACCCCTGCTCCCTGCCTGGCCCCTGACTCCCCCTTGCTCTGTGTGTGCAGGTGACCAGGGTGGCGCACCGCGTGTCAGCGCTGGAGGAGCAGCGGTTTCTGATCATCCACGCCACTGCTGACGGTAAGGGCCCGGACCTCATTCCCCTCGGGTCTGCAGAAAGCCTCACCCTCTGGTCTTGTGGATTTTGACAGACACTTTCCTCTTTTCTTTTAACAGAAAAAATCCACTTCCAGCACACAGCAGAGCTCATTACACAACTAATTAAAGGAAAGGCTAATTACAGCTTGCAGGTATGGTATGTGTGCGTCCCTGTTTCTCACCGAGAGAGGAGCATTCCTCTCCAAGGAGAAAGTTGATTGGTACTCAGGGCATCCCATTTCCCAGGCACGTTTCCTGCGTTACGGTTGCCAGAGATGGACGGGGCAGTCAGAGCAGACAGATAAGCACATGCTGGCTTTTTGTGCTGATGACTGATGGCCGGTTCTGTGCTCAGGCTATTTAAACCCCTTTGGCCCAACACCGCCACCCCCACTCCCAGCAGTGAACACAGCCAAGCCAGCCAGCACCCACCCAACGAGAGGCGGCCTGCAGGGCTGGGGCTGCTGCCCCCTGTTGGCATGTCCTGCACCTTTTCTCACTGACCTCCCTCTGGACAACACCACGTGTTGATTCAACACTGGCAGAGGGTTCCAGAATCATCTGGGGCTGAACATAGATAAGGGGGTGACCCTTCCCAAGAACCAGACTCACAGCCTTGTCCTCACTGGCATCAAACACGAACCCATTAGCTCAAATCTGGGCCCTTTCTATCAGGGCATGCTGATGCTTCTGGAAACTTCTTCCATTTCCCTCTTGACCACTGGTTCCTTTGGTAGTAACATAGGTATGACCCCAGTGGTCTTTTCAGGCTCTAACAAATGGGGTTTCCTCAGCCAAGCACTCCGTCCCCCGGAGCACCAGCCTTGGTCCCAACGGCTGCCTGCCCTCTGCCCCCCGCCCCTGGCCTTCCTGCGTCACTGTCTTGGGGAGGGTCACATGTGGGCTGGGCAGTCAGGAGGAGCTTCCTGCAAGAAGGAAGTGGGGCTCGAGTGTGATGAATGGGAAGGAAGGACTTAGTTAATGTTGTATCTGAGCTTTCCTCTGAAAACGTGCGGATCACAGTAAACGTAGCTGCTGCGGCACGGCCGAGCCCATTTTACGCACACACAGTAGATGAAAAGGTAGAGCCTCATATGCTAATGTGGACCCCTCCCCGAGATACAGGCTAACTTAAACCTGTAAGGCTTGGGGCAGAAGCATGGCAGACCTGCCTCACACTTGAGCCAGTGCAAGGGACTCAGGCGCAGCGAACGCCTTAGCGGACACTCCGTGGCCAGCTCCAGGGTGGAAGGAGCGAACTCCCTGCTCTGTGTCCCTCTGCACCCTGGACACTTCAGTGCACATAGAGTAGCTCAATTACATCATTAATAGAGCCTGTAAAATAATGGTGGATGCCAGCCTCCTGAGACAGAGGAAGACCGCCGCAGGTGCCAGAGGCAGTCTGGTATCATGGACAGAACTGGGCTTCTGGCTCTGTTAGACTTGGCTTTGAGTTCCTGCTAGAAAGCTGCCTTTGTGTGGGAGCGGCATGGCTCCTCTGGGGTGCGGAGTAAGTAGCTGCCACGTTCTCGGTGCCCCCTGTGCTCCGGGCCGTGTTCTCAGTGCTTCACAGATACTCTAGTGTTTCAGTGCCCCAAACTCCATGAGCTCAAGTCTGTGATGATCGTCACCTCCACCTGACACAACTGGAAACTGAGGCGCAGGGAAGCCTCCAGTCTAGGTCACACGGTGAGCCCAGCAGGTGGCCAGACCCACAGAAACACAACCGTGGACACAACCTATCACAGGGCTCTTCCTTCTCTTTGGGGAATCCTGGTCCCTGGAGAGTTGGGCCCCGAACAAGTAAAGGTGGTCCACGTTTGAGCAGGCAGACAGAGGCTGTCCGGAGCATGTCGGACACGCTTCCTAAACCTGTCACTGGTTCACCGGCTGTCCGCTGCACCCAGCAGAGCCCTGGGCAGAGGGGCACCAGCGCCAGCCTGAAATGACGGCGAACCCCTCATGCAGGCTGCACGGAGCCCTGCGTGGGCGCCTGCTGGGGCGGCGAGCAGTGACTTCCCCCTGCCCTCTCTGCAGATATACCCAGACGAAAGCCATTACTTCAGCAGCCCCTCGCTCAGACAGCACCTCTACGGGTCCGTCATCGACTTCTTTGTGGAATGCTTCAGGATTCAGGACAGAGGCCCGGCGGCCACAGGGAAAGAGGAGGAGGACTGATGGGAGGCCACCCGGCCCCGCGGCTCTTCCAGGAGCAGTGTGACAGGACCGTCCCTCCCCCGTGGAGGCTGGGGGGCGGGCGGCGCTACCTTCCATAGCATGCGTGTCTCGGCCCAAAGGCGTTTCTGCTTCCCCGGCGGAGGTGCGTCATGGCTCCCGAGTGCCACCACGAGCCTGGGGCCCGCACAGCCTCGCCTCCTCCTGGCCCCAGATTGGATGGCACCACCCCGGCCCTTCCCCGGGGAACAGCGCACAGGACGGACCGTGTGAAGAGACTGCCCCCGATCCCAGCTCTCGGCAGTAGCATTAAGACCTCCCTCGGCTAGAGTGTGTGCCCACGTTAGCAGCCTTACCCCCTGTCTGATGCAGCCGCGCCGTGGGGCAGCTACAGCACAGCTCCTGGCAGGACTCCTCTTGAATGGGCTTGCTCCTCTCAGTAGCGACACTCAGCCCTCGAGGGGCTGTGCAGAGAATTTCTGTAGCTATGCTAATGGTTAACCTTAAGGAATTAATTCGTATTTTTCTATAGTTTTTACCCGGCACTGTCTCGGTCGTGGGCTTGTTTTGCTCTTTTGTCATTGTAGTCGGCTTTGTTTTCCTTTGTTTTCTTCGGTCAATGTGCAGCTTTGCCTTGTTGGGATAAAGAAACTGATCAGAAGTGACTAACCCCTCTTTCCTCAAGGTCATCTTTAGACTTTGTGGAGACAATTCAAAAGCTGAGATGCAAAAATATCCAATACTATTCACTAAAAAAAAAAAAAAAGCATCAATAAAACTTCTCTCCCACCAAGCTGCATTAGGATTTGGCATAGAGTCATATTATACATTTACACATGTCCTCAAACCCGCCCTTCTCCTCCTTGATAAGGGGTCAAGTCTTCTCAGATGACATTTGGTTAAAAAGCATGAACAAAGTGTTGACCCCACCCCCAGATCTGCCCCATGTGCTCAGCGGCAGGCAACCTCGAGGAAAGTGGGTGCGTGCCAGGGTTGCCCATGCCCTTGGGATGGCCCAGTGCCCTCCCTGCCATGCGCGAGCAGCCACGCCGATGCTCGACGCCAGCCATGTAAGATATCCTCTGACCAGATGTGCCGCTGACGTTCCTAGTGTGCGTTTCATTTTGTTGTATATAAGGACAGGAATGTGCATCAGGCATTGTGCCGTGGTACCTGCCCGCCTGCCGCCAGCTCTCGCCCTGTGTGTCTCTTGCATGCCGCCCTCTGTGGCTGGTCTGCACTCTTCTAGAAGTGCTGGTTTGAAATATATCAATTCCCCTCATTTCCTTTCAAGCTGTTGACAACCTGCGTGTTGGTCTGATTTCTCCAGCTTCTGGTCCGGCTGGGGACCCGTGGCACCTTGTCAGCAGGGAAGCTGTGTCCGTGTCGCTTTTTTGGTGTTTTGGGGTTTTGGTTTCATCTACACGAGCTCTGAATGTCGGCTGTAATCAGCTTAATTGGAAGGTCCCCTTCACAAGGCTTTTTTAAGGTGACACTGTCTGTGAGGAGGATCAGCGTGCTGACCGACAGGACCGCTCTGACTGCCCCGTCATCACGCTTTTGCAGTCTCAGGGGGCTCCTCCGACTGCAAGCCAGCGAGGCCGGATGGGGAGGCCAGCCCGGCCGTGAGGCAGGAGGGAGTGCGGAGGCGGTGTGGTGACGTGTGCTCACCCATGGAATAAAACATTATTTTACCACTCAGACAGCTCTTTTCTTGCTTGTCCTGCACCATGTCACCGGGGGAGCGTGTAAAGCTTCAAGCAGCATTCGAGGTGCCCACTGGGCCCCAGCCGAGACGGGTGCGCGTCCTCAGCCTGGTGTGCAGTGGATGAAGGGCGCACCTGAGCCGCAGCCGTGCTCATAGTGACAAGGTCAGGCTAGTCAAACAGAGCGAAGCCCCAGCACAGTCCGAGCAAACGAATTTGAGTTGCCCCTGAAAAGTTTTAAGATGAAGACATGAGAGGCCCCTGACCCTAAAAGTAACACTGGCTCTCAGCTGAGGCCTTGGCATCTCCCACTAGAAAACTCCAGAGAAACCTCCATCTGTGGAGGCATTCCTCTGGGGCTTCTCACAGGACACATGTGCACATTCACAAAGGGGTGCTCAGGGGAGCTGTGCCCCTCTGGCCTGAAGTCCTGTCACTCCCTCTACTGCTTAGCCCAGCAGTCCCAGAGCAGATTGCGGGAAGCATCGGCTGACTGTGTTCCAGAAGCCCCTGTGAACCCCAGTGTCGTAGAAGAGGCTGGGAGGACCTCCCTATCAGCACGTGGGTGGAGGAAGGGCCCAGAAGCCCGGTGAGTGAGGGAGGGTGCACGTGGAGATGCCCAAACCATGCAACAAACATGATTCTGCCCCGCCCCCCGCCCCCACCACAGCTGCCAGCACACGAAGCCACAGCAGCCGCGGTCAGCGCAATGGCCGGGACTCGGTCAATAACTGCCACGCTCCCTAATTTGTGCCCCCACTCCCAATGTAGGGCCGGCTGGGGAGAGCTGAATCTCTCCTAGCCAATCACACAGGCGCCTCCCTCCTAGTTAGCCACTCGGCTTCCCCAGGGCACCCCAGGCCCCGTTCCCCAGCACAAGGCTGTCCCACCCCTCTGTCTGCCCTGCACGTGATGTGGCCGCTGCCCTGCTGGGGCAAGCCCTGGCCAGCGGCCCCTGCTGGCTCCCATCGGCTGCTCACCTCAGGCAGCTCAGGCTGCGTAACAAAGTGCCACAGACGGGCAGCTCAAGCAGCAGCTCTGACGTTTGTTTCTCACGGTTCTGGAGGCTGGACTTCCGAGATCAAGGTGCTGACCGGGTGGCCTCATGGGGAGGGCTCTCCTCCTGGGTCACGGCCTCCTCAGAGAGAAAGGGGGGAGCACTGGGGTCTCTTCTTATAAAGACATGAATCCTGTCACGGGGGCCCCACCCTGGGCACCTCCTCGGAAGCTGTGCACCTCCCAAAAGCCCCCTCCTGATGCCATCACGCTGGGGGTGGGCCTTCAGCATCGGAATCAGGGACACACTCGGTCCCTCACAGGGGTCTTTGTCTCCTTTCATGCTGGCATTCCAGGGGGAAGCAGGTGTCGGACAGGAGCTGCTGAGGGGCAGATGGGGACTTGGGGCGTGGGGAGGCGTGCGGAGAGGCCCCACCTCAGGGAGACTGCCTCACGGGCGGCGCTTCCCGGAGGGCCCGAGGGGCAGTCCTCTGGGTGCTGCTCCTGAGAGGCCTGGGTTCCCTTCTGCAAAACACAGCTGAGAAACTGCCACTCACACCCGCATCCCATCGCTCAGGGTGCAGTGGGGGAGCTAAGGCCCAGAGAGGGCAAGGGGGCTGCCCGAGACCACACAGGTGGGCAGCCACAGCCCCACGTGCCCCGTCCCTGCCATGTCCCTCACAATAAGCTCGAAGCCCAGGCCTCTGGGCCCCCAGGGCCAGCGTGTTCCTCCGGGACCACCAGCACCAGGCTGCAAGCACAGCCTTGGTGGACGTAGGTGGCCAGGTCGAGGTTCCGAGCCAGCAGCAGAGGCTCCCGTTCAGCCCAGGCCTCTGTAGGAATCCCTCCACTGACTCGACCTGTGGGCGCCATATGGGGAAGTGCATCCTCTGTTCCCAGACGGTCTGAAGTGACTACAGGCACCCAGAGGGACATGTGGGGATGGAGTGGCCCTCGAGCCCCATGCAGAGCAGAACTCCCTGTGACACGCTGAGCCAGACTGAGCCCCAGGTGCCTCTGCCGGTGTGCCTCCGAGGCGCTCCCTCTGGGCCCGTCCCCTTGTGCCCCACAAACCTGAGCAGATGTCCCTAAGGCACAGCTTTGCCCCCAAGTACTCATGACCCTGGGTGACGATTTCCAAACACAGACCCAGCCGCGTGGGGGCAGCGTTCAGGGCAGGGGCCGCCCACAGTCCCCGTGCCCACCCAGGACCTGCCCACTGGACGCTGCACCCCAACCCCTCCCTCCTTCAGCTTCCTTCATGTCTACACGCCTGGTTCCCTCTTCACAGGATGGAAAGCTGCCAGAGCCTGCTGTGTCTCTGAGGCTCCTGTGCCCTGGGGGCCAGTGCCCATTTCTGCAGGCTTCTCCCGCTGCTGCCCTGACATGTGCCTGCCTGCCCTCAGCATGCCTCATGGCTGCTGTCCCCTGCCACAGCTGTCCTTGACCTCCCTGGTGATTTGGGCTGAATCCCCCCTTTGTGGGGGCTGTAGTGTACAGGTAGGGTGTCCACACCCCTCCAGTCACCAGATGCCAGTGGCACCTCCCCCAGTCATGCATGGCAACATGTCTCTGGACGTTGTCCCCCTGTCCCTTTGGGGACAGAATTGCCCCAGTCGAGGATGGGATCTGCCTGAAGGAAGGAGGAAGCGCCAGCGCCCTCTGAATCTGCTGCAGCCCCATTTCTCACGTCCTGAGATGGAGCAACAAACACTAGGAGGTCCTGCGCTCAGGGGCCAGCAGCTGGCTGGGAGCCAGCGGGGGTCCCAGCAGGGGCCATGGACGCCTCGCATCCGGGTGCGGCGAGCCACGGGGTACGCGGGCTCGTGCGTGATGCATCGGGCTGCGTGACATCACAGCGCACCACAGCTGCCGGCACTTCAGACAGACCACAGACATTTCTTCAGTTGTTCGGTCACGCTGCCCAGGGAACTAGCCAACTGTTTCAGACTTAGGTTTGCACACACCGTCAGTTACCGCAGAGGCTCAGGGCTGAGCTCCTCTGCCTGGAAGGCGAAATTCTCCGCCTCTGCTTCCCTCTAGCGCCCTCCTCTCTCTCTCTCTCTTTCCCCCACCCCTTCTCCTCCCCCCACCAGCAGGAACCACTGGGCAGGCGGGTCGTTGGGCCCCAGAGCAGGGGCAGCACGCTGAGCCCTCAGTCCGACTGGAATGTGGAGCAGGTGGGCAGCGGAGGGGGCCGCTGGGTCAGGAGGGGTGCGGGGTGGAGGAGGGCACTGTGCAGCTCCTGCCCTGGGGCAGGCCTGGCTCCGCCAGGCACGGTGGTACGGCCCGTGCGCTGCTGTCTTCTGAGCTCTGTGGCATGGTTTGTAAAGATGAGTCTGGCAGGTGTTCCAGTTTCCGGGGCCACCAGACAAAGGGCCACAGACAGAGCTGCTCAAACCACTGCGGTTCAGGGCCTCGCAGTCCCGGGGCACAAGGCTGCAGGAAGGCGCGGGCAGGGCGGGCTGCCAGAGCTCAGAGAGGACTCCGCTCCCACCCCCCTCCCCATCCAGCTCTGGGGCTCAGGGCAGCAGAAGACCAGTCCTTGCCTGGTGCCATCACTTATTGGCATCCACACTTCCCCTCTGAATGGGGACCGCAGCCCCACTAGGCTAGGGCCACCCCGACGACCTCATCTTAACTTGATCATCCATAGTGATAGAAAAGATCTGCAAATGAGGTCACACTCGAAGGCACTGGGGGGAGTCAGGACTTCAACATACTTTGGTGGAGACACAATTGACCATGTAAGGGCAGTTTCCTACCAGGGTTGATTTGGGTGTGTGGGAGGAGGAGGTCAGCAGGGCTGCCAGGGAGAAGCCCGCCGGGGGCTGAGGGGCCTGCGCCCTACCCCCCAGCCCTGCCCCCTGCCCTGGCCCCCCAGCCCTGCCCAGGCTGCAGGGAGAGGAAGGTCCAGCGGCCGAGGTCAGCAGCCTTGAGCGTCCACAAGCAGCCAAGGTGGGCGGCTGTGAGCAGCCGTGAGCGTGGCCTCAGCATGTCCCCTGTGCCCCCAGAGAGGGGGGCTCTCCATGAGGCTCAGCCCCGTCTGTGCACATCTGCACCCACCTGCTGGCTGCATCCTTCCCCCCTGTGTGGCCTCGTCTCCCTCCTGTCTGCCTCTCATCTTGGGGTCAACCCCAAGCGTCTGCAGCACCTGGACTCGGGAGAGGGCTCATTATCTGCACCTCAAGTGAGCACCTGGTTACAGAGGGGACACAGGATCATCATTAGGTTTATGACACGGTGTTTGTCGTTCCATCTCAGGACATGAGAAACCGAGCCACTGCAGATTCAGAGAGGGGAAGCTTCCGTGGGAGTGGGGTGGGGGTCCCTGGAGCTGGGGCCAGGGGTGCAATGCCTAGGAACATCTGGGTCTGAAGCTTGCTGTGAGGCTGCTGGAGAAGGGCCAGCGAGGCCTGAAGGGCTGGAGGTAGTGGGACTGGGGCAAGGCTACACACCTGAGACCTGGCAGAGGAGATAACTCCCGTCGGACGCCGCAGGACAGCCCAGCCACTGCAACCCCAGCTGCACCAGACTCCCCCTCTGGGGGTCTCCGTCCCATGCACTACGCAGCCACCCGAAGCCCAGGTGGCAGCCCCGGCTCCGTGGGGCCACCATGACCCTCGGTTCTGGAACTTCCCAGCTGTCCCTTGTTGAAATCACCCCCTGCCCCAGCCTTCTCTGTCCCCTTGGGCCACAACCACCGCTCTCCAGAGTGGCCGTCAGCTAATCTGATTCACCCCTGTGCACAGTCAGGAGCTGAGAGCATCCGTGAGCGCTGCGTACATGCTGTTCCTGCCACAGAAGGAAGGACATTTGGGAATAAATGAACATGACTGTGAAGGCTCATTTGACATGCCGACTGTGTGGCCACAGTCCCCAGATACGGGGTCACTCACGGGTCTAGATGTTTCTCTGGAGATACTGTTTAGATGAAATTCACTTTTCAGCCAATAGCCGGGAATACAGGAGGTGGCCCTCCATTGACGGCCTTCAGAGAAAAAGACCAAGGCCCCCTGAGTGTGTGTGGGGGGGGTTCCGTCAGGCACCAGCCGCACCACTGGCTCGTCCTGGGTCTCCAGCCCAGCCCCCTGTGGTTCACGCACTCACCAGCACCCACACCCACACCCAGGGGGGCCAGGTCCTTTCCCCTCCCTCCCTCTGGGGCGGGAACCCCAGCCTGGGCACCGCGGATGCTCCAGGCAGGGGATGCTTTGCCGGGGGACCGGCCTGGACCTCGTAGAGCTGCCAGGACACACGCACACTCCAGCCCCATAATCCTCACAGCACATCCGGAAGCAGATTTTATTTTCATTACCATTTTGTGGGAGAGAATCCTAGTTCAGAGAGGCCAGAATGGTGCCGGGAATGTCTCTGAGCTCATGGGGTCCTCCAACCCCGCTCAGGCCGCATACGCTCCATCACCAAGCCAGGGTCAGACCGACCATCCAGGGGGAGCCCTGCGGTTCCTGAAGTCACGGCAGGTCCATGGGTAGAAGTGGGTGCAGCACGGGAGGCCGCCCTTCCCCCTCCTCTTCCGGGGGTGTCCGTGTGCTCAGCCACCGCGTGAAACAGACAGTAACTGGGATGTGAGCCATGGGTGCAAATGCCTGAAGAGGCACCGGGCGGCCGTGGTAGCCAGCACACAGCAGCAGGATGTTCAGACGCCTAGAATCCTTTTTTCCCCTTAACCGAAAGATGGAAGAATGCCTGGCAATTTGCATTTCAACGGTTTCTTAAACTACAACCTGAAAAATCTTTGGGAAGCAGGTTTCCAGGTGCTGGGAGTGGTAAGTTCAGGAAACTGGCTCTGTGACAGTGGAGTTCATTCCGTGGGCAGTGTGAGGGCCAGGGGGCCTCTAGGGCGCCCGATCCTGTGCGTCCTGCCCTCCACCAGCGGGCGCCAGGCCACCAGCGGGGAGGGCATCAGCCAGTGCCTGAGGAGGAGGGAGTCTGGAAGCCTGTCAGGGTGGCTGAGGGGCAGGCCTCTTGCACCAGCAGCCTCAGGCCCCTGGCCACCAGCCCAAGCCCAGGGGGAGCCTGGCAGCCGGAAGCCAGTCCCTCCTGCCCTTTCAGGCCATGGCCGGGAAGCTGCCAGCAGAGGGCAGCAGAGGAGCAGCTCTGGGCGAGAGGCCCGACACTCCAAGGGCCTGTGCAGTGCCGCAGGGGCGGCAGGCCTGCAAGAGCAGGTGGAGCTGGTGGCCAAGGGGGACAGAGCTGTCACGAGGAGGGCCAGTGATCTGCATGAATAGGACACAAGGTCTGGGGGGCTAAGGGCTGAGCTCAGGGCAGCCAGCACCAGGGCCAGGACCCAGGGCCTGAATGTGGTGCTGGAAACGGGTGCCCTCCTGAAGGCTGTCTGCCCGGCTGCCCGCCCCGTTGCAGCTCCTTCCACCAACCCCTCCTCGTGTGTGAGGGCTGAAGCCAACCAGAGATGGTGAGCCCGCACCAGGCAAGGGGGCCCAGGAAACGTGGGATGCAAACTGGCCCCAGGTGGCAACAGGTGCGCCGGGAGATGCTTCGCTCACGGGGGACTTGCTTAGGGACCCCGTCGGGGAACCCCTAGCACAGGGATCACAGCACCCAGAGGGACTTGCTTAGGGACCCCGTCGGGGAACCCCTAGCACAGGGATCACAGCACCCAGAGCTCTCCACAGGCCTGTGTGGAGCGGGGCCAGGGCTAGAGACAATCAGGGAAGCGCTCGCGTCACACCGGGGCGACTTCTAACCCTGGCTTTGCCCCCTGTTCCATCATGTACCCAGACTCGTTTCCAGGCCCGCCTGGAGAGTGCCCACATCTCAAAGGCAGGTCCTGGCTTTGTGTGGCAAGGGGATGCCCCGGGCTTCTCGTGACCACATGACTTCCACTGGGACACCTGTGGCCCTGACACCTGGTGACCTCACAAACTCCACCAATTTGCCATTTTGGAAACACATCAGGTAATGTCAGCTTCAGGCAAACTTTCCTCATTTGAGGGCTTCCCTGTAAATGAAACAGGCACCCCCCGAACCTTAGAGTGCTCAGAAGGACTCCCGGAGCCCTTCCCAGGGCAGGGCCCTCCGGCCAGGTCTCGCTGGGCCAGCCCTTCACCAACACTTGAATCTATCCCCCTTACAGTGGGTTCGCTGTTTCTTTCCAGGACAAGCAGTTTCTTACAGGTGCTTCTCTTCAGTGATTCTAGCCAGGGCTGTTAGCTGAGCAGTTAACTAGCATCTGTAAATCGGTTAGTCTGTGCTGAAATGTGACGTAGTTATCTTTGGGATTGGTGTTTATTCCATCTACCATCTCTTCCACGCATCATCTTAAAGTTCCAAAGAGCCTGTTTTTTTGTTTGAAGCCCATGCTTCACAGATCCCAAAAGCAACAGTATTGCTAATTTTCATGAGCTGTTTAAATGAGCAATTTTGCAAGTGTATGAGGGGCATTTGCAATCTAATTTTGAATTGTGCAATCTCATAACCAGTTCTTAGCTCTGATACCATTGTATCACAATACTACAGCTATTTTTAAACCCAGAAAATAACTTTGTTTCTGATTATATACAGTCAGACCCTTTCAAAAGTTCAAAGTTTTCCTGGGGAAAATAGTTGTGAGTGTGCATGTGTGCGTGTAAAGATGCCAAATGCTTCCTTCCTTCTCCAGATGATTTGCCATACAGAAAGACATTGTTCTAAGGAAGAGAAGCACCCAATGCAAGGCTGTGCACAATGCAAACTGGGGGTCATCATCCTGTTACCTAATGACATCAGATGATGATAATGATGATGAAATGATACACAATTTCTGTATCAGGAAACATATGAAAACAGGAGTAAATTGAAACAAAAACCAAATATTGTGCATGCACATACAAAACAAAGTTCTAGAGAGGTGCTACATGCCCCATTCATGATTTCATCTCTCAGGTGTCAGGTACTGCAATAAAATCATATCTGAAAAAAATATACGTATTGCATGGTATAGAGAAAATGAAGGTTCCTGTGGCCAGGATTCTCACCTGGTCCTGGTCAGCTAGCTCACTACACAGGTGTGGGCAATGCACTGTTATTGACTCTATATTAAAGAGCTCCACCCAGGGCTCTGGGCCGCACGGCTGCAGGAGAGCAGGGGCTGGAGTGGTGGCAGCGCCCAGGACAGAGACTGAAAAGCTGCAGGGGCGGAGGGGCCCAGAGGCAGAGACCGGCTTGTCGCGTGCAGACTTGACCTGCGGCACACAGGATTCTAGTGCTTGACCTGCCGCTATAGAAAAGAGTATAAACACTTTCACCGCCAAGAATGTCCCACTGTCATGTTTTTAGTCTCACCAAATCAAAAGTGAACTTACCCGGGGCTGAAACCCACTGGTAAGATGACTGGCGTAGCTGCACGCCAACCAGGGGCTCTGTAGACCGAAGAATGGAGCAGGCGCCCTCATGGGAGGACTGCTTCAGCGGCTGCCCCTATGGACAGGGAGACACTCAAGTGTCCCCCAATGGGCATGTGGTCCGAGGTGACTTGCCTCCTAGAGGACTGGGCCCCTCCCCAAGACTGGGGAAAAGTGGAGGTGACGCTTGAGGCAGTCGAGTTGGCCCTTAGCAAAATAGAGAATTCCTTAAGGAAACAGAGTGCCCGTGAGGTGGAGGGAACCGCGGGCTGGCTTTATCTCACAGTGTTAAGAAAGGCCGTAAGGGAGAAAGAATTCCTCCTGCAAGAAGCGTGCAAAGAGGCAGCGAGAACATGAGCTGTGAGGTGCCAAAGGGGAGGTAAAACATTTGTTGATGGCTGAACTGGCATCACTACGAGGCGCTGTGGAAGTGGTAAAGACGGCCGCCGTAGCGACTGACGCCGGAGCCACAGTTCCGGCAGGCAGCTAAAGCGAGGACCAAGCAGTAGAAGCCAGAGGCAGAGCCTCAGGACTGGCCCGTGTGTCTGCGAGGCTTCCTGCTACAGGGGCTGTGCAAGGCCTCCAGGGGCCAGAGAAGTGGGTATTGCCAGGCCCACCTGCGGTCCTTACAGTTCACTCAAACATGTGCCCCATCCCCCCAAAGGTCCATCCCCCCTAGCGTCTGTGTGGGCTGGGCACCCACCCTAGCAAAACCTGCTGCTTGCTGGGGGTGCAGGGAAAGCACAGGCCATTGGCTCACCTGACTAGAACTGCTTCGAATACAGCCCGGATGACCACTGGGTGGCAGTGGATCTCCTCAGGCTTAGGGTTATTATTATTTCTTGATTTCTGTTATCCGTATGGTAATTTTTGTTACTTGTATATTGTTGTAGCCTCTGTTGTTATTGTGGGATTTAGATACTATGTTCCAGCTTCTCACACTGGGACCATCACGGAAGATTGAGGGAGCAGAGATTGTGAGGTGAGACTTCTGGAGGGGTGGAGTGTAGAGAAAATGAAAGTTCCTGTGGCCGGGATTCTCACCACCCCCGCTCGGCTCACTGTGCGTGTGGGCAGTACGCTGTTACCGACTCTCTCTGAACAGCTCCACCGGGTGCCCGGGGCTGCGTGGCTGCAGGGGAGCAGGATTTGGTTTCACTGCGTCAACACTGACCGTGCCCAGGGTTGAAACCCACTGGTAAGACACACAGGCAAGTTTGTAGAAGGAAGTGTAACAAATAGTTTTCAAATAAAATGTTAGAATTTGGGACTCTGTATCAGTATAAATTGCACCAATATTCCTGACACCCCATCTCTCTGCACACACCCGTTGGGAGCTGGCTGCTCAGAACTGTGCCGTCACCTCAGGGGGCCGAGGCCCAGTGGATGGCCCTGCATCACGCGGCTGTGCTCACCGTGAGCTAGTATGGGGTGCAGACGGTCATGCTCAAGATCAGCCCAGTGGGTTCCCAGGCTCTCTCCCAGTGGCCCTGAGTAACCCAAGGACAGGGCGCTCTGCTTGATTGTTCTGCAGACAGGCCTGGGAGTCTAAATCATAAAATACCGAAGGGGAACCTACGTTTGGAGCCTCTTTTCCCAGATCTCACCCAGCAAGGCAGCTGCCCATCCTCTCAGAATCCTCCACGTCTTACCCTCCATGGCTGCTGGCTCTCCTCTCAGCTCTGCCACCCGTGTGCCCATCTTGGGTGCCAATGAGCCTCATGCCAAGCCAGCTGTCCGGCTCAGACCCGCTGCTGAGGGTGACAGGCCATGGTAGCAAGTCCAATAGGCAGGAGTGGAATGGGGGCTGCATCATGCCTATCTGCGTCCCCTCCTTCTGCTGGCCTCCAGGGCAGGAAGCCCTCCGGTCTTCTTAGGGAACCGAGTCCCCGCTCACATGTACACGCTGGACGGGCAGTCTGTCATCACCCTAGCTCAGTCACAGAGCAGGGACAGCAGAGCTGTGCCAGCATGATGCCAGATGGAACATGTGACGTCTTAGGCCACGGCTGTCATGCCGCAAGCGCCTGCTTCCTGTGGGACCACCGTCCTCGGGAGGAACACGACCTTCTCTCTGTCCAGTCAGCAGGTGGAATGGCATTTTCCCACATGGCGCTGGCAGGCAGTCCCAGGGCTGTGAGCAGGCTGAGGTGGGAGGCCAGCCAGGGACTGTCCACACCACATCTTTACAAAATTGCTATGAGAGTGCATTTTAAAGAGCTCAACAGGTAACTATTTCTAGTCAGTAGCATATACATCAGTCATGTTGAGTAAGAATGAAGATGTGCCCACAGAGATCTGACGCATCCTGGTGATATCGCCACAGAAGGCCGAGGGGCAGACAGGGATGTGTAATCTGGAGACAGCGATCTCACCTAAAATCGCTCAATTGTGGGGTGACATGCTCTCCACCGGTGGGACCCACGCAGTCCTCCCACAGCACCACTGGGAGAAAACAGCTGAACTACTGTTGCCTCAAGTGGGTTCCAACACCAAAACCTTACGTGAACACCAGCAATTCCCCAACACGCACTCAACTGTGTGTTAACACTGTAATACATGTGCTCTGCCTGGACTGGGTTCGAGTCACAGAGGCGGCCGAGTTAAATAAACTGTCGAGTAGATCACAGATATTTCCAGGAGGACATGTCAGAAATTGACATGGAAGCAAATTCAGCGTTTCAGGTCACGGCTGATGAGCACAGGGAGAGAGGGGCTCAGGATCCCTGCAGTAGGTACTTCACATCAGCACACTGAGTATAGCAGGTGCACTGATGTCCTTAACATGAGTGACGAGGCTCCAATTATCCTACGGTACCTACGATCGGAGGAAGTGAATTAGAGCCAGGCACAAGTGCAGCAGGTGGACGTGGGTTTTGTGTTTAATGGCTCTGGCCGGCCGGTGCGACCGTAGTGAACACACCCCTGCCCAGGAGTTTGTCACAATGACAGGGATCGGCTGCCTTCCAGAAATTTAGGAGAAAATTTACTAGAACAATTTTGTCTTGAGATTACTTGAAATGTGATCCAGTTTGATGCAGATCATGTAAATTATGGAAAAATATGGAATAACAAACAAAGAATCACTCAATTCTAAGTTCAAAAGTACATTTATTTAAAATGTGGGCAAGATACCAATATAAAAGAAAAGAGTATAAGAAATAAAAATAAAGTACAAAACATTTCAAATCTTTTTAACATCCATAGTTTAGAGATAGAAGATCTTTATTTACACCATTTTATTTGTAGCTGAAATTCTGAAACAGTGCTTTGAAAACATTTAAAAACCTGGTAAATGAATCATAAAACCTAATGTGGGCTCTTAAATTTATATAATACAAAATATAATTTAAGTTTCCTCAGAATAAAATTACACATCTTAATAAGATGCAGCATACTTATTACATTTATCTTCCTGCTTTAAAATGCTGTCACCAAAGAAAGCAGCTGGAAAATGGGCATCTGGTGGAAACACTGGCTGCCACGGCAGCTGCCACGCAACCAGACCTGAGCTCCGGGGCTCTGGGCACATGCAGCCGATGCCATCAGGTGAATTTATATGTAGGCTTGTTGAGGAAAACAACTCTCACACACATCACAGAACAGCATCCAATAAAGGGCCTTAAATGTAGTTTATCAGCTTCAGGTACTCCGCAGTAAGACCACACAGCACCCTTCTCGTCTGCCTGTCCAGCCAAGGCCACAGGGAACCCGAGAGGGCCCCACTCCCTGAGGCAGCCATGGTCAGGGGCGCCTGCTGACGCTACTCAAGCAGAGACCCAGGCCTGGCCCCGTCCTCTCAACTTGGTGCAGAGCGCACCCAACAGGCACCCCCGTAGGAGCTCCCTCAGGACGCTGACCCCCACCTGCACCTTCCAGAGCACCTGCAGCCTGGGCGGCTCCAAACTGTCCACCTGGGGCAAAATGAATTAGGCTGCTGCAGCTGCAGGTGTGACAAGGCCCCAGAGCCACCCGATGGCACGGGCAGCGCACGTCAGCACCAAGGGCAGAAGCAAATCTGGGAAAGATGTTTGAACCCACAGTGTACAAATGCTCACAAAACTTCATCCTTTGTATCGCTAACAGCAGTAATCTCCTAATATGTGGAGACAGGGAATGCAGCTCTGATCTAATCAGGAGAGGGTTTCTGCACCAAGCATCTTTCAAAAAGGATATGATTCGTAGTCCAGTGTTTGTGTAAGCACTCCAGTTAGAACAAACTCTGCATTATGAACATCTGTTAAGAAATGAAAACAAAAACTGTTAAACCAGATAAACACACTGCTGTGTGTACAATCACATGTTTATATACCAGGGGCAGTAAGCCATACCTATTCCTCGGGCAAAATACTCTCGACACAAGTGAAGGTCATTTTCACAGGATATTAAAATTATTTCTGACAAGCTCTGAGGGAAAGAAAATGAGTGTGTATCAGTTACCAAACAGTGGATCTCAGGAACAACAATGACAAATTCAACGGCTGGTTTTCCCTGCGCCTACCTTATTCTGCTTATGTTCCATGAGCTTCCGGAAAGATGGCTGTTTAGATAATACTTTCCCTCCGGCACATTCCACAATCGCTTTCATAGTTGAAAGACTTGGGCAGATTCCAGGTGTGATGTAAAAATATTTTGCCTAAAAAAAAAAAAAAAAAAAAAATGAAAACACATGCACTGTTTTAATAAAATGCTTTGAATTTCTGGAGTATATCATCTTGCATAAATTCTATCCTGAGGTTTAGACAAGCTAAGTTTATGAAGTTACAAACACACAGGTCCCTGCTAGTCCCCAGCCTAGGGTGGGCCTTCAAAAATCCTGGATAAATCGGACACAGCTTAAGCATTTGCATACTTATTAGTAAATCACAATTAGTAAAGTAACTAGAACTGACATTCTACTAGACATGAAGTACTGTGTCACAGAAGGAAGAGTAACATAAGTGTTTCCCACCATTTCCATAAAACTCTTCTAAGCCAGCGCGTTTGTTTGCCAGCCCTCCCCCTTCGTTACCCATAAGCTCTTTGGGCTCGGCAGGAAGTGACTCTGATGGCTGAAATTTAATTTTCTAACACCCCTACCCCTAAGTATACCATAAAACACTATTTTGTTTTAATACACTCACAGAAAAAAAATCACTCAGAAAAATCAGGCTATTTTAAGTAAGGTATATCTTCACTCAGCAGTGCAAATAATTTGATTCCTCAGTTGATTCTTGAAGAAGTATAAGAAACAGACTATTAATTTACTTAGCCATTCTTGGATACAAAAAATATTTCAAACTGTTCAAAGTATATGTAACAAATATTTAAAAATCTTCAGTCCTGAATTATTTAAGCACACATTCAACTAATTTTGAATGTCCTCCATTCTCTAGCCAACTACACATTTAATGAGAGCAGTCATTAAGTAATGGAAGGTTGGTTAAAAGCAGAAAAACCAGCTTACAAGGTCTCTTCCCCGTGAAGCCACTCATTCACACGCGCCCTACAGACCCCCTTCCGTAACTGGGCCGCGGTCTGCTCGGCACAGCCGCAGGGCTGACTCGCGGAGGGAGGCCTCGGGTGTCCGCCACCTGAGGCCCGCAGACTTGGAGGCCACTCCCTCCCACCTACCTTAAAGAGCGGAGAAGCGCGCGCCCTTTTCAAGGACTCCTCCAGGCTAAAGGAGAAGAGCACCTCTGCCTCGGCGTCTCGGAGAAGGTAGCTCTGCTCGTCTGGAAAACAGAGCACACGCCTGCAGAGTGCAGGCCAGGGGCGCCAGGGGCACCAGGTGCAGCCCCCCCAGAACGTCTGTGCCGGCTGTGGCGCTCGCCTGTCCGCAAACCTCTGCTCGCTCCCATTCCAGGACTTTCTCCTCAAAACAGCCAAAGGAAGGCAGGCAGGCATCCCTCCTAGGGCAGCGCTTCTTAGCCATCTGAGGGCATGACTCCTCTGCAAGAGACATGCTGGGGGCAGGGGACCCCCTTCCGTCCCGGCACCCACCCAGGGCCCGCCTGCACACCACATGCTATTTCCCGGGAGCTCACAGACCCCCTGAGCCATTCCCCCTGGTGGGAACACCAGGCCTTGAGTGGCCACAGGCCCTGAGGTCACACCCACACACAGGCACACTGGCCACAGAACTAGTTACTGATAATCCACTGGGTCAATTTCATGGGCTTACCAAGAACATATTCCTTGTACGTAAAGTGTGTAATACATTATAAAGGATGGTTTACCGAATTTTGAATACTTCTGAAAATTTTTAATTGACCAATGTTCAGTGTTTTTATAGAAGTAACATTTTAAGAAATGTCCAATTTGTCAAAAGTTAAAGATCACAGAATGTTTTAAGCTTATGAATAATGTCTCACACTCAGAAAAGCATTTCTTGTTCACTTTATAATAACCAAGTAGCTTTATAATAACCGGAGAGCTCAAACCTGACAATCCAGTCATCAAAAGGGGGCAGGAATGGGACTATAGGAAGGTCGGCAAATTGGGGTCAGTCAGATGACACATACTTTAGAATTTGTGGGCCACATATTTTTTCTGTTCCAAATCTTTTTAAAACAATGCTTTCAAAATGTAAAAACCATTCTCAGCTCACAGGGCTGTAGTTTGCTGATCCCTGAGCGAGAGCAATCATATCACTAAAGAAATACGCAAATCTGTTTAACAATTGCTAGAAACACAATATCAGTAAATAAATAAGCCTGCAATACTGCTTTAGGTGAAAGAAGACAAGAAGGTCAAAAAATTGGAGAAGTAAAAAATGATGAAACAAAAAGCAGTGTCACATATGAAATATATGAAATGTAAGTTTCTATGGCAGAAATGAAGGCTGAAGTGCCTCCTGAAACCTGGTGCAAGATCACCAAGACTGGGTAATGTTTTTGATAGAGAACATGACACTGAAAAATGGTAGAAAGTAGCTGAAACTCCCCATCACAGACGGGACACTGACACTTTGGTTTCCTGAAAGGAGTGACAGGGCCACGTTACCTCAGTAGGCATCCATGGGAAGAGCCAATCTGAAAATTAAAGTTTTCACAGCAGCACACAGGAAATGAGTGTTCTAAAACATGATTTCCTATAAAATTGGGGTCTCAGGTATGTAAATTAAATATAAACACAAAATTCCAAAAAGATACCCCTACCACATGCCGATCAATTCAGTTCTAAGGTGATCAGGCCACAGTGCCAGAACCCAGGAGGGTGGGGAGGGCATTCCTCTGGGGTGGCACAGAACAGAGGGCCAGACCCGGGCAGAGGGCAGTGTGCGGCACAGCGGGATGGGCGGGCGGCTCGGGCGGGACACCGGTGGCAGACAGGCCGGTGATTCAGGGAAGTATTTTAGGAAGCCGGAAGCCAGGTTTCTCCCTGTTGGGAAGGGATTCACAGACACAGGGCAGGAACGCACAGGACAAGCCCAGAACATTCTTGTGCCAAAAGCTGAGCAAGTGCTCCCAGACTGACAGGCCACATTGGAGGGAACCACAAACCAGCTTCAACAGCTCCCACTCATCCCTGGGGCGCAACTGAGCATCAGCAACAGCGACGCTAACAGCCCAGTGAGGAAGATTTAAACGGGGTCCACGCACGGCGACGTGAGTGGTTCAACTGGCAAGGGACAGCGATGTCTGCGTAGTTTCAAAGTACTGCCCCACGGTTCCTAAGAGCAAAAGGAAGGAGAGCACAGCAGAGGCGCCTGGGAGCCACGTCGGTGGCAGGACCAATCGGTCAGACCGAGCGGCAGCTGCAGGGTTTGCAGAGCGCCAGCTGCGGCAGCCCCTCCCAGACGCCACCCGCATCCAGTGGCGTCAGGGGGCGGCAGCAGCTCTGAAAGCCGGGCTGAGGGGCGACCCATAGAAGGGCGAGGAGCCTGAGAGAGGCTCGAGGGGCGCGAGGACTCAAGACCAGGCCCTTCTGCTGTAAAGGACAACATGGGACGGGTGGCAAACCCGAGTGAGGTCTGAGGCCGAGACGGTGACAGTGGCACTCACACCCCACTGACTGACGGCTGGGCTGCGGCCGCCACGCACAGCGCCCATTTGCAGGAAGGCCACACGGATGTGTTCCAGGACAGCAGCACACCGTTTTGGCGATGTACTGATGTTTCAGGGAAAAGAAACAATTCCACTAATACTTGCAACTATTTGGTAGTCTGGTGATTATTTCCCAAAAAAAGAACAAAAAAGGATTAAAGATGGCGGCGTGAGAGGAGACAGAGGCTTCCTCCTAAAACTGGATACAATTAGAACATATAGTTGGTGCAACTAATCCTGAGAGAGCAACAGGAAAGAGGACACGTCAGACTGCACACACCTGGAGAAAAGAGCAGACCTCAGCGAACAGGGTAACGTACCAGAGCTGTGGCTCCGCGGGACCCGAGCCCCTCCCCCACCCCAGCTCACCAGCGGGAGGAAGAGAAACGGAGCAGGGAGGGAGTGGAAGGCCTGGGACTGCTGAGTACCTGGCTCCGGAGATCTGTGCTGGGAGCACAAACCTACATCTCATGGTGCTTTCATGAGACTCGCATGACTACTGGGTTGGAAAGTTAATACAGGCAGAGTTCCTGGGGAGACTGGGATCCCGGCTGCTTGTGGAAAGCAGGGACCCATATCCGGCTGCTCTGGGACAAAAAATTATACCTGTGTGCCCGGCCCACTGGCTCAGGCAGTGGAGACAGGCACAGCAGCCGGGAGGCGGGGAACAGCTCTTTCCTACCCCAAGTACCGCTCCCCTGCGACCCCGACATTGCTTCAGGGGCTCAGCAGCTCCAGAATAGAGCTTCTGGACACTAGAGGGCGCCATATACAAACACGAAACACCAAAGGAACCTTGTCCAGAGTAAAATAGTTAATACAACTCCCAAGAAAGATTTAAATGATTTGGACCTCGTGACTCTTCCTGAAAGGGAGTTCAAAATAAAAATAATCAACATCCTAATGGAGGTACAGAAAGACATCCAAGAACTCAGGAATGAATTCAGGTCAGAGATCCAATCGTTAAAGAGCACGATGGAGGGTATTAAAAGCAGGTTGGATACGGCGGAGGAGACGATAAATGAAATAGAAACTAGAGAAGAGGAATACAAAGAAGCTGAGGCACAGAGAGAAAAAAGGATCTCTAAGAATTAAAGAATATTGAGAGAACTGTGCGACCAATCCAAGTGGAAGAATATTCGCATTATAGGGATACCAGAAGAAGAGAGAGAGAGAAAGGGATAGAAAGTGTCTTTGAGGAGGTAGTTGCTGAAAACTTCCCCAATCTGGGGAAGGAGATAGTCTCTCAGGCCATGGAGATCCACAGATCCCCCAACACAAGGGACCCAAGGAAGACAACAGCAAGACACACAGTAATTAAAATGGGAAAGATCAAGGATAAGGACAGACAGACTGTTAAAAGCAGCCAGAGGCAGAAATAAGATCACATACAAAGGAAAGCCCATCAGGCTAACATCACACTTCTCAGCAGAAACCTTACAGGCCAGAAGGGAGTGGCATGATGTATTTAATGCAGCAAAGCAGAAGGGCCTGGAACCAAGATTACTTTATCTGGCAAGATTATCATTTAAATTTGAAGGAGGGATTAAACAATTTCCAAACAAACAAAAGCTGAGAGAGTTTACCTCCCACAAACCATCTCTGCAGTCTATTTTGGAGGGACTGCTATAGATGGAAGTGTTCCTAAGGTTGAATACTGTCACCAGAGGTAATAAAACCACAGTAAAGAAAGTAGAACAGCTAATTACGAAGCAAATGCAAAACTAACTATCCCCAAAGTCAATCAAGGGATAAACAAAAAGTACAGAATTAGATACCTAATATATAAAGAATGAAGGAGGAAGAAAAAGGAGGAGAAATAGAAAAGAACCTTTAGATTGTGTTTGTAACAGCATACTAAGTGAGTTAAGTTAGACTCTTAGATAGTAAGGACCTTGGAACCTTTGGTAACCACGAATCTAAAGCCTGAAATGGCAATAAGTACATACCTATTGATAATCACCCTAAATGTAAATGGACTGAATGCACCAATCAAAAGACGTAAGAGTCACTGAATGGACAGAAAAACAAGACTCATTTATATGCTGCTTACAAGAGACTCACCTCAAACCCAAAGACATGCACAGACTAAAAGTCAAGGGATGGAAAAAGATATTTCATGCAAACAATAGGGAGAAAAAAGCAGATGTTGCAGTACTAGTATCAGACAAAATAGACTTCAAAACAAAGAAAGTAACAAGAGATAAAGAAGGACATTACATAATGATAAAGGGCTCAGTCCAACAAGAGGATATAACCATTCTAAATATATATGCACCCAACACAGGAGCACCAGCATATGTGAAACAAATACTAACAGAACTAAAGGAGGAAACAGAATCCAATACATTCATTTTGGGAGACTTTAACACACCACTAACTCCAAAGGACAGATCCACCAGACAGAAAGGCACTGAAAAACGCACTAGAACAGATGGACCTAACAGACATCTATAGAACTCTACATCCAAAAGCAACAGGATACACATTCTGCTCAAGTGCACATGGAACATTCTCCAGAATAGACCACATACTAGGCCACAAAAAGAGCCTCACTAAATTCAAAAAGACTGAAATTCTACCAACCAACTTTTCAGACCACAAAGGTATAAAACTAGAAATAAGTTGCACCAAGAAAGCAAAAAGGCTCACAAACACATGGAGGCTTAACAACACGCTCCTAAATAGTCAATGGATCAATGACCAAATTAAAATGGAAATCCAGCAATATATGGAAATAAATGACAACAACAGCACAAAGCCCCAACTTCTGTGGGACGCAGCGAAAGAAGTCTTAAGAGGAAAGTATACAGCAATCCAGGCATATTTAAAGAAGGAAGAACAAACCCAAATGAATAGTCTAATGTCACAATTATCAAAATTGGAAAAAGAAGAACAAATGAGGCCTAAAGTCAGCAGAAGGAGGGACATAATAAAGATCAGAGAATAAATAAATAAAATTGAGAAGAATAAAACAATAGAAAAAAATCAATGAAACCAAGAGCTGGTTCTCTGAGAAAATAAACAAAATAGATAAGTCTCTAGCCAGACTTAGTAAGAGAAAAAGAGAATCAACACAAATCAACATAATCAGAAACGAGAAAGGAAACATCACAACGGACCCAATAGAAATACAAAGATTTAGTAAAGACTACTATGAAAACCTATATGCTAAGAAGCTGGAAAACCTAGAAGAAATGGGCAACTTCCTAGAAAAATACAACCTTCCAAGACTGACCAAGGAAGAAACACAAAATCTAAACAAACCAATTACCAGCAAAGAAATTGAATCAGTAATCAAAAACCTACCCAAGAACAAAACCCCTGGGCCACATGGATTTACCTCGGAATTTTATCAGACATACAGAGAAGATATAATACCCATTCTCCTTAAACTTTTCCAAAAAATAGAAGAGGAGGGAATACTCCCAAACTCATTCTATGAAGCCAACATCACCCTAATACCCAAACCAGGCAAAGACCCCACCAAAAAAGAAAATTACAGACCAATATCCCTGATGAACATAGATGAAAAAATACTCAACAAAATATTAGCAAACCAAATTCAAAAATACATCAAGAGGATCACACACCATGACCAAGTGGGATTCATCCCAGGGATGCAAGGATGGTACAACATTCGAAAATCCATCAACATCATCCACCACATCAACAAAAAGAAGGACAAAAACCACATGATCATCTCTATAGATGCTGAAAAAGCATTCGACAAAATTCAACATCCATTCATGATAAAAACTCTCAACAAAAGGGGTATAGAGGGCAAGTACCTCAACGTAATAAAGGCCATATATGACCAACCCACAGCCAACATCATACTGAACAGCGAGAAGCTGAAAGCTTTTCCTCTGAGATCGGTAACCAGACAGGGATGCCCACTAACCCCACTGCTATTTAACATAGTACTGGAGGTCCTAGCCACGGCAATCAGACAAAACAAAGAAATACAAGGAATCCAAATTGGTAAAGAAGAAGTTAAACTGTCACTATTTGCAGATGACATGATATTGTACATAAAAAACCCTAAAGATTCCACTCCAAAACTACTAGAACTGATATCGGAATACAGCAAAGTGGCAGGATACAAAATTAACACACACAAATCTGTGGCTTTCCTATACACTAACAATGAACCAATAGAAAGAGAAATCAGGAAAACAATTCCATTCACAATTGCATCAAAAAGAATAAAATACTTAGGAATAAACCTCACCAAGGAAGTGAAAGACCTATAACCTGAAAACTATAAGACACTCTTAAGAGAAATTAAAGAGGTCACTAACAAATGGAAACTCATCCCATGCTCCTGGCTAGGAAGAATTAATATCGTCAAAATGGCCATCCTGCCCAAAGCAATACACAGATTTGATGCAATCCCTATCAAATTACCAACAACATTCTTCAACGAACTAGAACAAATAGTTCAAAAATTCATATGGAAATACCAAATACCCTGAATAGCCAAAGCAATCCTGAGAAGGAAGAATAAAGTGGGGGGGGATCTCGCTCCCCAACTTCAAGCTCTACTACAAAGCCACAGTAATCAAGACAATCTGGTACTGGCACAAGAACAGAGCCACAGACCAGTGGAACAGATTAGAGACTCCAGACATTAACCCAAACATATATGGTCAATTAATATTCGATAAAGGAGCCATGGACATACAATGGGGAAATGACAGTCTCTTCAACAGATGGTGCTGGCAAAACTGGACAGCTACATGTAGGAGAATGAAACTGGATCACTGTCTAACCCCATTCACAAAAGTAAATTCGAAATGGATCAAAGATCTGAACGTAAGTCATGAAACCATAAATCTCTTAGAAAAAAACATAGGCAAAACTCTCTTGCACATAAACATGGAGACTTCTTCATGAACACATCTCCCCGGGCAAGGGAAACAAAAGCAAAAATGAGCAAGTGGGACTATATCAAGCTGAAAAGCTTCTGTACAGCAAAGGACACCATCAATAGAAGAAAAAGGTACCCTACAGTATGGGAGAATATATTCATAAATGACAGATCCCATAAAGGGTTGACATCCAAAATATATAAAGAGCTCACGCACCTCAACAAACAAAAAGCAAATAATCCAATTAAAAAATGGGCAGCGGAGCTGAACAGACACTTCTCTAAAGAAGAAATTCAGATGGACAACAGACACATGAAAAGATGCTCCACATCGCTTGTCATCAGAGAAATGCAAATTAAAACCACAATGAGATATCACATCACACCAGTAAGGATCGCCACCGTTCAAAAGACAAACAATAACAAATGTTGGCGCAGGTGTAGAGAAAGGGGAACCCTCCTTCACTGCTGGTGGGAATGCAAATTAGTTCAACCATTGTGGAAAGCAGTATGGAGGTTCCTCAGAAAGCTCAAAATAGAAATACCATTTGACCCAGGAATTCCACTTCTAGGAATTTACCCTAAGAATGCAGCAGCCCAGTTTGAAAAAGACAGATGCACCCCTATGTTTATTGCAGCACTATTTACAATAGTGAAGAAATGGAAGCAACCTAAGTCTCCATCAGTAGATGAATGGATAAAGATGTGGTACATATACACAATGGAATATTATTCAGCCATAAGAAGAAAACAAATCCTACCATTTGCAACAACATGGATGGAGCTGGAGGGTGTTATGCTCAGTGAAATAAGCCAGGCAAAGAAAGACAAGTATCGAATGATTTCACTCATCTGTGGAGTATAAGAACAAAGAAAAACTGAAGGAACAAAACAGCAGCAGAATCACAGAACCCAAGAAGGGACTAACGGTTACCAAAGGGAAAGAGACTGGGCAGGAGGGGTGGGAAGGGAGGGATAAGGATGGGGAAAAATAAAGGGGGCCTTACAATTAGCATGTATAATGTGGGGGGGGGGCACGGGGAGGGCTGTGCAACACAGAGAAAAGAAGTAGTGAGTCTACAGCATCTTACTACGCTGATGGACAGTGACTGTAATGGGGTTTGTGGGGGAGACTTGGTGAAGGGGGGAGTCTAGTAACTATAATGTTCTTCATGTAATTGTAGATTAATGATAAAAAAATAATAATAATAATGAAAAATAGAAAAACTTTAAAAATCCCAAAGCCAAACTGATTTTAAAAACCCATAAAGTGCTAAGAGATGGGTAAAATAAAGAAATGAATTAGAAAGCAAAAACTCAAGGACTAATCATTACAAATAATGAAATAAGGTCAATTCTCTTCTTGAGAAATTTCAGAAATAATTCAAAAACACAAACTTTTGGCAGAACGTCTTTAAATACATATATGTATTTCAAAAAGTGGATATGAACAGACGGATTCTACAGTTCACACGATGAGGCAAAAGGCCCAGAGCAGCGACTCAATACTGAAGAAGAGAAAGCTGGAGGCCTCACAGCACCCGGGTCCAGGGCCCTGTACAGCGCGGCGCCCACAGATCAACGGAACAGAGCAGGGAGCCCAGAAACAGATGCGCGGGACACAGTCCCCTGATGTGTCAGAGGAGCAAGGCAGCACCTGGGGCAGAGAGCCTGTTCACAGGTGGACCCCCACACGGACCCAGAGACCCCGCATCCTTCACAGAATTCACTCGGTGTGGATCCGAACACGAAACACGTGACTAAACTCTCGGGAGAAAAGCCAGATGGCCCCACCATGGAAGGCACGATCCCTGGAGGAGAAACACCGCTCAGTGGACCAGATTACAATTAACTTCTGCTCCGTGAAAGAGTGTCAAGAGGATGATGTGACAAGCCACAGACTAGGAGGAAATATTTGCAAAAAACCATCTGATAAAGGACTGTTATCCAAAACATACAAAGAATGCTTAAAACTCAACAATAAGAAACAAGCCAATTAAAAAATGGGCAAAGGAGCTGAGCACACATCACCCAAGAAGATGCGCAGATGGAAATAAGCATACGAAGATGTTAACATCATACGTCATTAGGGAATTGCAAATTAAAACAAAACTCAGATACCACAACCCAACTATTATAATAGTGAAAATTTAAAACACTGACACCAAAATGCTGGCAAGGAGGTGGGCAATAGGAGCTCTCATTCTTTGCTGGTGGGAATGCAAAATGGTCCAGCTAATTTGGAAGACAGTTTGATGGTTTCCTATAAAACGGAACTTTCTCTTACCGTCCGATCCAACAGTCGTGCTCCCTGATATCCATGCCAAGGAGCTGAGAACACCTCTGCACAAAAGCTGCACACAGACGACTAGAGCAGCTGTACTCACAGCTGCCAAAAGTTAGAGGCAACCAAGATGCCCTCCAGCAGGGGAGCAGCAGCCCCACAGTGAGATATTACTCAGGACTAAAAAGAAATGAGCTATGAAGCCATGAAAAGACATGGAGGGAGCTTAAGTACATGTTATTGAGTGAGGGGCAGGGAGGCGGGCACACAGCTGACACAATGTGAGAAGAGCAGAGGGCGGCAGGAGGCCGGCGTGGGCCCTGAAGCAGTTCTTTAATGGTAAGGGAGTTAGTTAAGTTTCTGCGCCTCTGTGGTTGGGGCATAAAGGTCAAACTCAAGAACCAGCTCATTCGCAGGCCAAGGGCCTCTTCTCTGCCATGCACCTAAGGGCCAGGTGAGGGCTGAGGATGCAGGTGCAGGGCCACAGGGGCTGGGAGCACCTGTACACAGGGGAGCACCATGGCTGTGCACACACACAGGGGCGCAAACCTGTCCTGGCTGCAATGGCTTCTGTGAGGAAAAGATCTTTCAGGGTTTATATTCACTCTAGACTGAGCCAGGTCCTAAAAACACTTAGGTGCATTGATTATTCTAAGAACAAACCAGCCCTTCCTG
This sequence comes from Manis javanica, assembly GCF_040802235.1. Classification (NCBI taxonomy): domain Eukaryota; kingdom Metazoa; phylum Chordata; class Mammalia; order Pholidota; family Manidae; genus Manis; species Manis javanica. Next base: position 2,635,747 of record NC_133161.1, on the reverse strand, counting down.
CGCTATCACTGAGGGTGACTGCCAACAGGAGTTACTTCTGCTGCCCTGGAGGAGGGAGCTGGCAAGGGAGCCATCTCTCCCCCCGTGACCCTGGCGGCATCAGGACGTGCACGGACACAGCTGTCTCCCCCCTTCACCTGACAGTGCCTGCGAGGGCCGCATGCTATACCAGGTTCCAAAACACATACACTAGTCAGGGAACAGCAAGGCAGGACACAGAGCTGTTCCCTGAATACAGTCCAAGTTACCAAAAGCTTTGTATTTCACGTTAAAATGCAGTGTCAAGCAAATGACTCAGTGAGACATGGAATAAACTTAGGAATTTAAATGGATAATTATCAAATAGTTAAAAATAAAAGCTAGATGTTTATTAAAATGAAAAAGAAGTTAAATCCAAAAATCTTTTAAGTGTATCTGGCATCCTAACCAAGGCACTGGTGCTGACACTTACCAATAAACTTCTGGCATTTGAAACACTCTTCCAGCCACTCGGGGGTCACGATATGCTTCACCACTGAGACGGCCGTCAGGAACTTCACTGTGCGTGTCACCTTGCTGGCGATGAGGTGTGTGCATTTCTGCGCAGACTCAGCAACCTCGCCTCCAAGAATGTAGAGCTTCTGCAGGTGATGAGCACAGACGGGAGGTGAGAGCCATGTCTACAGAGCCGCACGAGCGGCACGGCGAACGCGGCCTAAGACATGAACAGTCTCGGTCATAGAAAACGGCACAGCTGGCAAGCAAAGCGACCAAAGCCACACGGTGCAGGGGGAAGGTGAGGAAGCGATGTGCAGTGCGAGTTTCTGCAACCCCTTCCTCACAAATCAGGATCAAAATATGAATTCTCCATCAGACACCAGCTGCATATTCTGTAAACAAATAAAAAATGCCCTGAAAACAATGCAGTTCATGTCATGATTAAATATGCCAGACTTTCTAAGCTGAAATGGAGATAAGGGAGGCACATTAACACATGGTCTCTATTCAAAAATCGAGGGCATGCAATTTGACTGAGAAGGCATGTCCACAAAAAAAATTATCTCTTAAAAACTACTCTCACTTTAAAAGTAAAATATTGTACTAAACTTATAATAGTAGCATTTATAATTATTTCTTTTCCATACAGAAAAAAAAAACAACAACAGAAAACAACTAGAAGTAAAACAGGAAACCAATGCCATACAGGTCACTTACACTCTCACTGACCACAACAAAGACCCCGGGCCCCACAACCCCACGCTGCTACTTCAAAAAGTGTTAAAATTTAGTTCCACTTCCCATCTAACTGCACAAGTATACTTCCCTTTGGCTCACCCCACCTGGAGAACTGATCCTGAGCAGACTGGGGTTCAGCCGGAGGCGCGCCCCAGGAGCAGAAAGGACAAAGGCGCACGGCCCCACAGTGGCTCCAGGTCCGCCCAGTGGAGCCACCGGCTGCTGCCTGGAGGGCACGCATCCGACTGAAACGGCAGCACGGACGCCGGGAGGCACGAGCCCCAGGGCTGCTTGTTACTGTGAAATGACCGCTGACGCTTCATCACCACACACCATAAAAGCTGCGTAAGATATCCTTGGTTAAATGCCGGTCCAATAAACCGCAAGCCTGAAGCACATACATACAGAAACGGACGCTGCTAAAAACCCTTACACGAGGTGGAATGGACCTTCACCTTAATGTACTGTTGAACTTGGACAGGCTCAAATCCAGTGAAAAGCACAAAAGGGGTCAATTCTGGTGTGAACTTCTTAGTGGGAGGTGGTACATCTTCAATTCTACAAAGTAAACACATACAAAACAATGATTTTATTAGTTACTTACAAATGTTCTTAGGAAAACAAGGGATTTTAATGGCCTCAAAAAGCGTGACAGCTCTCAGCGTGTGTGCGTCTTAAAGGGAAGATGCGTGAGGGCCCTACCCCCGGCCTTTGCCCCGTCACAGCCCTCCCCAGAGGTTCGGGCTTCCTTAGATCCGGAGCCCCCGCCGCATCCTCATCAGCAAACCGCTCCCCATAACATCTTCAAGAAGTTGGCCGACACTGACATCCTCTCCACCTCGCAGGCTCTGCTGACCTGACCAGTTGGGACATGCTGGCCCCCCATCCCCAAGAGCTGTAGGAGGCAGCATGCCCAGGGCTCCCGCCGTCTCAGCTCCCACCCTGTCCAGCCCTGCCCTACTCACACCATGGGGTAAAAAGCCATCTGACTCAAGCGCACATTTCAGCTAAGCCTCTCGGCCTCTCGTTTTTTCAAATCCTGTTCATAACTTGTCTCTAACTGAGACAGTCCAGGAAAAACTTTTTTAAAGTTTATTTGTGGCATTTTGAAGACGGTCTTAGAAAACATAAACCACTAATTAGGATTTTACTAAAAATGTCAACGCTTGGTAGGTTGTGTGGCCATGGAGATGAAGGAGGGAGGGACGAGCAGAAGGGAGACCGGCGGCCACACAGACCCAGGCGCACACTGAGTTCTCCGTGCACGCTGGGAACACAGCTTCCCGTGCCACGGATGGAGACAAGCCCCCGGTTTGCTCCCGCACCTGCCTTATTGATCACATGATGGGCAGGACGCCCCCCTGGCCAGCACTGGTCACCATGCTTTCAGCAGAGGGGCCAGGAAGGGGGACAGGACAGGCCACACAGCCCCCTGCTGCAGGACGGGCTCTCCCAGGAGCACAGGACACAGCCCAAGGACGCACGTCTGGAGGGCTTCCAGTCGCCTACGCCATCCCGTGGCAGCAGCTTGTGTCTTACACAACGAGGGCTTGGGGAAGATTTTACTTAAAAACAGTAATCAGCTGTTTTACCAATAAAGAAGAAAGGAAAAATGCTGACCTACTCACTGTCTATCTCCAGCAGTAAAATGAGACCTATCACAACGAGGTCATAAAGCAGCAAGTAAATCCTTTCAAGTCCTAGTTACTTGAAATTTTTCAGAAACATTCCAATTGTCACCGTTTTCTAAAACAGACCTGTAAGAGCTAAGCAGCCACAGAAAAGGTGATTACTCGTACCTGGCTCTCTTGGAAGAAGGCTGGATGCTGGTGACTTCATTCTGTTTTAGTTTGGGAGGTAGTCTAACACCCTGTAATTAAAAGATTATTTACTTTGATCAATCTTCCAAGTAATACCATAGCTTCCAAGACATTTATGTGTCAAATATAAAATTATCTCATCATATGTGAAACCCATGCTTCCCACATCGAAACTCGCATTTGCCCAGAAGGAGCCCGAGCAGGGGCGGCCCTCCGCCAGCCTCGCACCATCTCCAGATGCTCTGCACCCCCATCCATGGGGCGCCGCAGGGTCCCTGAGGGCGTCGCTTTCTCTGTCCCCAGCTCATGGCACAGAGGGAGTCCTCCACCCGCAGCTTTTCAGGACAGCTGTGGTTTCAAATATTTGTTCTTGTCTCCCAATTTGGAATTTGGAAAACATACTCATTGCAATTACATTACTCAACAGAAATTTCACCTACAACATTTCACAAAAGACGTCACATGACAATCAGACCAGCAGCTGTGAAGAGCGAGATAAAGTTCCAACGGCCACACAGTGTCCCTGACGGGCGAATGCTGGGCCGGCAAGAGGGGCAAGGCTGCTCTCGCTGTGACGTGGGCTGCCAACCAGCCTCTTCATATCTTAACACTGAGTTTCTTCGCAACACACACTGTACTTACTTATGTTTCACTATTTGAAGTAGTATTTCTCCATCTTACTAACTTACCTTAACTAAAACTTGTATTTTCTAAATATTGCTGCTGTATCAAGACAATCAAAATAAACATAAGAATATCTACAATAAATATCTGAACTCCATTGGCCCTTTCAGACATGGAGACTCAAGCTTTATAATAATTTGCAGGAAGGTTTCAGATGTTTTCTCATCACTGCCTTTAGAAGGGAACAGCCCCTCAACTCTCTGTTTCCGGCAGCCATATCTAAGTCTCCAAATCACCACTCATTGGTAGCAATGACAGAAACAAATGGTAGGAGTTTTAAAGGAGGGTAAACTGGCGTCCTTGTCTCTAAGTTTTATTTACTGATACAAAGCTGCAGGGGAAATGGACACCTGGAGCTCGCACATAGTTTCAGAAAATAAGCCACGCAGCCTGGTGGGGGAGACTCTGATGCCCACCTTCTCAGCTTGACCTTAGCAGCCACCATAAAATTTCTTTCATCCAAACGAATTCAGAGAGTATTTGCTTTTGCTGATGTGTCAGAGCTACTCATGTTTTATTAGAATCAAATTACTAGTTTAAGCAAAAAAAGCAAAACAAAAACCTATGTGGCCACATTATAATTAGCATGAAGGAAGCAGGCGGCAGCCTATAGGCTGCCTGAAGGACTCCAGATGATTATCAGCCGTTTCCAGGTTAGATCTGGAAAGAGTAGGCCAGACCACTAATAATCAGAACCTAGGCTTAGGTGTTACTTGGTAATTCTGACAACATTCTCCTCAGCTGTTTACGGAAGGACAAACCCCAAATTACCTCTGTAACTGAGGGGGATGTGGTGAAAAACAATGGGCACATGGTACAAGTCCATTATTTAAAAATACAGGTTTATGATATGGTAACACATACATAAACCTAAGTCCTTAAACCATACTGCTACCGAGCAACAACAAATCCTGCCATTTTCACAGTGACAGGCAGTTATACAGCAACAATGAACAGCAGAGAAATTCTACAGTGAAAAGTCACTGAAATTTAATGTGGAAAAGCAGCCAGTTGGAAGAAACAATTAACATCTACCCATCAAACTGGATGGTCGTGCGTGCAGACGGCCCCCACTGAGAAGGCACCATATGGGTTTCCTAACGACCGCCCACTGGCGTTCAACCTTCCAGAGTGGCCATCCTGGGAGTACTGTGTTAGCAGCCTCAACCAACGTGGCGTGACCCCACCTGGGACATGTAACCCCGTGTACCCACCACATGAGGTCAGGGCCCCTGCATTCTCACCCACAGCCTGCAGGGTGTCACAGGTCTGGGCTCCCAAGGCTGCTCTGGGTTCTTGCCCCTCTAACTCCACGGAAACAGGAAGTGGTCTGCCTGTGTTCTGTCCTCCAATCCCATAAGATCCCACAGTTATCTGATGCAAAGAATGCTACTCACACATGTAAATATGAACGAATGGCAGTCCACTGAGTAAGAGAACAAAGCAGCCCGAGTGTATCCTAACATTTTATGACAGGTGAGATGCTATAACCTCCAGTTTGTTATATTGACAAATCATAAAAGAGTTTCCAATTCATAAATGCAAATATATCTTTACTGCATTTTTATAATAATAGCCAAAGTATGGTTATTAACTTGACATACCATCAACAACTCTGCTGACACTTTTAATGGAACTCTCCAAGCATCTAAAGAGAAAAATATGTTATTTGTAAAATGACACATTGTTTACATACAAAAGCCTGTTTTTAAAGCCTTTCTGGGGCTAAGGCTAGACACCTAGGTGGCTTAGCTGACACTTAGTAAGGCTACATGTAAAGGACTCGACTTAGGGTGAAGGGCAAAGAGGGGCAGCAAGAGCTGCCTGGCAGGGGCTCGAGGGTCCCATGGCCGCACACCTTCCATGTAAGCAGCAGGAAGGAACACAGCAGCCAACAGTCAACTTGGGCCTGAGCCGGGGCCCCTCCGGCTGTGTGCGCCCAGGTAACCATTTCTGGGAGCCACACAGTCCCGCCCGGCAAAGCACTTATGTTGCAAGGGGCCCACACACATCGGGAGGGCGAAGCACGCCTCCCACGCGTGGCCGTGCCTCAGGGGCTGGTAGTTAGTCTCCATCACGGTTTCAGAGCTGAAGCCACCTCAACAGGTAGGTCACAGGGAAGCAGACCGCGGCTCAAAATGAAGAGCTTTTATGCTCAAAACCATCCCAAACGGAAGTCAACGGGCTTCTCTAACAGACAGCATACTGAGGCAGTCTGGATCGCCCTTTTTTGGGTAACTTTCAATTCAGTACATGCAGTTAAGTGTGTTAATACATGCAAGACGGGACGGTGATGCCGCCAGCAGTTCTGAGCAGCTGAAAGGGGGAGAGACGAGAGTGACACCCCTACCTCTGTGACAGTGGGGCAATCGAGGGCAAGTGACGAGACCTGGACTCTGACCTAGGGGAGGATGGGGGGCGCTTCGTGGGGGTGGCCCTTTGAGGGACAGGCTACTGGCTTGAGGGCCAAGACGGAGAGAGGCTCTGGGAGACAGCGAGCCAAACCCTGGCCAGAGCGGGGAGGGAAGGAAGAGCGTGCAGGGGCAACAGGACGCGAATGAGAAACCGACTCAGTGGCTGGGATGAACAAAAGGCAGGGAACCCACGCCTGGTAACTTCATCGGCAAAGCTGAGACCTGTGAGGCTCCACTTACCCAGAAGATTCGAAACGAGGTGCTGGGTGGGGGCAAACGGGTCCTGCAGGCTGAAGGCGGTGTAGCGGCTGCACTGGATCAGCCGCAGGGCCTCAAAGTTCCCCAGCAAGATGTCACCCAGCCACTGCGCGTTCACGCACGGTATCCGCCACTCTTTGGCTTTTTCATACTTTAAACCAGTGGGTCTTTTATGGTTTTGTTTTTTAAGGAGAAAGCAGATTTATTAAATATTAGCTATCTACTGTCCAAATACATATTTATTTTCAACAGAAGCCAACAAAAACACCCTCTTGGGACAGACAGGGCAGGGCTATCTCAGCCCAGCTATGAGACCCCCGTGGCAATTTAATTTTACTTCGCGGCTCACACTGGATCACAGGTCATCTGCTAGTCCTTATTCCTGCTCCCCAACCTAATTCAAATCCCACTAAGTTATGCAACACCGCTCAAATGCTGCAGAGCTCTCTCGGCTAACAGCGGGAAGGTCACTGCCACTCCTTCAACAGCCTGGTTTTCAGGTTCCCATCACACAGCGGTGATACACTAGGAAATATGGGACTGTTCAAACAGTCACTACGCTGTGTGTGAATGGAACTAAAGATGGTGTCAGAACTGCTTACTCTTTACAGATGAGCACCGTGTTGTTGCGGCATAAGTAGCCTGTGTACTTGGCACCTGCCAGGTAAGCCATTAGCTTTAGGTCATCTCTGTCACTGTTGACAAATCCAGTCACAGAAATAATCTAAGGAAAACAAGAGCAAACAAGATCAAGACACAAAGACAATGGAGCCCACACACCCTTTCTTCTCCTCTTAGCTGTTTTACACACACACAGACCCTTCCATTCTTTCCTTGGCAGCAGGGAGATACCTGCTGGTACCATTACTATGAACGTCAAAACCAGCATGATGTTAATAGTCAAATGGTACACATGCGCTCATCACGGGAGGAAGAAAAAAGAGCGTGAGAAACCAAATGGGAAGTCGTCTTTATCATGTTAATACAACATTCTTCAGATCCCTTTGACAAAGCGATTTTTTTAGGCATATAAATATCAGTCTTTCATTTTCCCTACAATCCCAATTTTGAGATTGCTTGTGTGGAACAGTCTAAGAGCTATAGATAAAGCTCTGTCCAATCAATAGTGGCTGCTTCTGCTGCAAGATACCTGATTTATTTTAGAATTTCAAACATTATTGAAGATCTTGGAGAACCAGTTACATCTCCTATGTGCAGGAAACTATTCCTGGGGAGTAAAGGAAGTACGTTTACTCTGCTCGGGCACCTGTGAACCAGGCTGGCCAAGGTACTCAGAAGATGCCACTCAGAGGCCGATAAACGACATAGGAAGTCAGCAGGTGATTAGAGCCCAAGGAATGAGCTGCCTTACGTGCTGAGAACACGGCTTTCCTCCTGGGGGGAACGCCACCGGGAAATGAAGGGCTCGATGAGGCGGCACCATTTTCTTCTTCTTCAAGACGGTATTTAACCAGTGTGCGGTAACACATCTCTTCCTTTCTCTAATCGCCTACCAAACAGAAAGTTACAAGTCTGTTGCTGTGGGGTATTTTTTTAGCTGTGGGATGAAATACAAAATTGTAAGGCTGTATAACTACAATACCACCTTTATTGGAACCCCTACCAGAATTTCAGGACATTTCACATTCAATTTTCTTAAGTAACAAACTATAAGAGCCTAGCAAGTTAATTTTAGCACAAGGTGAAAATATTACTACCTACATATGAACAAGGGCCTGCAACAGGGGATAAAAGGATACATATTTTATAACAACTTCAAACATAACTTTAATCATGAAATGATGTTTATGATCATCAAAATGAAACCCCCCCATTAAAAATAGAGGGCCCCACATACCACAAGTAATGAAAAAATATAATCGCCCACCTAAAATAGACCATAGAAAAAAACCTCTCAAGTATTTCTACATTTTCAGTTGAAAAGTAGATCCAATAAATGGCCATACTCTTTGAGGAGTTCCTTGGAGGTCATTTATCAATACACATTAACTTCATTCTGTCTACAAATAAGAATATTTTTAAGAAAAGAGAGAAAGATCTTCAGGAGAGAGATGAGGCAGCATGAAGGGTTGGCGTGTGCCCGTCAGGTCTTCCAGCTCTCACGGTGTTGCCCAGCAGTGGGAATCCTGCCACTATGCCCAGCAGGGGAAATACTGCCTCCAAGCCCAACAGTGGGAAACCCTGTCACTGCACCCAGCAGGGGGGAATCCTGCCTGCCTCCATGCCCAGAGCTGGGGTGGGGGAAATCCTGCCTCCACACCCAGCAGTCGGGAAATCCTGCCTCTAAGCCCAGCAGTGGGAAACCCTGCCCGCCTCCATGCCCAACAGGGAAGAAATCCTGACACCAAGCCCAGCAGTGGGAAATCCTGCCCGCCTCCAAGCCCAACAGGAAAGAAATCCTGACACCAAGCCCAGTAGTGGGGACTCCTGCCCGCCTCCATGCCCAGCAGGGGGGAATCATGCCTGCCTCTGAGCCCAGCAGTGGGAAATCCTGCCTGCCTCCATGCCCAACCACGGGGTGGGGGCAAATCCTGCCTCCGTGCCCAGGAGTGGGTAATCCTGCCACTATGCCTAGCGGTGGGGAATCCTGCCTGCCTCTGCACCCAGCAGTGGGAAATCTTGCTTCCACACCCAGCAATGGGAAATACTGCCTGCCTCCACACCCAGCAAGAGGAACCCTGCCTCCGCACCCAGCAGTGGGAAATCCTGCCTGCCTCCATGTCCAGCAGGGGGGAAATCCTGCCTGCCTCTGTGCCCAACCAGGGGGTGGGGGGGCAATGGGAAATCCCGCCATCATGTTCAGGTGGGGAATCCTGCCTCCACACCCACTCCATCAGTACTGCTCAACTGGAGTGGAAGGACTGCCTGCCTTTTGCTTACCACCACCTGTAATCTCACTCCCTTTCTCAGGCTCAATGACACAAAAGCCTGATGTCCACAAAAGTATATATCCCACCAAAGGTCTAAAGTAAGAAGAGATTTCTCTATTTTTAGCAGCAGAGAAGTCCTTTCCAAACACAGTGATCATGAGAATCCTAAAATGGTCCATATAACAAGGGCTGGACTTGGTAGCAGGCCTGGGGGAGGTCCTGCACTCACCTGTGCATACATGCTGCTAACCTGGCTCTCACAGAGGAGGTGTGTGCAGCGACCGGAGAGCACGGGATCCACAGCACCGCCATGTGCCTGGATGATCTAGACACACACAAGGCCCAGAGTCCCAATTGGCTTTGTGCACTTGGGACAACAGAGCAGAATTACAATTTCAAGTAAGACAGCTATTAAAGGAATCCATCACATATTTATATTTATAATTTTCCCTGAAGTCCATAGCAATTATATTTAAGGATTTTTCCACCCAGTAGTATGAAATGAAAATAAAACTCCAGCACTCATTTAATCTGAATTTCCGGAGGGAAAGAGAATATGGAATACTCTCTAAAACGGGGCTTCTCAACCTGCACTATGGACATTTCAGAGCAGCTTATTCTGAGCTGCAGATGGCAGTCCTGTGCCCTGGAGGGCGTCCACAGAGTCCCTGACCTCTACCCACCAGAGACCATAGTACCCCAGCTGTGATACTGCAAAACACTGCCTGGGGACAGGATCACCACTGTTAAAAACCATTATACTGAAAGAGAAAATTGAAGTAGTGAACACCGAAATTTATTTTTTAAAACAAATTCAGTTTTTTGGGTGTCGGAACTGTTCTGTGCCTGATCATGGTGGTTACATTCGTATATTGTCAAATTCCAATAGTGCGTTCAACAAAATATCCAAAACTATGTATGCCAAAAAGGGGAAATTTTACAGTATGTTAAATAAAGGCCTGCCCTACAAAACGATTCTGCTTTACTTTCATATTTTTATTACAGCAATTCAGAAATGCTTTAATAAGCTTATGACAAAAAGAGCAATTTCTCATCCTTTTTTCCATCCCCCAAGCAATCATGTTCAGCTCTTCAGCTGCTTCTTCAGGACTTACTAACACAGTCCCCCTGACACGTTTTATACTCTTGTGTTCCAAGAGACTATCTACTGACCTCCTACCTAGGACACCCCCCCACCCGGCCTTCCTAACTTGGCTCTGCGGCCAGTAGGCCAAGCCTAGTCTCTGGGACTCACTACAGTGTAGTTCAGCGCTGGTTGGTGAGGGCGGCGTGCCTCTCTTGTGCGATCTGCTCTCCTCTCCAAGGCTGATACTGCCTTACGTGCCTCCCGTCTTGTTGTTTCTTATGTGCTTTCACTATTACATTCCCGGATTCTTCAAAGAAGGGTAATGTGGTGTTTTAAAAATATGTCCACAAGCTCTTAGACACCCCTTCCTCCAGGCATTAGAGCTTGAGTCTCCAAGCCTTGGGCATGGACTGGACTTCCTGACCCTCTTCTCACCGACAGAACATGGTGGCTCTGACAGCGAGTGACTTCCCAAAGTCGTAAGAGAAACTGGGATTCCCCCCGACCCTGCCTTAGGCCCTGCACGTGGGGGATGCCAGCACCATGCATCCCTGCTGGCAGTCCACCAGACAGGCTCCAACCCCAGCCTTGCCCAGATGGGGCAGCCCAGCTGCCAGCCACCCAGCCACTGCTAAGCCTCCCCAGGCTTCTAACCCACAAGAAAACTGAGACAACCATATTTGCTGTATTAAGTCCCTGAGTTTTGGGGAAGTTTGTCATACAGCAACAGAGAACTAAAACAGTGCCCCTCTCTTTCCCCAGTAAGGCAGATCCAGTCATCGGCAGCGCCGGTTCTGCTCTCCTGGGGCTATCTTCCTGCTCTAGTTCTGGCCAGCTCCTGTCTTGCTGCTCACGTCTGTCTGCAGTTTCTCTCTGCCCTCGTCCCCTCCATCTCTGCACCAGAGCCCCATTCTTGGCCACCTCACCTTCCTCTGTTGGCAGTGTCTTCCAAGAATGAGCACGTGGAAGGTACTTTTTTTTGACTGGAAGTCTGTTAATCTTTATTCCAGTGTCACTTAATTGACAAGGTGGATGTTATTCTGGGTTGGAAATTTCTTTTCCTCAGAATTTTGAAGACACAGATCAACTGTCTTCTAGCCCCTCTTGACACCCTTCCAATTCCTAATCTTTAAACCTTGCTGCTGAGCTTTGCATGATTCCCCACTTGTACACTCTGAACTTAAACAAGGCTGTCTCACCATGCTTTTCAATCTGGGAAATGTGTCCTTCAGTTCTAAGCTACTTAAAATTTTCATGCTATTATTTAATGTTGGACCTCTTGGACTAATCCTTTAACTTACAAAAACAAATTCTTTTATATTTTTGAGTTATGTCCTATTTTTTTAAAGGAGAGTTTCTAAACATTGTCTTCTAAGACCTCCATGATTTAAAAAAAATTCCTGCTGTTGTGATTCTCAAACAGATCTCTCCCTCTCTCCCCACTGACCACTGTCCAGTTCAGGCAGCTGACATCTCTGGCCAACAACACAGCCATCAACCTGTCCCCCTTAATTCAACATTTCACAATGTAAAATGTACACCTCCCTTTTTCTATATGCTTTAAAGGCTCCATGGAGAAAACGCCAATTTTCACAAAAGGGCATATAAGGCAGGTCTTAGAAGGCCTGACCTGGCCTCCGTGCCCTGACCTCGCTGCCTCCTGGACATCCCTGAGGGGCATGTGCTTTCCCCCAGTCCGGACTGCTCCCTGGGACATCCTCGTCTGGTTCCCACTCCTCGTCCTGTAAGACTGAGTCCAGGAAGCCCGACCCCCAGGAGACTTCCTGGGGCGCCGACTCCCCCTGCCGGACAGCAGCTGGCCTTGCTCCCGGCTCTCCTGCCATCCTGTGCCCACTGCCCCCGAGGCACGCACAGCATAGAGTAGGGGTTCAAACCCCAGGATGCTTACAGGGAAGCACATCAAGATGCATTTGAACCATACTTAAGCTCATTTAAAGAAATAATTGTGACTCGGTTTTGACGTGCAGCATTGCAAGCGCTCACTTCTTTGACGGCCGCCATGCAAAGTGACGAGCGAACGGGCTGCAGCCCCACTGGCCCTGTGGTCTGGGCCCCTCGCTTTGCCTCCGAAGACGGCAATGATGCCACGAACGTGACCGTCCCTGCCCCACATCACCTGAACCTGACCTCGCTCCCACATCCTCAATTATATGCAATTTGGGCCCCTTAGAATTTCAGAGCTGAGTCTTAAGAATGATAAATCCAACATTTTCCCTCAGCTACGAAAACTGAAGCCCAGAACAGTGACCCTCCCAAAGTCACAGCAACTGTCACAACACCCGTGATGCACGAGAACGTGTGGGGAGAAGGCAGCCGGCCGCAGCTGGGTCTGCACGCGAGGGAAGAGCCCTCAGGCGCAGGCTCCTCTCCAGGCGCAGCCTCACCCTTTTCCAGGTGGCCAGCAGCTGTTTATCAGACATCTGCTCAGGATAATCTGCGACCGCAAACACGCATCCCAGTAAGAAGCAGTCTTCTGGAACTAGAAAAGAATCAATTACATACAGAAAAAGAGGATTAAAACCTCCTGAGTATTTATGTACAAACACTAAGGAAGTTCATTCTGAGTTCAGCCTGCACGGGTTAATGGCTCCCACGGGCGGCCCGCCCACCTGGAGGCCCTGCCCACCCCTGGCACAGCGTTGGTGCAAGTGGCCAGGGGCCAGGGAGCGCATCACTCACTCTCCACGGCCGGGTCGTGTCCGAAGAGCGGAAGCGGGAGCTGCAGGGGCCGGTGCGGGTGCTGCAGCTGCTGCTGTGGGTGCGGGTGCGGGTGCTGCTGCTGCGGGTGCTGCTGCTGCGGGTGCGCGTGCTGCTGCGGGTGCAGGTGCTGCTGCTGCGGGTGCAGGCGCTGTGGCTGCTGCAGGGGGTGCTGCTGGTGCTGCAGCTGTGCCTGCATCTGTTGCTGCAGCTGCTGTTGCTGCAGCTGATGCAGCTGCTGCTGCAGGGCCTGCTGCTGCGGGAAGGGGTGCTGATGGGCCTGTGGTGGCGGGAAAGGGTGCGGCTGCGGCTGGGGGTACGGCTGCGGCTGCTGGAGCTGCAGGACCTGCTGGGCTGGGAGGTGCAGCACCGGGGGCTGCGGCTGCGGCTCTGCGGCCACCTTCACCTGGCCGAAGAGAACAGCACTGGCGCTGGTGTGGCCCTGCTGGCCGGGCACCACCTGCTGCTCTAGGCTCTTCGTTGGCGCCGAGAGTGACTGCAGGATCTACAAGACAAGCATTGGGCCGCATCACTGCCCACAGTCACTGAGACATCCTCGTGCATCTGGCTGAGTCAGAGGACATCGTGCCCGCCTCACTGTCCCCTAGAGGGCAGGGAACCGACGCTGCAACCCAACACTTCACTTCCCTTCTGTATATGTTAAGTATCACTAACCTCAGTGACATCGTAAGTTCATATTTTGAGACCACCAAAATCTGGAACTGAGTAAGGAAAATGGAATAAGCTACTGAATTAAAGCTGGCAGACATACCAGCCCATCTGGACTGTGTGTTTTACAGAGCAAACAATGCATTCTGCCTTACTTGCCTCTCAGGCCTTTGAGCACCACCCTGCCACCTCGAGTGAGTAGGCAGGACCTGCTGGGGATACCCGCCTGTCCCCCCAAGGCCCTCCCCAACTAAGGGATGCCCCTGGGAACAATGAGCGGCAAAGGCAGCTGGCATCAGCCTCGGCCTAACCCAGGCCTCCTTTCCATGGCTGCCATTTTCCAACCAAGAATGGGCTGCAGCAAGAGGTGAGCACGAAGCCGCCCTCCCAGGTGAAGGCACAGGGCAACGCTGTCCCAGACAGCGAACCTCAGTAGGGCCGCCAGCCTGTTGCCATCTGTGGTCACCCTCAAGTGTCCCAGCATGCTGCACAAGCAGGGCACAGAAAACATACTCATAGGAGGTTCATTTAAATGATAAGCACTCCCCACCACCAAGAAATCACCAGCAAACTGCTGAATTAGCCGTCCTCAAGAACAGCCTGGGCTCTCAGCAGCCAACACGGTTCAAGTCAGAGAAAATCCTACCAGTCAGACTCTTTCCCTTCTAGCTCATTCCGCTTACAAAGGCAGGGGTAAACTGAGAACTCCGGGTAAGCTGAGGGGGTGAGAGGGGACAGGACAGGCAACCAGCAGACACCACCAAGCACGGTATCGGACTACAGGCTATTTGATTGTCCTGCACGGCACTAAATAAAACAAAAGAATGTGTTATACAATGAATTTTTTCCAATATACTCAAGTAACAAAAATCAGAAATGAACTTTTAATGGTCATGGAAACCAGGAACAATCAAAGAGATTTTTACTAAAACTCAACACAACCAAATCCTATTAAAGGCATACTTGTCATTTAAATAGAACTCTAGAAATTCAATTTTAATGTAAACCAGAGCTAGATGAAAATCTCTAACATGTTCTTAACATATATTCTCCACCTAAACAGACTCCAAAACTTAAAGGTTATATCATTGGCCAGGGTAGCAGACTGGATTTAGTGACAGAACAACTGAGTTTAAAACAAGTCAGTCACACTTCAGAGCTTGGCTGCACAAGCCTTTGGGATCACCTTACTGATAAGAGAACTCCATAAGGAGGTTCTTTCAGTACATCACAAACTCTTCAGTTGAGTTCTAAATAGAAAAAAAAAAAAACAACTAAACAAATTTGTAAGGAACAGGGCAACTATTTCTTCTCTTTGCTCAGAAGTATTTTTAAAATGTCCAGTGAAGTGGCAAGGGATGTGAGCCCCACCCCGTGCTGCGTCCAAGCAGCAGCAGTGTTTGGGTGCCGCCATTTCAGTAAGAAAGCACGCGGCAGGGAGGGGGCTCAGGCCTGTGCGCGCGTACTCAGGACAGTCAGGGACCCCAGGGACCGTGGCCGCCTCTGCAGAGGAGGCGGCAGTTGCGAGGGGAGGGCATTCATCACTTTACAGGGTTTTGCCGCACTTGAATTTCATGTTGCACATATACCATTTCTCATCCATAGAAGCAAACCACCCATCTAAAGCTGACAGGAGATAAGGAAAAGAACACCTCTCCACCACAATGGGAGAGGCTGCTCCTGCACCGCCACCCGGACAAAGGGGAGCTCAGCTAGAAGGGCCAGCAGGAGTGCCTGGAGCCACGGGCTGTTCCTCAGCAACCATCTCCAGAAGGCCAGGGGGATGAGCTTTGTCCTCTGTCTGGGTGACTGCGATCTGAGCAGGTGAGAAGCCAAGGTGTGACTGGAGGGCAGTTTTGAGCGGACGCAGACTCAAGCCAAGAGCCCTGGCAGGGGAGGAAGGTCAAGGCCGGGAAGGAAGGTGGGAGGGGTGGGGGCCTGGCAGGCCCGGGTAGGCGGAACCAACTGTACCGAGCCTGGCTGCGACTGGGCCAGCCAGGGAGACGGCTGTGGGAACACCGTCTGTGTTCTTCCCATGCCCTTTCAACCCTCTGATCTGCCTCTGGCTGAAAACATACCTTAGTCCTGAAGGATCAAAGGAAAAAGTAAGATCTGTAACTGATCATGTAATTTGCCACATTTGCAAACAACCATTTTTAATGACTGTGAAGTCTGAGTTTCTCTTTCATAATTGCCATGGTCGTTATTTAAATGACTTAACATTGAGTGCCATAATATCTAAAGCATTATGATATTTACCACATGGCTCCTAACTGGGAGATTTTGCAATTCAAACAGGATTTTGGTGCTCAGTGGTTTCCCCAACTCCCTAAGTTAATTTTAAATTAAATCTGTCTTATGTTTCTAACATTTCAAAAATTCATTTTCTTTACATCTAGCAGCAAAATATCCTAATGTTCTTTCATTGCTGAAAAACTCTCAGAAACCCCTTTCCAACTTATTCTTATCAGTGAACAAGCCCACTCATCACGGACGGGCGCCTCGCAGTGCCCCTCCCCCAGGGCACCCAGCTGAGCGGTCAAGTCCGTCTTCCAAGGACGTCTCACCTGAAGGATGATTTCAAAAGCAGATGTACCCAAACTCCCTGGTGTGACCACTCATTTCCATTCCAAATGGGATTATTTTATCTCCATATCCAAATACAAATCTAGAGAGCTTGGGATTTAAACCAACACCCACTGTATTTTAAAAATATGCACTAGAATAGAAATGACCAGTAACTGATCACCAGTGCTTCTTACACTGCAAGTAAATGAGGAGCAGAGAACATCGCCATTCTATTTCAAATGGATGACTTCTGTTCATAACTCGACTAAAGAAAGGAGGAAGTAGCATTTCCTGGGCTGCCAGAGCTTTGCAGGGGCTCATTTAGCTCCCACGACTGTGAGGCGAGCTTTTTCAGGGCCCAGCCTGCATCTCCACCTGCAGGCAGGACGAGGCGCCCACTCGTCCAGGTGGCCTCCCTGAAACTGGTGCACTGTGCAGTCCCCCTCAGTGGCAGGTCCCCCGTCTCACTCCAAGTTTCTTCCCCACTGCCTCTAGACTGTCCCCTGATGCCACCCACCAAAGATCCCCCAAGCCCCTACCACCCCCACCCCTACCCCTGCAGCCTTCTGCTGTGCTGGGCTTTACTTTGCGGCATTACCAGCCACTCCCCATCCTGGGTGCTGATGCCCATGGACCTCTGAGCCCTGAAAGGCAGGCAAACTGCTCTTTCTTTGCATTGCATCTTCTCCCTTATCTTCAGTGACCCCACTTGAGCACAGACATCACTTGAGGAACCCCAGCCCTGTGCTCTTTGATGCCTTAATCTCAGGAACCTTCCCATCCCGTTAGCCACTCACTCCCAGTCACCTTCCAGACAGCACTTGGTCACAAACTAAAACTCAGCTCCAGGGCACAGGCAGGTCACAGACAGGATGATGGCACAGAGGTAATAAGGCATGGGGAGTGGGAACTGAGCACAAGGGGGTCATTTTCGCAAAGGGCAGCTGCCATTCAGCCATAAGGGCTGGTCCCAGACTTCAAAACACCAACTCAGCGTCTTATCACATTGTCCACTTATCGAGATAGTTCACAAATCCCATTTTTATGGAGAATCTCAGGATTTGGGCAAATAAGTTACTGGACCAAACGAAACACACTGGGCAGAAGGTGACCTCTCGGTTGCTGGTATACAAGCTCGCGCTCACTTCCCCACCATCTGTACCTCCAGAGCCACTGGTTCAATACGCCAAGCTCTGACCCAATCTGCTCTTCCTTCCTGGTCACCATCACACCTGGCCCCATCTCCCCTGGCCCCTCTTCCTTCTGCAGGGCTGGGATCGATTCCATCTTATTCACCCTTCCTAATGTCCTAAGCTGGGCCACCACCCCAAACTGCATCGGAGCCAGGCCCAGCAATAGTGTCTTCCCTGCATCTCCTGATCAGTGACCTTGGAACCTCCCGTTCTCCTCAAATCCCCGGCTCCCTCCCCTCTCTTCCCCTACACTCCCCACCTTGCTCAACCTGTCCTCTCTTTCTCCCCTCTTATGTCTGAAGATGAGCTTTGCTCTACCTTGTGCTGGACACCAGCCCCCCACCCCCCAGTGTCCCAGGAACCCCGTACGAACGATCATGTATTGCTACATGGAGAGAGGAGGGATGAAGGGAAGGGAGAAAACATTTTTTTAAACCACCCCCACTGTCATACTCAATTGTGACAGTACGATTTTTAAGAAGAAATACAGGGTACATGGTTACCCTTTCCCAAGCCCAGTGGCTCCCTCAGAGGAGCACGCTTCTCACAGTGGACAGCACAAGCCGTGTAGGAAGACCCCTGAGCATCCGCATCCCCCCGTCTCGCCAGTTCCAGTGTCACGGGCTTGCCTCCCTTGCCGCACAGCAGGCCCACGCCCTCGGCTGGGGCCTCCTGCTTGCTGCTCCTGTTGGCTGGAACCCTCGGTCCTTCCCAGGCCTCCCTGCCACGGAACCCTGATGCCAGCACTGGGAGGTCCTCGCTGACCACCCAGTCTGAAACAGCTTCCGTCCCCCAGTTGCTATTACACGACGCTTGGTGCTGCCTTTAGGACACCTGCGCCACCCCAGCCCTCCCGCTCTCCTCCGTCTGTGAGAACACTTCCTGTCTATTTTCTCCACCTGCCACGAGGGCCAGGACTTTCTTATTCTCCATTTAATCTCCAGGCCCGGCAAAAATGCAAACAGCGGGTAATATGCCAGCTGACTACCTTCTTTCTGTCTTAAATTGAAAAACTTCAAGGAAAACTTGTAAGGCCCATTCTATATCAACAAGCTCCAATCATAATAGTATAAACTGGGACTAGGGATCCTTCAGTGAATGAGTCATTTTGTTCGTCTACCATGGAGTTCATTATATGCAAATAAGGATCCTTCTCTTTGCTGCCACTGTTGATGTTAAGCCATCAGAGGAAGCCCTCCTTCAGGGGTGAGCACCCCCTCACTGATATCCTGGTTTCCTCAGCAGCATTAGGCCTTCAACCTGGGTTTTGTGGTACCTGCTTTTGTGGTAGAACTATAACACTGAAATACATATACACACAAACAGACATAAAAGGCTGTAAAGCAAGTACACAAACACTGCTTGTAAGTTAACTATCCTGACAAAGCAGAAAATAAAACCATATTGGAACAGACTGTAAAATCCAATTCTAAAACCCAGTATTAACATTTTTGTTCCAAAAGAGTGACTTACATGTGCTACATTTGATTGTCGGTTAATCTGCTGAATGTCAGCATTATTGGTAATATTTCTCAGTGTCCGCACAGCTGGGCTCCAGGTAGCTATCATTTCCGATCTCTCAGAACTTTGGAGATTTTGTCCTGAAGCCATTAGACTGCCCCGGACCTCCGGTGGCAAGACGCTACCCGGGGCGGGCGGCACACTGGCGCACAGGTTAATCAGCCCGGGCTCCTTCCCAGGGGGCAGTCTGCGCTTGGCCGCAGCTGTCTGAGGGACTTCGGCGGGCGTCCAGTTCAAATTCCGCTCCTGTTTTTCAGGCGACGAGTCCGAAGAATCATCAAACATCAGTTCCCCTTTGGCTTTTTCAGTGTGTGACTTGGGTGAACACCGCTGGTCACCTGAGGGGGACCCCTCTTGAGAACTGGCAGGGCTTGATTTCTCGTCTGAACTGCCCTCATTGTGGGATTCTCGTTCCTCGTTTTCTGCCGCCTCCTCCTCCTCCTCCTCCTCCTCCTCCTCCTCCTCCTCATAGATAACCAGGCGGGGATGATAGCGTGCTTCATCCTTCTTGGCTTTCTCGGACACGCAGTCCAGGACCCAGTCCGGCGTCACGATCTTAATGCTTATCCTCTTTAAAGCGCATTCGTATTTCTCCTGTGAGTGAAGCACACACGCACACAAGAACAGCACTGTGAGTTTTATCACTGCCTGGAATTGTGCACTAAGGAAAGACCTGGAGGACAGGGATGTGGGGACACGTCCAGCACCGGTCATTGCCATTGCACACACAGGATACGCTTCGTTCAGCTCCTTTTGGCTTAAGGACATGAGCTAAACTCAACCCTTCATCAGCGATCCAGCGTGGATGGTCACATGCCTGGAAAGTAGTCTTAAAGGACTTTCATAAATGACATTTTACATGCACAAGTCATTCATTGGAGAAGAGACATGAATAAAAGTAAAATGAATGTAATCATGATCACACTGAGGAGAGATTACCACAATTAACATTTTCAGTGTGTGGTCTTGTTTTTGTTACAAACATGAGTACATATCTTTAAAAGGTGAAGGGAGGCCCCATGATCGCCACAACATACAAATACTTTCTAATGTGCTCTTTTTACTTAATGTGAGTATAAATGCCAATATGTATACTTCTACATAGCACTTTTGTTTTTAAAATTTATGATGTCCATTTTTAGACACACTGCAGAGCTGAGCGATGTGGTAAGACAGTCCCTGTGCCCATCAACCAGCCTCACTTACTGGCCCCTTTGCAAATCCTGCTTCCCCCACCTCCTCCACGCCTCTGTGTATGTGTCTCTAACTGCTAAGCGCCCACCACTGACACCCACTCTGGCTGCTGATACCACCTCCCACCCAGGACTTACTCAAATGTCCTCATGCTCGCCTGCTGCATGGCTGTGCAATGGAGCCACTCAGGGGTTATTATTCAGTTGTTGTTATTTTATTATTATAACTATATACGTTATGATACTCCCATTCTAGAGATTTCTAGGGTTTCAGTGTTTTGCTGTCATGATGACCTGGAGTTAAATCTTTACACACATATCCTCAATTGTTTACATATGGAAAGTCCCAGATTCTGGTAGGAAGCATGAACAGTAGTGTAAGGCTGTGTATCATCACGCCCCCTTCCAGGAATGCCATACTACCAGTTCCACAGGACCACAAGGGAGGGCCCGGTGCAAGCTGGCACTCCACACTGGGAAATGATCTATTTCTATGCAAATCTAAGTACAACACTGAAGGAAACTGCCTATTTTTTCACTTGTTTTCTCTCACTTCTCACAAGTAGCTTTTGGCCCTGAAAGGACAGTCACCAAACAACGATGACCTTAATGCAAAGCAGTGCTAAATGTCTTCGCCTGAGTTAGTTTACCAGCTCGGTTATTCTAATTCTTAAATCCTCAAAACCATGACATTGAACGTCACAGACTCAGAGTTCCACAGCGGGGTCTGACCGGGGCGGGGGTGTGGGCAGTGGGGGGCCAGGGCTGGGCAGCCTCTGCTTCTCTTCCCACCCTCGCCTCCCACCTCGCTAGGACTTACACTGCAGACTCTGCAAATGCTACAGACCAGTTCCCAGGAACAAAGAAACATACTTTTTCTGGGTTTTTTTTGTTAAATTCCTTCATTCTTCTCAATTTAAATTAAAACTTTTTTAAAATTCAAGAATACAAAAGGTGGTCTCACTATGACCTTTACATGGTTTCTCCACGACTTCATAAAAATACTCAAAACAATATACTTAAAGGGATGGCATTTACTTTTGTGTACAGTTTGGTCTGTTTGGAAAATCCACTCTATTCATATACTGCTTCTTACGTTATCATTTGACCCTTTAAAAATATTCACTAGTTACAAAAGTTATAGATTTCATTTCCCTTCAAACTAGCCGCCTAAAATCAAACAATTTCTTTTTAGCCAAAAATCAATATTGTTATAAAAGAACGCTTATCCTATTTAACCAAAGCATACTCTTTGTATCTTAAATTGTCATGCAAAATGTAGTTTTACTTAAATATATTCTAAGAGTCCCATCTTAAAATTTTCAGAGAAAGTTTTTTCTTGGATTGTGTGACTCACAAAAAGCTATACCCAAACTCACGGGCTCAAAACTATTTACTTGCTAGGAAACCAGCATGACCAATACCATATACCTAGAGATCGCCTCTGCTTAGTTTCAAAGGGCCTACAGAAGGGACCTTCTCAGCCAGGGAGGTCAGTGCCAGCCTCGCGCCCTGAGCGGGCCCCAGCCCTGGGCCACGCCCTGCACACTGCCGGGATCTCCTCCTGCAGCGGGTCCTCACACTCAGGCAGACACACAGGCCGGAGGCAGGCGGAGCGAGTGCGGGGACTGATATGTGGGAAATTAACCGGTGAAAGGGCTCTCCTGCTATAAATATACCATACTTGATCTCAAAGGTACAAATAATTGATTCCCACAGAGCAGTAGCTCCCAAACAGTGGCAGGGTCAGAATCACCAGGGGGCCTGACTTCATCAGATCTGAGCAGGCTGGACAGTCCACATTTCTAACAAGAATGGGGATCAAGATCTCTGAGGCCCCACCCACCAGTACTTAAAGAGATAAGAGCCCTGTGATCACCAACATAAATGTAGCTATACATATGTTCTAGATGACTGAGAAGGAAATTACACTGAAAACTTCACCAGAGGCGTGTTTATAATCATACCCAGTACAAGGTCTCTTTAAAAATTGTGAAGAGCACTAAAAAGATGGAATTTCACAAATAAAAATGAACTGAAGCTTTACTGGATTTGAAAGGAAATTCCAGATTCACAAAAGTTTATTTCATAGTAACTTAAAATAAACTTGATTATCTTTTTATTTAGAAATCACATCTGGCTCACAATAAAATTTATAATCAATCACCTCACATCATTTGTGGAATGAAGATGGGCATAAACAATATAAACTAATACAAATTACCTTTTGTAAATGGAATCTAATAATTTTTAAAAACCTCAAAGAAGATATTTGACGACTGGAAATACTTGAATGACATATAAAAAAGAGATGCGTACGAAATGCTTACCCCTTTTGGTTCTGGAACAACCAAATGTGTACATTTCTTGTTGAGGGTCAGCTGGCAGTCCCCCCCATAGAAGGTAAGCAAAGCCCACAGGGCACTTCGATCTCCAGACGACACCTGACAGAAAACCAGAAGCCAGACTTTCATCACACTTTCCAATCTGTGCATGTCTGTTTATTCTCAAAATACATTGTGATATCATAACAATTCTGCTTTATCTATTTTTCTCTTATTAAAGGAAACTAACCCAAGGGTATTAGCGACAAAAATAGATAAGCTTTTAGCTATTTGCTTATTTATAACAACTTTATTCCCATCGCAATAGTTTTACAAATGTCCCTTTTCTTGCCTGTTCACCAAATGAATAAAAAAACACTTGTATCCACACTCCAAAGGCTGAATGAAAGATTATTTCATGCTGTAACAAAAAATGACAGGGAAGAAATGCACGAAGAACAAGTACACATTCAATCTTCAAATTGTGTCATTTTTAAAAATGTTTAAATACAATAGCAATACCAAAAATTTTAAGGAACTCCTTAATCATTAATAACTAACAAATAAATACTAATTATGAAATGGATAAATAAGGAAAAAAGTAGTGATGTGTAAGCTCAGGGGAAAATGTAAATACTATTTAACACAAAAAAAAGAAATAAGGCAAACATAAAAGGACTAATTCTCATGCTTGCATAGGAATGAAAACTCCAGATGTAACAGCTAATGCTGTGAAACAGGCTTTCACTAAAACAGAAACAGCTACCATTTATTGCCTGCCTACTATGTGCCAGGAACTGTGCCAAGTGCTTTACATACACAGCGAATCTTTAACTGCCATGTGAAGTAGGAATCATGAGCCCCACTTAATACACCAGGGAACACGTTACAGCTAATAATTAGGACAACTGGCTTTTAAAACCCAGATCTAACTCTAAGCTGTACTTTCCCACTCTTCTATACCACTTCTCTAAGGGCAATTACTACCAAAAATTATTTCTAAAAAGTAAGATTTTTGAGTCAGAAAGACAAAAGAAACATTTAAGAAAAATAAAAGGTGTGTTAATTCTAACAGAATCATTTAACTTAGTCAATTTTCTGCATACTTTATTATAGTTAAGGATTATGGCTATTATGAATTCCGAACTTCGTCTCAAGTGACTTTTTTTTAAGTATTGACAAATAACGCTTTATTTTTCAACTACCATTCAGCTTGCCAAAAATCTAACATTCTACATCTACTCTCATTCATTTTACAAATATCTCCAGGAAGTATTTTACACTCCACATTACTCTGTGAACACTAACAAGAACACATTACTTTTATAAAGTCATCTGTAAATATCATTATTTTATCTCTTAAATTTAGTAAGTCAATGTCACATTTCAGAGACTTGGATCAGAAGACTGTTTTTATTAGAGGCTTTCACAAAAACACATATCCTGCAGCATTTGGAGAGGTGAGATTCAAGTACATGACAATACAGATTATGCCAATGAATCATAAAATCTTTATTCAAAGTGAAATTAAAGAACATAACCTAGATATACCTTTACGATAAAGATCTGGCCACACGCCAGAGTAAGTATTAGTCTAGCTTCACTGACTGCAGCGCCCCCGCCCCATCTGGCCTGGTCACAGGCGTGGGTCTCAGCACGGAGCACCGTGTTGCTGTGGAAAGAACACCAGTTGGGATGAAGGGAGACCTGGAATGGACACAGGATCTCCACAAACCAGCCTACGCAGCTCGGAAAACTTCCACGAACCAGACTCTTCACCGATGTGTGTCAGGGTCAAGTGACTTGGACCACCCATACCAGTGCATTGGATGAATCTGTATCAGTATAATTAATAATTAAGAATGCTCTTTCCACACCAAAATGTTAACAATAATTACCTAGGGGGATAGGATTACGGGGATATTTTTATACTTTTCTGTATTTTCCAAATTTTTAACAGCATTAATTTTACAACTGGGAAAAGTGCTTCTCTCTTTTTTAAAGAAATCTTTCTAAAATACAGATCTTATCATCTCAGCCAATAAGGCTTGGGTGACTGACTCCTCAATGCCTTAAGGCTAAAATCCCAAACTTGGAGGTGGTGCCTCAGGTCCGCCCTGATCTGGCTGCCGCCGCCCGCTGCTGCCCACCAGCACTCCTGCCATACCCGCGCTTCCCCCTGCCATGTGGACCATGTGGACGTAGGCCCCTCAAGCACGCTAAGCCTTCCGCCTCCAGCCTCACTCACGTCCCTCACTCCCCCTACCACGGGCGCCCCCTGCAGGCTGTGCGAAAGCCTAAATGCTCGTCACAACGGGCCTGCATGTCTACCTGCCCTCCCCACTCTTCTCTAGGCCCTTGGGGCAGAGGATGTGGCAGCCTCACCTGGTCCCCCCACCCGCCCCCCGCGTGAAAGCTTCCCGGTGCACCAACTGGGAGCCCTCCCTTCTCCTACAGGCCTCACATACCTCATGGGACACCCCTTGGGTCTAGCTCATATGAATGACTCCTTGTCCCGTCTTGACTGAATTCTACTCCCCCTTATTAAAGACTGGAGTCATATTACATAAGACGTACACCTTAAACTTGACATCTTACACAGAACCTAGTACAGTGCAAGGCACATGGGTAGGCAGTCAAGAAATATGTGTTGATTGAGCTACAGAATGGAAAGGGCTTTTTAGTCTTCCAGATTTAAATTATGACCCTGGCCAGGCCCTCCGTCAGACTCCTGACCTATTCCCCGAAACCTACCCAGCACATTACAACAGAGGCCTCAGCCTGCATCAACACCGGTCAGAAGAAGGCAGATGACGTCTGTGCTCCCCAACTTCCGCTGGCAAAGCTCCCTTCCCTACCTCTCCCTGGGAGAGCTCTGGAAGACTCCAACAGAGCTCCAGCCTGGGTCAACACCCTGACGGGAAAAGACAGAAGGTCACTGAGAACCACCAAGCAAACAGTCCTTTCGTAAAGGCGGAGCCCTGCCTGGCGTGTGCACGTAGGCAGGCAGGGGTTCCCGTGTTCAGAAGAAGTGCAGACCCCAGGGCATCTACGTGGTGCCAATGAACCGTGGAGATTGCTCCCTCCTGCTATTATTTCCACACCTTGTACCACTTTCATCTCTGCGCATGTTACACACTGTGTTTATTCACACGCCTGTGTCCCTTTCCAGACCAGAAGTCTACCGGCGGCGGGGAGGAGGAGACCCGTCTTACTTCGCCTGTACCCCTGGGCACTGTTCAGTCGCAGAGGAAGTACCACCAGGTAACGCCCCTCAGCAGCGCACTCTACATGTATTTGTTAGTATATCTTAGAGCAGAATTCACATTTTTAGCAACCACAAAATATCAGTGTCCCAGTGCACTTCCCTTCCCTTGAGCTACTATGGAGTAAAGCCTTCTCCATCCTTATTTGAACAATCTTTTGGAACTTAGAAGCAGGTCTTTTTATTATTTCGCCCATTACACACTGGGGACTCCAATTCATCACCCTAAGGGGCGACTGTGACAACTGTGGGAAGAAGTCCGTAAGATGACAGTGACTCTGGATCCTGGCTTTGGTTACTTAACAAATTTGCTAAAAGGACAAAAAATACTGCCAAGGTCTTGCTATTCACCCTTCTGTCCACGACAGGGTCAGCCACTCCCCACAATCAGTTTCACCTGGATAAAACTCCACCGCTGGGCCAGTCACAGACCACACACCGAGTGACACTCACCCACTGTGAGCATCGAGGTTCCTACGTCTGCCACCACCCTCTCCCCCTGCCCCGTGTCTGCTGACTACACTCGTGTATTTTAGCCAGGAACCTGAGCTCTGCAAGACTCCTGAGCACGTCCGATGGCCACTGAGCCAACCAGCCATCCTGCGTCACTGTCCACCATCCCACTCTCCTTCTCCTGGGTCATAGGCAGGACAGAGGGAACACCCAAAGCTCTGCATGCCTACCTGCTACAAACTACTGCCTGGCACATTCAGCTGGGGCATTGCTATTTCCCAGCAATGAAAAGAAAACTGATTAAGTCTGACTTCATTCTTGGTTTCTAAAAATAATACCCTGCTCCTCCCGTATTATCTGTATTTAAGTTTCTTTTCTTCTTCCCACATCTCCATAGCTGTGCACATTACCCAAGGCTCTGCCCCTGGTTATCTGCTCTTCTACTCTCCTCTGCAAGGAGCTGGTCATTCTCAGCCCTTCTGATCGCCAAGGCCCTACGTCTGGAGAGCTGACCAACACCCCAGACGCAGCATGTTTCACACCAGCTTCACCGCCTTCCCTGGGAAACCAGGCTCCTGTTCCCCACCTCTAGCTGTGGAGCTGCCGCATCACCCACGCTCCTGAGTGGGAAGGAGGGACTCGCCAGTGACCCTCCATGACAGCACTGGCACGGGACCTGGCACTCAGCGCTGCTCCCTGAACTCCCAGGTCACCAAGGCCACTGACTCCCGTTTCCTGAGGTCCAGGCTGCCTATCTATTTACGGGTGCCCATCCCAGACCAACCTTAACTTCACATCTGAAAGACGGCATGTGCCCCCTACCCAAACCCCTGCCCACATGTCATGCTTGCAGGTCCCAGGCCACTTCTACCTAAAGGATCGCCAAGTGATTTCAATTTTGCTTCCTTTTTTGTGTGGGTTTTTTAAATGTTCTAATGCAAACATTCGCGATCCAAAATTAAATATGCAAGAAATTAAGAAGTGAAGCTGCCGCAGGCTCCTCACAAGGCTCAGCTCAGGTGCCGTCACGGCCCTGTGCGGCCGGCCAGTCAGCCCACTGCCCAGTCCTTCTCTCCTCCACACCCAGGGGCATCACCCTGCTCCTTATCACCTCCCACCTGGCTCTGTCTGGAATGCCCTGTCCCCGCCTCACACTCACTCCACCCGCCCACTCATCCAGACCCACCGAAGCCCACGTGCCCCATCAAGGCTTCCCCACCGTGCGGTCCCCACTGACGCCTTCTGTTCTGGACTCAACACTGACACCTGGGCCACCTGATTCAGCACATCATACAGTCTGTGATACATTTACTATAACCTTATAAATTATACTACATATTATACAATAATCTACTACATATCATGTAACTTGTTAAATGCAAACATTAGCTTTTCTCTTAAAGTGCTCTCTAGTGAACTTGTATTTACTATTTTATAACATCTAATCACCTAATTTAAAACCTTGTAATCATCTTATACTTACATACTTTTGATTTTCTTTATTTCCCCGCGTAAGGTCTGCTGAACACCATGTCACGTGACCCTGACCCTGGGCAGCCCTCACCACCCTCTGCCCCCAGCCTTCCTCTTTTTTCCCTTTCTCCTTCAGTTTGAACCCTCTGGGTGTGGTTTCTGAATTTCCAAACCCAGAAATCCAATCAATACAAATATAATTAAATGCAAAATTCAGTTTTGCCAAAGTACACTGTTTATGCATAAGGAATAGTAATAAAATGCTTTCATTTAAAAAACCTTTCTGATATTTATTGTAAATTTGGAACATACAGAGAAGTATAAGGAAGACCATAAAAATTACATGTAACCATAGTTCCCACCACTGAAAGGTTCTCATTTTAGTCAACTTTCAAGATCATGTAAATACACGTTCATAGCAGATAGGAAAAACATTGAAAAATACAAATACCAACAACATTCCTGTTCTTAAGAAAAAAAGCCAACTTTTTCAAAGATCTGTATCAAATTGTAGCAAAACTTGAAAAAGACAGGATTTTATAATTTTACAGAACTTCCAGAGTTTACGAGAGATACAAACAGGAACACAATAACCATAATTAAACTTACAGAGAGAAGGGATCAAATTCAGACTGGTGGTACCGTTGGCATGAAAAGCTGAGTCTGTTAATATTGTTGCACAAAATATTATCTGGTCCCATAATCCTCTATGACAAGGGCTTAAAAAAGCAAGGGCATAACCAAATTCCTTTGCATCTCACCCAGCACCTGACATGCCAGTCCAGGCACTGAACAGTTTCTCAAAAACAGCACGGGAGGAGCCCAGAATTGCAGACCAGGGCTAGACCCGCGAGCTCGAGCACCACAGGGGCCCTCAAAGCTGCACTCTGCCTGTCCAGTGACCTCTAGTCTTAACAAATTATTCTACACAGCTTAAAATGAGCTTTCACAATACCAACCTTTTTGTAGTTTTTAGCTGGGGCTTGACAGGACAGGTTACAATAAAATCACTGAATATTCGCTTCTCTCACTGCCCAGAATTAACTACTGCTAGTATTCTGGTCCCTCCTTCCAGATATTTCTTATATATTTTATTTGGTTGTTGTAATACTTTACATACCTATGTTGCAGTTCATTCTGTTTTTTTTCCAACTTAAAACATTCCCCAGTCTCTACGTATTTTCATAAAAAATAACTCCTGTAGCTAGACTATTGAGTAGGTACAGAATAGTTTTCTGATCCATTTCCAAAGAGTGGATGATTTGATTATTTCAAATTTTATGTTAAGCTGTGCTGAACACCTTTATGCATCACTCTGTCCTTATTCCTATTATTTGGGGTAATTCTCTAGAGGTCAGAGACCTGCGGAAAAAGGCCCGACACTTCCCAGTCTGCCCAGCACATGGCCACGCTGACGTGCATGCTGCCCACGGTGAGAAGGGGCAGCGTGTGACCCCAACACTCAACGAACTGCCACAAACTCAACAAGCAGGTTACCTCGGTGCTACTTAAGTGTTTGCCCAGATTGTAAAGTGTATCTGGTATTTTATTGTACTTATTATTTGTAATTCCTCTTTACACAAAGTTGTAAATTCATTTTCTGCCTCATCTACTGAGGTCTTATTTTTGCCTTATTGATCTACACTGGGACTTTATTTATTAAGAAAATTCTTTGCCTTTATTTCTGACTGAATTTTCCTCGTTATCTTATATAACTTCACTCTATTTTTTCATATTGAAATTTTAAATGTGCAATTCTTAAGAACAGAAAGATGATTTTCATCCATTAAAACTTTAAATATTAAAGCTAAGCATGAATATTTAAATAATCATGTCATAAGGTCATAATGAATGTGCAGTTTAATAAATAGCTTCTCTAAAACTGGTTTACAAATAGGCCATAAATCCAATTATGTAAAAACTCAGAATGTAAAGTGTAAATAACAACTTAAGACTCACTGTAACCATGCTTACCTGGGAGAGGCAGGCAGTGATTCCAAAAAAAATTTGACATGACTCTGGAGAAAAACCGTTTACGCTGTGTTAGTTATTAAGATTCCAATGCAATGAGATTAGCACAGCCCGTATTTCACTACAGATAAATCCTATTTGCCCATCTGGATATGACCCACCTCCCCCGCCCCCTCAACCAACCTAGGAAAGAGATTGACTTAAGTTAACTGAGAACAGTGCAGGGCAGACTGGAACAAAGAGAAGCTGAGAGCGTGCAAAGGGCCAGAGGTCTTCTGTAAAGAGTTTTCTAATCCAATCTCTCCACTTGCATCATCAATTAAATGGGCATATATTCTCAGGGGGAAACATCTGACCTCTGGCAGCCAGCTAACTATACACACACACACACACACACACACACACACAATGTATACACGTATATATACATACAGCATAGCAAGTATTCTAAAAGCAAATTAAAAGTCTTAAGTTAGTTTAGAATAAACAATGTGATTACTTGTTGTATAGGAGAGAAAATCTTTCATAAAATAACTGTGTTATGGTTTTATTACCACCAATAACTTCATGAATTTGGGCAAGACAGCTCTGAGCTTCAGTCTTCTTTGATAAAACAGGAATTAGAATGTGTAATTCCCAGATCTTTCCCAGTTCTAAAGCTCTAATTTTTAAAATTCATTCAAAATCTTTACTGAGGGCTTACTGTGTGCCAGACGCCAGGCACATGGCCATCCTAAGTATGACCCCAGGTGGCTGCACTTTTCTGTCTATTTACAGCAAACACCATGACTGTTTTGAAGAATTTGCAGTGCCTCAAATTCAAAATGGGCTAAAGAATGACTTCTTTCCCTACAGGCAATGCATGCCTATTGAGACAAGTGAATTAGGTATAACAGGTCAGACTGAAAATTCTACTGCCGAGGGAAGTCCCCTGCGCTGGGCTCCTGAGAAACCTCACAGAGCCAGGAGCCTGCCTGACGGCAGGAAGCTCTGCAGACCCCAACACCATGCCCGCAGCCCTATCATCCAGGATGTTTCCATCCTCCTATCTTAGCTTAGGGATTCGCTATTTCTAGAGGCTTGAGGGAACATGAACAAAGGCAAACGCAGAGGGTGTTGTCCAACAGTCTCTGTTCTGTTAAGCTTCTCTGGGATGGGCAAGAGCTCAAAGCAGAGGACTACCTCTTTCGGGATTCCCGTGTGGAGAGCAAATGATCCAGGGCAGGAAGAACCGAGGTCTAATCTCCAAAAACATCCCTTCTAGCCCAATCTGTGCTGCGCTTACAAAGAAGACAAACAAAACAAACTCCCCCAAAAAAACAAAAAAAAACCAAAACAAAACAGAGCAGAAACTGATCGTGGATGAGACATCTTAGAATTTTTGGACTTGCTAAAGTTCTGCACATCCTCCAAGAACCACTTACAAAGGGATGTTTTCTGTTTATTTGAGGTCCCCATAAATATTTAATGTAAAACTCCTCCACCTACATGGATTCGGGAAGCAATAAATGTGTTTGCAGGAAGTGCCTGGCGTAGCTGCAAAACAAAATAGGGTCAATGACATCGTCTCTTGCCCAGGTCTCAAACTTTAGTATCTTAATGGTATGGTATATCAAGTACCCTTTAAAGAAGTCAATTTCCAAACCCAGGTTATGCTTGGAGGGCCCCTCCAGTGAAGCTTATCCATTAGAGCACTAAACAGTGGCCCACATGCACAGACTGCAGCCCCAGAGTCCCTCCCAAGAAACAGTGACCCAGCGAGGAGGCTCCTTGAGGGCAGAAACGGGGCCTGGTCGAGCCCTCTAGTTTCAGCACCCAGCCCAGAGCATGTCAGAAGTTCCAAGAAACCTTCCACCCAACATGATTAAAAAGAGTAACAATGCACATCCTAAAACTATCGATGTCCTGAGGCACTCTTCCCCAATCTATTCTTCAAATAATGTATGATTTGGACTTTAGAAATTCAGAATCTTTTAAGTGCTCCATCTAACTAGACACTACACAAACAATCTGTTTCAGAGATAAGAAAACTGAGGTGGGGAGAAGCAGGCTGCCCCAGGCACCCAGAGCCGCAGGCACAGGCGACCCCTTTCCCTGGTAACGATCAGGTACATGTAACTGGATAGAGGCTGGGAAACAGCAGAGACAGGCAGGGCACACAACACCATCTGCTCTAACTAACGGATCCACTTTTCACTCAGTACTGACCATTTCAGTCTTCAACACAGAATTACCCTTTCCCCCCGGCCTTTCCCCAAAAAGGATACGGCAGGAGAGCTCCACACTGGACGGACAAAATCACCCAAGATGGCTGAAAGAGAAAATATGGACTCAAATCAGAAAGTATTTTCAATTTATACTCAAAACGACCTTATTGTACTAGGGCTGCTCCTAGAAACGAAAGGCCCTATTGTGACTGATACGGAGCATCCAGATTGCCGGATGAGTTATGAGTATTCAAAATGGAGAAACATCAGAGTCAAAGGTTAGTTTTTAATGCCCAAGGCGAAAAGCCCAGTTATAGAATGAAACACTACCAGAACTTCAAAAAATTTTTATGTATAGAAATTTAAATTCTAGGTTTACACACTTACTACTGTTTCAGACTCCGGGCTGGCTGGAAACTGTCTCACAGCTGGAAGGACAGGGGTCTGACTGCCCCCCCCACCCCCTCCCATCCAGCCAAACAGACACAATGTTTATAAACCACAAGAAAGTATTTCTGTCTAGTAACAGACATACTAATAATAAAACCTTATAATAAAACTAATAATAAAATAAAATAAAAACTAATAATAAAAACAGACTAATAATAAAACCTTAGATGAATTACTACTGTTTGGGTAATTTTTTATTTCTGAAAAATTACCTTATATTTCTGTATTTAATTTTTAAAATTACATTAATCATCCTGATAGCTCCACTTCACAAAACTCCTATGTAAAAATGTACTAATGCTCCATTCAGCTGACAGGCAGCAAGTTCCGCCGACTAAATCATACGTAACACTTGCTACTCATCAACTCATTCATCAGATATTTATTCTGCGCATCAGAATCTATTTTGTACCAGAGATGGAGCAAGGCTCTAGGAACATAACAAAGAAATGTAGTCTTTGCTCTCACACAGGGGATATTCCAAGGTAATGACCTTCAGGGCATCCATGTCACATACACCTTAAAAGAAATTTAGAAAACGGGTTTTCATCCTCATCATTTTTCAGGTGACATCAACAAATTTTCAGCATAAGTATACAAAAGTGAATCATCTGCAAACGTATTATAACGTATTATATATGCAAACGTATTATAAAATAAAGATATTTTATCTATTTGGGATAATCATTTTATGATGAATTTGGTCATTTTACCAAATGTTCTAACTCACTCACTGCATAAAGTGTACCGAGCTCACAGAAAGCACTTAATGCTTCCACCATGCGCTTTCTCTAAGGTATCTTCACATTTTTTGATAGTCCAGGAAAATCCCAGTTAAATTTAAGGGAATTAACTGGCCAGCATCAGTAACCAATACTGGCTGTGAGCCCTCTGCACTCAGAACACTGCTAGCGGGCCAAGCGCGGTCACCACCACAGCACCAGTTCTTGGCTGCACACGAGGCGCGGGGGCAGCTTTCCTGAAACCAGTATTTGCAGTCAGCCCTTCGTGCTGAGGAGGATTTTCAGACCCTAGGGCAATGTACTGACGTGACCTGGCCGGTGAAGGGGGGCCCTCTCTCCGCACGGGGCAGCCGACCGGACCAGAGGAGTGTCCTCAGGCTGCTTCAGGAGGGACCCTGGAGAAGCCGGCACACTGGAAAGCTGCCCCTTAAGACTATCCATGCAGCACACACACTGAGAAGTCATCCCTCCGGTGCGTCGGGGGAGAGCTAAGTATGGGTTCCCTTGGGAGACTGCTGGGCTAGCTACCAGCAAGGCAGCGCAGAGCAGAATCACCCACAGACCCTCTTTCAGTGAAGTCTAGACAAAAAATGCAAAGTTAAGAAGCTGCATGATATGCTAATAATAATTAAGCAGAAATGGAGACTAGAAAAAGCATAGTAATAAGGAGCTATTTATCTCAAAGGCAAGTAACAATATATAAAAATAGTCAGCACAATTAACATTTCCAATGATGTCCCAAGGCCGCTGAGGAAAATATTTCCCTTAAAAAACGTAGTTGAAAAGTTTTGGTGCCAAAAAAGCAAATTTTGACCACCTATAAAACTCAAATATGTAAATGCTGGATAAACTGTCACTGTTCATAAAGATGCCTCATTTTAAAAACATATTTCTCAAATTTCATAGTAAGGTGACGGCCAAGGGACAGGCACTTAGGGAAGCAGGGCTCTGCCTCCCCAGCAGGCGGCAGACGGAGAACTTCAGGGTCCACCAGCAGGAGCGTGACAGGAACACAGACCGCCGGGCCAGCTCTGAAAGAGCCTATTGTCCTGGAATGTACACTGCATCCCTGCACAGCACCAGCGCGCAGCCACACGCTACACGCAGGCCGGAATGCTGCGCACGACAGAATGCTAGCATGCGGGGTTTCACTGCGAAATACTTCAGCAAAGGGGGAAAAGCAGGACGGGAAGCCGGACGTTTCCTGGATACCACTTCTGTGTAAAGGGAAGAGACTGGGTACTTAGGTGTGAATTTGAGCAAGGATGATCACCATTCTGAAATGCGCCCTCACAGCTGCACCTCCAGTGGGACCCCCGCTTCGCACCATCACACACACCGCGATCCAGAGCCTCTGCCTTCATCCTGTCCTCTGGCTCAGGCGTGCCCAAGTATTTACATACTGAGATGCACATTATTTACTTTCCTTTTTTGGCCTCCATTTCGATTTGGGCAGTTTATATGTAAATGTATGTGTATGTATATATACACACTTCATCTTCCGAGTGAATTTCATTTCAGGATAATAAAGGAGGTGCTATAAAACATTTGTTACAAAGCGGGATTTGGGGTCACCAGATTCAAGAACCACTGCTATAAGTGATCTGGCAACAATGCCCTATGCCCCCAAAATTTGTGAGTAAGATTGCCCTTTTAAGGTTCAGTATAAAATATACACAATATATGTGAAGTCACTTTGTGAAGAAAGGGGAACGGAGATAAAGCCCCTGAAGCCACAGAAGAATGGAAGCAAATCAGAGACAAAACAGGACCCATGGGAGGGGATGCCAAGCCAAGTGCCTAGGGCAGTGTGTCTCTCTCTTACAGAGTGGCAGTGCCCTGGCCAAGTGGCCAGGCGACCTGCTGAGTGCATGCAGACTGAGCCCAAGCTGGCCAAGCGGAAACCAGCGCTCCAGTGCAGAATGTGACCACTGGATTTCATGGCTGCAAATTAATAGCCATTCTAACTTGCACAGCCATCTCTTGAGATTTGGCTTATGAGAACCTTCTCGTGGGACAGATCTGCTTTCAGGTGCATTTTCAAAAATCAGGTTTCTAAGCCTGCCAGGCAGAGTTTCAGGCCCTGGATCCTGACGAAGTTCAGACTTCCCAGCAGCCAGCTGGCTTCTCTGCCTGCCCGCCTGACTTAATGGCAAACTTTCCTAACTCAGTTTCCTAATTTTAATGACCTCTTGTTATTAAACCACAGTAACTTTTATGCTGAGTTTTTTTTAAGACAAAGCATTTAATAGCGTGAAGAGGGGAAAAATGGTAGTGGAATAAGTCTATTTTAAAACAAATATGTAATAGAGAAGATTAGAAAAAAATTGAAGGATTAAAATTACAAAATCAAAATTAATAGCAGTCAACTCATCTACGGGCAGCAAGAGCAGCACAGTACGCGGACTAACGTCTGAACAATCACCTACCAGCTGGGGCCCCCGCTTTCCAGAATAAACTACTAAAAAAGCTAAAATAAGCTCAAACTGGACAGTGGTACAAGTGGCCACAGGTGGACAGGATGACAAGCGGTCACTGTGACCCTGGTTGGAAAGCAAACAGCATAGCAGATGGGGGACCGGGCTTCCGTCAACTTGGCCAGCTGGCCATGAGGGCCACATGCCACAACAGGGACGGAGAGTAACCCTGCCCCAGGAGTTCTCTCGACAGGATTCAGGCCGCTTCTGCAAGCAAATCCGCTCTCCTGCAGTTCTCCAATGCCCTCTGCTTCACGGCAACACAGCCCTTGCTACAATGCACTGCCTTGGTTCAGAGCACTTCGGGGCAGTGATAAAACGAGGCCGCCCCACAGCAGGCACAGTGCCCATCTGGAGCCACTCATCCCGTATAGAACCCTTACTACAGCGTGATTTAACTCACAGGGCCATTAGCTGAGGCAGGCTACAGAGATGCCAACAGGTGTCACGCGGATCACCCCCACAAAGCCGTCCTGCAGCAAGCGCTCGGATAAGTTACATTAGGACTACAGTGCATTGCTTCTAAGACAGACGAAATGTCTAAAATTAATTAGATTTACTACTGACCTTTACAACAGGCAAATCAAAGACTTCCCGAGCCTCTCCAACCTCTGGATTGTCCCCATCTTCTGAAATTATATGGGAGGCCAGTGCGTTGTAGGACACTTCCTTAGCTTTCCCAGCTTTTAGAAGCTGAATAACCTTTAAAAAATACACACACAAATTAATATGAGAAATACATTTCATTCTTTATATAAATTATTGCAAACAATTAAAATTCTAATGAAAACACACCATGTTCTCCACACAGGATTAATAACTCTTACCCCAAGTCATCTACAATGAAAGAATTTGGGGACAATCAAAAGCAGCAAATCTCAGTTCACTGACCATATGGAGGCTACTGTGAGACAAATTCTAGGTCCTGCCTCTGTCCTGAATACAGGACTGACGGACAACTAGAACGCAGCACCATGAGTGCTGAGACTGGCCTGGCACACAATGCTTCTGGGTCTCAAAACTGAAGGCTTGGGGATGGGCAGTTTCACTGCAAATGGTACAGTTTCAGAAGAGAAGCTATGTGAGCAGAATCTTTATGACTATAAAGGCAGGTTAGCCAAGCAAAAACATGCACTGTGGCAACACACTGGGCAGGTGAATAAAGATCAGCCCATAGATGGCCTACCCTACGTGCCATGAAAAACATCTGTACTTTATTCTGAAATAAAATTCGGGAGTGTCCTCTGGAGAAACACCACTGGGTTTAGGCAGGGCCCAGCATGATCGGATTTTACAGGAAGACTGCTGTCAGGGTAAGCAGAGCACACTGGGTGGGCTACTGGAGTGGAGCCAGGAGCCTGTTAAGAAACATCTGTTACGATCAGGTGAAAGAGGCAGGTAAGTGAGCTAAGGAACGCCTTCAAGGACGGGAAGAAAGGTGGGAGAGCATCAGCAAGACAGGGCAGGAAGGGGTGTAAGGACAGGGGTAAAGAGGCACGGGGGACAACAGTCCCACGCCGAGGGATGGGTAACAAGGGACGGAAAGCAAAAGTGTTTTTTGGTAAGGGGACATCCTCTGGGCGCCATGAGGAGGGCAGGAAAAGACATCCAAGCTATCGGGGAAAAGCCTTGGGTCCCACCTGACAGAGAACCATCCGCATCTTAATGAGCCATGGCTCTGAGAGAGAAGGAAGGAGAATCCTAGACACAGCGGGAAGTAAACCAGAGGCTACTTGCCCACCTGCCAGAGACGTCAGGGACAGGTCGCAGTAAGAGCAGAATGGAGGTGAGGCAGTGCCACAAGCTAGTCACCCCCAAGTTAGACGAGCTTTTTAGATTATTTTACTTACATCCACACAGATCTGGAGCCAGTGCTAACACTTTATTTAATAAATGAAAAAGCAATGGTCATTAGCCAACAAGCCGCCTCAACTGTTTTATTCCTTGACCTCCAGGCATCTTTAGCTTCCACATCCATTCCATCCCTTGTATCCATCTATCCTCGTCTGTGTTCTGATCCTACTGCCTTTCTTAGGAGTTGAGATTTCGGTCTCTCCTCTTCTGCCTATGAATGAGGGCTCCCATCCTCCTGTCTACATGCACATGCGCATGTACACACGGACCCATGCCCAGCCCCGTCTCTGCTTCCTTTTAGTGACAAACGTCTTGACACGGCCCAGCCGCACTCACTCCCCGCTACCGCCTCTTCTCCCACACTCTACGGAGGACGCCAGCAGCACTCGCCGCTTTTCAGTCTCTGCACTTCTGCGTCTCTACCTTTGCTCACGTCGCTCCAGGTATGCTGGTGACCCTGATATACCCCCAGTATATGAATGCGGGCAGTCCTCAGCACACACTCACCTGACGGAAGCCATCTTCCACCTCTTCTGCTTACTCTAACCCCCAACTGCAATGACACCGACTTTGAAGAACCACACAGGTGCCTTCTCCTAGGCTCCCAAGCGGAGAAATCTGTTCTTCGAGCGCCTACCACCCTACAGGATGTTCCCTGCCCCCCAACAAGGCCTCAAAGGCAGGTATCAGGTCCTGATCATCTTTACATCACACTCGCTCTCCAGCCCAGTGCCTGATATGTACTAGATGCTCAGCACATGAAATTTCTGAACCCAGGTTTATAAGAGTCAGAGAATTTCATGTTCTGGCATTAAACATTTTAGAAAATATACTGTTTCAGATCAAAGTGCTTTGCCCAGCACATTTTTAAGCTCTCAGATTTGATTCACAGTTGAACAAATATAGTTCCAGTTCGGCATGTTTCAGGTTTTAAGTAACATTTGGTTCACGTCCTTGTAAGAGCCAAAGTCCTAAAATGAAATAGGGAGGGCAGGCAGGAAAGCGCCGAGACGGGCGTGGAAAAAAGGGGGCTTATCCACTGGAAAAAGCTGTGCCTGCTCCAGCCTCTCCTGATCACTCTGGCTTCAACACCTTTCAACGTATCTTTAAATGTAAAGTCAAGTCTCCTCGCCAGTTACAGCAGAAAGAGGATCCACACCCTGGAGGTCACCAAGGGAGTTTAGCTACTAAGGCACCTCCGTACACGCCTCTCCAAGGTCAAGGCCAGCCTTCCACGCCTCCTTCCACACCAGCTGGGCTGGCGGACAGCACTGTCTCACTCTTGGAGGCTGGGTTCTGGCACGCGACTGCACACCCCTCTCCTCCAGGTAGCACCCACCGATAAGGATACACCTGGGCCATACGACTGCACAGGTGAACTCCAAGGGGGGGCCTGTGAAGGGTCGACCTGAAGAGGAGGTTCAGCTCAGACCCTCCCAGCACCGAAGGACACTCTGACGGTTACAGGTATTACTTAGAAAAAACTTAGGAAAAGCCATGGTATCCTTTGGCGTGGGCACACACTACAAAACTTTTAATGTTTACTGTGATGGTGTTACCAGGTTATTTTCCACAAGACTGTGTAATTCACCCAATGATGAAATCGAGGGACACGGATTTGTTCGTGGTCGACGGAGCGAATCAAAGAAACCGTGAGCTCAGGAGCTGGCCACACGAAGACGGCCACCTGCCCCCACTGCGGCCGGCAACCGGGGCCCCTGCGCGAGCCCTACGGGCCAAGGATCCCTTCCCGCCCGTCACCGACCACCGTCTCCCGCGGCAGGAGGATGCTCCCTGCCTGAATGCGCCCCAGGCAGCCGAATGCAAGGCGGGCGGAGGGGACGGGCTCGCGGCCACACTCGCGGCCACGAGGCCACGTGACAAGACGCCGGTGCCTCACCAGGCGGGGACGGTGACAATCGGCGCTAGGCCCCGGAGGAGACCCCTACCCACGTCCCCTCCTCTCTGCACATCCCATCCCGGGTCCCACCACGCTCACCTCCGGACGGCCTCCCCGCGGCTGGTCCCAGCAGAGCCCCCCGGGCCCCCTGCCATCCCTCCTGACGGTCTCGCAGACGCCCCCACCGCGTCGCCTGCCGCGGTCCTGCAGAGACCCCCTCCGAAGCGCCCCCAGACCCCCCTCCTCAGGTCCCCCCGAACTCTCCCCAGGGTCCCGCAGACCCTGCCCCTGCCGCTCCCCGCCCGCGGCTCCCCTCCCGCCTCTGGCTCCAGCTGCGGGCCTGCTCGGCACCCGACGGCCCAGCCCGGCGCAGCCAGGCCGGCAGGCCCCACGGGGATCCGGCCGCTGGGCCCGGAGGTTCTGCGCCCGGGCGCGCGCCCGCGGCGGGAGCGGGGACGGGCCAGGCAGCTGCGGGAGGGGGCGGAGCGGTACCTGCGGGTCGATGTCGCCCACCGCGTAGTACTTGACCTCCCTGAACATCTCCTCGGGAACTTTGGGCGCCGGGTCCGACATGGTCGCGGCGGCTCCCGCCCCGCCCCGCGGGGCCCGCTCCCCAACCGCGCCGCCCGGCCGCGTACTGTGAGTCGGACCCGCTCCCCCACCCGCCCGGGCGGCCGGAGCGCGGGAGCCGCGCGCGCCCTGCGGGACGCACCATCCTGCCCGCAGCCGAGGGGGAGCGCCGAGCAGCCGGCCGCCCGCCGGCGCCGCCCAGCGCCTCGGCCGCACCCCGCGGCCCCAAGGGCACGGGGACCTCCTAGCCCGCTCCGCGGACGGGGGGTCCCGCGGCCGCCGCTCCTTCCCCAGGGAACTCCGGGGCCGCTCGGGAGCGCGCCCCCCCGTGGGCCGGAGTGGGCCGGCCCCGGGAAAGGGGGAAAACGGCGAGGCCCCTCCCGGCAGCACGCGCGGCCGCTCCGGGGGCGCATGCGCGAGGCGAGGGGCGGGGCCATCGCTGGCTGGCGGCGGCCGGCGGCGGCCGGCGGCGGCGGGCTCGTGGGAGCGGGTCCCGGTCTCCGTCCGGTCCGCCGGCCCACAGGCCGCACTTACAGCTGCGCCCTCCGCCGGGATCCCTGCCGAGAGCCGTTTTCACGTAAATGCTAGTGAAACAGGTGCAGGAAAAGAAACCTTCCAAAATTCCGTGCAGCGCGTCAGTGATTCCCTGTGCGGCGGCTTTGAGCCCCTCGTCTGGCCTCTGGTCGGGAGAGCGCGCCTGGAGGCAGGTGGGCGCGCCGGGCCGTCGCGGGCTGCGCTGGGACGCGGGCCCCGTGGCCGGGTGAACGGGCTGTGTCCCCGGGTCCACGTGCGACGAGTGCCGCGCGCCCGGAAGCCTCACCTCTTGTGCTGACATCCTTCGGTACCTGCGGACGGCCTGAAACTGCCCTATTCGGAGACTAATAAACTTGTTCAATTAATAAAAATGTTGAGTGCTTGCTGAATGAGTAAGAATTGACCATCCTTCCTTTGAACGCTCAAAAATATATTTGGTATTGACCATTTAAAGTTAAGAAAATATCAGTGAAATAAATTAGTTGTAAATACCAAACCAACATTAGCATGCCCTTTTATTGACCTGTGAGAGAGGACTTGGTTAGCCTTTTTTTCCCCTTGGTTAATCACAAACTAAGCATGTAATTTTATATTAAAAGACTTAAAACACACCTCGATTGGGTATTTTATTTTGTAAGTTAAAAAACTTGTAACATTTAGAACAAGTTTACCCTACTGTGACTTCTTAGAGTCAGTAAGACAGATTGTGTAGCTAAGAAATTTGCTGTTTAAAATCTTCACAGAAGGTCCATTTCTGTAAGATCTCCATATGCAAAGTTATAGGAAAAAAACATGCTGAGGCTGCTGTATTATATTCACAAATAGGTATTTCTGACTGATTTTTGTGGCCCTTAGAAGATGACCCACTTTAGGGTAATAACTATCAGTTACTTAAACAAACCTTGCATTTCATTAACTTTGATGCATGTACTTCTCCCAGATAGGACACTGAATGTTAATATTTTTATACTTAACCCAGCAAACTTCTAAATACCAAATATGGTCATTTTGTTCATAATCAACCTTGAAAGAATAAACAGTCTGTTTAGCACTGATTTGATAAACAGGGTAATATATTTTTCATCTCCTTTGCAAAATTAGATAACCTGAGGCAAGAAAAAATAAAAGGTGTGAAATTAGCAAAAGCAGATGTGCCTACTCAAGGGAGCTTGAGGCAGTTATTTAGACAAATATTTCCAAATGCATTTTAAAAAGCACATCTCCATATTGTATGCAACAGTCTCGGTCATGTTCTCACGTCTGTTTAGGTCAACAAGTCAGACACCGCTTCAAGTTAGATGTTACCAGTGTTCAGTAAACCTTTTAGTTGGGTTTATAGACTACAACATTTAACTTTTTCATGAAAGGGAACACTTAAGTTAGAGGTACCAACAGTCCAGAGTTTTACTGTGGCAGAACCCAGGAAGCTGAAGGGCGTTGTTTCTTACGGGGGCAGTTCAGTGTCACCCGCAGCACACAGTTGCCACCACAGTCATCTAATTATTTAACGTAGAAATACTAGAAAACACAAGTAAGGGGAAAAAATTAATTACCCCAATTCTATCCCCAAAAGCAACACTCGAAATCCTTCCATTGTCACATAACATTTTTTTTCTTAAAAAATTATACCCCACATACCCTCTGTTGCTGCTTAAAAGAAGAATGTGTCCTTCCAAGTAAGTACATAGCAGATCTACATCATTTAATGGATACATACTACTAGGTTCTTTGATGTACCTTAATGCGTTTAGTCCCATATTGTTGCCCATTTGTTGTTTCCAGTTTAACAGTGCTGCCGTGAAGCAGTCGTCCTAAAATCCACATACGTGTATAATGTATTACACTGTTTTCCACACTCCTAAGGTCAGATGCCAAGCCCATACCTATCCCCCATCTCTGTGAGCAGTGCCCAGGACACAGCATTAGTCAAGAGGACTTAGATTAGTGGTTCTCAACTCTGGGTGGTTTTGCCCTCCAAGGAACATTTGGCAATGTCTGAAGACATTTTTGATTGTCATGACCGGAGCAGAGAGAGGGTACTTATGAAACAGTGATAGAAGCCTGGAGGTGCTAAACCTGATGCACAGATCAGCCCACACAGGGGAGACCAAGCCTGTGGGAAACATCAATAGTACAGCCATTGAGAAACATTGTTTCAGATGATGTAACAAAAAAATTTCATTGGATTAAGACATTGAAAGCTTCTTGCAAACAACTTAGTGGCTTGTTTGGACAGCTTTCCTCCAGATGGGCACTCAGGGCTTTGCTGTCTGAGAGCCATTTGCTTCCGGCCACACAGAGGGGGAGAAGGCAAGCAGTGCCACGCAGGAGGTTCTGTGGACAGGCCTAGGAAGAGGAGCACACCTCCCCTCCAGCCACTCCACTGGCCAGAACCTAGTTTTGTGACCAAGTAAACTGCAAGGGAGGCTGGGAAATGCAGCTTTCCATGTATCCAGGAAAGGGAAGTGGGACAGATGGCCTCTTGTCAATTTCTGCCATTTTTAGTTTTCAAAAAAATTCTACAAATTAAGATTAGAGAATGCAATATAAAAAAACAAAAAATTCCTACATAATTTCAGAAAGAACCATGGTTGCATGTAGCTACTCAATAGGTATTTGTTGAACTGGGGGTTATTGGCTGCTATGGAAAGGACTGACCATGTTCTTTTAAAAGAGCAATTAGATATTCATTCAGGGTGGACGTGCTGGGTACCTGATGTCCTGTCCCTCCCTCCCACGCCCAAGCTACACCCCATCCTTGCCCTTCCAATTTCCTGGTGCCTAGAGTGTATAGTCTCCCTGGTACTCTGAGCAGAATTTGATGAGTGGGGAGTCCCAGTAGAGTTGAGAGGGGAGGGAGGCAAGCAGGATTAGGGTGCTCAGTCCCAGTCTCCTTGTCAGGTGGCCCTGAGCTGGGAGAGCCGCCTATTCTACACAGCTGCGTCCTTCAAGGTCTACTCTTCTTTCTTTCCTCTCACTGCTTTGGACCTAGCTTCCTTCACTGCCCACACATCCCATCTATAATTTGTAAGCAGTCCCTTTAAGGACAGCTTTCTCAGACAGTCCTAATTTGAGTGACAGAATAACATGAAAACCTGATGGAGACATGAAGACTCTCTTTTTCTTTCAACTGAAAATATGTCTGCCCTCAAAAAACCAATACTCTCACATGAAAAGATGCCCCACATCGCTAATCATCAGAGAAATGCAAATTAAAACCACAATGAGATATCACCTCACACCAGTAAGGATCACCACCATCCAAAAGACAAACAACAAACGCTGGCGAGGTTGTGGAGAAAGGGGAACCCTCCTACACTGCTGGTGGGAATGTAAACTAGTTCGACCATTGTGGAAAGCAGTATGGAGGTTCCTCAAAAAACTAAAAATAGAAATACCATTTGACCCAGGAATCTCACTCCTAGGAATTTACCCTAAGAATGCAGCAGCCCAGTTTTTAAAAGACAGATGCACCCCTATGTTTATTGCTGCCCTATTTACAATAGCCAAGATATGGAAGCAACCTAAGTGTCCATCGTAGATGAATGGATAAAGAAGATGTGGTACATATACACAATGGAATTTTATTCAGCCATAAGAAGAAAACAAATCCTACCATTTGCAACAGCATGGATGGAGCTAGAGGGTATTATGCTCAATGAAATAAGCCAGGCGGAGAAAGACAAGTACCAAATGATTTCACTCATTTGTGGAGTATAAGAACAAAGAAAAAAACTGAAGGAACAAAACAGCAGCAGACTCACAGAACCCAAGAATGGACTAACAGTTACCAAAGGGAAAGGGACTGGGGGGGATGGGTGGGAAGGGAGGGATAAGAGGGAAAACGGGACATTACAATTAGCACACATAATGTAGGTGGGGGGTGGTGAGGGGAGGGACACGGGAAAGGCAGTATATCCAGAGAAGACAAGTAATAACTCTATAGCATCTTACTATGCTGATGGACAGTG
Organism: Manis javanica; assembly: GCF_040802235.1. Classification (NCBI taxonomy): domain Eukaryota; kingdom Metazoa; phylum Chordata; class Mammalia; order Pholidota; family Manidae; genus Manis; species Manis javanica. Next base: position 2,591,324 of record NC_133161.1, on the reverse strand, counting down.
ACTGTAATGGGGTATGTGGGGGGGACTTGATAATAGGGGGAGTCTAGTTCAAGTAATTGTACATTAATGATACCAAAATAAAATAATAAAACCAAACCCATCTGTACAAGCCTAACACTAGTGGAGTTAATCATAAGCGCAACAGAGATTTAAATGAGGTCCTTGTGTGCAGGAAAACTGGGGAAAACTTGGACAAGTGGCTAAGAAGGGAGTCATTCTCATAGGGTAGGAAATAAGGTAAAATTTTGGGGGTCAGAATACTGGCATTGCTAAAAAAGAAGTTGCACATTTTAGGTAGTAAGTGATTATTTTCTATAAGGGAGAAAATGGGAAATAATATAAAATAAATAGGCTATGTCCAGTACATGTAGATCCTAGAGTCCCTCCAAAGCAGGTTCTTAAATTGGAGGTATAGAAAATTCCCAAAGCTGTGGTAACTGAAGAGAAAACAGCTTACTATTTGAAGTTAAGTACTTTGTGACAGGCCCGCTATGGGAGCGGGTATTGCTTCATTTATACCCTTTGAAGTGTGTGAAAATAGAACTGTCATTGTGAGTCGCACTGACCATGATGTAAAGCACCCAGCAGCATTGATATGCCAGGAAATTGGCACACATTTGTTCATTGTAATCAAAATGAATGAGTTAAGCGTTCATATTTGGGGGAAGAAACTATGTCCCATGAGCTAGCTGCTAGGGCACTCCGTACAGCCTTGGCCAGATTGGCTGCACTTCCCTTCTGTCTGTTCACAGGCCCCGGGTATAGGAACTGGATATTGAAGCAAGACCGGCCTGAAATTTGGGAGCTTTCCCCACAAATTGGAGCTATTCACCTTCCTGTAGGTGAGATCAAGGGTATGTCAAAGATCTCTGTCAGAATGATTTTTGGTGCTGGCTTGAATGTACGGACGCTCACCTCCCCAGCGTGGGTCCCACAGAAGGGCCTGGGTCACAGCACCCCCTTATCAATTGCATGTGGCGTGAGAACAAAGTGAAAGAGGCGGAGTTCAAAAACTTGTAGCCAGCTGCCTGCTGAGGTATTCTCAAGCTCCGAAACCCCACTGCCCACGGCACCAGGAGCCACAGCCTTATCCTCCGTCTGTCATTCTGAGACCTTTCCCAGAGGCTAGAAATTGGTGCCCAAAGGTAATGTTGACAGGTGTGACATTTGGGGTTCTTGGCAAAATATATCCTTAATCTTATCTCAGACAACTGGTCAATGAATCAGTGACAAACTAGGCCAGGACCTGGCTCTTTCCTGTATCACCCTGAAAAGATGTTAGCGCCTTCTCCAGCTCTGGCTGCTTGATTTGTTCCCCTATTTAGATCTATTTCCATCTCCAAGATGCAGTGAGCCCATCTCACTTCTTACAGGACATGTTGAGAATGAGAAAGTTGGGGTCCAGAGAACTTAAGTGACTATTCATGATCAGTCACTACCAGATTTTGGGGTTACACCCAGTTTTTTGGACTTACTGTAATTCACTCTTTAAAAATATTAGAAGAACAAGATTCATATATAACAAGTAGAAAAAAGCTAAGCTCCCTAAAAACAATATTTATAGTGTGGAAAACTTCATATTGGTTGAAAATGGTCCCCTGATTTATATTTTTGTAACTAATAGAGATTCCTCTTTTGGAACTGGTTGAAACGAAGAGAGGATTGTTAGTTAGATCTAAGTTCAGAACTCCCTGATTTTAATGTCTTGTGTCAGTTTTAATTTTCTGATTTAATTAGTTTCCTAATTAGAAGGGGTTAAATTAATTAACCTCATTATTTACTATATATTTAATGATTTCTCCTCTATAGGGAGTTACTTAATTTTCAATAATTGGAAAGCTTATGACAAGAGGGAATTTTGCTAAGTTTTATACTTACTGCTTATGATCAGTATCCTAATAGAACAGATTGAAGGGAATTTTAGGTGAGATATCAGATGTATGCAAAGGCTATTTCCCACTTGTCATGAAACATGGTGCATGTAAATACTTGGGTTGAGATTCAATAATTTCTCTCATATTAGAACTCAATTGATATATCCTTTATCTAAGGCTAAAAGATATCCTAGAACATAGGATTTTATAAGAAATTGCCCTACCACATGATCCTAGTTACAATCAAATAATCATGAAACATTGAATAATGCTAGATAATTACAGCGAAAAGGAGATTTTCTGAAATCATCGTCTGGTATAAATGGCATACAAAAGCATTCAGTCCTTCCTCAGACTTGTCAGTAGGCTACATAGATGGCATTTGGGGAGAAACAGTAAAATCAGAAAGCTGATGATGTCTGTAGGGCTTGTGGAAATCAGGTCTTGTTCTTTCATGTTATATATGTAAAAATGCAAACCACGTGAATAACTATGCTTTAATGTAGTACATACAGAAAGATTGAACAATTACTTTTTAGAGAAAAGAAATGAGGCAGTAACTACAAGATGGCTTTTTTCTTTTTCCCACTTTTGAAGAACGTTGTAACATAAACTTGAGCAGCTCATCCTTGGCAGGGCAGACCTGACAGCCAGGACACGGCTGCTCGTTTTCCCCTGTCTCTTGGTGCCTCTGCTGCCCCAAGGAGCCCAGATCCATGAGAGGTTATTGAGGAAAGCATGATGGTTGGCACAGTTTTAAACACAGATCTAACATATTGGTTAACCGACGTGGTCTGGATATGGGAAATTCACCTCTGTTGGACACTATTGAGCACGTGGGTGCATGGCACATGGGCCTCGCTTAGCAGTCACGATGCACGTGGAGTGACCGGTGCCCTTGTGCAACTAGTGCCTTTGGTGGGGATTGGGACCCAAGGCTGGGAGGTGCCATGAGCTGGGGATGACGGGGCCTCATCTCTGGGACAAGCCTGAGGGGGCACAGGAGAAGGGGATACCCTTCCCTGTTTAGAGGAGCAGCCTGAGCAGAGGCCTGGGCCTTGGGGTTCACGCAGAGCAGCAGGGCCAGGAATGGACGCTTGACCAGGGAGGCCACGTGGCTGGGGCTGCAGACACACAAGGCGAAGGAGCGCGCTGAGGACCCACAGGGCAAAGCTGTGGCTGGAGAAACAACCACCGCCCCGATTTCTCATGGACAAGAACCTGTGATTATAAATTCCTACCAGAAAATATAAGGGCTGAAATTGAGATGGCAGAAGGCAGTCTTCGATTTGATGCCATCTGGAGAATGCCCGCCCTGGTTCAGTGCACAGCCGGCAAAGCAGAATGTCTCGTGCCAGAGCACTTGGAAAAGCACTAGCCGGGCCGCGCGCAGGTTGCTTCTCGGAGCTCTCAGGGCCCAGTTCAAGCCCCTGGCCCGCCGCAGTGAGCTTCCCGAGCCCCTCCTACTCCCCCGGCCTCTGCTCCAGGACCCAGCACCCGGGCCCACCCCTGCCACACCCTTGATTCATGCTCCCTCCCCACCGGACTGGACTAGACTTCCTTCAGACCCGCCCAGAACCTTCTCACCTCCGAGACCTCGTGCAGACAGCCAAGCTCTCCATCCGAAACGACTTCCCCACTGGAATGCCTCTGCGAATCTCGCCTCTTCTTCCTACGGCCAAGCTCCAGTGCGCCATTTCGTGAAACGTCTCTGATGCCTGGAGACAGAGTGTCTTCGGTCCTTCCTGTCTATACATAAAGTATATAACTGGAGGCTCTTCGGCATGGACCAAGGCTGACAAGCCAAACGAGTATGAGCAGCTTCACCTCGACCCTGTGCGATGGCTGCTGTGATTCGTCGCTGAGCCCTTCTCTGGGCAAGGAATACAAACAGGAAGGGGAACCTGAAATGCGGGTGCTTGCCTTCATCCTGAGGCATTTGAAATGCCAGGAAGACTGCTGCACCCTCACATGATCCCTCCACCACTAACCGAAACCAGTCTCAGTTCCCTTAACATGCACTCCCCCTGCTGCTTAGTATGATGCCTGATGTCAAGTGGATGAGGGATCAATATATAAAGAGTGGATGTAGGCATTTTGAATGAATCGGTATCACTGCTTTTCACCTTGCTTTTAAGGCACATCAAAGACAGTCATCAGCGTGCAAACTTAAGACTTATTCTTCCAATTAAGTTGCTGCGTTCTTGACTATTGCGTTTTATTTTACAGATGGAGGAACCAGCTCAGAAAGGTTAGGTGGATGAGCAAACTTTCTATAAAAAGCCAGACAGAAATGTTTCAGGCCCTATGGGCCATCCCCTCCCTTTGACTGCTTAGCTCGGCCGACGCTCTGTGGAGGCAGCCAGAGGCAGTGTGTGTACCAGTGAGCGAGGCTGCACTCCAGAACCTCATTCACAAAGCAGGCCGCAGGCCAGCCTGTGGGCCTGGACTTGCCGACTCTGCCTTGGGGCCTCCAGGGTCACAAACTCACAAGTGGAAGAAACAAAGACTGACACCAACAGGTGCTGACTGACCCGCAGGCCTCCCGCGCCCGCTGCCGCTCTACCGGCTTCACGGTGGTAGCCGCAGTCTCGGGAGGTCCGTCTGCATGCTTGACCATCAGGAAAATGGGAATTAGGGCTAATTAATTAGTCCAGACTTTGAAATCCGGAGAGAAAAGGGCCTCATATTAAGTGCAAACCATCATCCTAAGTAATATATTTGTGGCACTTTCATTAAATTTTCTCTCAAATCTTGAAAAATATGTATCTCCTGGCTGCCAACATTTTCATCTTGGTATAATTATGAAGCCTCCCCAAATAATCATTTTCCAGTTTGCGATGCTCAGTGGGGCACAACACCAGCTGCTGAGACTTGATGGGGCTGTTTAATTTGAGACTCATTAGCACAGCACAGGTGAAAATGAAGAAAGTCTTAGAGAAATTTGTTCACAGTGTATCAGATTAAATGCCTATTGTGCAATGACGCTAAAAGAAATAGCATTTAAAAGAAGTTAAAATCAGTGTCTATCAAGATAAATATAGGGATTTTAGGGATAATTTCCCAAGATATTCATAAAAACCATTTTTATTACAAAAAAGGGCAGACATTTGAACATGCAATAACTTGTGTGATCAGCATGCTCACAAAGAAAAAATGGTCACAAAATTAGATATGTGGCTCCTTAAATGAGTCAAAATACACCCTCTTCCCACTTTTTTTTTCATTTTCTAACATGAACAAGTAAAGTATTTTGAGCTTTAAGCTTAGAACAAATTTAGGAATTATGAATCTAAACACTTACATGACTCTAGAACAAATTTAGGAACTGTGAATCTAAGCTATTTATAAACATTCTATTCCCAGTGAACTCCAAAGACACGTTTTCTAAAATCTAAAACCCCAATTATATACAAGTGCTAGTATTGTATTTCCCAAATGGGGTTCACAGGTAATTGTTTCCTCAGCTGTAAATCAGTTCATTTTCTTCACTTAAAAATATGGTACTCAAACAAACAAACAAAGACGATAGAAAGTGTTCTGCTCAGGAATACGGAGGCTGTAGGGTGAATCAAAGAAAATCACAGGAGAGAAACAGCTGGTATGCTCTGATCAGGCCGCTTTAACTTTCTGCTGTTTTCAGTGTGATATAAGAAAAACCGGTCGGGGTGAATGTGAGGGACTGGTGTTCACCTTGGTTCTCTGCCCCTCACACCCTCGCAGAGAAGAGTCCGCTCCGCACCTGCAGAGACTAAAGCAGCCCGTGGGAAGGGCAAAGAGCGACATCAAGGGACACAGAAGCAATTTATTTTTAGAATGCTTTGCCCAGGCAACCATTTCAGTGATTAAATGATTTAATAGAGTTCTGGATCATTCTAACATTTCCAAGTGGGAGAATTTACTCATCTGTTTGCCTGTGTGGGGCAGCTGTGAGAACTTTCACAGAAGCATAAAAAGTCAGAGGGATGTGCAGGTAGCCCTGAGTTCTCTGTTCCATTCCTACAGAAAATCTTCAGCGCATCGGAGGATCTGTACAGAGTAGCATCAAAAAAAACCCTGAGCTCTTTCATTTTATTTCAGGCTTTGTCATTCACGTGTTTTCCTCCGTTATCTACAGCATGATTATTAGAATCAGAAAGCAGCCTGTTTGTACTGTGTTTAGCAGTGGCGTTTACATAACGGTTCACCAGCCGGTGAGCAGCCCTGAAACTCCACCCACCCATGTCTGCCAGTGCTTTTCCAGATGGTTCGTCCTCCCTGGGAACCCACCCTGGGGGCAGTGCTCATATCCTGAGTCAGACACTCTTCAGATACAAAGCTACTAACTGCAGCCCTCTTAATGTTAAACGGAGATCCCAAACTGCTTATGAACGTGAGAGACTTTGTCGGAGGCTTGAGCTGACCTGTGCCAAGGTTTCCCTTTCCACACTTCTTTGTGGTTTTCTGCCTGGCCCCCTCTCTCTACTCCCCGCTCCCATCTGCTGGACTCAGTACCTTCCTCTTCATTTCTTTAGTGCTGAGAGACCTTAGCACTGGAGAAGCTGGAGTTGGTAAGAGAAAACATACTAGAGGAAGGTGTAAATCAGGAGAATCTGATGTGGAAACACGACTGTTTTCACTGCGCATCTTGCAGCAATAATGTGTTTCGTGACAAACATTTGTTAAGATAATCGTTCTTATTGGCAAAAAAATTCTTGCTTATCTGCACTGTCTCTAGGCATCTTGATGGGCATCTCTCACCTCTGTTACCTCACGTCGACTCCCAGACCTGTTTTTCTCTTACTCTATCCAGTAATAATTTGGGGCTGTCCTCCGCTGCCTTGCAGCGGACTGTGTATCTCTCTTCTTACAAACCCACATTTCCGTCTGGGGTGCGGGGGACTCGGCACACCCGTGCCCTGTGATTAAAGCCGATGGGAAGCCAGAACAACCCGTGGGCAGCCAAGGAGCTTCCTAAGGGCAAAGGAATTATGGGAGGGACAGTGGGAGAAAGTGGCCGTGAATCCCAGCTATGCCCACATGACCATTGCGGAAACAAAGGCTATAATATTTCTTCCTTATTTTGATGTGAATGTATTTATGCACTTATTAACCAACAATTGTTTTCTTCCTTCCATCCTCCTACTGCCTCACATAAGATGTACAGAGCGGTTGACCTCACATCTCAGTGTCTAGATTACAGGATATGAAAGGTGAAATGTGACGCAGAAGATGGACCATCATCACCGGAAGCTGAAGAGGTGGTCTTTGCCGCCCGTTCTGGGGAGAGGATCGGCATGGTTTCAGTCGTGGGAAGGATAATCTGTTTATGCGAAGATGGAAGCGTGTTTTGTTCCTGTCCTTACTTAGAAGGTGAGTGTGGAGAAAAGTGGTGTCTCTGTGTTCCAGGGTGGCAAAGAGTGGACTGGGTGGGATTGTATCATGTCCATTTAGCTAAGTAAGAACCACAATTCCCAGAATTCTCTTCCCTGCATAGTTTGGCATTAGCATCAGCCCCAAGAGACACTTGCTCAAGGTTTGGGAGGCAAAAGTGAACAGCGCCATTTTCTTTTTCCTTCAATTAGGCCCGAGGACCTGCTGCTGCTCACTTGTACGCAGCGAGTCTCCTGGGTCAGTGGGTCGGCCTGGGTGGCAGCTGGGCTCTTGCTGGGTCCTCCAGCTTCTAAACCTCCCTGGCCAGGGCCACATTAAAGTTTTGCAATGTCCCCTCGAGGCCACCCCTCAGTGAGGGACTCGTGATCGTCCAGCCCAGGGCAGGTGGTCCAGTGTTCCCCAGCCTCCCCACCTCCTCCCTCACTGACTGCCTGCCCTCCAACATCAGATGCCAGCCCCAGATGCAGACACGGCAGCCTTACCGCAGCTGTTTAATGAGCTCCACAACTGTGTGAGGGTCTGTCACTATCCTGCAGTCCTTATGTATCTCCCAGCTGCTCGGCTTCCCTGGTTAGGCCTAGATTCAGGGTCTGTGATACACAAATCCACCTGCTTATGCAACTTCCTGTCCTCACCTCAGCCCATGTACCTCTTATATAAGCTCATGCTTTTAAACATTTCTATTTTATAAAGTCCAGACTCTCCCTAGCCTGGATCCCTAGGCAACCCCAATGAGCAGTTCATAGTGGAAAGGGCATGTGCGTTAGAACAGGCTCTCAGCCACGGCGATCCCAGGTGCTGCTGTGGTGGGCTCCAGCTATACATGCAAGGCTGGACACACCAGCCTGGGAAGGGACAGGAATAAAGCCAGCCCTCCACAGGGGAGGGGAGGCCCTGGGGACAGGTCCTGCCAGCATGCAAGCACGCAGCCACCAGAGAGAGCATCAGGTGTGTCGGACCCAGCGCCTGTCCCCTCACTGTCCCAGGTGTGTGAGGGGGAGGCTCAGTCTTTCAGCGTCTCTCGTGCAGGTGCAGGCGTCTGGACTTCCACCTACCCTGGAGGATGGCATCACCCCGTGTACCAGGTTTCCTCTCAGGAGGGAAAGTGGTTTCTGTGGCCACGGCAGCAGCAAACGGATTGGTGTACCTTCCACACCTTCTCTCCACTTACACACAACCGTGAAGACCTCGGACACCTTTCACTTTGAAATTACTGTTCTACAACTGCTCCCACACAGTGTGTCATGGCCTGCGTCCAAGTCAGATGGGGCTTTCTAACCTTAAGCATTTCCTGCCGTCCACACAGTGGTTCTGCCATAACTAAATGAACCATGGCCAGAATGCCCATGTACAGAGATGCCCACTTTTTGGCCACCACAGACAGCACTACAATGAACGGCTCTGTACAACAGATGAGAACTGGTGTTCTTACTTCCGCAAGGCTAAACTCCAGCCCTCAGAGAAGGACTGTGGAGTCACAGAGCATACACATTAGTTAATGTCAACATATCCCTCTAGATTATTTCCTCCCAAAGTTAATCTATATTTCCACCAGTAATTTTCATTGCTATGAGCAATGCGTAAGATAGCTCACTTCCCTACACTCTCCTCAGCATTGGATGTCACACACTGTTTTTCACCCATCAAATTAGAAAAATGAAAAAGATACAGAAAGAGTAAACTATAGCACTTCCCTACTGCAAGTGAGGTTGAGCACCTTTTCATGTCTTAATTTGCTTTCTGCACAACAGTTATGCTAATCTTAAATTCATGCCCTATATCAGGAATGTCTCACAAAGTCAATACTCTTAAGATGTCTTTGGCGGCAAGTGTGTGTGTATGTGTGTGTGTGTGAGTGAAATATATAAACATATGTACATTCATGCATATATATGCACACATATGCAAATGTGTGTGTATGTGAGACAATGTAGCAAAACATTTACACTTGATGGATCTAGGTTATGATATACATGTTCTCAGTCTTTCAACTTTTCTGGAAGGATGAACATTTTTCAAATAAATTGTGGGAGAAAGGTGGTCCCTCCAGTTGCAAATGTGTTATCTCTTGTGTCTCTGAGTTTTCTAAGGCTCAGATGCGTCACCTGATTTCATTGTCCATCACTGTCTGTGTCCCCTGATTTTTCAGCTTCTGGCCTTCAGGGCCCAGGATCCCTGAGGGTCTCAGCTGTTGGTGTTCACCTGCGTCTTCCAGTGCCACACACAAGCTAAATTCAAGTGGCGTCCAAAGCTTAGCCTGTCTTCTCCAGGAATCAGGCCCTTCTTTATGACTTGTTTAGGAGAGTTGGGCAAAGCTGAGACAAGTATGGGTTACAGCTGTTGAGCATAAGCTCCAAGGTGACAATCCAGTATGCTGGAGATTGTCCTGGTCTGGGCAAGGAAAACCCCTCTGGCCAGGGCAGACTGGGAGGATTGGGCCCTAACAACTGCCTGCTCAACCTCTGTTAAAGAAAAAATCATTCTATCACGTGTTAAAAATGGGAAGGAAATAACATGGGTGGACCTAGAGGGTATTATACAAAGTTAAATAAACCAGAGAGAGAACAGCAGACACAGCATCATTCCACTTATATGTGAAATCCTAAATTAAAAAATGGTAAGGAAGACTTTATTGAAGACTATTGCAATCGGGAAGAGAGATGGGGCTCAATGCCAAAGACGGTTGGGGGTTTGCCAACGGGCAGAGAGAGGGGCCAGAGACTGGGGCTGACTAGGAGGAGACCTCCAGGATGAGAGACTCCTGCTAAAATGACCTAACAGGATCCTTGCTGAGGGCGGTCCAACACCTAGACATCAGAAGGAGGGGAGGGGGACTCGGACACATATCAAGGGTTGGGGAATGACCTAGCAGGATGCTTGCTAAGACCGGCCAGGCCAGAGACAGGACTAGTCAGAAAGAGGGCCCCAGGTGCCAGGCTAAAGCTTGGCAGAGCTGAGTGTCTGTTGGCTCCACGTTGCTGAAAGAGCAGCCAATCAAAATTTGTAGCTGAGCAGGTGGCCTGGGAGTCCTTGCTGCCGTCCTAAAGCGGGGCAGTGGTTGCAGAGCGGGACAGACGGCTCCCGCCGTGCACAGAGCGGGCATACGGAGCTGGCCCCTGCTGCCCTGCTCCAAGTGCAACTCTGGTTGCACTAGAACGTCATTCATCACAACATGGTTAATCCGTTTTCCTTAAAACTTAACTATTTAGTCTACTAGGGTTATTGCATAGATGTCACTGAGGCCCCAAGTGCTGAGTGGCCCCCTCCAAGTTTTCTTGGCAGCCTGACAGCAGAGCCCAGAGGAGAACCAGGGTCGGCCTTGCACCAAAGCCACCAGATCTCACCATCTGGATAGAATGTTAGGAAGTGGTCCTCATGAACGTGTCAGTTAACCGAGGTGGGCATCAGATCTTTAAAGGGACGTTTATACATCTGGCTCTTCACATCTAGGGGAAGAGCCATTCAAAGAGAAGTTTTATGACTTGAGAATGACTTAAAACAAGGATTTTTACTTAATATGTCATGGGCTTCAAAAAAATGCTTTTACAGAAAAATCTACTTTTATTTCACTTTAAAAAGCTTAGTAGCTATTCTTCCAAAGCTGTCATTGTGGTAACTACCTGGACATTAACATGACTAAATCCAAATGGATGCAGGTAGGTAGCTTTAGATCAAACAGCCGTGTCAGCAGTGACAAATGGTGGGAGCCGCAGCAGACTGCAGTGTGATGCACCAGTTGGTTAAAATCAAACACACGGGGTTTGCTGGGTGCAGGGAGGGCTGGGACGCCGAGGCAGGGACGCCAAAGGCGGCGGCAGCCGTGACGTTCCAGCACAACACTGGGTCTGGGCTCCTCAACACAGACTACGGCGGGAAGCTGGTGCCTGAAGCTGGTGACGCTAAGCTGCATCTTCAGCTCTCAGGGAAGCTGCCATTTGGCTCATCTGCAGGATGGATGCCATCTTGACAATCAAACGGTAATTCTTCTTGGGTGACTCTGAGGGAGGGGCTGCGGTCCCCTGAAATACAGAGCTCACCTTGCCAGGACCACTTCCGGGATCTCAGTGCTAATGTTACATTGGAACATTAAATTTTTAAAAAGGGAAAATGACACGTTACAGTGGCAATCACTGCCAGTTGGCTAACTTAACTGTCATTCTCAACCCTCTCTGTCCCCTCCTTTCTCTACTATACAGGTCAGAAAACTAAATTTTAAATTCTCTAGCTTCGTTGGTAGCAAGCATAGACCATGTACAATTCTTGCCAATGAAATGGAGGTAGAAGACTACTGAGGAGGCGTGCTGGGGGGAGATGCACATTCTGATCCCTGGAGGCTGCCGGCAGAGCTGCGTGGAATGCTGCCCTCCTTTGTCACCTTTCTCTTTGTTCTTGTAAATGGCTGAGGTGCTCAGACGTGCAGCAGCCAACATGCAACCGTGAGGTGTCAAGCCAGCCTTCAGTGGACGGGCGACCGTAAAGACAGAGCTGAGCCCTTGATGACATTGCTAGGTCCCTGCTCTGACCCTAGACCACTGTCATGTCATTGCCCAGTTTGGAATCACTGGTCGTCAGGCGTTCTGTTACTTGCAGCCAACTGCTTTCTTGGTTCCCCTATGTTAACTTAAAAATGACTGAGAAATAGTATGTGAAACAATAGACGGTTCTCTTAGGCATATGGCATCATAATTTTTAAATTGTATTATTATAACCTGAAGCAGGTAAAATTTAATATTGCTAGGAAGAGTACAGTATATGACATTCTTAATACTTCTAAATAAATAGTTTCATAACAATCATGAGCTCTCCATCCTGCTGAATAGCTGTTGCTGAAGGGGGTAATTAATCTGAAAGAGACCAGTTTACACTGGAAGATACTCAGCTGCTCTTGCTGTTGAAGTTTGATGTACATAGTAATAAATATATATTATTTATAGAGAGAACATATAGTTGTATACAGAGTATAACATATCATAATGCATGCTGGCCACAAGTGTACAGCTCCGAGAAGTCACCAGGCAGATACACCCACTAGAACCTCACCCCTTCTAGTCACGGTCCCCCAGTGCCTGGCTAACTGCCTGATTTCTGCTCCTTTGAGTCATTTTTCTGTTATTAAGTTTATATAAGCAGAATCACATATTAAGTAGTATTCTGTGTCTTCTTTTGCTCAAAATCATGTCTTCTAGCCCCACCCACGCTGTTGCACACCCTGCTGTCCCTTTTGTGTGCTGTTCCACAGGGAATGTGCCAGTTTGTTCATCCGCGTGACCGTGGGAGGGCAGTTAGGCAATTTCCAGTTTTCCACTATTACAGAGATGCTGTCGGGGTTGCCGTGCGTGTCTTCCTGTTGGGCCGTGTCATCTGGCGGCGGAGCTGCTGCGATAGAGCTTGTGCACCTTCGGTTGTGGCGGACGCGGCCAAAGCCAGCCTGGTGGAGGGGCAGGGGTACAGCATGGCGGTTTTAACTTGCATTTCCTGACTACTGAGGTTGAGGACTTGGTCATATGTTTGTTAGCCATTTGGATATTTTTGTATATGAAGTGGCTGTGTGTTTTTACTTGATTAAAACTTATCTCTCTCTTTCCCCCTCCTTGCCTGCCTTTCTCTCTCTCCTTCCCTCCCTTCCTCTCTCTCTTTTGGAGCTTCATGGCTTTGGGATGGGGCTTGTCTTTTCTGGAACGAACCAGGCTCTCTCCCTGGGAGTCCCGTCTGGCCAATGCTGCCCAAGTTTTCTGTGTCTGCGTCTTCCGTGGAATCTTTACTGTGACTGACAGGTTCTCTTAGAATGCTGGTGTCTATTTTGGGACTCTGGGATGCGTAGCCTTAATTACTGAGAATACATCAGCAGTTGGTTCAGAACTATTATTCCCCATAGAACATTTTGGTTAAAGTTGTTAAAAGTTAGTTTTAGATACATCTGTACTGATTTCCGATAAAATATAATTTTGGTGAATCATACTTTTTATGCAAAGTATTTCCCCCCTTTTATAAGTAATTGCAGTGTAAAACTATTAGGGAAAACATGAAGCATTTGAAATTTAAAACTTTGAGACGTCATGTTCTAAATAGTAATGCTATCTCTTTTATTTACATAGATTTTCTTTTCTGGTCAAAGTAAATTAAATTTGTGACTACAAAGCAACTACGGAAGCTTCAAGGGTTTTACCTGTGAAAAGTGATTTTTGTAATGCTCATGTGAGCAGAAATACATTAGTTCTGTTGACTTTGGAGAATCTAAACCCAAAAACCTCAAAATATAATTCCTCAAATATTGTATGCACATCTGCACAGCCTATGTAGACATGTAAATACACTCAAAACAAGTCCAGCACTTAGCTACACCAGTAGGCCCTTCGCCTAAATGACTGAGCCTCACCATGGAGAAATCTCTTAAGTGCCATGGGTAGAATATAAGATCCTGCCCCACTTTCGTGGTTTCTCCTCATTTTAGCTGAGCATACCTGAACCCTGATCAATCCTATCACCGTTTACTAGGTGTCTCCTGTAACACAATCCAGAAAGTATTCTTAGCAAAATTCTGAACTTGAATCTGATCAAGCCTCTAGATTTGATTAATAATTTACAAGAAACACCTGAGACAGAGGAACATGTTAATGATACAATTCAAGATGCGTTCAGCTTAATCAACAGTGTGGGACTTTTCAACCTTGCTATTTAAAGTGTGATCAGTGGGCTAGCAGCATGTTCAGGGGAGGTGGCTAGAAATGCTAATTCTCAGGCCCACCCCGGACTGACCCAATCAAAATCTGTATTTTTAAAAGACCCCCAGGTGATATGCCTACACGATTAAGTTTGAGATGCACTGTTGCATAAGACAAATGACCAAGCTTCTTCAATAAAGGTAAGAATAAAAAGAGAGGAACAAGTTGGACTACAGAGGTACAGAGTAAAATACTTAAGGGACATATCAACCAAATATGATATGTGGACCCTGTTTAGATCTTGATTTCAACAACACAACTATTTAAAAGTTGCCACATTTGAACACTGCCTGGAGATTTGATAATAGTAAGGAATTACTGTTTCTCTTTTTAGGTGTGATAATGCACATGGTGACATTTTTTTAGAGCCCTTATCTTTGAGATAAATGTTAGAATAATTATGGATGTAATAATATGACAGGGTTTGTTTCAAACTACCTCAGCGAGTGTGTGGGGCTCAGGAGGCACAGGTGGAGATGGGGGAAGGTTGGTCATGAACTGGTTCACCTAAGTTGACTTATGGGTGGTGGGAGTTTGTTACAATAAACTCTATAATGTTATGTATGTTGGAAAGTTTCCCTGATAGAAACATTTTTAAAACTCAGAAATGCACTGTTAAAGGGAGTGTAGACATTGTTCTATACTCTGTGGAGGCTGGAACTGTCCTCTGTGAGAAAGAGAGGACACATGGAGAGCGCCACACGGGGGCCCCTACTTTGAACGGAACAGTGGGAGCCCAGAAGGGAAGTACTGGTGGTCAGAGGTGTGACTGACAACATTTATACAACTGGCCATAAGGACAGAGAGATCATCCAGGGCTTTGCCCCACAGGACCCCAGGTGGTGGCTGACCAGTCATGGGGATCCTAGGAATAAATACAAGGGCCACCTAATAAGGTGATCCTTGCATCAGGAAAAAGAGCCTGGGTCCGCTGGGCAGAGATTTGACTCAGATTGCCGAAGGGAGGTCTCAGAGCCCCTCATCCAGTTCCCAGATGCACACCTGCGCACAGACCTGGAGCCTCTTGCTGGAGAGCAGGCTATCCATGCTCTCTGCAGTGTGGAGACTGCAGACTCGCACTGCATGCGTATATGATGGGTATATGGTGAACCTCCCTTCAAGGGACCTGTGGCCCCTTGCCAGCTGCAGGACCAGCCAGACCCACAGGAAGTCCAGCTGTTGAGAAGCTCTTGTTGCACATGCTGCACTCCAGGGATCAGCTGGGATTTGAGCTGCAGCACTGATGGGCCACCTGGGCTCTCCACACTTCTGCCCCAGAATTTCCTTCACAACCATGGGGATAACTTAGCCTGCACCAGAAGCCTGCCCAGAGGAGGGGACGGGGGTCAAGCTGACAGCGGAGCATGTCTCAGCCAATGGGGCATCGGAGTCCATGGATGACTGCTTCACCTCTGTCACTCTGGGAGCCAACCCTGAAGGGCACACTCCATCCAGTCTCTAGGTGGGTGGAGCCCCAGCTGTCTGCAGAAGCCGGCTCCGGAGTGCTGTGTTCGGCTCCCCTTCCCTCCTGCACCCCCATTTATGCTTTCTGACAGCATCTTCTGAATCGCTGCAGGCATCCAAGTCCCTGCCTTAGCTTTGTTGGGGGCACCCACGTGAACAAGAACCTGTATCTGCACTAATGTGCATCTCTGGCTTTGGGCTAGTGAGCAACTTCATACAGCAGGAAAAAAAGTATCATGATTTTTCTTCTTCAGAAAATTTTCTACCCTCAGCTTTTGTGTTTTATGATCATTGAAGTATTGCATTTCGCACACCCCAGTCTACCAGCCAGAATGGGTGTTATGGGCGTTAGGTGTAAACTCTTAGCCCGAGGCCATCAGACCCTGGGTCAGTGAGCACGCAGACACAAGTGCGGTTTACTCTCCAGTATCTGGATGCTCAGTCGGAATCGAGACACAGAACAAGTTGCAGAATGTCCGCATCAACAACCTGATCCACGAAGTGAAACCAGGACAGAAAGGAAGAGCCATGCAACAGCCTCTGCCCCGCCTCAGGCCCCCGGCCCCGCCTCCTGCCCCGCCCCTGCCCCACCACCCTGGGGGATCACAGAGATAAGTGCAGTGAAGACGTGAACAATGCTGTCTGCAAGCTCTGGGCTTGGCCAATTCTCAAAAACCACTGTCTTTTTCTTTGCAGGAGAGGGCTACGTTAAAGAATGTGTTTCTCTGCGTGGATTTTCCTCAAATGTATACTCCACTGTTTGAGTTTCGGGGCCGCTTCCAAAAGCCAGATGGCTCTCGTAACTGAAAACAGATTTGACCTCACAAAATGACAGTCACTTACTGCTTTTCCACAACTACTCGACAGAAAATGCCCATTTCTAAAGTAGCTTTCTCAAATCTGCCCACCCAATGAAGCAGTTTTGCTGCCTGTACAGGCAGGAGGAAGGAGACGTGGGCTATTTCCCACCCTCTCCCGATGCGCTCTATTTCTCCGACTTTTATTCAGATACTGGAGGAATGCAGAAGGTGAAAAAGCAAACTGAGAATAAACTGTATTTTCTGTTCTAAGAGTAAAAGAGACTCACATGCCTCAACACCCTAAAGGAAGTAACCCTATTAAAAATGGGCAGAGGGTATGAACAGACACTTCTCCAAAGAAGAAATTCAGATGGCCAACAGACACATGAAAAGATGCTCCACATCACTAATCACCAGGGAAATGCAAATTAAAACCACAATGAGATATCACCTCACACCAGTAAGGATGGCCAACATAGAAAAGACTAGGAACAACAAATGCTGGCAAGGATGAAGGATGCAGAGAAAGGGGAACCCTCCTACACTGCTGGTGGGAATGTAAACTAGTTCAACCATTGTGGAAAGCAGTATGGAGGTGCCTCAAAACACTAAAAATAGAAATACCATTTGACCCAGGAATCCCACTCCTGGGAATTTACCCTAAGAATGCAGGATCCCAGATTCAAAAAGACATATGCACCCCTATGTTCATCACAGCACTATTTACAATAGCCAAGAAATGGAAGCAACCTAAGTGTCCATCAGTAGATGAATGGATAAAGAAGATGTGGTACATATACACAATGGAATATTATTCAGTCATAAGAAGAAAACAAATCCTACCATTTGCAACAACATGGATGGAGCTAGAGGGTGTTATGCTCAGTGAAATAAGCCAGGCGGAGAAAGACAAGTACCAAATGATTTCATTCATCTGTGGAGAATAAGAACAAAGCGAAAGCTGAAGGAACAAAACAGCAGCAAACTCACAGAACCCAAGAATGGACTAACAGTTACCAAAGGGAAAGGGATTGGAGAGAGTGGGTAGGAAGGGAGAGAGAAGGGTAATTACAATTCATACACATAATGTAGGGGGTGGGGGGCATGGGGAAGGTAGTATAGCACAGAAAAGACAAGTAGTGATTCTATAGCATTTTACTACACTGATGGACAGTGACTGTAATGGGGTATGTGGTGGGGACTTGACAATGGGGGGAATCTAGTAACCACAATGTTGCTCATGTAATTGTATATTAATGATACCAAAATTTTTAAAAAGAGTAAAAGATACTCATTCATTTGCAGGAATATTATGCATTCACCTGTTAGAGACCCCCCAGTATAATTTAATGCAATGACAACTTGAGTACTCATGTTTAACCCCTCATATCATAGGGAATTTCAAATCTGAAGCAAACAAGAACTATTCTACTACCACAAGATGTTTCAAAAAGTCTTATCTCAATTAATAATCTCATTTAATAATTGGATTTAGGCTAGTGAATAACGTCATCCAGCAGGGAAAAAAAAGTGTCATGATTTTTCTTCTCAAAAAAATGATCTATCCTAAGGTTTTTCTATTTTATGTGCATCTGAGTATTTGCATTTGCCAAGTACTGTGAAAGCTATCAACTGTGTTAGGGCCCATCTATCCCTGTACACTTCCTTCCATCCTTCCTTCAAGGAACTTAGGGTGAAGTGTTGCTCTTACACTGTGACCCATGGTTATTAGTACAATAAAGCATGCTGCTTGAGAGTACAGGCTGGAAGTCACACTCAAGGTCAAAGCCCATGTGATCTGGGGCAAGTTCCTTTGCCTCCAAGACTCAGTTTCCTCAATTATAAAATAGGGATAACAATTCCTTACAAAATACTTTGAAGTATGATCACACAGGGACACTAGTTTAGTGCTTGGTATATAATATAGAGTTTATCCAATAGGAATGACTTTTTAATGATTTGTTGATTTCATGAAAGTATGGTGGTTAGGGTAGGTAGGAAAAATCTTACCCATCAGATCCTTTCAAGTGGATAGAATAAAGTTATGTTCTGCATTTCCCATTTTTTTCCTCCCTTGCAAACTTGTAATTAAGAATCCTAACTAGTCAAGATCTTAACTAGTTAAATGAAATACATGCACACCTTCCCACTATAAGAATTATAAATAAAGCATTTTTCTATATGTCAATGACATAGCTTAATGACAAACTGCAAGTAACTTCAATAGATAATAGAAGGACGTGGGTAAGGGTGGCTAGAAGAACGTTTCAAGGAAATTTCCTCGGTAAACTTGTTCCACGCAGGAAACCGGGCTCTGGAAGACGCGGCAGCACCGCGGACAGCACCGAACTGCGCGCTCAGGCGGAGACGCGGCAGCACCGCGGACAGCGCCAGCGCCGCGCGCCGGGGCCCGGAGGCGGGGAGAGGCGACTCGTCAGCTGATGCCTCACGTAGGCTGGATCCCCAGTTGGATGAGGCGGGGGCCGGGGGGCGGGGGACGCCCGCGTTCGGGGTGAGGCTGGCGGGGACAGAACAGAAGGCAGGTCCCTGCCCGGCTCCCAGCGCGTAGCTGAGGCTGCAGCCCGCTGCCTGGAGAGGGGGGCTGGTGGGGAGGCCACGGAGGGACCACGGCGCTGACGCACCAGCCCTCGCCTGGCACCCGCACGCTCCGGGCCGCCCGGCTTCTCCCTAGACTGCTGTCCCCGCCGGGGGAAGAACCTGGGCATGTGACCGCTCAGGCGGGCGCTGGCTCCCAGCCGCAGCCCCGCGCCCTCCTCTCCGCCGCACCGCCTCCCACGGCTGCTCCCGGCGGGAGACTGGGGCCAGTTTCACACGCACTCCCGAAACGCCGCCACTGCCCGGAGGTTGCAAACATCCGGAGTGGCCCCCCCCTACGTCCTCCTGAACCCCCTTCTGCACGCACCCTGGGCCGGTCTCTGACCCAGGGATGGAGGCGCCCGAAAACCTAACCTACTTTACCCTCTCCAGCCCCGCCCCTTGGGAGACCAACCGCAGCCTCGGCGCGCGAGACCCGCGCCCCAGCCCGCCCCCGCTCTCCGTCTTCGGTGTGCTTGTTCTGACCTTGCTGGGCGTTCTGGTGGCAGCGACGTTCGCCTGGAACCTGCTGGTGCTGGCGACCATTCTCCGGGTGCGCACCTTCCACCGCGTTCCGCATAACCTGGTGGCGTCCATGGCCATCTCGGACGTGCTGGTGGCCGCCCTGGTCATGCCGCTAAGCCTGGTGCATGAGCTGTCTGGGCGCCGCTGGCAGCTGGGCCGGCGGCTGTGCCAGCTGTGGATCGCGTGCGACGTGCTCTGCTGCACGGCCAGCATCTGGAATGTGACGGCCATCGCGCTGGACCGCTACTGGTCCATCACCCGCCACCTGGAATACACGCTCCGCGCCCGCAAGCTCGTCTCCAACCTTATGATCGCGCTCACATGGGCACTCTCCGCGGTCATCTCCCTGGCGCCTCTGCTCTTCGGCTGGGGGGAGACCTACTCGGAGGGCAGAGAGGAGTGCCAGGTGAGCCGCGAGCCCTCCTACACCGTGTTCTCCACCGTGGGCGCCTTCTACCTGCCCCTCTGCGTGGTGCTCTTCGTGTACTGGAAGATCTACAAGGCCGCCAAGTTCCGCGTGGGCTCCAGGAAGCCTAACAGCGTCTCGCCGGAATCCGGAGCTGTGGAGGTGGGTGTTAGAGTGAGCCTTCCCTTGCATTGGTACAGCCTCTCTCCCCAGTACCCCTCCCTGCGAGAGTCTGTAGACGGTGGAACTGTTTTGTTTTGGGGGAGAGGAGAGAAGGGAGGGGGCAGGTGGGGAGAGCGGAGGGAAAGCACTGAGACTGCTCTGACAGGCTCAGCGGCACAGACTCGTAGTGTCCTGCACTTCCTCTGATGGATTGTTTCAAATATAAAAGGAGGGGTTTGGACCAAGTCTACAGGGTCCCACTTGGCTCTGCAATTCTGTAGATCTGTGACACCCTTACCAAGGCGGGAAGAGCTGGTGTTTGGGCCACACTAGATGAACTGTGGCTGCACTTGGAATGGGACGTTTGCACAGGAAGGAAGGGCCAGCTGGTAACGAACTTGGCAGGTAGACTGCCAGACATCAGGCAAAGCAGATTAGAATTTCAACCCAGTCTGTTTTTCATTGCAAATTAAAGCAACTAATATTGCAAAATACAGCACCTCCTGGATTACTGCATTCTGCACAGCGCCATCTCCTGATGCGAGATTGAAGTGTTTGCACCTGTCAGCCTGCGCCTACTGTCTGCTACCACCGCCTCAGGTGTTACTGTCTGGGTCCAGCCCCGCAGCTCCGTCAGCTGTGGTGCTGCTGAGGATGGCTCATTTGTCTCCCAGAATGGGGGTGAAGCTGCAGGAGGAAATGGGAAGTCTATGCAGACCCTGCACCAGCTCTTTACAAGCGGCATTTCATGTAAGACAACCACTTCAGCAGCTGTGAGGCGCCTTCCCCATCTCTCCACTGCACCTTCTTACTCTTTGTTAACTCTTAATAATCTGACCCTAGAATCCAAGATCTGGGGGTTATGTGGGGGATGAATCCATTGGATGTGGAGACTGCCCCCCCCAACTCATTGCCAAGGATGATACCTTGAACCTAGTTCACATATTTAAGATAGATCAAAAACCTACACCCCCATTTTCTGTTATTGGCTCTGGGACAAGAAAGTGAATTCAATGAAGCACACACCATGGGCTTGGTACAAGGGAAAAAGAATGCCACCAACATCATCTTTGTCCCTGAGGAGTTCAGTCTGATGAGGGGAGAGGCACCTCCCATGAGCTCTGAGATATGATCATGTTTTCCAGAGTAAGGAGTCAATTCCAGCCATAATCAGTCACTCAAGCTTAGGGGAGCCACAGGTGTAGAAGCGGAGAAGGGAGGCCAGCATTCTAGAAGAAAGAGGAAAACAGGGTCAGAGACTACCATGCAATTATCTACAACAATAGTCTCAGGTGGGGCTGATTCGGCCCCAGGGAACACTTGGAGCATCTGGAGACATCTCTGGTCATCAAGACTCACGGGAAGGGTGCTAACGGTGTCCAGTGGGTAGGGCGCAAGGGCACTGCTCAATATGGTGCAATGCACAGGAGAGCCTCCCACAGCCAAGAGTAACTCAAACCAAAGGTTAGGAGGGTCAAATTTGGGAAACTCTGACCTATTAGATTTCTGAATGGAGCAGAGTGCTGCTGAGTAAGAGCATCAGAGCCACCAAACTGCCTGGAGCTTCCACGTGAGCATCCACCCCAGGTCCGGGTCAGGAGCAAGAGGACCGGCCACCTTCAAGGGGCCTTGCTACACAGACCCTCTTCTGCCAGGATGCTTATGCAGGTACATGCATTTTACAGTCAAGGCCAAGCACAGCTTTAAAGGGAAAAGCAATCACAACACTGTCTCAGGGGGCTTATTGCAAAAAGATGAGGGCTCCCACTTTTCTGCTCTGTGGATTGCAGAGGCCAAGCCTTGTGACATCTTTGTGCTTTTATACACCCTTTTACACTGTCTTGTTTTCTGCCAGATATCTTATCAAAATGGAAGTTCCTTGGCTTTGCAAGGTCTCTAGATGATCCAGGTCTCTGCGTATAACAAGAGGCTGCCTCCATCCTCATGTGGTTGCTGTGAAGGGTTAATTATAAACCAAGTCTTCCAATTTCTCAATGGCAGCAGGTGTTAAAGTTTCTAAATACAGTTCTACCTCCTACTAGCTGTGCTAACTACAGAAATTCAACACATCTTCCCTGCTTCTTTATCTGCTAAGTTTTCTTTAAATATATACTAAAAGCCTAGCCTATGTCAGACTCTGGGATAGGAAATGGCCACACAAGCGACAGGCTTTGCCCTGGTCGAAGGGCGGTGAAACCAGTACAAAGGATCTGATATAACAAGACAAAGCTGAATGTATCGTGTACTAGAGAGCTGGAGAGCTATGCTGGCTGGCGCAGTCTCTGAGCAAAGCAGAAAACTCATCTTAAGTGGAATTTTTGGGAAGTGTGGAGTTTAAGGATTGGTGGACTTTCCACGGTCTCAGTGGCTGACCTCATCTGTGTGAGTAGGTTTGCTGATTCGTTGTTACTGCAACAGGAGTTTATTGGAGTGAGTCCATCCCTGGAGGCCTGTCTTTCAGAAATGAGAGACTGACACCAACAGGTCGGCTTGCAAAAGCTCGTCCTCTGAGATGAGTTGTCCCACATCGGTAAAGTGTAACTGGGTTCTGGGCTGTGGAATGCTCAGTCTTGCCAATAAGTTTGTGGGAACACTTAGTTCCCCGTCCCCTACTCTTGGTCCTCATTCACACGAAGCTTCAAGAGAGACCATCAAGGAGTTTTGAGATCTTTACCACAATTGCTGGTTCTTCTGAAAGGCAAAGTTTCATCTGTGATCTGAAGTTCAGATTGCCCACTGATCCACATGGTTTTAAATTACTTGTCAGGACAGTGTTGTGCAGAAGCATGTAAAGCGTTGACTAGCTTGGGGGCAAACAAGCATAACTAGAAATATAAGAAGGGACTGGAAAATCTTCCAAATTATGACCCAAGATTTTCATCAAGAATGCAAGTCTCAAATTTTCTCTGTCTGAGGTAGCTAGGTTCCTTTTCTTTTAGCTTAACAAATAAATAGTTTTACCTTACCTAGAGAGCAGCGTGGAGTGTCAGCAGCGGCCCAGGCACATCTAAGGTAATTCTATTACTCAGGACTCCTTGGGTTCAGGCATTTCACCTGGTTTGTTTCCCCCCAGAGCTTAGGTGTATAATCTACTGTCAGCCAATGCAGACATTATTTAATATGTTAACCTTTGTTTTTCTTAATGAAAACCTCAAGTTGTCTCACTCTTGTGGGTAGGGTCACTCTCCTCCAGAATCTTTCCCCTGAGAGAGTTTTGTCCCATTGGATTCTTTGTAAGATGATCTCGGCCATTGAGGGCACTACAGAGTCAGTCCTGGGAGTGACCTCACCAGCAGCCCACTGAGTGATCTCCCTCTGGGTCTGAATCGACATTAAAAAGCTTGATTTCAGTGTAGGTTAAAGAACCGGGGGCTGTACAAGAGACGTGATCGCGTTAGGGAAGTTGCAGGTATACTGTCTGCTTCATGAGGTCAGCGGCTTGTTCCTAGGTTCTTGGCTTAGCAGGCAACATCCACACCTCTGCTTCTGGACCTCTGAAGAACCTCAGTGCAGGACTGTTTCAGACAGCTCTAAGTCATTAAGTCATTCACACATGGTGTTCATTTTTAAACAATACCTGAAGAAGATGTTTCTACGGCAAGTTAAAGAAGTGAATGATTCAGAAAGCATGCCACTTATAAACCTTCTGTATTTTAGAGCATTTATATGCCCTAAAAAGGGTCATGTTTCAGTCATTGAATAATTTGGCTTCTGTTAAGAAATTGGACTATATGAGAGAGTGACCAGACTACTTATTGTATATCAAATCAGGTATTGTCCTTTTTTATATTTAGTTTAATGCCCACCAACAAACAACATTAAGTTGGAATTTGGTAGTAGAGTGTAGAAGTTCTGTTCGGAGCAAGGACACTTTTTCAATTATAGAAACACAATCATGAGATTTTCCTTCATTGGCTGAGGATTATACAGTTGCTGGATTGTGAGTGTTAAACCAGTGGGTGGTAATAGGAGAAAATGACAATGAATCATAATTAATCAATCAGTAGAAAAATGTTGGGGGTTTTGGTTAGCAATAGGGATATACTATGTATGCTAACATAAGTTTAAAGGCTTAACATATGTTCTGAAGATGTGTCGATCAATTTGATTGATGTGTGTAATGTCTCTGAGGCAAGGAGGCAAAGACGTCATTACTGAATTAAAGGGCGGGCTCAGCAGGCAATAGTTTTTGATAAGTGCCACGTTGTAGTGTTGATGCGCCTAGAATGTGGCCCAGCAGTTTCATATTTGTACAAAAAGGCAATTATGATAACCTAGGAAGAATCAATCTGGACTCTTAGGCATTCTACTCCAATTAATCTTTCTCCTTGTGATGTCTTTTGTCCCTAAGGACTTTAGGGCCATTGCTATTTCTTTAGTAATGTCTAAAATTATACACAGAATAGGTATTTCCATGTATAGATCATTTACAATCTGATCATGTATACAGGCTGCTGTACATTTCCTCCAGAGGCAGACCCTGCACATTAAATTTGTAGATGTCTTGCAGAAGCTAAAGAAGTATTCTGATAATGATCCTGAAATCTTAGTTACAAACTGGCAAACAGGATTGTTAACGATTTTCATTATTGGAATTTTTCCATTAAATAAAATTTACTTCCCCTCAGGCCTTTTAAAACTTACTGTATATTCACCAATTTCTGTTTCATTATTTTCTTTTATCATCCAGTTTGTAAAATCAACCATGTTTGTAAAGAAATTTCTTTTAACGTATTATAAGTCAAATTGTTTGTTTCCTTTTCAGACGTTAAAACTTTAAGCTGAAGGCTCTATTGCTCAAAATTGTGGAGATAATGGTATTGATAGTGGTCCCATATAAACAAGAAAGCTGTATTGCTGGTGCCTGTAATTATAGACTATTCCCTTGGAGGTTCAGAAGGACAGGGATGTTTGGGTGATAATATTTCCCTTGGAGTGACTTCACTGGACAGATTTTAGATAGTTGTCATTTGATTTTTAGCCAATATGGGACTTTGACTCTTCCAAGGGATTTTCTGCTGGCCATATTTACAAAGGTCATTATTTAGGCCCCCAAATCTTTGAAAATAGAGTACTTTTGGAAACTTTACCTAGAGAGCCATATCTGCATTGATTTCTAGCTTATTTGCTTTCTAATGATATCTGGATAGCCTCACAGAGGATATTTTCTAAATTGGCAATATCACATTTCAATTTATTTTTTATTAAATTTCTTAATTTAGGCTTAAGCCCATTTACAGGAAAATAGGACAAAACCCAAGCTTAGCTGTTGGGTTTAGGTTTATACCAGAATACTACTTGGAAGTTTTCATATTTGGTTTTTTATCTTTATTTAGTTTATAATTTTGTACCTTCAATCTTCCCTTAAAAGAAAGGCTTCTGAAATTGCTATACATAATGTATTTTATGTTTTTTTCATATTTTAAATGCTCAAAGCTGGGATTTGTTTTTCCCCATTTGAGGGGATTTTCTTTAACTAATTGGTACAGATCTGTAGTCCAGAACAATAAGATTTTGTTCCATACTCTCAAAAGTTCTTAATTCTGTAACAAGGTTTTTTCCCTTTTCCCTAAATTTTAGGAAAATTCTTATTCATAGCCCTTAAGTCTAGACCAGGGTTTTAGTTGAAATTCTATATATTTTACTTCTTCTCTGGCAATTTTACAACATGATTTTGTTTTACTTGAAAAAATCCTGAAGAAAGAATAGTTAATTTAGGAAATCAGGGTAAGCTGAATAGAAATAGGATATTCAAGGCCAGCAGTTCAGGAAGGTTACAAAGTCTTTGAGATTATTTTAGAGTTAGAATTGTGTTTAAGACCTTAGCATGCCAATCAAAGAAGCTGGCTGTTAACTGTTTGGTGTTTGTCTCCTATTTAACTTCTCTTAAATATGTTAATTTATTGATTTTTGACTTGTCAGAAGTTTCTCATTAAGTAAAAACATATATTTTGGCATGTGTCAAGAAAAATTCAAGAATTCGGATTATAGTACACTTTTAAAAAGGGGAATAGAAATTCTCAAAGGACGTATTTGAGACTTTGACTTAGACAAACCATGACACACAAGAAAGAGTCCACCACCGTCGGCCAGCAGTTTGTGCCTGGGACAGAGTGTCAGGGTCCCCAACCAGAGGCCAGGGAGGGGCCATACAGCCATCAGCCCAACCACCATTAAGCTGGCGTATCACCACACAAAGTGACATTCTTTCACAAATGGCAAGGCTGGGAGGGCCCTCGCATGAATTTCACAAAGGACCCAAAGCAAAGTTGATCGATTTCTTTTCACAAATTGGTCGTAAGTCAAACAGACCTCCAATCATTAGCCTTCAGGTCTGGCTGGGAACGGATTAGAAGCTTATTAAGCCAGTGCTTTACAGGGCACTTCTTTTTGCATTAACTAGGAAAAAAGGCTTTTCAGGACAAAAACAATTCTATGAAACAAGACTTTGCGCATATAAAGAACAGCAAAAGCAAAGCAAGTAGCAGCAGATAAGTAGGTTAACAGCATAAAAATATTTGCCAACTGGTACGTCTGAGATCAAGAGCTCTAATAACCTTACACAAAGATCTGAGCCAATTACCAAACGGTACACCTCTCAGTCAAGTCGAGTTCCCTGATGCAGAGAGCTGAGCCTAAGCACCTCATACAGAGACAATTTTGGTTACAAATCCTAGAATGTGAAAATACATAGAGCGAGAAGAGCTCCGTGCAGCTCGTTGGAACCCAGCTGGCTGCTGAGACCGATGCGCTTGGCTGCAGATCCAACCGGAGTCTGGGGCTTGGTGGATGTACCTGTGGCCCAAGCGTCCTGTGGAGGGTCTTCAAAGTGACCTCTGGACTCTCCAGAACTGTCCAACAGCAAGACCACCACCACCTAGTGTCTGAAATGGAAGGACAAAGCCAATCTTTCTGCTCATGTTAGTAGGAGAAACCTCTACTTGTCAGTCACCGTCTCCCTGAGCAGAGGAGAAAGCGCTGATCATTTTGGGGAGTAGAGACAGCGTGGAGTTCAGGACACAGGGTGCCCAGAGGCACAGTGTGCTGACACCTTCCACAGAGTGGGGTCGCTCTGGGAGATGATCGGTGCTCGGAGGCGCACTGATGCCCTAACCAGCCGCCGTTCAGAAGAGGGGCCTGACGCCAACTGGTTGGTTTATTCACGGAAGTGTATGTTCACAGAACTTCATTGTCCTTGATTAACTGAAGAGGGTTAATAAGCAACGGGGCTCCTTGTTACCATAGCTATGGAACAACAGGCCCTTTCCTAAGTTTTCAGGAAGGTCTTTATTCCCTGCCCTCCCCTTTATTCTCCCTTGGTGTGTAAGACCATTTCTACCTTGAACACCTGATCCATCCATCCATCTCCCATTCTGACAGTGTCCTGGTCCAACCTGCATATCAGCTGAAACCATACTTCCAAGGTAAGATCTCCATCCCTTAATTTCAACACCCTCTTCTGGAAGGTAAGCTATTGATGGTCTGTGATATCCACAGGGAGGTGAAGAAGAAATAGAAGAACATATTAGATTTATGATAAACAGTAAGTAGTTGCTTGGCACATAACCATTTGGCAAGAATGTGAAGTCTAAAATATGGATACATGTCCCCAAAAGAACTCACTTTTTTGGAGAGAGGAAGCTAATTGTTCATTTAGAAATTTTGTATACATAAACCTTAATTGTGAGGTATGTGCTCTAAATGATAGCATTAACAAAGATTACCAGGAAAAGTCTAATTTAGCTTGAATTTTTTATGCCTTTTTTGAAACCTACTAGTTCTTTTACTGTGAATCTACTAATAAACAAGTTGAGTGATTGATAGAGTAATTCATAGAGCACTACAGGACTTTATAAAGTACTTGACTGCAACCACTGATTAGCAGAGAGCAAGGAGCTCAGGGGCCTGGAAGTCAGAAGGCCACAGGGCGGGAACCCAACTCTACTTACAGTTTGAAGACACTCAATGCCGGAAACTCCCCAAACTGCAAAGATCCTCCGCAGAGCTGAAGTCTCTGCCTTGGGAACCTTCTTTAAATCAGCAACACCCTTTCTTCTGTCAGTGATCTGGTGTTGAATGCCAACATTTCACGACAAGGTCATGAAAAATGTACATTCTGAGAAGCACAGAGCTCTATGACCAAACCATAAAAATTCCTGACTCAAAGCAAACCACAAAAAGAAAGTATTCAGAAAAATAAAAACATCTAATTTGAATTCAAAGTAGAATCCTAAGGAGTCTTGGAAGAGGAGCCCATGGAACATAAAGAGAATTGTTAAAATGTGGATTTTGAACTTTTGTGGAAAGGGCCTTATGGATGCAGGCTCCCACCTGCTGTGCTCGGTAGGTGAATATAATGCCCCTGAGGGAACATAAAGTTGAAACACCTGTTGACGTGGAGAAACTGTTGTAAAGACAAACTTTAAAACTGTAAAATAATGGGAAATCTTTAAGGCTATACTTTACTCAACATTAGAACTACCACACAGTGGAAATGTGTGTGATGAATATAGTACTATTGAACATATATCACAAATGGGAATAGCTCATCCTTCATAAGAACCTAGGTGTAACTCCAGGGGTAAATATGTTCCCAATCCAGGAAAATTACCTTCGAAGTTGAAATCAGTCAAAGGGAGAAATAAAGTGGGAGAAACTTGTTTATTGTCTACAAGCAGTTGTCCACTTTTCCTCACCTGTGTCTCGCATGACCCAGCTGCAAAAGGGACCCCACCCAGTGTCTCTGGTCCAGATATGCCCCTGTTCCCCCTTGTAATCACCTATTGATATGGAGATAGACTACTTCTCTCCCCCCACCTTGGAAACACCTGTTGATATGGAGATGCACTAAGGCCAGGCTAGAGATTCTGGAAATACTACAATTTTATCTACACTAGGTAAATTTAAATTATACTGGGAGAATCCAGGGTTGTATAGTACAACCACCCAAGACCCTTGCAAGCAGGTCTGCACTAAAGGGGCTTAACATTGCTTTACAGGGACCTTGATTTGAAGGGATGGGTTTCTATGAAACTGCTTTATAATATTCGGGCTCCCTTTCTTAATACTAATTCTTATAAAGTTTCTCCCACTTTATTATACAAATATTCAGCTCCCGTCTTAGCCATGGCAATCAGATAACACAAAGAAATAAAAGGAATCCAGATTGGCAAGGAAGAAGTCAAACCGTCCCTGTTTGCAGATGACATGATATTGTACATTAAAAACCCTAAAGAATCCACTCCCAAACTACTAGATCTAATATCTGAATTCAGCAAAGTTGTGGGATACAAAATTAATATACAGAAATCTGTTGCATTCCTATACACTAATGATGAACTAGCAGAAAGAAAAATCAGGAAAACAATTACATTCACAATTGCATCAAGAAGAATAAAATACCTAGGAATAAAACTAACCAAGGAAGTGAAAGACCTATACCCTGAAAACTACAAGACACTCTTAAGAGAATTTAAGAGGACACCGGTAAATGAAAATTCATCCCATGCTCTGGGCTAGGAAGAATTAATATTGTCAAAATGCTCATCCTGCCTAAAGCAATCTACAGATTCAAGGCAATCCCTATCAAAATACCAACAGCATTCTTCAATGAACTAGAGCAAATAGTTCTAAAATTCATATGAAACAACAAAAGACCCCGAATAGCCAAAGCAATCCTGAGAAGGAAGAATAAAGCACAGGGAATTACACTCCCTGACTTCAAGCTCTACTACAAAGCCACAGTAATCAAGTCAATTTGCTACTGGCACAAGAACAGACCCATAGACCAGTGGAACAGAATAGAGTCCAGATATAAACCCAAGCATATATGGTCAATTAATATATGAAAAAGGAGCCATGGACATACAATGGGGAAATGACAGCCTCTTCAACAGCTGATGTTGGCAAAACTGGGCAGCTACATGTAAGAGAATGAAACTGGGTTACTGTCTAACCCCATACACAAAAATAAATTCAAAATGGATCAAAGACCTGAATGTAAGTCATGAAACCATAAAACTCTTAGAAAAAAATATAGGCAAAAATCTCTTGGACATAAACATGAGCAACCTCTTCATGAATGTATCTCTCCGGGCAAGGGAAATAAAGGAAAAATGAACAAGTGGGACTATATCAACATAAAAAGCTTCTATACAGCAAAGGATACCATCAGTAGGACAAAAAGACATCCTACAGTATGGGAGAATATATTCATAAATGACATATCTGATAAGGGGTTGACATCAAAATTATATAAAGAGATCACACACCTCAACAAACAAAAAGCAAATAATCCAATAAAAAAATGGGCAGAGGAGCTGAACAGACAGTTCTCCAAAGAAGAAATCTAGATGGCCAACAGACACATGAAAAGATGCTCCACATCGCTAATCATCAGAGAAATGCAAATCAAAACCACAATGAGATATCACCTCACACCAGTCAGGATGGCCACCATCCAAAAGACAAACAACAACAAATGTTGGCGAGGTTGCAGAGAAAGGGGAACCCTCCTACACTGCTGGTGGGAATGCAAATTAGTTCAACCATTGTGGAAAGCAGTATGGAGGTTCCTCAGAAAACTAAAAATAGAAATACCATTTGACCCAGGAATCCCACTCCTAGGAATTTACCATAAGAATGCAGCAGCCCAGTTTGAAAAAGACATATGCACCCCTATGTTTATCACAGCACTATTTACAATAGCCAAAATATGGAAGCAACCTAAGTGTCCATCAGTAGATGAATGGATAAAGAAGAGGTGGTACATATACACAATGGAATATTATTCAGCCATAAGAGGAAAACAGATCCTACCATTTGCAACAACATGGATGGAGCTAGAGGGTATTATGCTCAGTGAAATAAGCCAGGTGGAGAAAGACAAGTACCAAATGATTTCACTCATCTGTGGAGTATAAGAGCAAAGAAGAAACTGAAGGAACAAAACAGCAGCAGAATCACAGAACCCAAGAAAGGACTAACAGTTTCCAAAGGGAAAGGGACTGGGGAGGATGGGTGGGAAGGCAGGGATAAGGGGGAAAATGGGGGCATTACGATTTGCACACATAATGTAGCGGGTGGGGGGCGGACACGGGGAAGGCAGTATATACAGAGAAGACAAGTAATGACTCTATAGCGTCTTCCCACGCTGATAGACAGTGAATCTAATGGAGTATGTGGGGGGGGGGAACTTAATAATAGGGGGAGTCTAGTAATCATAAGGTTGTTCAAGTAATTGTACACTAACGATATCAAAAAAACAAAAGCAACAATAACAACAACAAAGAAATATCCTGCATTTAGATGTAGACCATACAGCTGAATAACGAAACAGCAGTGTGACCCTGCACCTCAGATGAACAAGGAGTCATTCACGGTGGGCTACATTGTGATGGTGGCCCTGTTGGACGGAGGTCAGGACAGGCCCTGAGTGCATGGGCAGAGTCTCAAAAGGTCCAGCCATTCTCCACCTCAATCTCCTGGAAATACGGTGGCTTCCCAGAATGAAACCTTATAACTTTTTCTAGTACACAATAGAAAACTCCCACAAATAGAATGTGCAACGCGGGGGGGTATATCTCATCCTTTAGAGAAGGTTGTTCTTACACTGGGGTTCATTGCATCTTGCAGCTGAAATTGAGTATGTCAAGGACTCAGAATGGCTTCTGGAGTCACTCCGAAGAGGCTGCTGACCATGGGAAAGACTGGACAGTGAGGATGGGTGGCCAGCTGGTTCCCAAGAGTGCGCTACATCTCAAAAGCCAGAATATCTAGTTGTGTTTTGCGTATTTATTTCTACTGTTATCCCAGAGCGTTTTATAAAGTCTGGTGTAGATGGTTTCCCTTTGTACCCGCTGTGCTACAGAGAATCAAGGATCAGTCAGAGAGAGTCACGCCCCTCAGTGGCCAGTGTTGAACAAGTGCTGAGAGGAAGGAGAATTTCCGGGCTGCTTAGGAGTCAGGACCAGAATTCTCCTTCCACCGCCATCTTTGGAAAACATAGTTTCCCTGATGCTGTTTTGGGCTTGAGTTTTATTAAGGAAATTGGTAGGTTTCCCTGTTTTCTTTATGCTGAGAAATGAAGCGAAATGAATTCCCTGCAATGCACTCCCAGATCTGCACTGATAAAGTAAGAAAGGTCGGCGCTCCATCTGGGAGTGAGATTGGGGACAGAAGGGATTTTTCACTTCTTATTTTATGTTTTTTTAAGAGTTGCAGTAATATGGACTATGTTGTAATATTTACAATGTTTTTGACTGCGCAATAATTGGCATGTCGCTGTTTTTCAGGTGAATTGACAGGAAGGCCATCACACGAATTTAGTAATTCACACGTCAACTAACATTGCCTTAACCATAGTGTTCCTGCTCACACCTCAGGTACTCTTTATGAGATGAGTCAGCTCCTCTCGGCTCTGACTTATAAATATGACCGCAAACTGGTTAACTGGCTTAGGTTGATGAGACAGATCTAACCCAGCTGATGGCCTAAAAGGCGGTGCGTGTCTTGAGAGCAGTTTGTCAGATGCACTGGGGTCACAGAACCCCAGTGCTGGGAACAGGATTTCCCGTCAACATAGTCTCCCCTACCCTCCATTGATGACCGATGGGAATTCCAATAGGACCAATTGATTTGCTAATTCAGTGAATTCACCCACTGTGATTTCTTCCTGTTTAGGCCGCCTCATCACCAGACACTCCTTATTTCAGTCCCCTAAGATCTAAAAAAAGGGACCAGAATGGAGGGAAGAGCTTCCTTTCCTGGAATCCCACTTCCTTAAAAAAGGGACCTGAACATGGAGGGCCCAGCTTTGTGGGAACCTGCCCTACAGAGATCATGGGAACATCTACGAGTCTCTGTTTCCCACAGATGTAGAGGGAGGGGGAGGAACACAGATAAACCCAGAGATAGATAAACATCCTAGTGATGAACTGTGGAAAACAGCAGAGTACCTTTCAGAAGTACAACTCCAGAAGAAAAGTTCTAGAAAATTCTAACATTTTAGAGGGAGTCACATGCACACAGAAAGTTACAAAGGTTGGACACTCTGGCCCTAAGTGTACAAGGCTTTGATGAGCCTTCAGCACACACTGGATTACTCGTGTGCTTTGTTACTGAAGTGTTACTGCATGACATGTTTATGTTTTCCCCTGTTGGACAGACAGAGATAGGGAATCCATCTTTGACACATTCATTATGGACACGACCCTTTTCCTTCCATTTCTAAGACATAAACAGAGACTCGAGCTTTGTCACATTTTCATAGCTGAGGTTGAGCCACCCAGGCTGCCAGATTCCCACCCCTGAACATCCAGGACTCGCTCCTGAAGTGCAAGAGGCAGGCACTGGCGTCCGGGCTCTGCCTACCCACATGTGGCATGTGGCAGGCAGGCAGGCAGGAAGAGGCGGCTCTTCATGAAGCTTCTGCTTATCTTTTCCAGGTGGAGGCCGCTGCTCAGCAGCCCCAGATGGTGTTCACTGTCCGCCACACCACTGTCACCTTCCAGACAGAAGGGGACACGTGGAGGGAACAGAAAGATCAGAAAGCCGCCCTGATGGTGGGTATCCTCATCGGGGTGTTTGTCCTCTGCTGGATCCCCTTCTTCACCACAGAGCTCATCAGCCCACTCTGCTCCTGTGACCTCCCCGCCCTCTGGAAGGGCATCTTCCTCTGGCTCGGCTACTCCAACTCCTTCTTCAACCCCCTGATCTACACAGCGTTCAACAAGAGCTACAACGGTGCCTTCAAGAACTTCTTTTCTAGGCAACACTGAGCATGAGACGCAGGGACAAAAGGGAGTTACTCCCGTAACTCCGTGAAATTTCCAACCTCATCTATCTATTCCCCACCCCCACCCAGCACCACGTGGGAGAGGCAGATCCTTAAAGGTCTCCAGGCCGGTGCTCAGAACGGAACCTCGCTTCCGCACTCCTGAGGAGGGACATGCGTCTTCACAGGCAGTGCTGGTGACCTTATTTATCTAATTTACCTACTATTCCTCACTCCTATCCCAAAGTCCACTCCTAACAGCCACGGACTTTTTCTGCAAAATGCCCTCTTCTCTCCAAAATCCTCTCCGGCATGGTATTGTCCAGTCCCAGAGAAGTCAAACAATACGCACCAGTGGAGAATGAACAGAAAACAATGAACAAAGGTCACAACAGGGACATCTTGGGGATAGGAAACCATAATTCCAAGCTTTCTGGAATAGTCCCCATTTCAACTATTCTGGTAATTCCTTCAAATGGTCCTGGTAGGTATATCCTAATACTTATTGTATAAGTCCCAAATTTGTCCGCAAAAATATTGTCTCTAAACAACCACATCAGCAAGTCCAGTAAAAACTGGCCTTAAAGTTTTGTTTGTGGTAACCACAGACACATGCAACTATGGAGGAGGCAAATGCCCAGCTGGCCGGCTTATTCTAAAAGGGAGCCCGTCAAGTCGGAGCAGGAGCCAAAAGTCAAGTCAAATACCTCCTTCTGTTCTGAAGCAACTGTTCACAAATAGAAAAACCTACTCGCTTCGTAGAATCTGTTCAATTTGCTTATTTGTTCTGGGTTTCATTTGTTTGGAACTTATTCAAATGTTGCTGGACAAAGAACTTTATCCTTGGATCATGGGAGTAGAGGAAAACAGCTGGCACGCAGGTGGTGACCTCTTAAATATTGCTGCATAATCGAGGGCGATGCAGGAACATTCACCAAACACATGCCCTTTGAAGAGATAGTTGATTAATTGCTATTCTTTTATTGGTATGTGAATGTTTGCTCTGAGGCCAGTGCTAGTAACTAATGAGAAAGGCAGAATATGGCAAATGTGGTCTCAGTCATGGGCAAGCTGGCACATCTGTGTCACTGGTGAGCCAGGACCAATTAAGGGAGGATGTGGTGTTTATAAAATCATAGGAAACCCAAGTCATTACATAAAATTTTGGAAAGATCTTAGACAATAAAACTGCCTGTGATCTGCTCTGTCCCTGATTTTTTTTGAGTGCATGAATTAAAAAATTACATATCCTAATAATCTTTGAATTATTATAATACATATAATTATACATATGCATACTTTATATATAATAAATTGAATCAACTAAGATTTCAAAAATAGGAAATTTGTATTCATTTGTAGTCTTGGTTTGAAGATTAATCTTGCATTTATTGCAAAGATGATTTTTATTCAAAGAGTGTGAACAGATAAGAAAATGTTACACACCTGTCGGGTGATGACTGATTGTGCCAAATGCAGACCCCTTGTGTATACACTGACGTGAAGTCATTGAAGAATTTACTTGGAAATATCCTTAGAATTTCCTTCTTTCTGTACATATCACTTGAAGTGCTAAACTCATGAATATTTTAATGTACAGACTGCTCACTTACTCAAGTTAGCTTCCCAACCGTTACTGGGAAGCAAGGAGACCACCAGACTGCTATCATATTCTTATGTTTTGATATGGGAATTGCCCCCCAAATGTCCTTAAGTGCCCACAGCAGAGAGGGCTCAGCTCAGACACAAGGGACCTGGAGAAGGAAGGGTAGAAAATCTTAAACTCTATTCTGTCTGCAGGTCCATGTGAAAGTGTTCATTCTACTCCATAATTTCAGAGTTTGTCTTAGGGTTCAAAAAAAGGGTTTATTTCCTTCAACTTTCTCAGTAAAGTGAAGCTTAAGGAGATGTGGCACATTTATCTGGTGGCTTCAAACACTCATTGACTCCCCAGGATTCTGCATACCTTTTTGGGGAAATACGCTATTGTAAAACGACTGAATCTCCTAAGGTTACTATTAGTATAAGATGAGTAAGTATTGTCACTTTAATACTCAGTATGTATTCAACACCTTCGAGATGTCACTTAAAATTTACATTGTATAAAACACCCTCTCCTGGAACAGGAGACCCTACAAGAAGGAACAGTGTATCGATGCAAAAATTGATGGTTTTCACCTTTTAATATTAATCAAGCACCTGCATTCAACTAGTTAAATCAAGTTAAAGGTTGTCCTAAGTACCTTTGCTTTGTTCCAACAGCCCAAGCTGGGGGTCATGTGAACACTGGACCCCATAAAGGCCTAGAAACATTTCCCTCACATGACCGGACTGACAGCAGACCTGTGACTGTGTTTAATGATGGGAGAGGATGTGCGGGAAGCCACCCTCTGTTCTGTTGGTTGCAAGAGTGTAGGTGTCTGAGAAGGAATCGTGCTAAAGGTGCTGAAAGGGAAGGTAGTTTTCAAAAGGAAAGGCTTTTAGGAATTAAGGTTTTACTTTTGTCATAGACATAAGGGAAATTCTACTAAAAGCGTGTGAGTGGCTGCCATGATAGGTATTAATGAAATTAAAAGCTACAATCCCTCCACCCATGAAGAGAGAATAAAGTCAGCCCCTTCTTCGAGAAGAGAAAGCAGATTGAAACATGGCCCTTCTCCTGAGGAAGGGAATGACCTCTGACCAAGGAAAGCAGCGAAGCCAGTCCCCCAGCCCGAAGGTACTGAAGGGGCAGAACTTACAACCTAGTGAACCAAGCACTCAGTTTGAAGCAAAGGCCTGAAGGCACGTCGGCGCAGCGAGGCTCAGAGCCCCTGCGCTCCCCGGCCCACAGCCTTCCTCGCCTGCAAAGCCAGGCACGTGTGTCCCTCCAACCTTACTCTAAGGTCACCCCCTCCCGACTTTTCTGCCCCCCTCCGCCACTGTTAAGGATCCACGGGTCACCTCGCGCCTAAGCAGGTGACCCAGGTTGTCTCCCCAGACACTGACGAGCGACCTCCCAGCCCAGCAGCGGGAGACGCGGGCTCCCCGGGGAAGCACCACAACAGGAGGGGGCCCTGCGGGCGGGACGTGGGCTGGGCGCAGGCCTGGAGGACCGCGGACCACTCACGGCACTGAGCTCCGGCAGAGGACGGACTGACCTCGGGCCAAGCAAATTAGCTCGGAGCTGGGGGTGACCCTGGTGCTGCTTCTGGGATGCACTTCAAACTCCCCAGGCCTTGGTGGTCGCTGTCCAGGCAGTTGGCATGTGGGCTCCCACACGCGGCTCCATGGCGCACAGGCCAGGCTGAGATCATTTGGGGGGGCTGCAGGGTAACCCCCGGTGAGGAGATGCTGGTGCAGCCAATTCCCAGCTGCTGCGAAAGCTCGGCGCCCAGATCGCCAGGAGGGGCCACGACGCCTCTGCGCTGACCGTGCCCGGAGCGCTGGCCTCAGGTTTCCATCGGGCGGGCAACGGGCCAGTGGGTGTGAGGACTTCACGCTGGGAGACTGCCTGGCACAAGTCTTACTCCGGCTCTGGGAGGTCAATGGAGCCTCAAGGCTCCGGGGGCTGGGGGTGGGGGGCTTCCCAGAGAGGCCTGGGGGCACAGGAGCAGAGCCTCACTCATTGCACAGCGGCAAGGGCACCCCCACCCCGCCACGGCACCCTGGGGTCAGCCGGCCGCGATGCGAAGGGTGCGCCAAGACCAGTTCAAGGAAACCCTTCACGTGGCGCAAGGTCCCGCCGCAGCCTGTCTGGAAGTCCAGGCTGAGTAAGAAGTGGAGGACAGTCCAGTGGGGGGAGCGCCCTCGCCGGGCAGGGGGCCACTAGCCCAGGACTGGCCTCCTGGGACCCTTGGCAGCGCGCACGTCCTCTGGAGCTCCCGGCAGTGGAACCGGCCACCGTGCAAATGGTTTCCCCCTCGCTTTGCTGGGGAACGAGGGGCGGCAGGTGTGCTGGTCGGTGGTGCCCCACAGACACCAGCTGCGTTCTCTGCCCCGGCGCCAGCCTCCCGGACTTCCTAAGGGGACGAGGGTCTGAGGCTGCCTCTCTCCCCTCTCCGAATACAAAATGAAGTGGCTTTTTGACATAAATGCCTGGGGAAGGTGAGAACCAGCCTGAACTGGTATTTTCTCCCTGCTGTAAACGGACAAGTCAAAAAAAATGATAAACATCTCTCATCCACCACGTCCCATCCTGGCTGTGTCACTGTACCTTAATTGCAGTGTTAAGTTTATGACAAAATTCTTATTTCCCTCCTTGGCCTTTGGAAGATTTTGCTGTCGCTTATAAGAAAACCAGACAATAAAATGATGGTAATGAAAGCTAAAGTGCTTCGGAAGACTTGTCGGCATGTCCAGGAGGAGTAAGCGCTCCTCGGGAAGTGCGACGGTGCTTGTCAGCAGAGCTGCTTTTCTCCACAAGTTCTGGGAAGCCTGGTCACTCTTCCCCACACCACAAAGTACAAAGGGAATGAAGTTAGAGGCATAAAACGGCCCCTGGGGACAGCCAGCGTCGCTTCCGGCCAAGCCGTTCTGAGAGCACCACCACCAGCTCGTGGGTAACGTGGCAGTGCTGGCCCTCAGACCGGGCGGCACCAGGACGAGCGGGTCCAGCACATGCGTACGGGTGTTCGACTATAATTTCATATCGTCACGAGGACAAGAAGCCAGGCTTCAGGTCTGGTATGGATACAATGAGCTAACCGACTTCTCAGTAGTGGTTGGCGCCAAATCCCTCCTACCTTCTGAGTGTCCTCCTGCAGGCCCATGGGCAGCAATCAGTACCACAAGTCGTGTTTATGCCCGAAGCACTGGACCTTAGATTATTTTCTCCAAAAATGGAAAGCATACTTCTCAGCAGAGGCCCTAATTAGAGACACGACACAGCAAGCAGATCTATTGTTAAAACAAAAGAACTCACCAGTGGTCCATTCACGGAGACTGCAGAGCTAACGGGACTTCAGCTGATAGAATCTTTGGTTTTAAAATGATGGGTTTGCTGCTTTTGAATTGGTCACATCTGTGCATTTAAAACAAAATAAAATGACTTTAAACAAAACCTTGAAAACCTTCTCTGAAATATCAACAACAAATTGGAAGATACTTTCTGTGGTGGTCATTGGGGCTATTTGCAAGGAAGGACAGAACCAGATCTCACTGACTGCACCTTTCCCTACATCTCACCTCTATTTGCATCCTCTAGCCTGTATGAGTTTTCTTCTTAAACTTTTCTCCAAGGAGCAAACCCCCTTGTTATGAACAAAATGTTGGCCCCCCACCCTCACCCAAATTCACATGTTGAACCCTAACCCCCAAGGTGACAGTATTTGGAAACAGGACCTTGCAGCGGTGATGAGGATTAGAGGAGGTCATGGGGACGGGGTTCCCAGGGTGGGATTGGTGTCCTCCTAAGAAGAGACACCAGGGAGCTTGTTCTCTCTGTCACCATTTGCACACACAGAAGAGGCCACGTGAGCACACAATGAGAAGGCAGCTGGCCACACACCAGGAGGAGAACCCTCGCCAGTCACAGGGTCAGCCTGAACCTCGGTCTTGGGCTTCCAGCCTTCAGAACCAGAGAAAATAAACTTCTAGTACATAAGCCACCCGGTCCGTGGTATTTGTCACAGCATCCCGAGACTAATACGCCAGTATCACTTACTCAGAATGAAAATGCCTGTGTAATCGATATACTTCTTAAAGGAATATATTCATGGGCCTTTCTCTCATGCATTTCCAGGCAAACAGGCTTCTCCTGAGTCACCAGAGGTGTCCATCTGCCAGGACTGGAAGTTAAGACTGTTGCATGAAGGAATGGATAGATTCTTTGAGCTTTGAAAAGACACTATCAATCCTGAAAGCTTGGAGAGAATTTTCTAAATTCCCATAACTCCCTTGATAGAAGTACTAGAAACTGGGTCTGGGGGTCTCTGATGCCCTCTTTTGCAGAGAGAGGCTGCATTAGTCAGGGTTCTCCAGAGAAACAGAACCACAGGGTTTGTGCATGTGTGTGCCCACATGTATTGGGAGAGAGAGATTTTAAGGCACTGGCTACTGGGACTGTGGAGACTGGAAGTCTAAAATCTGCAGAGTGGGCTGGCAGGCTGGAAACCCAGGGCCGAGCGGACATTGCAGCTGGAGTCCTTGTGTCACAACTAAATGGGGATACGAGCCTTGAAGGATTTGGAGAAAGCATAGCAATGAAGGCCACTGAAACCTAACAAATGTTTAGGCAGACGTTATTAGGCAGACACAAGAGCTTAAAAATCAATGCCCCACACCCTCAAAAAAAACCCCAACAACCTGGAGGTAGATGCTGGCAACTGGCGAGGAGGGGTTTCTGTATCTGGAAGGGACTGCAAAGGAGAGGGTGAAGTGAGGTTTACTCCAGGGTCCCGGAGTGAGGGGCGCCTCCCAGGGGCAGAGGGGTGAGGAGACGGGCCTCACCCCAGACCAGCCCATGGCGCACCTGCCGCAAGCTGCGGAGCAGTGGTAGCAGATAAAATCGGGGAAGAGAACATCCGAGAACAGGTACTTAGCTCTAGTTGATTGTGAACTGTTTTCGGTCAAGTCTTTTAAACACTGCAGTACGCATGACTTAGGAGTAGAAAAAAGGGTCAGTAAGACTCCCACTTACAAGACTGGCCTGTCCCATGGAGCAGCCCTGAACTTAGGGACATAAGTCTAGGCCGTGGGGCTTTAATCCACAGCTTCCATCCCAGGTTACTATGAAGCTCATTAATTATAGAAAGATGAACTCTGCTGAGAGTCTAAAAAAGCAGCCGTTTCCCTGACCACTGAGAGGCAGTGGCGTCTGTGCTCAGTCGCTGGATTGAGCCTGGAATCTTCATTCTAAGCCTTTCCCTCTGCTCTCTGTCAGTTCACTTGAAATCAGAGACAAAACTTCAAGGGAACTCATGTGCCGTCAGTGCCTACGGCTGCCCACTGGGCAAGGTTTCACACACCGGGCAAAGTCTGGGAGAAACATGCCAATGAATATTCCTAAAGTTACCAAAAAAAAATGACAGTTCTGTTACAGGACAAAAATGCTTAAAGGTGGCTACCAAATGCCTGACTAAAGAAGAAAACTTATTAATGAATGACAGGGTCTTGCCTGAGGGTTTCAGCCCGGGACAGGTTCACTGTGGATTCAGTGGGACAGAGAAATGACAACGGACGTTCTTGGGGTCCAAGGGTTTACACCCGGCTTTATTCTCATGGCGGCAGGTCGAGCACTAGAATCCCGTCTGCATCCAGCTGTCTGCAGGTCCATGGTCCACCCCCATCTCTGCCTCCCCCAGAGCCCTGGGCAGAGCTCTTTATATAGTGACTGAGTCACAATAGCTCATGGCCTGCGGGTGTGGGAGCAGGAGACCAGCAGGAGGCCAGTTACATCATCACGTAGTTCAGGGGCAGGTGAGGATCCTGGCCCTAGGACCCCCATTTTCCCCATAGCCACAACGCAAATGGTTTTGATCGACTCGCTTTGTCTCTGGCACAGCCCCAATCACGCCTGATACTTTCCCTCCCTTCCTTCCTCCTCCTCGTCTGCCCGCTC
Organism: Manis javanica; assembly: GCF_040802235.1. NCBI lineage: Eukaryota > Metazoa > Chordata > Mammalia > Pholidota > Manidae > Manis > Manis javanica. Next base: position 2,550,089 of record NC_133161.1, on the reverse strand, counting down.
TTCTCTTTCTTCTTTCATCCAGGGTAACAAATCTCACCACATCCTAGACAGCCTTGGGCAGTCATCAGTACACCGTGAGTAACAGAGACGCAGGTACCAATGGCTCACTGGTAGAGAGACATGAGGCCCCAAGGGGAGGCAGAGCTTATAACTGCTTCCCTGTGGCAGCCAGGCCAGCCCTCGGGGAGTCCGTGTGTCCGTGTCAGCCACGAGGGGAGTCCATGTGTCCCAGCCAGCCATGTGGGGAGTCCACATGTCTGTGTCAGCCACGAGGGGAGTCCCTGTGTCCCAGCCAGCCACGCAGGAGTCCATGTGTCCGTGTCAGCCACAAGGGGAGTCCCTGTGGCCCAGCCAGCCAGGCAGGGAGTCCATGTGTCCGTGTCAGCCACGAGGGGAGTCCATGTGTCCCAGCCAGCCATGTGGGGAGTCCACATGTCCGTGTCAGCCACGAGGGGAGTCCCTGTGGCCCAGCCAGCCACACGGGAGTCCGTGTGTCTGTGTCATCCATGAGGGGAGTCCCTGTGGCCCAGCCAGCCAGGCAGGGAGTCCATGTGTCTGTGTCAGCCACGAGGGGAGTCCCTGTGGCCCAGCCAGCCACGCAGGAGTCCATGTGTCCGTGTCAGCCACAAGGGGAGTCCCTGTGGCCCAGCCAGCCACGCAGGAGTCCATGTGTCCGTGTCAGCCACAAGGGGAGTCCCTGTGGCCCAGCCAGCCAGGCAGGGAGTCCGTGTGTCTGTGTCATCCATGAGGGGAGTCCCTGTGGCCCAGTCAGGCATGCGGGGAGTCCACACGCCCGTGTCAGCCATGAGGGGAGTCCCTGTGGCCCAGTCAGGCATGCGGGGAGTCCGTGTGTCCGTGTCAGCCACGAGGGGAGTCCCTGTGTCCCAGCCAGCCACGCGGGAGTCCGTGTGTCTGTGTTATCCATGAGGGGAGTCCCTGTGGCCCAGCCAGGCATGCGGGGAGTCCACACGCCCGTGTCAGCCATGAGGGGAGTCCCTGTGGCCCAGTCAGCCACGCAGGGAGTCCACGTGATCGTGTCAGCCATGAGGGGAGTCAGGGAATAATAAGGTGGTGGGGGAAATAGCAGGAAGAGCGATCTGCACATAGGCCACACACGTCCCCCCTTTTCCAACAGCCCAGAAAACAACGAAGAATGGAAGGAGGGAGGCCCCGTCGTGTGGTAGCTGGGGCGGCTCACCGCTCAGAGGCAGCTGCTGCCAAGCGGCTGGCATCAGCCTGGGGTCTTTCACCCAGTCACCAGCAAACGTGCCTGGAGACGCTTCCCACTGACTGACTGCTCGGCGCGTCATGGCGCACGGGGACATTGCTCCGCCGTCCCCTAGGAGCTCCTCAGTCCCTGCGGCTGAAGGCTGCAGCCTTCCCTTTGCTGTGGCAGTGTGCCTGCCGGGCGCTTTCGGGAAGCTCGGGACTGGCTGAGCCCCGGGCCCAGGCTTATGCAGTGCTGGTCCGGGGCTGAGTTCATTTTCCCATGGCCCCGTCCCTGCTCTCTGGTCCCTGTCTCCTCGGACAGCCCCTTCCCTGCCCATCCTACAGCTGCCCAGGACACTGGCGCTGGCACAGCCCAGCAGCTGCAGCTCCGAGCACACACCTGGAGCTGAGCACGTCTGGGTTTGCGTTCTGGCTCTGCGGCCCACTGGTTCGGATCCTGGCCTAAGTAAGCCCCGCCCCCCAGCCCTGTCTCCCCACTTGTAGGGTGGGATCAGTATGACTACAGAGTTCCGGGGAGTATGGGGTGCTTTCATTGGGAGTGTTTGTGCCCAAAAGATGCTATTCAGAAGTCTATCTTTAAAAAAAATCAATATTTCATGTATTAAATTAACAAATTAATTCTAGCTCTTTTAGCTCAACTTGCAAATGTTTGCTGTGTACGTTTAGCAAATTATAGCAATTGCTTAACGGACTTTTGAATAACATTAAACCTCATAAAATCTTAGTTAACTCCTTTAAACATTGCAAACCACATCTGTAAAGTTTATATTTTCCTTTTGCCAATTATAAAAGTAATTCCTGTAAGTTTATTAAATTACAAATATGGTTTCTAAAATGTTTCAATACTGTTTTAAATGTAAGACTTCAACTTAACATCTGGTGTATAAACCAGTTACTCCCTTATACTTTTTAAATTACGAGTGACCAATATTCTTTTTAAATTTTTTTCCAGTTTTACTGAGATTAAATTGACACATAAACTCAGTGTAAATTTAACTTGACCGTGTCGATGTGCTACACTTTTACATCACAAATGATCTCCACCACAGCATTAGCCAATACCTCTGTCCTGTCGCATAATTACCATTTTTGTGTGTGTGGTGAGAACACTTAAGATCTACTCTCTTGGTGACTTTCAAGTTTATCATAAATACACATTCTTAATTATAGTCACCATGCTGTACATCGGACCCTCAGAACTAATTCATTTTATAACTGGAAGTTTGACACTTCTCCCCACTTTCCCCACCCCCCAGCCTGTGGCCATAGGTTAGAGAAGGGCTGGAGACCACTACTCAAAATGTGGTACCCACTTTCTGGCAGGGAGGCCCTCAGAGCAGGCTGCTGTCACCAGGGCTGTGGGCCAAGAATGACACTCACCTCGTAAATGTCCACATTTGAAACAGTAACTGGCACCTATGCGACAGCCGCAACTCGCCTCTTAGTCCACACAGCCTTTACTACTTACTCTCTGGCCCTTTAGAAAAAGTCTGAATTAGCCAAGAATTGATCTGTAAGATTACACGGTGTCACGTGATGTCTACAGCTGCACATGCACCACAGTTCCTCCCACACCCTCGTCTCAGCAGGAATTGTGCAGGAGGCCTGGCAGGTGCCGTTCCATTTGCAGAAGGGAAATGGGGCTCTGACCCCTCGCTAGGCCTGGACTCCAGCCCTGCGCCCTTCCTGCTCTGTGGCTGCTAGAGCCTGGAGGAGGCCTGGGAAAGTGCGCTGAGCCCAGAGCAGCCACCAACCCGAGTGGTAGTGCGCTTGGAGGAGGGCAAGCAGCTCGGATGTGACACACCTTTCCAGCCTGCAAAAGTGGCACCTGACTTCTGCCAATGGAGGCTTTCTTTTCCGTGCCCAGATGAGACCCGAACTAAAAGGCTTTCCTTGTTTTGCAGCCAAAATGCCCCCACTGCCTGCCGTGACCTCTGTGTGTGACCTGCTGCCCAGACACCACGCCCCATGCTGCCAGCGCCGTCAGCATCGGCATTTACACTGAAGCTGAACCTTGAGCTCTGGACGTGCGTTCCAAGTTCTCCACCCAGTGCCGCTTTGAGGGAGGGACTGCAGATGGTAACCACTCAGTCTCCCGTCTGCCTACTTTGGGCTCCTGGGCCTGGGAACCTGTCTATTTTTGCTCAAGAATAAGGGGCTTCCGTCACTGCAGGGAGGTAAATCAATAGGACCAGTTGTTCCTTTGGCCACTTGGGATGCAACAACATTTCTGGGGGCTGCTGCTCAATCCTCAGGGAGCAATTAGAATTCCAGAGGGACACCCACCTGTGCTGGGGAGGCTGAAACAGGTGCCCCCGTTCTCTCAGGAGAAGTGCCACCCCACTGGGCCAGGGCAGGGAGCAAGCACATGCGGGGTGCGGTCAGGGACCTGGAGGAGGCTCTGTGCAGCGGCCTCACTGTGAGCTCCAAGTGTGGCCGCTTTGTACAGCGCTGCCCACTTCAGGGAGAGGCCTCGCCTGCTGCCCTCTTCCCATGTGGCCACCAGCCCACGCCAGGGGCTGCCAGGAGCTGCTCACTCCCACATGGTGCCTCCAGATCACTGAGTTTAATAACAGGCACTCTTTAAAGGGGAAACACTTCAAGGAACCCCCTGCTCATCCTGGAGCATATACTGGCAGCGCCATGGAGGCTGAGAGGCGGCATGTTGGGAAGTGACTCGGGAGCCCCCAAACCTTGCCTCTAGACCTGCACTGGCACCAGGGCACCCGTATTCGTGTGTCTGTGAGTTTTCCTTTTCCTGCTGAGTCATGGGTTTCTGCTTGTACCACTCATGTTCCATCAGTACCAGGGACAGAGAACATCAAGCCAATTAACAACTCCAGGCAACCAACACTGCCCGAACTGCACAACGATGTGCCTAGTCCCACCCCCACGACGGCTCTGACCTGCGCCCACATCAACAGCTCAGGACTCCCGCAGGGCTTGACAGGCGAGTGTTTGATCTGGGGCCAACGGCCGGGTGAGACCGCCAAGGAAACGGGCTGAGAAGCGTGGCTCCAACCGTCTGGGGCCCGACCCCGTGCACAGCTGGGCCCCATCCGCCCAGGCCCCCTGATGGCAGCGCAACAGCTGCCCTGGCTGGGCCTCTCTGGGGTGGCGTGCGGTGGCCGAGGCCACCTCCCCACACAGGTCAGGGCCGCCACATCTTTGCAGCTGTGTTCCTTCACTCTCTGCCCTTGTCTGTTTAGCAGCACACGATCCGCACAAATATCGGGTAGGTGGTGCCCACTGAGCCACGGCATTCAGCATTGACAGTGAGAAATTGTTCCTGGAGGAGCCACTTGTCTAGGAACAGAAGTGACGCAGGCAGGAGTAGTGTTTTGCAGACACAGAAGGGGACAGGGACACTTACTCTTGATAAAAGCGAGCTAACTTTCAGATGCATACACACCTGCAGGGTCATGCCCTTGGCACCGAGGTCCCTCACCTACCCCATCACCAAAATGGCTGCTTTATACTGATGCGCGCCTTCCCTTTCCCCCTTTCCCTTACTCTACGTGGTGCTTGGTTACTCCATCTCCATGTGCGTGTGGGGTATTCCAAAGGCAAGCTCTTCATTCTGCTGAGGGATCGTTATGCCACAAGGAGGATCTATGATTCCTTGAAGCATCTACGATTCTTAGGTCAGAGTGCACGACCCGCAGTTCGGTAAGTGCTGCTGGCCCGACCCCCAGGGAGTTGCACCTATTTCCACGAGAAAACACCCAACAGCTCCGTGCGCTGGTTCCCGTAGGAAGAGGGGGTCACAGACTGAGAGCACCAGAGACGCATCCGCTCCCACCCCGTGACTGTTCTAAGGGACCCCCTGTGTTTCCCTAGAAGCCACATTGAGGGCCTCCACCCCTGCATGTGCTTCCCCCTGGCTTCCCCTCCACTGTGGAATTTAGACCCCTGATCCAAAAAAGCTATGTGAGGTGACAGGCGTGTTAATCAACTTGGTGGTGGGGTCCTGTCAAGGCGCACGTGTGCATCAAGTCACCCTGGTGTACACTGCAGCATGTTACAGTTACATTTGTCAGTTTCACCTCAATAAAGCCGGAAAAAAAAATATGATGGGCTGGGTTGTTGGGTAGAAGAGTTTCTCCTGCCAGGACGAATGATCAGTGCAGCAGTCCTCATGCTTCTGAAACCCGACTTGGCCACTCAGTGACCAGTCAGTGCCCCTCAAACTGATCTAGACATTCCAGTACCCACCGATCTAGACATAGGAAGATGCCTCCTTTACATGGGGAAAAATATATCACTCCCCGTAGGGTGCTAAAATGGGTATCTAAATTTCCATGACAACAGTCCGAGATGGACAGCTGCATGGCCCAGGGCTGAGTGAGGCGAGGGTGCACAGGCTTGTCTCCCAAGGGTCAGGATGTGCCAGGTGTCAAGAGAGCCAGGAACCTAGGGGAAGCCAACCCGGCCGAGACAGCCCCCACATGCTGCCAGCTTTTCCAAATGCCCTGCACAGCTCGTCCCAGTCTCACTTTAATGACCTGTGATGACACCCACACAAGAAACCCTGAACTGTGAAAAAACACTCCTCACTCAGAACTGCAAGGCCAGTTTCTGAACAAATGGTAAAAAATGGTTTACGCTGCACAGCCGCAGAAGGAAGGCGTCTCCTCCGAGGCTCACACTGTGTTCCACCAAGGATCCACCATGTCAGTTTTCTTGATCAGCACAGGGTCTTGCAATGCTTTCTGAGTTAGCTTTTTGAGCTAACACGCACTCTCTGGATGGAGAGACTTCTAGCTCAGAGCAGGAAGATCAAAAAGAATTTAGCAAGTTTCTACGAGGGTGACACCCTCAGCACCCTTACCTGAACTGACTTCCTGTGATGTCAGCACACACGCTTCTTCACACACCTTTGCTTAGGAAATCAAACTCGATAGACTTGAGATTTACCTACTTTGCTTATGGCACAAATGACTAATATGAAGAATGCAAAAACAGGCAGAGAACACCTCTGGCCAAGCCCCTGTGTCACTGTGGGCCAGCAGCCTGTGATTTAAACGCGACAGACGCAGCATAGACATCCCCCAGTCTCTGTCTGGTGAACACTGAGCACACATTGAGCGTGGCCCCTGTCCACCCCGTTCTCCCTCGCTTTGAGACTTTGAATGACTTGAGGACTTATTAGCTCATCTTCCTGAGGCTGAGATGATGAGTCTACAAATTATCACCTTTAGCCACAGGAATTTAAGGAACAGTCACAGAACAAAACACCCCACTCTCATTTACAGAGAATGTAGCGGTTTCTACAACAGATTAAAAAACCCAGATGTAATTTTCCTTGGTGAACTGATTGCATAAAGTGCCTGTTTTCCAAAGTGAGGACCTAAAATTCCATGGTTTCCCTTCTAAGACTCCTTCTGCAGCAGATGACAGACACTGGCGAAGGCCCTACTAGGGCTTGGTGAGCAGAAATAACCTATGGTCCCACCTGGGGATGGCGGTCACTGTGGCTTTATGCATCTGTCACACAGGCCCGCCTCCTCATGCTCCCCTTCCCAGAACCACTACTCTTTATTTTTCCCTCATTGCAATAATACAGTTTCCTGTTTATTGTAATAATTTATTAAAACATAAAAGTTCCTTCAGCTCTAAAGCGGTAAGATTGTATCTTTAACATTTATATTTCTCTTTTAGAGTACATATTGACTTATTTCAGTCAGTCTCAAGTTACAAGATGTTTCATTTCGGTCTTCCAGTGGAAAAATGCATGAGAAATGGCAGCTTGTGGGCAACTCAGACGGGTGCCACCAACCAACGAAGTGTGGAGGACCACCCTGGCCCCATGACTGGCTCTGTAAGAGATTGTCCTCAGGCCAAACAGTGGTCGCAGGTTCTGTTAGTGGGGTCAAGCGTCTGACGCGTTCTTGGCCGCTAGAGAACTCTGTGGCATCGAGTACCATTCCAGTAGGTGGAAATCTCCCTTCCTCCGGCTGTTGGCAAAACCGAGCATCTGTGCGAGGACCACCAGTGGCATCCCGGTGTGCAGGAAGGAGGCGGCCTCGCCCCAGTCTGGGTTGCCGGGTCTGAGGAATTGGGGTGGTTCTTCCAGGGGCCAGCCTCCCCACCGGCACGCGAGCCTGCCTGGGGATCAACCACAGCTGGCAGGGCCCAGCTGTGAGCTACCATGACCCTGCTGAGTGCAGGCACCCCCTGCCTGAGGCCCGCCGCCCTCAGGCCTCCAGGTGTGAGCCACAGAGTCTTTCTTGCTGGAGTTACTTTGGGTTCAGACTCTGTCATTTGCCACCTAAACAGTCCCCACTTACATACTGGGGACACTCCTACCGGTCCCCAGCCGGCCCTGTGGAGGCGACTGCATCTGTGGGCACACGGGGCAACTGGGCCTCTGCCCAGCAGCTGAGAGCCTTCCATGGCTTGACTCGGTTCTCAGGGGGCCCTCAGTTCTCCTTGCAACCCCCCTTCCCAGGCTGGAGCGGCTTCACCTAGCATGGGGCAGACAGCCATCCAGCCGCACCGCATCATCTGGCCCGCACCCCACCATCCCGCCTGCCCCCTACCATCAGACCTGCACGCTGCCATCTGGCCCACACCCTGCCCTCTGGCTAAGCCCCTCCATCAGACCCCTGCCCTACCATCCAGCCCACATCCATCTGGGCACAGCACACAGGGCACAGGCAGCTGGTCAGCCCTGGGGCCCCGGGCACTCCCCGCCCCAGCCGGCTGAGTGCCACACACCTTCTGCCTCCTGGGGCATCTGCTCTGGTGAGGAAGTAGCTGCCAAGGAAGGAATCTCCTCTTCCAGCACAGGAGCCCCAGTGCCTTCCCCTCCCAAGGCAGCCCTGCAGGACAGCAGGCTCCTACGCGGGGCACTGTGGGCATAAGGAGCTGGCTGGTCTCTGCCCCCTGCCCCACCCCTCACGCCGGGACTGGCGTGTGCATCCTCAGCCCTGTCCTTGGATCAGAAGCGCCTGTGCCGCCCCAGTGATCTGCACTGTCTGGGGTGGTGACAGATGATGCTAGAGTTGCTGAGAAAATTAAGTCATCGACTCCCAGGCTCCCCTGACATCAGCAGAAGTGTCTGGGCTGGGGAGCCACAGGCCCTCAGCCTATTGTTGGAGATAATGGGCAAAGGGCTGGCAATGATGTGTTGACACTAGGCTGGGCCACTGTGATGGGGCGGGGAGTTGTGATTTCTGTCTGTGGGTCATATCAGAGTTTGGAACCAGAACCCAATGTGAAATAGCATAAACCAAAAGAATTGATTAACGCAGGCGGCATTTGGAGTGCACCTCTCTGAAGTGCCCACACATCCCTGCAGGTTATAATGGAATGTGCAGCGACTGCCCCGGCTTCCAGGGGCTGTGCAGAGGGGCTGAAGAACAGGCGGCCATCACTGCCAGCCCTGTCTGGACCCGCCCTCCTACCAGCAAGACCTCGTATTTCCCTGTCCTTTCAACACTTAAGCATCATGCAAGCCGCGGCCACAGGCACAGCACAGCAGGAGGCCCTGGATAGTGAAGGCTGATGATCACATCCAGAGGCACCCCTTGAGCCCCCCAGAGGCATGTCATGGAGAAGGCAGGACAGCTTTGGCTCCGGGGGACCCCAAACTCCCGGGCAGGGCAGGTGTGGTAGACAGTACAGGGAGAGAAGGGTAACACGCCAGGCCCTTGGGCCCCTCAGGGCTCAGGCCGGTCCAGCCCGAAAGCAGAGAGGACAAGGGTCAGGGCAGAGCCAGCCTGGCCTCCCAGGGCCACTGCGTGCCTTCCCTGCGCAGCTGGGAGGGGTGGCGGGTGTTTGCGCATTTCCCTGATTTCAGTTGTAGAATTTCCACCTGCACAGAGAGCCCTTACCCAGCCGGAAGCCTAGATCCCACATTTGGCTTCCCTTGTCACACCTGTCCTTCCCCTGTGACCACCCCCTTGCCCCAGGCTATTCTCCCCACTCTGCATTCGGGGTCTAGACTGGGCAGGAGCCTCCTGAAGTCCCAGGGCACAGGGGACTCTGGCTGAGCAGGGAACACGAGAACCTGTACGGCCCAGGCCCATCGGCCGCCCAGCATCACCTTCCTGTACCTCCATGTCATTGCCACAAAACCCCAGGAACACACGCATCTAGCCTTCTCTGGTTCCCCCCACACTGTTGCTGCAGAGACTCTCCTATTCATTTACTTGTTTAAGAAATGCTAACCAAATCTGACGCTGTGCCCCTTACCTGGCCCTCTGGACGCAGTGGTGAGCAGCCCTCACGGGGCTGACATCTGGTCCAGGGAAGACAATAAATAAGACGACGAACATAGAAATGGCAGCTCATTACAGTGACTCACGATACACTGCATGTGGGAGTGGGGCAGAATGATGGAATCAGGTGCTACTTAGGGCGTATGGGTAATATTAATCGATACTAATAGCAGAGCACATTCATGTATGACTGTTTTGTCTTTTCTGTTTTATGTCAGTGCAGAAACATAGGCATTTACATGTTTCCCTCTGTTGAAGCAAGAAATGAACACTGGGAATTGCGTGTGAGTCGCTCCCAGAGAAGGTGACCACCAGCCACGGAGAGGAGGACCGGTCGGCGCTGCAGGGAAGGTCCCACAGGACACCCCAGAGGCCACCCAAGGAGGGGCACGGCCGGGAACGGACAGAGACGTGGCTTCCCTGAACGCTGACGCAGGAAAACAGGCGGTGGTCAAGTGACCCCACTCACAACGAAGAAGAAGAAAGAGAAGATAGAAAGAAAAGAGAGAGAGAGAGAGAGAGAGAGAGAAGGAGAAAGACTGAAAAATACATTCTCGAGAACAACAGCAAGCCTCAAAAAATAAATAAAAATAAAACAAATGTAAAACAAAGAGGCTTTAAAAGATCCAAGATAAAACCAGAAAAAGCAGTACAGACAGCAGCAGCCGGCTAGAGGCTCGGCTTGGAATCCCGTGGACTGCAGGACACGTGTGGCTGCATGGACGGCCCGTGTCCAGTAAAACTACACGAGTGAGAGCAGAGGTGAGGTCCCTGCCACGGAGTCACCAGGAAGCCCACGGGGGCAGCAAGTGGACTGGGCAGGGCTGGGAGCCGGCATGTGGCACCGTGACACTTACATCTGATCTGGTACATTCATAATTTCAAAATTGTGGAAAATGTATGGATAGTTTAAGAATGAGAAGTGATAAAGTACTATTAAAGATTCTATGTTTTCTTTACAAAACAGAACGTAATGAGTGACAAACAGCTAAATAAATCTTTGATATTTTACAGCCTAATGGCAGCTCTTCTTGACACTCAATGCATATGCACACAGCTTTTCAAACTAAGCCGCTATCCCGTAACTAAATATAACATTTATCCTCAGAGTGTGACGATGTGATGCTTGCTATCACAGAAAGGTAGGATTTGAGGTCCAGAGCCACTATTGCATAAAGTATGTTAAAAATTTGTAAAACTGATTTTTGAGACAGTAGTGGCTGCCTTCTGGGGAGAGGCCAAGGGAAGCAGGGGCTGACCTCTCTGGTGTGGGTGGCAGAGAGGGGGCATGGACAGCAAACGGTGCGGGCAGGTAAGGGGGCAAGAGGGCCACTGCTAGGAAACCTGGAGCTGCGATCTGGAATTGGGGCTGCAGCCTGTGGGGTTCTCAGAACTCACTTCCTAACTGCATCCTGGGGCATCGCCACACACTGCTGAGCAGGTGTTCCTTACTGGGAACGGGAGCATCATGGCATAACCACGGCAACCGAGGAGGGGGTCCGCACAAGCAGCCAGTTCCAAACCGACTTTCCTGGGGAGGAGACAAATCTAGGCCCCTCCCTGTCTGGGCCTCCTTGTCCTTCAACTTGTCCTGTCTCTCTCCCACCTGTGGCGGCTTGAAGTAAAAATCGAGAGCCACGCACTGGCCCTGCAGAGATCCTGATGCACAGAGTGCTGAGACCCCTCTGCACCACCGAGTCTGACAGGGTCGCTGCCTCAGCACACACTGGTCAGGAGATTGATGCCTGGCCATCTTGCAGGCTCGAGAAGGCAAAACTCTCCCTCCTGGGCAGCATCACTAGGGTCTTGTGGGATTCGTCGGGAACCAGTGCCCGGCTGCAAGACAGACCAACCCTCCAGCCCCCAGAGCACCGGTGCTGGCCTGCAGCTGGCATCACCACCCTTGGCAACACAACTGTGGTCTGGGACAAGCCTGCCATGCTGGGGTCCCCTTCCTGTCCTTCCTTAAGGCCCATAGTCTGGGCTGACCCCTGCCAGAGCTCTGAACCCGACACCTGCCTCCTGGTCCAGCATGGTCTTGGGTCCAGCTCTACTGACCTCTTAATCTAACACCGCCTGGCAAAGGCTCAGTCCTACCAAGGGGTGGGAGGTGCAAGGCTGGGGCCCCACAGAGAAGCTGAGGTGCCTGGAAAGGTGGCTGATGCTTATCTGCCTCAGATTTACATCTGAAGCTAAGGAAAGGTCAGTCAGAGGGCGCCCGTAATGGGCCAAGTCTTGTTGGGGAAGTTGGGCTTGAGCCAGATTTTGAAGGAAATCTAGAACACGGGAGGTAAAAATACCTTCTGGACAGCATGTGAAATTGCATTACCTTATGCCTGCAGAAACCTTCACAGCCTCTCCACAGTGTAGCACAGCGGGAAAGCATGCATTTTTGAGGCAGATGGACCTGATTTAAAGTCTGCGCTCGTCCATTTGGACACGTTTCTTAACCCCACAAACCATGCCGAGCACAGCCTCCTGTCTACGCAGCCACTCACCACCCTGCCTCACAGACATACAAACCACCATTAGCATTCTTCTGAATCATCTGCACCAGATGACATTTCTGACATGCAACCATTTGACCCCAAAATGGCAATTTCATAAGGTTCACACAAATAATAAAAATGTGGCAATTTTCCCAGTAAGTACCTCCCAGACCATGGGTCCCCAGGTCAGGCGCCCAGGAAGATGGATGTTGGAGGCATGAAATTTGTGCCGCCACGGCGCAGGCGTGACTGGACTGTTTCAGCCCCCAAGGCTGCCCGTGCTTCACAGCCAGCCCGGTTTCCTCACTAAGAGCAGGCTGGCGGCCTGCGTGGCCCTCACTGCGCAAGGCCAGGGTCATCTAGACTGTACTTGGGGACCTCTCTGTCTTGGTCACAGACAGCACTGGTGTGCGGGGAAAGAGCCGGGTCCTTAACCCTAATTCTGTCACACCCCTGATTAGCCGCGTGCCCCTAGATGTCTCTGAGCCGACAGGACCTCACCTTTGGTGCACGGCACATCCATGGCGATCACCCTGTGTGGCCTTGCTCTGAGCTCCCGTGCCCTGTCCCCCATTGACCCAGGTCTCTCCTCCACTTGGCCTCCGTGATTGTCAACAACCAGCACATTAGCACCCCTTCTTGGGAAGAAAATGAGCCTGCCCAGGCGCTGAAGTCACCATATGGCCAAAGCTGCTGGAGCCAACAGATGGAAAATGAAAAATAGACTGGAGCCCAGGGATTGCAGGGATGATGTGACCCCCTGGGGCCAGGGGCCTATAGCTCGCTCAGCAGCAGGTCAGAGACAGGCTGGTTCCAGCCCCGGATGTCCCCTCACTCTCACGGTGACCTTGAGCGAGTCACTTACCCACTCTGGGACTTGGTTCTGTGTCTACAAAATACCAGCTATCACTGGTCCTTCCTCCAAGGTGTCTGAGAGAATAAACGAGCAGAAACACACGTGGCCATGCAGCCGGCAGGGCCCCGTCACATGCTGTCCTCCGGGTGGGTCCCTCCTTTGGAATGGACCCGAGCTGTGACAAAGGACCGTGCTCTGTCTGAATTCCTGACCTGCATGACTATGGGCGTTTGTAGCTCTATGGCTGACCACGGAAACACGTCTGCCCTGGACCGGCGTTCACACTTCTCACACAGCAGCCACTGCCCTTAGTGGGAAGGCTGAGCTGCCGGGTGCCTCAGTGCTGGGCCCAGCACAGCCCCCCACCACATTCTGCTGCCCAGAGAGTCCACAGGCCTGCCAGGACTCAAGGAGAGGCAAGGGGAGAAGCCATTGCCCCTCCTGGAGGGTGGAATACCAGACACGAGGGGCAACTATCATGCAAGGCTGCCACAGACATGCACATACATGGTCACCTGTTTGTGGTGATGGGGACACCACAGCACAGCGGAGACAGATGCATCTTTTCAATAAATGATGCTAAGCAGGCATCCAAACAAAGACCAAAATGAACCCTGATGCCTGTGTACGTTACACAGTACACACTCAAAAAATCAGTTCTAGGAGGATTGTCCATCTAAGTACGAATGGTTAAATAATAGGTATTTAGGAGAATCCTAGAAAAAGACCTTCAGGTTGGGATAGGCAAACATATCTTAAACAGGACCCACAAAGCACAAACCATGAAGGAAAAGATGATGGCGACTGAGCTACCTTAAAACAAGGAACATCTAGTCACAAAATGATACCATTAAAAGAAATAAAGCAAGCCACAGACTGGGCGGAGATATCTGCAATACAGAGAGGACTGACATCGGGAAAAAATTATTTTTAACAGCTTATCCATCAATAAGGAAATAAGAAATGAATAAAAAGTGGAAAAGAAGCAACTTCACAAAAAGAGTTTATCCAAATGGCCAATACACATATGAAAAGGGGCTCGACTTCATTAGTTATCAGAGAAATGCAAATTAAAGCCAGAATGAGATACCATTTCACACCCAGCAGAATGAGAATGGAAAAGCCAGACAACACAACCATTTGCAGAGAAGTGGAGAATTCAGAACACGCATACTTTGCAAAGTGGTACAGTCGCTTTGGAAAATTGGCAGGACATACCTATGCCCTCTCTCCCGGCAGGTTCACCCCTAGGCATAAGCCCGACAGAAAAATACACCCCTATTCACCAAAACACATGGCTGAGGGTTCACGAGCAGCCCTGGTCCCCACAGCCCAGTGGCGTGTGCTCAAACAGGACACGCATCAGCATTTACCGCAGAAGAATGGCTGCGTCAGTGGCCATACACAGCAGCACAAACACATGCATGGGGGGTCCCACCAGCGCAGGGGGAGGACGGCCTGACGCCAAAGGGGGCGCATGCTGCGCCCCACCAGGCAACAAGCTTGGCCGCTGGGAGGAGCACAACTTGTCCTGGGAGCGGGGCCCCTACTGGGGGTGGGAGGAGGCTGCTGGGGTGCCCCCAACTCCGGTCCTGGGTCTGGGAGCTGGCGATGCGACTGTCCCCCTTACAAAATCCACTGAGCTGTACACTTAGGGTTTGCGTGCTTCTCTGTGTTATCCTTTCATTAAATTCAGTAAATAAAAGGGAAAATCTACTTCCTCAGCTATCTGCTGACTCAAATTTCTCCACTTTTCATAATTAACTACCAATTAGGAGAGAGAAAAGGGGGGAGATTGGTATGTGAGTTCAATCAAAAGGGAAGGAGGAAAAAACCCAGAAATCAGTGTTTTTTACTGAAAGCAGTAATGTTGCCTCAAGACATGCAAAGAGAAGGAAGCTGGGTCCTGTCCTCAGTCGTCCCGGCGACACAGTGAAGGTTTTGCCATGAGAATGTCTCCTTTCCATTCAGGTTTGTACGGGGCATGAAGTCACCCTTCCAGGACGGGGCGGGAAGCAGATCGGGATGATTTTTAGTTCTCGTAAGGGCTCTGACTTCAAACAGAACAAAATGTTAAATGTAATGATTCTTCCAACCACTGAGCTAGAAATGAATTTTTTTTGACTCATTTATTGTGCCATCACCTGCTCACCAGTAGACGCTGCGTGTTGTCCCAGGAAACTGGAGCCGTGAGCTGGCTGGGCCAATCTATTTCCTGAGAAAAGTAACTGTGTCTACGAGAAGAAAAGAAAATCTCTCCCTAGGAATAAATTAAGAAATTGAAGTGTAAAGTTACATCACGGATTAAAACTGATCCCCCAGAGAAAAACTGAAACTGGGCCCCTGCCTGACCCTGCCTGTGAGGGTCGGCGCAGTGACAGCCACGGGTGAGAGCGGGGGCCGCAGAGCACGGCGGAAAATTCAGGAGCGGGTCTCCGGGACCTTGAAGGAAGGGAAGGACTTGCTCAACAGAACTTCTAAGCCCACACGGTGCACACACACCATGTGTGCTCAGGCGCATCACACGCAAGACGCGTCCGAGAGCGAAGCACCGCACGGCCTGAGCGCCCGGCGACGGGCACAGGGGGCACGACAGCGCAAAGCCCAGGCCCGACCAACGACGCACGGGAGAGGATTCCTGCACCGAGAAAAGACAGCAGTGCCCCCAGGAAAACGGGTAAAGGATCTGAACAGACTGACGCACAGAAAGGAAACCCAAAGAGGCCTCTAGCAAATGAGGAAAAGTTGAGAGAAACACACATGAGAACGCGGTGGTGTCACTTTGCACCCAGGCCTGGGAACGCGGCCGTGCAGGCCCCCAGCACTGCTGCCGGGAGCGCGGCTGGAGGGGCCCTTCTGGGGCGTTCTGGCCCACTCAGCGGGCCGGCTGGGGTCCCCTCCTCCCTCCCCTGCAGCGAACCCCGCCTCCCTGGAGCCTTGGGGCCCTTCCGCGGGGTGCCGCGCCCTTCCCCACCCCACCCGACTCGGCTCGTGCGGGTGACTTGCTGTGGCCTGTGGAACAGAGGGTACGGGACAAGCGCAGGGCCCCGGGCGGGCCCGTGCACTGCATCTCACCCCGAGCTTCCACCGCCCATCAGGCGGTCATGCCCGGGGCAGACACAGGCCCCAGGAAAACGCGGGGGTGTGGCGGGGGGCAGATCCGAGCCCACCCCCCGGCCAGGCTGCCCGTGCAGCCGCACCTGCGATCCCCCTCCGACGGCACACCTGTGGCAGAGATGCAGGCCCAGGCTCGCAGCACTGCGCTGAGGGGTGACCGGGGTGCAGCGGACCCACGGCGGGGACCGGGATTCACCGCAGCGCCCTTCCTGCTGCCCGCTGTGGGGAGAATGGCGTCCCCCAAAAGATACGTCCGCCCGGAACCTTCGCTCGTGTCCTTATTTGGGAAAAGGGCCTTTGCCCTTTCTAGTGAGTGAGGATGCCCAGGTGAGAGCGCCCTGGGTCGGGCCGGCCCTCGACCCATTGCCAAGAGCCCTTAGAGGAGACAAGGACGGAGGCAGACGCAGGAGGCGGAGTGATGGCGGGGGCGGGGCCGGAGAGGTGCACCTACGGGCTGCGGCAGCCGCCGGGAAGGAGGGGAGATGCCCAAGCTGGCCAGAAACAGCACACTCATTCATGTCTTAGCCATGATTCACAATATGAAGTAAGGATTGCTGATAATTCAGAATTCTCAAATAGACTTGATAGCGTGGGTCAAAAAAAGCCTGACTATGTAAAGAGAGACTGGGCAGGGAGGTGAAAGGGGAGGTCCCAGTGGTGTGGAAGGAAAGAGATTCATAGCTAACCAAGAATACCCAGTTGGACATGACTGGTTAACTTCCTGCAGGGCCTAAAACCGCGTTGGGTTACCTTCCCTACCAGGCTTGAAATGGTACCAGTCTACCAGTGCGTGCAGGTTAACCCAACCTGTAAACTCTGGGCACTTCTATGGGCTGTAGGTGTTTAATCAAACGTACGGCAATGATAAAGGCACGCCCCGTGGAAGGGGGCACGAGGCTGACTGGTGGACAGCAAGGCCCTGTGTTCACGCAGAAAACACTCGCCATGGTGTCCAAAATGGGACACTTGACCAATGAAGCAATTGTTTCCCCAAGTTGGGGGTGATCTGCCCTCCTCCCCCCTTTGTACTGGCCTTTTTAAGGGCAAAGAACACCCCTGTCTGCTTCCAGGGAGCTCAGCGCATGGGACACAGCACAGACAAGCACGCTGTGCAGGTGAAAAGGGTATTTGCTTTCTTAATGGAAAGGCACACACTTTTCTAAAACAAAGAGAAATGTGACTTCAGCTTTACAATTCATGTCTCTGAAAAGGATAAAATGGTCAAAATACGTAAGATCAACCTTCTTCCTGGAACCCCCAACCTCCCTCTTTTCTGGCTCCTCTCTTACCTGAGCATCTATGTCTGAAGCCACTAGACATTCAGTTCACATCATTTTCAAGTTCTGACTCCAGTTGCCTCAACAACTTTCTTTCGATGACTTGGGCCTGCCTTTGGGTGGAGCTGGTTTCTGCAGCCTAAGACAGGATGCCACCTACATTGCTACAGGACATTCCTCACTTATTTCTTAGTGTCCAGCTACCACCCGGAGGGGCCCCACTGAAGGTAAGGACCCTGTGGCAGCTCAGCGGGAGAAATGGGTGATATCTCTGGGGAGGCCGTTTACAACTTTCAGTGTGCCTCAGTATCCCCTGGTGGCTGGTTCACCCACGATTACTGGGCTGGCCTCGAGGCTAACTCAGTAGCTTGGCGGTGAGGTCTGAATATCCGCATGCTGAATGAGCTCTGCTCTACCCATCCTAGGATTCATTTTATTGCAAGGCAAGCAATTATAACTGGTGTGAAAGCAACTCAGTGCTCCTTTCCTATCAGTTCGTATTGTGATCAAAACAGTGAACTCGACACTTTGCTCCTGAGTCTGAGGGAGAAAAGAGCCGCTTGCAAGGAGAGAGGGGGACTGATGTGGAGAAGCAGAGCCGCAAAGGGGTGATGCCGGGGGTGGGCAGACCAGGGGAGAAGAGGCTTTGAGCCCTGGCCGTGGCCGGAGCACACAGCCGGAAGGTGTCTGCAAAGAAGGCAGGCTTCGCCAGGACCAACCGTTATGGCACCTTGATCTTGGACATCCAGCATCCTGGACAACAGGGAGGTAAGTCTGCTGTTGAAGCCGGCCAGTCCGTGGTATTTTGGTATTTTATGGCTGCTGGGCCACCTAACAGCTGTGAGCTCTGCAATTCTACTGCTGGGCTCAGGTACAGGGCAGGCTTGGGGCCTCCTAGGTATTAGCAGATCAGTTACTGTAAGCAGGTGGCTGAAGATCCACCATAGCCCTGCAAAGACCGCAGAGAGTTGGAGAACTGGATCTGATTACGCACTGCAACCCCCACCTTCCCCACCCTCCTTCTCTACGCATCCATCCCCTCCCCCAGAAATATTCACAGAAATGCAAGCAGCAGTCAAGCCCTGGTTTCCGGAAGGTTTCAAACCCCAGGCAGGACCCTGCACTACCAGGCAGGGCCACTGGGTGGCAGGCCAACACGCGACTCAGCCCCTCGGTTGGTTGAGGCGGCGCCCGGACAGAGAGGTTAGTTAGCAAGGCTGCACCTGATTCGCTTTAACCAATTCATCCCGAAAGGCAGAGGCAGCTTAAGTTATTTTTGCTTTACTGCACCTTTATTGTCCTGGTAGGCCTACATTGCCACTTAATGGTTGGAAATTTAGCATCCAAATTGAGATGTGCTGTAACTGTAAAATACACCCCCGATTTTGAAGGCTTAGTACCCAAAGTACAGTAGTCCTTAATGCATTTTTATACTGACTGCACACTGCAGTCATATTTGGTTACACTGGATTAAAGGAGACGTTATTAATTCCCCCCCTTTCTCATCATTCCTTCATGTGGCTACACTGCGTTTCTACGGGAACATTACCCCAGGCCTGGGGACCTTCTTGGGGCTATGGGAGAAAACAGGTCCAGTGGGGCCACATGCCCAGGCAGGGTCCCCCTTCTGCCAGCCTGCTAAGATCCACTGAACCTTGGGCCTAAGAAGCTGAGAGGGAAGAGGGGGAGAGGGGAGGAGGGGGGAAGAGAGGGAGGGGGAGGACGGGGGGCGGGGTGAGACGGAGGCAGACATTTACCTTAAGGAGCTGGCTCCCCTGATCCTGGCGGCTATGGAGTCTGCAATCTGCCCGCCGGGAGGCCGGCAGCCCAGGGAGGTGCAGAGGCCGAAGGGTGTCTGCTGGAAGAACTTCCCCCTCCTAGGGGCCCCCAGTCTTTTTCTCTTAAGGCCTCTGACCACTGGATGAGGCGCACCCACACTGTGGAGGGCAACTGCTTTATCCAGAGGCTGCAGATTTGAATGTTAACCTTAACTAGATACACCCTCACAGAAACCTCTAGACTGGTGTTTGACCAATTATCTGGGTCACACACAAGTCACCGTCACACTGCCCCACCATCCAGGAAATGAAGGGCCGACACAGCTGCCTCTGGCCGTGGGTGAGTCCTTCCTGGCTGGTGGGTGCTCCCCGCCGGGCGTCCTTGTCAGGAATACCAGGTCTGGGTTAGGGCCCCAGTGGGCGTCCTCTGGCCCCCACCCCGCCCTGCCTTCCTGAATGCTGCTCCACAGACATCAGCTCCAGCTCTCCTCCCCCAGGAGACCTCCTGAGACGCCCAGCCCCACTGTCACTCCCTCCTCTGAATTCTAAGCTCTGGCTTCCTGCGCCACTGACTCAAACCGTTCACCTGGTTTCTGAAACTTATTTTGCATGGCTTAGTTTGGGGTGTTGCTTCTGTGGGCACAGCTTAATCACACGGCCCCCGAAATAAGAACCGTGTCCCCCGTAAGGACTGCGCTGAGCCCATTGCAGGCACCAAGTGCTGCCCCGACTCCTGGCACTGTTCAAAGAAAGACTTCCTTTTTCTCTCCTCGTCATAGACTTTCTGCTGCTGGAAGTTCATGCTTCTCATCTGGGAGTGAGTCCAGGCTCACGTCTCCGGTGCTTTCTGTGATGCACGTAGACTCTCCTCATAGCCTCCGTCCTTCTGGATGGAGAAGGGCTGCTAGTTCCCCCCCACCCCCTTCTGCCTGTCCCCTCGAGCTGGCCCCCTCCCTGCGAGCCTGCAGGCGTACGTTCCCCAGGGACTAACCTCAAGCTCATCCCGGATCACTTTTCCCAGACTCGGGAAATTACCTGAGCCAGTCTCGTGGCCAAGTGTATCAACAGTTAAGCATGAGACTCTCATACAAATATGGGATGAACACATGTCAAAGAATTGTTGAGCTCAGTTTGGGAACCAACAGTGATAAAGGTGTTCAATGAGGACCGGAGGGGCGCAGTTTTATGTCGTGAGGCTAGGCGGTCCCGCTAAATCAGAGACAACACGAGGCTAGGCAGCCCCGCTAAATCGGAGGCAACATGAGGCTAGGCAGCCTCACTAAATCAGAGGCAGAAGTGATCACTGTCCTAGAGACACGAAACTACGACCTTCAGGGTCATCTTCTAGGTCACAGAAATCATTTGCATCTCTCCTAACAAAAAAATCCACGAACATGCGCCTTCGCAACGAGTGATGGATAGCAAGTCAAGTTGAGGCGCCTTCCCCTGGATAACTAAGCAAGCCTTGGGCTCTCGGCTCAGCAAGAAGACAAATGGAGACTGAACGTGCTTGTTCCACCTGGAACCTTATCTCTGGTGATTTGCTCCAGTGGCCTCGGGACACTCATACGCTCACTCCTGTGCCTGGGAATCAGTGGGGAGCTGGCTGCATATGCCCCTCTTTCCGTGGGGCTAGCAGGGCTTACTGCCAGCATGGCCGTCTCGGGGTAATCAGACTTCCCACACAGGTGCGGGCCCCCAAGAGAGGATTCCCAGCGTGGGAAACAGCTCCGGTCATTGGGCGAGGAAGCTGCGGACGCCCCTCCCACCCCAGAGCAGGCTCCAGGCCAGCCCAGACACGCTGGAGGGGAGGCTCTTGCTCTCGTGGGAAGAGGGCAGCGAAGGGCTGTGTGGCCGCTCTCAGCCTGCCAGCTGGCCCACCACCAGTCACATCACACTGTCCTGGGGCCTTCCAGCCGGCCCACGGTCGTCCTCGACTCTAAAACCACGAGCCGAGTTCTCAGAGCCCAGGACTCTTTAAGGACACACACAGCTGTATGGAACAAGCTGTAAGCCAAGGGCGGGTTAACAAATATGTAAAATTATATTCTTTCAGGAATTTTTTCCTTTAATATACAACTATCAATTTCTGGAGAAGGAAATGAAAGATTGGCAATGATACTGCATCACAGAAAGAATCCGAATATTGAACAAGGAAACAGATTCGTAAAGGGAAGGGGTCAAACCAGAGTGCCGCTCCCAGGCCCTGCCTCCTGACACTGGGTCACTCCACAGCTGGGCACAGAGGTCATGATCCCTCCCTCTTTTTAACCACATCATCCTTGGCTTATAAAGAGTTTTGTTGTGTTGGGTGTGACATTGTGAGGTATAATCACACAGCACCAAGAATTCGTTTTCACGCACTTCCTCTGACTTGTGCTTACAGAAGCTAAGTTCCTACTGGAGCAATGCATCATCGGTCAGAAAGCCTGGGGACCCTTTCTAAGGACTGACTCCAGAGCCACAGAATGGAGCTGCATCGTCCATGCAGCAGCTTCATGTTTGCTCAGAGCTTCACAATCCAGTAAGTGACCAGCTTACCTGGCTTGTTCTTCAGCACCTGCTTAAAGGCACAGAAGCCCAGCTCCAAAGAGGCTGACTGGGTTATTCTCAGCTGGAAACAGTTTGTAGAGCTGTCTCCACATCTCCTGGAGAAACAAATAGGACCCAGAGGCTGGGGCTGCAAGAGCCGAGCAATTTGTCCTTGCTCCCAAGTCTGCTCTGCACCCCGCCCCCTGGGCTGATGTCTGGACAAGGCTGTATGTGTTAGAACGATTTCATACCTGGTATCTTCTCTGATCTCCTGGGATTGAGCAAGCCAGCTGCCCTCGCTCCCCGCCTGATGGGGTCAGGAGTGATGGACAGATGAGGCGGCGCTGTGGAGGCAGCAGATGGAATTTAACAAGATGTTTGACGGGGCCACGATGGCCTGGTAGAAAGCGTGGAACCACCGGGACATCATGACGTTAATACCAGGAGGAGGAGGAGACGGGACCGCAAATCTTACTCCAGCAGCCGTTTAACCACAGAAACAGTGTGGTGCCGGCACTGCTCAGGTCTGTGGATCCGAACCAGGGATTCTGTTCCTCTGGGGACGTTTGGCCATGACTGGAGGCATTTCGGGTGGTCACCTGGATTGGGCAGTGGGTGGCGAGGACACTGCTGGCCTTTTGAGGTGGAGAAGGCAGAGCTGGGACTCTTCTAGAGGGGCTGGCCCACCCACCCCAGGTGTCCAGGGTGCTGAGCTCAGATGGCTGCTTTACCCACGTGAGCAGACACTGGGATTGACCTTAATTCACCTCCAGGCCACACGCAAAGCAAGTGCCTTGCCAATGAGTTTCAGCCCCAGGCAAGTTCACTATAGATGCCGTGTGACCAGAGACATGACCATAAAACATTTTTTGGATAAAAGGGCTTTTCCCAACTTTATTCCCACGGTGGCAGGTCAATCACTAGAATCCCATCCACTCAGAGCGAGTCTGCAGGTAGCAAGCCAGTCTCTGCCTCTGGGCCTCTGTCCTCGGCACTGCTACCACTCCAGCCTCGTCTCTGCTCTCCTGCAGCCTTGCAGCCAGACCACCATGTCGTGCCCAGAGCACTGGGCAGAGCTCTTTATATAGAGTCAATAGCAATGTATTGCCCACACGTGTGTAGTGAGCTAGCCAACCAGGCCCAGGTGAGAATCCTGGCCACAGGAACTTTCATTTTATCCACACAAGTGTCACGTTTACAGGAGGGAACTTACCAGAAAAGCCGGCAGGTAAGTGTGGAAGGCAGCAGAATCAACTAGGCTGGCTTGTATTAGGTTGAAAGACTGTGACCCAAGTGGGAAGAACTGGCTCGGGTAAGTGACAGCTGCCAATTCACAGAGATGGCTCTGTCATTCTGCACTCTGTCCTGGGCCCTAACGTTGCTAGAATTTTATTAATAACCTGGGCACAGATTCACAGCAAAGTCAATGAAATTTTCAAATTGAAGATGTCTTGGAGAGATACCTAAAACAGACGAAGACCAACAAGGTGGGAATTTGCAGGGATGAACATGAACCTCTGCCTTTGGAGCAGGCCCCTCCCCCAGGCTCACCGTACAGCCTCCTGATTGCTGAGTGGAGAGACGTGAGAATTCTGAACGCGGCTGTGTGTGCACAGCAGTGCTGTCTGACTCTGGCGTGGCACTTAACAGTGTTTTCTCATACATCAGCTTATCTGATCAAGCCTAGAATCTGTGCAAGAAGCTACCAGAGATACTTTAAACGCATTTTATAGACAGGGCTCAGAGAAGCCATGTGACTCCTAGAATTAGAGTGAGCTGTTTTGGAAACTGGGTGTTTTATCCCAAATACTATGTTCATCCCACTCTGCTCAGAGCCCAAGGAGGGGCTGTGCACCATGGGCCGAGGGCAGAGCCTTAGCTTGGACTCTAAATACCAGGGGCAATCCTTTAGGCATCCAGATAAAAAGTTAAGGGAAAGAAAAACAGACTTTGTCACTTCAGTAGCACAGTACAGTGGGTGGAGTGTTTTCCATCCAGTCCAGTGGTCTTTATGCATAAAGGTAACAAATAGTTTTGGAAATGAAGAGTTGCAGGGAATACTTTTCATATGAATCCTTGAGGAAAATGGGACAGGATGAGCTATAACCCAGCATAGGGTGACTAGGAAACATGGGCCGTGGCTCAGCCATGAACATAGTTGAGAAAACTGGACTGAAACTGAGGGGTTGGCACGGAAGACTAGCTGTCAAGCTAACAAAATATCCATCTCACAATAAATGTTAGAAGACTTAACTCATCCATTAGGATAAAAAGGATTTTCAAACTGGACTACTGTATTAAACATCTATTGCTGGGTAACAAATCACCCCAGCTTAGTGGCTGAAAACGGTAACTATGAATCAGTAACAGTAACATGTTCTGTGGGGCAGACTTGCAGCACATGAGGGTCCTGCTCAGGCTCTCACGAGGTTGCACAGGGTATTGGCTGACCCTGAAGCCCCGCTGGGCCTGGAGGGTCCGTGTCCAAGGTGGCACCCTCACACCAGGCAAGCTTGTCTTTCTCCCCAGTAGCCTCTCCACGGCTGTACTCCAGGGTCCTCACTGACGTGGCATCTTTCTCTCCAGAACAAGCAATCCGGAGCCCCATGCAGAAGCCACAGTGGCTTTTATAACCTAGCCTTGGGAGGCACACAGCATCCTTCCTGCCATCATCTACTGGGTACACGGCCCAGCTCAGGCTGGGTGGGGGGACCTCACTGGGGCCACCATGGAGGCTGGCTGCCACCATCAGGACACACACCCAACTCTACAGCTGTGTTCAAGACACTCGCCCAAAACAGTTACTGTAAAAGGGTAGAAACTAGAGGATAGGCAAGGTGCACACACACACGCACACGCGAGCGTGCATGCACACACACACACACACACACACACACACAGAAAGAAAAGGCAGAGGTCATAGCCTTAATACAAGACAACAAAGTAAAACGATTTGACCCTGGAGCATTATAATTGACATTTAAGATGTAACAGTAATGATATTAATACCCTAAATATTATAAAAGAAACTTTGAAAAAGCAGAAATTACAGAACATACAAGGAAATAGGCAGACACGTGATTTAGAGATTTTGTTTGTTCTCTCTGGTTGTA
Source organism: Manis javanica (assembly GCF_040802235.1). Classification (NCBI taxonomy): domain Eukaryota; kingdom Metazoa; phylum Chordata; class Mammalia; order Pholidota; family Manidae; genus Manis; species Manis javanica. Next base: position 2,525,472 of record NC_133161.1, on the reverse strand, counting down.
TTAACCCTTATTTGGGTTATTTGAAAAGACTTTTCAGTATTCCGTTTTAAATGATCTTTTATCTTTCTGGCTATACCTCTTTACATAATTTTCCTAGCAGTTTCTCTAGGGATTACTGTGGGGGCCCGGCCTACGGCCGAGGCTGAGCCCCACTCCAGCTGGACAATGCCTTAAAGATGGCACCTGCTTCCCTGTTGGGGATTGGCCCAGCAGACTTCCGTACCGTGCACAGCTCGTGCTGCCCGCTTAGGGTGGCGCGTGACACCTATCCGCTTAAAGGTCACGCATGATACTGTCCCGGATTGGTTGGGTGACTGAATATAAGGGAGCCCGCCGGGAGGGAGAGGAGCTTCCCGACAACTGCTGTAACCGCCACGAGAGATTAGACAATAAAGCCTAGAGAAGAATCAAGACCTTGGGCGTGTTGCTTCGGTCCCTGAAGGGTCGCGACAGATTATAATAGACTTACCACTACGTCAGTCTTCTTAGAGTTAACACGTTACCACTTCAAACTGTAGCAGCCTTACAGCCACGCTGGCCCCTCTGTCCTCTCCTGCTCCTGTTACAGTGACCACATTTATTACATCTACAGGGTTAACAAACCCAGAACGTGTCATAGTATTTGCTTTCAACAGTCATACACATTTCAAAGAATTTAAGAGGAGAAATGGAGTCTGTTATCTTAACCCAGGTATTGACTATTTCTGTTGCTCTAACTTCATTCACAAAAATTCACAAAAGTTACAGACTACACAATAACTTCCAATTAATTTCAAAAAGGAGAAATAATGTAGAAACACTTTCTAATCATAATTAATCAAACTAGAAACTGATAAAATCACAAAACCAAAAAAGGCCTTCATATAGAATCAATTCCCTATCAATGTTTGAGTCACAGAGGGAATAAAATAAAATGCAGAATTTCTGGGAAACAACAAAAATGAAAATGCTAGAAAGAATTCATGGAATACAAACAAAGCATGCTCATAGACTTGAGTATTTACATCAATAAAAAAGAAATTAATTCAAAAAGTTGGAAAAAGCAGTAAACTGAAGCACAGCAGAAAAAAGCAGTGAAGATAATAGAAAAAATGTTCTGACACAGAATAACAGCTGAATTTATGAAAAAAATAAGTGGTTAATTCCTAATCAAAGAAAAGCGAGAAAATTTAAAAACCCAACTGTGGATAAAATGAAGGTTCCTGTGTCCAGGATTCTCACCTGGCCCGGGTCGGCCAGCTTACTACACACGTGTGGTCACTAAGCTGCTATTGACTCTATATAAAGAGCTCTGCCCAGTGCTCTGGGTGACACGGTAGCAGGGCTGCAAGGACACAGAGGCTGGAGTGGTGGCAGCACCGAGGACAGAGTCCCAGAGGACGTCTGTGTAGGCAGAGGGGCCCAGAGGCAGAGACCGGCTTGCTGCCTGCAGACTTGCTCTGAGTGGGTGGGATTCTACTCATTGACCTGCCACCATGGGAATAAAGTTGGGTATAAACCCTTTCACCCCAGGAACATTCTACTGTCATTTCTTTGGTCTCATTGAATCCATAGTGAACTTGCCCGGGGCTGAAACCCATTGGCAGGACACCAACCCAAGAAGTGGTCAAGGTGCTGTGACCCCTGGCACTGTGCTCAGAGCTCCCCGCATGCCAGCACACTGACCTCTGTGACCATCCCAGACGAGCAGCTGCTGGTGTTGCTGTAATTATACCCATGTCCACTCTTTAAGCGAGACGATCAGGTTCAAAGAACTGACTCAAGTTGTTCTCCCACTGCAGCCGTGGTGTGACTGGACCGTGAGCCCGCACCGCCTGCCGACACTTGAGTGTGACACTACTGTCTCCCATCCGATGACAGTGATGGACTGGCTGTTGGCACAGATGCCAGGCCACTTTGATCTGAGGACACTGGAGGCACTGATTCAATAGGTGGGGGCCCTGGCACCTGCCCCTCACAGCTCCAGGGGCACCTGCTGTACAGCACCACACAAGAGCTTGGAGCCTGGTGAGCATGTCGGGATGGGACCCCAGTATGGATAAACTGAGAGTTCCTGTGGCCAGGATTCTCACCTGGCCCTGGTTGACTAGCTCACTGCACACCTGTGGGCAATACAGGGCTGTTGACTCTATATAAAGAGCTCCACCCAGTGCTCTGGGTGCGATACGGTGGCAGGGCTGCAAGGCTGCAAGAGAGCAGAGCAGAGGCTGGAGTGGTGGCAGTGCCGAGGACAGAGGCCCAGAAGACAGCAGTGCAGGACGACTGTGCAGAGAGGCCCCAAGGACGGCTGTGCGAACAGAGGGCCCCAGAGGCAGAGAGCAGCTTGCTCAATGCAGACTCGCTCTGAGTGAATGGGATTTTAGTGACTGACCTGCCACCTGGAAATAAAGTTGGGTATAACTCTTTCACCCCAAGAACGTTTTGCTATCGATTTCTTTGGTCACGTTGAATCCTAGCAAACTTGCCTGGGGCTGAAACCCATTGGCAAGACACCCAGTCACAGGAATCAGATGTCCTGGTCACAGCCAACTTCTGCACGGCAGTGGTGGCTGCCGTTTGTGGAGTACGCTCTCTGAACAAGCCTGTGCAGAGGGCCTCAAGTCTGTTATCCTATAGCAAACATGAAGGCAGGACATGTCGGAACTCACTCCCGGCTGGGTGGGGCATCTGCGTTTTTTGACCATCTCCAACTGACTCAGGTGTCGCCAGGCGGGAGTCACTGCGCTGGTGGAAAGCGTCCTAGAGCAGGATGCCGTGGCCTTGGGTGCAGAGTCCTCATCTGTCCACGAGGGGTGGGGTGGGGCAGGGTGGGCAGGAGGTACTGGCAGACTGGCCAGGGGCCCAACCCTTCAAAACTGAGCGAGGTCAGCTTTTCCCAAACCACAGGGGAGGTTCATGGGCAGAACTGCCCGACTTTTAACATTTGGTTTCTTTTCCTTGATCATCTTCCCTTCAGCCTTGACACCTGAGCAGACAGTCACTACCACCATGGTGCCAGCAGACGCTCTGTCCCTGTGCTGGAGCCTCCCAGGGCCGCAGGGCTGGGGTCACGCTTCGCACACTGCAAAGTGCTGAGCCTGTGTAGCCAGCTCGGTGCACACTTGGTGCCTTTCTGGTTGGAATTTTATTTTCTCTCAGGTGCACTCCCGGCAAAGGGCATAAGCAATTCATTTCCTGGCTTAATCTGTGCTGTTTACGGCTTTCAAATTCTGACCCTCATGGTTATGCTAACGCTGTCTTGGTGATTTAGAACTTCTTGCCAGCACTCAGTCTGGGTTCCTCTGGAAACCTAATGCCACCAGGCCTGCCAGTTTTAGTGCATCACTGCACTGGCCAGACTCTCCTAATGAAGATGTTGGCAGTCCGTACTGGTGTTTAAGCACACATATCCCAACTTCAACTTCAGGCTATATTGTCCCTTGAGGTAAATATTGATTTGGTATTTAAGTTCCATCAATATTTACCTCTTAAGTCAATGAAGCCTGAAGCTTATCTCAACTGACACTGATAACTGTTCAGAGCTTATTCTCACGTCCGACCTTTAATCAAGAACCTGGGGAAGGGAGTGGGTTTGGTGGGAGGGACAGATCCACAGGCCCGCTGGGTTGTGGTTTAATTTCTCCTCCTCGGGCCTTGGTGTCCTGCATGGTTTGGAGGTCCCTTCGTCCCTGACACTTGACAGCTCCATGATGGCTTGCTTAGAAAGACAGCGTACGTCAGGTGCCTCGGCTGTGGGTGGCAAAACCTGGAAAGTAAAATGGTTGTTCCATGTGGGTGGACTAAAAACACACACCTGGCGCCCATCTCGGTGGGAACTGCTGGGAACCAGATTTCTGGGGAAGTTATGCAAACAGATGGTCTTAAACCCAGGACCCTGGGACCAAGGAAGTGAAGATTTTGGAGGGAGCAGGAAGGCCCTGCAGTGCCTCCCAGAGGAAAGGGGCTCTCTACCCAGCCCTGTACCAGCCCTGCCCGGGCCAGCACCCACCCTGCCTCCTGGGAGGTACTGGAGGTCAGCTTCGTGCAACTGAGCTGGAAGATGGAGGTGGGTACTGGGCCTGTGCCTGCCTCCTAGGAGGGCAATGCTTCCTTAGCACCGTGCTGGACCAGCCATCAGATGCCAAGCACACCCTCCCAGATCCTGGGAAAGGGAGATGTGAGCAGCCTTCACCAGGCATGATGGATAACTGGACATGTCCACTTGGCAGGCCAGGGGTGCCCAGACATTTGGGGTGACACTACTGGGGTTATGTCTGTGAAGGTGTTTCTGGCTGGGATTAGTATGTGAATCTGTAGACTGAGTGTAGGCCCCTGTGGGCGGGCCTCGTTCAAGCTGACAGAGCCCTGAAAAGAACAGAAGTGGATGAGGGAGGACTTGCCCTCTGCCCCGCTGTCTTCCAGCTGGGACATCCACCTCCTGCTCAGGACAGACCCCAGGCTGCCAGCTCTCCTGGGGTCCAGCTCAGGGATGGAGCTGATCTGGGGACCTGTCAGCCCCCTCAGCAGTGAGCCGATTCCTTACGAGGCGCGTTCACCTCTGCGTCTTCACTCGCTTCTGCCTCTGGAGCCCCTGGCCGACCCCCAGGCCATGCAGCAGGCCCCCAGGTGAGCTCTGGCTGCGCTCTTAGGCTGAAACTCTCAGCTCCTATGGCCTCTGACCCTGGCTCTGCCAAAGCCGCGGCAGTGACATCTCCTGGCCACCGAAAGGACTGACTGGCGTGAGCTTCAGGTTCCAGACTGCAGGACTGCGTCTAGGGGCTGATGGAAACAGCGAATGTTCCACAGCGTTTGCTCAGCTGGGAGCAGGGAACGTTCCTGCCAGGACTTCAAGCTGCAGGGGAGACCCGCACAGCCCAGGGCCAGCATGTGCCAGTGTGGGGAAACCCAGGCCGCTGGGGGACCTGGCAAGGGGTGTGGGCAGAGTGGGAAGAGCCAGGTGTGGGGTCAGGTGGGCCCAGATCAAATCCCTGCTTTGCCCCTTGACAGTGGAGACCGCGTGAGCGCTCCCTCTCAAGAGCTCCTGGGGTGTTAGCATGCCTCCCTCCTGGACGGCTGCGGGCACTCAGGGACAGGGTGCATGAATGACTGGGCGTGTATAGGTGCAGCCCCGATGCTTCCCAAGGGTGTCACCTGCTTTCACTGGCTCCAGGACCAGGGACAATGGTGGGGTCCAGACTTTCGGGACATGGGAGCCTAAGGCTGACTCTCAGGGTGAGAAGAGCCTGAGGTAGGGTGTGGGGGGAGCCAGGGGCAGTGTGTGAGGGTGGGCGAGGGCGGCGAGCACACAGGCCTGGAGCACCTTTCTCAATTCCACCCACAGCTCCAGTGGCCAGCAGAGCCCTGTGAAGGCTGAGGTGGAACTTTCCAGAGTGCTGTTAGGACTGCCTGTTGGTGTGATCGGCCCTCAGAGTCAGGTTTAAATGGACACAGAGGGGACAGTGCATGCAACCACGCGTGTGCCCAAGGACAGCCACATGCCCCTGCGGCTGAACCAGCAGAGGGCTCTGAGCTAACGGGCGTCTTCATGAGGACATGGGCATGCTGAGCCCTCCCCCGTGCCCCCAGCAGCTTTGTCTGGGGTCAGAGACACTGCAGGGACCCAAACCCACCCGGGGTGGTCTAGCAGCAAGTCAGTAGGTGAGCAATGTCAAATAGGGCAGCATCGTCTCGGAGAGGTGACCTCCCTAACTCAGGGTCCCAGGAAGCAGTCCAGGCGGGGACACCAGCCAGGACAAGGGCACCAAGATGAGAGTGGCCCTGGGTCTCCAGACTGCAGCCAGGAGCCCAGGGTGGGATGGGCTCCCGGGGTGGGTGTCCTCAGGCTGGCAGGGCAGATGCACCTGTCCCCCACCACGGGCCTCCATGCTGCGCCAGCGGTATTTCCCGAAGTCTGGGTGTGCCTCTGCTGACACAGCACTCCAGTGGCAGTGTGGCAGGCGCCCTCCCTGGCCCACCTGGGCATACCTGGGGGCCTCTTGACCCTTAACTCCTAGGGACCTGGTGGCTACCCTGGCAGAACCCCTCCCAGGCCATCACCTCCTCAGCCCACTGCCCTTCACCCCGTGCCCCGAGCCTCTGCTGAGCACTTGGAGACCCACCTCCCCAAGGCCCAGGGGGGCTCCCAGGGACCCATGGAGTCCCTCCTTACCAGCTCTGTGTTTGTGTGCAGCAAATTTCTTTACCTTCTTCAACCAAAACTACACATCACAACAGTTGGGTGCAGAAGCAGACAGGAAAATCCAGCACCTCCTACTTGGAGTAAAGAGATTTACTAAAATGTAAATGTGGCTGTGTCATAAAATACATTTTAAAATATAAAGGGCTTATTTTTTAAATAATAAACATTTTTTTATGTTCTGGTTTACTTTCTCCATGGTAAATCTCTAGCTGGTAATTTCTGATAGGCTGTAAACATCAGTGGGTCCCCAGGCCCCCAGTAACTTCCAGGAGGGTGAAGAGGTCCTGACGCTGAATGTGCACTTTGCCCAGGGCCACTGCACTGAGCCCCTCCAGCAGACCAGCATCTTGTGTTCCGTGTGGCCTGTCACCTGGGCCTCTCAGGTGAGGCTGAGTGGCAAACACATCGTGTTCTCCATTTTCCAGGCGATGTTCGAGGCCTTCTGCAAATATTAATGCATATGATCGCCATGTAATACCATGCAGTAAGCACCATGCTGTCCCACCCCTGCCACCGCCGCTTACAGAGGGAGCCTAGAAAGGTTAAGACCGCTTGTGGTCACACAGTGCTGAGCCTAGACCCAACCCAGCAGCCTGGCTCCAGAGCCTGAGTCCGGGCTCTCGTCCCCTGGGCTAGGCTGCCTCGCACACTGGATTTTTAGTTACCGGTACTCACTAGCCATGTCCTCTCAAACTACTGCACTTTAACAGCAGTCTTTGATGTCCTGACCCTGTGGTTTTTAAGTCACTGATGGCACCACCTCCTGTGGCTTACAGAAGTATGGTGTGTACAGCGTGTGTCTGAACAGGTTCACCAGGGCTGCTGTGACAAACACTGCAGATCTGGCAGCTTAAGCAAGACATTCACTCCCTCCTGGTCCTGAGGACGGCAAGTCCAGGATCCCACTGGGGCAGGGCTGTCCCGGGCCTCTCTACAGGGCGTGCGATGGCAGCATCACCTGCACAGGGCGTTCTCATGTGCACGTCTGAGGCACAGTCCCCCCTCCGTAAGGACCCCGGACACTGGTGTGGGCCCACTCTGCTCCCTTGTGCGTCATTTTAACTAATTACATCTGCAATGACCCTGTTTCCAAATAAGGTCATACTCTGTGGGGCTCAGGTTAGGACATCATATGAAGGGGGGCAGAGCCCCTAAGGTTTACTTTATACCACAGCTAGGTTTTTGTATTTTTTTAAAGCTTCACTGAATGTACTAGGAAATCTCTAAGGGCTGGCCCTGCGGAGAACCGTTGGGAAGGTGGGCGACCGCCACTCAGGTGGTCCGGTCCAGAGGGGCCCTCGGTGCCCGGGAGCCCTGGGTTCACTCTGCTGTGGTCTGTCACTTCTTGCCTGGGTCCAGTCTGTTTGGGCCACAGGGTCACAGAGGTGCTGGCCTGCTGGTTCAGCTTCTTCCAGTGTGACATATTATTATTTGAATACGGTCAGTTCATAATTTCAACAAGCTTTGGCAAATATGGTAAAATAAATGTCAGTAATAAGTCCTTCGTGGGTCGGCTAGGTTATTCATTCTCCTTGCTGAACTTGGATGCTTTGAAGAGAGATCGTTCTCTTAGTCATATTCGTTTCTTGACCACCTCTTGCAACCCTGTCGTAGAGCAGGTGCTTAGTAAATATTTACTAAACCCAACAGTTGACCCTAAAGATTTTTGCAAAACTATTTGCAAAATCCATCCAAACACCAACATAAACAATCTGACCATATATTCATAGACACAGTACCTAAAGTGGAAGCGTTGTGGATAACCCAGACATATGAAGAGGTGACGAGGGACTCATGACCCAGAACTGCCCCGCCACACCGGGAGCGGGGCACAGCTGCTCTTCCCCCCGTCCAGCCCCCATCACCCCCAGGACAGAACCACCAGAAGTGGCTTTCCCCGAGTCCTTGGGTGGGTTCGGCTCCATCCCCTGGACCTTCCTGTCCCTCACATCCCCAGGGCCACTCACACACTCACACATCCAGCTGTTCACACGATGACTGCTACAGAGACCAGCTGGGGATCTGGGAACTGGGAAAGCTCACAGGAGGCAGAGCCAGGCTCCGGACTGTCTGCACGGAATGGCACGGGACGAGTTTGGATGGAGTAGCCAAAGATATGCAAACCCTCTGAGGGTTGGGAAAAGCCACCCAGTGCCCTAGGAGGAGGGGAAATGCTCAGGGCCATGCTGGTGAGGTCCCGCTCTCAGCAGAGTGAGTGTGTGCTGAGGTTCTGGCAGGGAGGTCGGGATGCAGGAGCGGAAGGCACCCCAGGAAAGCCTCTCTCCAAGTCGGTCTGGGCCAGCGCCGCACCGGGCAGGGCTGTGGCCCAGGAGCCTGTCCAGGTAAGCGTGGTAGGAGCAGGACGATTGGACTGGAGTTACTTTTTGCCTCCAGGATTTGGTGCCCAACTGAACGTCGAGGACAAGAGGAGTGGTTATCCCCGTTAGAGCGCACCTGGGGTTTCCCGCTGAATCGCCAGGAGGCTGAGGGACGATGATGCCATTTACTTGGGTACCAAGGGTCTCGGGGAAGGTGCATATCTGACAAGTGGCATGAGCTCAGTTTGGGAAGGAAACTACTGTTTAAAATAGGAGTAATTGGGAAGAAATGGAACACAATTTCAGACCTGGCATAACACACAATCTAGTTGGAAGGCTGAAATGCACACATATGAAGTGTCTAAAATGAGTTATAAAGGGATTCATCTGTCTGTGCAAAATAACCGAATCTAAACGGACTGTGTAAGAGCTGAGAGGAATGTTGGCAGAGCCACCCAAGAAGTATGAGAACGCCAGGAAGCCTTCCTGCAGGCGGTGAGGGTCAAGCCTGGTTTTACAGGTTGTGGATTGGTGACCAGAATATTAAAAAATGAGGAGCAGTGTGGATAAATGAGAGTTCCTGTGGCCGGGATTCTCCCCTGGCCCTGGTCGGCTGGCTCACTGCACATCTGTGGGCAATACGTTGCTATCGACTCTATACAAAGAGCCCTGCCCAATGCTCTGGGCAACACGGTGGCACGGCTGCAAGGCTGCAGGAGAGCAGAGCAGAGGCTGGGGCGGTGGCAGCGCCGAGGACAGAGGCCCAGAGGACGGCTGTGCAGAGAGGCCCAGAGGCAGAGACCAGCTTGCCGCCTGCAGACTCGCTCTGAGTGAATGGGATTCTAGTGACTGACCTGCCACCGTGGGAATGAAGTTGGGTAAAAACCCTCGCACCCCAGGAACATTCTGCTGTCATTTCTTTGGCCACACTGGATCCATAGCGAACTTGCCCGGGGCTGGAACCCACTGGCAGGACACGCAGCATGAGCCAATACTCCAGAACGGAGGCCTTTCGTGCAGAAGTTTTGTTTTAAGAGAAAATACTGAGGCGGGGAGCCGGGAGCGGGGAGAGAGGCAGAGGCAGAGAAGAGAGGGCAGCCTGTCATTCCGCCTGGGGACAGAGCACCTAGGAGAACGGATCTGAGTGAGGCCTTTTCCTGGAAGGCCCTCCTGCTTTGTTCCACTTCTCTCTAAATGAACTATCTGACCTCGGGTCAAGATGTCTACCCAGCCATAGCGGTTGAGGCGGGTTTATTTAATTGGAGCCATGATTTCAGGCTGCCGTTAGGAATCGGTGAGACCCTCACACCGCAGCCCTCCGGCCCAGGGGCCCATTCACCTTACGACCCTGGAGGCTATTTTTACCCGCTTGATGTCAGAGGGATTAGTAAAGGCAATGAAGCAGTCAGACGGAGCTCCGGGCCACGTGCCTCTCGAGGCTCTCTAACAGCCCTGGGAGGGTTCACAGAAGGAAACCTGGAAGAAATGAGTGGCAGTGAATAAACAGCACCTGAAAAATGATAGACGACCTCATTTCGCCTCCAGGAGAATGTTCAGGAAACCTCGGGAGCAGAAGGCGGCCTGCCGGCTGGGAGGGGAGGGACCCTGTGTCTGGTAGGGGAGGAGCCTCCTGGCTTAGAGGGAGGGGCCTCCTGCTGGGAGGGGAGGGGCCTCCTGGCTGGGAGGGGACAGGCCTGCTGGCTGGGAGGGGAGGAGCCTCCTGGCTTAGAGGGAGTGGCCTCCTGGCTGGGAGGGAGGGGCCTGCTGGCTGGGAGGGGAGGAGCCTCCTGGTTGAGTGGGAGGGGTCCTGGCTGGTAGGGGAGGGGTTTGCTGACTTGGAGGGGTGGGGCCCTGTGTCTGGGAGGGTGGGGAGGCAGGGGGGCCTGCTGGCTGGGAAGGGAGGAGCTTCCTGGCTGGGAGGGAGGGGCCTGCTGGCTGGAAGGGGAGGGTCCTGCAGGCTGGGAGGGGAGGAGCCTCCTGGCTGAGAGGGAGGGGCCTCCTGGCCGGGAGGGGCGGGGCTTGCTGGCTTGGAGGGGTGGGGCCCTTTGTCTGGGAGGGTGGGGAGGCAGGGGGGCCTGCTGGCTGGGAGAGGAGAAGCTTCCTGGCTGGGATGGAGGGGCCTCCTGGCTGGGAGGGAGGGGCCTGCTGGCTGGGAGGGGAGGAGCCTCCTGGCTGGGAGAAGGGGCCTATTTTCACTGCAGCTTTCCCAGGTTTCCTACTTGCATATACCTATGAAGACGTTAAATGTTTTAATGTTTAATAAAACATCTCATTCTTCTGCCTTAATTCAGTGTGAAATGCTGAGAATCTGCTTTTCTGCAGCAGTAAATTGAAGGTGCTGGTAGAAGGGCCCCCAAGACCCACCCTCTATTTTGTGGCTCTTTTTAAATACAAAGTGCTATGCTTTTTTTTTTTCTTTAGTTGTTTCTGAAACATAAGGACCAGCCATTATTTATAGCTACACACCAGGTGAACTTACTGTGCCCACTGAACCTCCCCGGTGTGGGGGTGACAAAGGATCTCAGAGTTGAAGGCCTTCCTGCAGCGGGGAAACAGGACAGAAAGGGCCCGCCCCACGCAGCCCGGCCCGCTGGCCCCATCACTCTCTGGATGAGGGTGTGCGGCAGGCACCCGGCCGGCGGCCAAGGAGGGCTGGGGAGGCTCTCTCCACGCTTTTCAACACAGCAGGGCCGAGCGTCCTGCAAGGAGGAAGAGGCGGTGGGGGTCCAGGACAGGACTGGGGGCTCACGGGACGCTGCACGGAGCAGGGGCTCTGACGCCGGTAAGTGGGACGGAGCGGCCCCGCCGGCCGCATCACGCTGGGCCCTGTGCTGGCCGGCCGTGGACGGATCGTGGACACTGGCCCCAGGCCACACCCTGCCTGGAAGATCACCCCAAGCTGGCAGGTTCAGGCTCTGAGGACTCCATGCTGGGGAGGCCGCTGCATGGCAGGTGGCAGCCTGGCAGAGGGAGGGGTCTGCGGAGCTCAGAGGGAGGCGGCAGAGACGGGGACAGAGACAGGGACAGAAGGATGGCAGGAGGAGGAAGGAGGCAGAGACTGAGGAAAGGAATGGGGTGCTTCCCAGGCCCAGCCACACACAGGCCTCTCTCCTGCTAGGCTCCAGGGAACCCTCTCCCTTACACCAGTTTCTAGCTGGGCTGTCTGGGGAGACCGCTCTGTTGGGGACAGGTTTTTACTGATATGGTAAATGCCCACGAACTTTATGCGAAAAGGTTAGAAAAACTTACCTGCTAGCGAAAGAAAGAGACCCGTAGACTGTGAGGCTGTCTGGGAAGGGGAGGGGTTTCTGGAAGGCGGTCAGTCCTTGCTGGCGGCAAGGATAGCTGATCCCACCCAGCCCCTCCTTACCAAAACCACACTGAGGGTCCGCTACCTGCGCATTACCGCACACCATGGTTTCTTACATTGGTTTCATACTGGCCTTAATCCAAGGGTCAGGCAAGTCCCCCCTTACCCCAAGCCTGTGTTTTGCCCGGAGAGGTGGTGACAGCATATCCAAGTATGCTTTTTGAAGGAGAGGGACCAATAAACACAGCCTCCCGGGTTTCCTGCACTCCCTGTTTACATGCAGCTCCCCCAGCCCCACCAGCTGGAGCCCCCGGTTCTGCGGTGCTGACACCCTGAGGACGCGATACTCATGGCCCAGCATGTGCTCCACAGGACACTGCTGGGAGGCTCAGCCAGATGCCCCCAGAGCAGGCAGGTGCCTCTCAGTGTGAGCGCACCCTGCCCTGGCAGCCACTCTTCTGGGGAGCCACAGCCCCACCTTGGGTGTCCATCACTAGGGCTGTGTGATGAACCTCGTAGGCTCAGATGGGGGTGGAGCAAAGATGAACTGACATCACCCACTGAAAGCAGGTAATAACCTGAGATTTAACAATAGGCAAGGCCCTGGGGATGCCTCTGGAGCAAGAGGCTTAGTGTTAAGGACAGACACTGGCACAGGGGCTCTTGGCTGGCCACTGCCGCTGCTTTGGCAAAGCCACAAGGTGTTTCTGTCTCAATGAATCACGAAAGGTTGCTCCCTGTGGTTGGCAGGATAATGCCCCCTGAAGTCATCCACGTCCTGATTTCTGGAACCTGTGAATATCTTAGGTAACGTGGTAAAAGAGAATAGACAACACAGATGGACTTAAGGTTGCCAATCAGATGACCTGAGGAACGGAGCCTGGTGAGGGCCCTTCAGAGGGCAGGGGGAGCAGGAGAATCCAAGAAAGGCGTGCTGGGAGCAGGCTGGGGGGCACTGCTGCAGGCTCTGGAGGCCCGTGGGTGGGGAGTGTGGCCAACAGCTGGCTGACACGTCGATTTTAACCCAGGGAGGCCTGCATCCTGGACTACAGAACCGTGAGATGACGCGTGCTGCTTGAAGGTGTCAAAATTGTGAAAATACGTTAACGCAGGAGGACAAAGCTCATACAGCCCTCCGCACACACACACCCGCTTTGGGACTGGGTCGTTGAGGCGGAGAGGGATGCAGGTAAGGACGCCTGTTTCTTGTGTTCAGTCCTATCGTTCTCAATCTATTTGCTTCTTGCCAATTTTATATCAACTCAGCACAATAGTGCTATTTATATTACTGCTGGCAGAAATGGGCAATGCCCTTCCGCACTTGCCCAGAGCTGACGGAATTCCTGGAGGTGGTGTTGAAGCACAGGTGGTATCTTTAAACACTGACACTGGGCGCCTTTGAAGTAAGTGCCCTCCCACCTGGCAGGTGAGCAAACAGCAGGGAGGGATCAGGTGACCAGGGGGCCCCGGCTGCCGCTGACCCAGTTCTTCTGCTTTGTCAGCCATACCCAAGGCCCGTGGGGGCCTTTAATCAGTGGACATTCCTGCTGGGACACTTCAACATTGTTTTTAAAGGACTTGGAAACACATTGTCTGCCAGATAATTTAGATATTTTCTTGACAAATCTTGAATCTTTGAAAGTGAGAAATTCAAGCTTAAGTCAGTTGGTGTCTGAATTATCACAAATTCTGAAATTCACTCAGTATAAAGAAACTGGTCTAATAAAAGCAATTCCAGATGTGTAACCCTGAGGCTTGTCTAGACGTTCCACTAAGAAGGACTTCACTGCTGACATAGTGACTTCCTACTGGGTTTTTCAGCCTGGCTACCAAACACTGCCTTGACATTTCATCAAATGAAAAAAATAAAGTTTTACGCCACTTTACCCTAGACACATCCAAGTTCATTGGCTTCTGCTCTAAAACTTTCTCAGGAATGACTCTGCTATCTATCCCCAACAATATTTATGTTCTTTCCGTCACCAAGAAAATAGGAACTATTAGCAAGGACTCTACCTGGGCCGCAAGCAGGGCAAGTTTCTGGCCTGCAGACAGAGCCCCAAACCAAGTTTACAAATAAAAGCCTTGCTTGGGCCTCTGCGACGTGGGCTTTCGTGTCAAGATAGGCTGCCAAGAACACTCTGGGTGGAGCGTGATCATGGATAATTAGAGGGAATGTCCAACCCAGTAATGAGGCCAGAAGAGGCAGGTGTCAGGAGACTGGTTTCTCAGCCTCCGTGAACTCCCAGCCTGTCATTTAACCCCTACCTGTACCAGATGCCTGGCCTCTTACGCATCAGGGAAATGTGTATTAAAGCAGATGCAGCCCCACCACACACCCACCTGGTGCCCAAGTCACCTCCTTGTCATATGGTAGGTCACTGAAGTAAAATATAAACGCAGGAAAGCACAGCCCCACCCACAAACACCGGAATGATGATCATGGAAAAAAGAGCCAGTGCCTGGGCAGCCTTCTAACTTGCCCAGGCACCTGATTTCTGCAACCCCAGGGTGGCTGTGGGGTGGGCATCTTTAGCGCCATCTGAGGGCACTGGATGGCAATGAACCTGGGCTCCAGCCTGAATCCTCCCGGCAACACAGCTGTAAGGAGAAAATGCTAGAAGGCAGGAAACATCGTTCTTTCCCTTAACCTCGGGATTTCACACCTTCTCATCATAAAATGTGTGTGTGACCTATAGTTATGTCTGTCTTCCACAGCCACAGAAGAAAACTGCTTCTCGGACATAATACCTGTTTGTTCAAAATTCAACATCCCTGACGCTACACGCTGCGGTTCTGATGACTGTATCTGAGATAGAACTCAGAATCTACACTTTCAGTGAGACTCCTCGGCGCTTCTGGTACAGGTGGCCATCGGCCACACCGGGACCTTTGGGGAGCAACAGGGACGCAGTCATCGATCAGGCTGAGACCGCAGCTTACTCCGGGACTGAGGTGCGCAAGTGGAGGTGCACGGGGCACAGCGCCGGACCACGCTCCTTAGGACATCGCGAGGAACAGCGTTAGCGGCTCGCCAGGGGTCTGACTTGTGCCCTGCCCATCATGCACATTGGCAGAGGGTTTGCAGCCAGCTGATGGTTCAAAGGCAAAGAGCAGCCACTCAAGTGTTGTCCTGCTTTCACAGGCATGGGAATTATTTTCCAGCATGTGAACTGGCTCCAGCTCCGGGCTGCTCTCCCACCCCGAGGTGCCTCCCCTACGCCTTTACCTATGTCGGTGTCCAGCACCTCCTCGCCCTAGAAGGCCATTTCTGTCCTTATCTCCAAGAAGCATGGCTGACTCAGAGAGTATCTCAGGCCCCCATCACCCCTGCAAGGGGCAGGCAAGCCCTGACCCATCCTGGGCTTTGTCTGTCAGCATACAGCCATCACTGCCCTCTGGGGTGAGGCCTTGGGGGAGTCTGGCATCTCGAGTTCCTACCAGCTGGACCCCACACAGGGGCCTCTAACACTGGCTGAAGCAGTGAGAGGGCAGGGGCCACATGCTACCATCACTCCTTTCTCGCAGGTAAGTCACAGATGAACCCTGCAAGCCTAAGGGCCATGGGGTGGGCCAGGAGTCTCCTCAGAAGGGTGGATCTTTCTCATGTGACTTAAAAGAAATTTACTAGCTTCAAAGACTGAATGTGCTCCTAAAACTTAAAAGCCCACCTTGATAATGAGTCTTAAGACAGTACATTAAGTTGTAAGTCCAAAGGTGGTGGCCTGGACAATAAGAATTTAACTTAAAAGATCTCTGAGCAGTGTTCTTCTGAAAGACTTAAAAGGGAACAATGTTATTAGCATTTCATGTGCATTTAACAAGCATTTTTTGGGCCTTTAGCATTTGCCAGGCACGGAGGGCTCCGAGGGCAGGCTCCTGACTCACTGCGTGGACCTGCCCGATGATGGGAGGTGGCCTCCACTCTTTCCCAAAGTGTCTACAAGGTGCTCTGTGTCCAAAGCATCCTCCCAGGAATGTGGGCAGACACCAGCCCTTCTATTCAAGAGTTTGCACTCGTGGAGGAAGTAAAGCAGTTAAAGTCAGGTCAGCTCAGCCAGCCAGTGACACGGGTGCCATGGGGACCAGTGACATGAAGGGACAAAGCAGGTGGGTGGGTGGGGAGTGACCGGTGGGCCCTGCCCCCACAGCAAGGGCCTCAGGGTCTACCCTGAGGGGCAGGGGCTGGGCCTTCAGGAAGGGCAGTGTCAGGATCTGACAGGTCTAGCAGCTCACCCTGGCCTCTATGTGCAAAGTTGGGGGTCTCACAGCGCCAGAGCAGGGAGCCCCTTAGCAGGCTGCTGCTCCAAACGGGTGAGCCGAGACAGCAGCAGGGCTGGGGTGTCTGAAGAGAGAGACAGCCTGGGCCACATGGTGCCATGCAGGTGAGGGGAAGGGCAGAGCGGGCTTGGTTCCCAGGTGGCAACTGGGCAAAGCGTGGGTGTGAGAACCCAGGGAAGGTGTGGATTTGGGGGGGAATCTAGATCCTGTTTCGCACACATGAAGCATGAGGCGCGCTGTTAGGCTGGCAGTGAAAAACCCACGACAAGGCAGGCAGCGCCACGCCCAGAGCCGCCCTGAGCTCAGCACTGTTGGCGTGACTCTGTGCAACCACTTGTTTTCCAACCAGTAATCCACGCATGCCTTCTGTTCACTGCTAATCGCTGCATGGCTGTGTCAGCCTGAGCCCCAGGCACTGCGTCCTCACGGGCTACGGGGAACAGCCAGGTCTCAGTCGGCTTTGCCCTGGGGCCTCCCAGCCAACCCCAGGACTGGCAGCGCTTTGCCTTCCTCCTCCTTGGAGTTGGTTCTGGAGAACCACCCTGCTTTAGACAGAGCCAAAACAATGGGCAAAACGTCAGCCCTGTCCGCAGGCGGCATGGGGGCAGTACAGGGATCGGGGACTGGGCAAAGTGGTCCTCAGCCAGCAAGAGCCACGCACAGGTTTCACCCCCTCCCACAGGGGGTGCAGTCACCACAGGCAGGGGTACACAGAAGAACCCTCGCAGCCCGCAGATTCCAGGCCCCCACCTTGCCCTGCCTTTTCCCTCCTGCCACTCACAGAGGCAGATGATCCCTCTCTTCCCAAGACATTCTGCTACCCTGGCTCAGTCTGAGACCACCCAGGCACAAGGGGCAAACAGGTCAGAGGTCACAGTTCACACATGCTTGGTGCCCCCTCGGCCCTCTGGGTCCCGGGACATCATCACCTGCGTGCTAGTAGCACATGCTGCATAGTGTTCAGCAGAGGGGACACTATTGGTTTGTAACAGCTGGTGGAGGGACTAAGGTACCACCTGGAAGCGGGCAGGAGCCGAGGGACAGACCAGGAGAATAAAATGTGATCCCAGTGATTCCGAGGTGGCCCAAAGAGGCCAGGCTCTTCCATCTGCCAATGACTGCAGCCGCAATCAACACATAATGTAAACTCTGTTAACTGTCTCATTTACAGCAACACACACTTGAGTCCCGCCAGGTGAGAGGCCTGGACAGGTCCTACCTCCAGCCCAGAAGGAAGCGGCCCACACTCCCAGTCTCCAGAAGCGGGGTGATAACCAGCCGTGTTTAAGCTGCCCTGTGGCCTTTGGTAGGGCCGCCCAGCAAATGCATACAGCTCCCACGGCAAGTGTCCCAACTCTGCCGGGTCTCATTTGTGATGGGATCTAAGAGGCTGGAAAATAACCTCTCCCCCGCCCCCCTCCCTGGGTTCCCGGAGGTACAGAGTGTGAAGGAGGGGCAGCTGGACTGCTCGCAGGAGGAGGATCGTGAAAGTCCATGCAAGTGGGGTGTACAAGGCGAGGACCAAGGCTTCAGACAACGTAGGGGTAGCGACAGGAGTCACAAGTACCGAAAAAGAAAATGAGGGACCCCAGATGCCAGGAGGCTCAGCCAACGTCCATGTGGCCTCAGGGCAGAGCCCAGGTGAACTGCTCGAATCAACAGCCCACAGTCCCCAGAAGGTGGCAGCGGCCCAGAGCCCCTCCCTGCCCCTCCCCCTGGCACTCTGCAGTCACCCTGGAGGTGCGGGGCTGGGAGCCTGGAGCCAGCTGTTTCTTTTCTTGGGGTCAACCAAGTCTCATGACAAATGGTGTGACTTAGCAAGCTTCCCACTTCCAGATGGGGTGGCACCACTTTGCACTGGGTGACTTCCAAGTTTCCAGAAAACATTCTGTTCCCACACTTGGCTCGCTGGAGTAGGAAACATTACACAATTGCAGGCGGATAGGAATAAGCCGGGTGCGCTCAGCACAGGGGCCACTGCGTGGCAATCAGGGCTCACAAAAGGGCGAGGGGGTTGAAATGGGCATTGGGCACATTTTTAAATGATCTGTGCATCTCTCCTGTCATAGGACAAACACCCATGGCTCGGAAGGCTGGCTGCGCCCCCCTCTTGTTTCAAGAGCAGCTATGAGGCGAAGGCACATGTGCACAGGAAGAAAGATTGACCATGTCAGCTCTGCAAATAAGGGTTGAAAAACAAAAAGGCTGGGACCCGGAAATCACAGGAGGTGACCACGTGCGGTCGGGTGGGTGTGCACTGCATTCAGTGGGCTTCAGTAGGGGATCCTACAGATGGAGCAAATTCCCATGGGGGGAGGAAAAGAGGATTTTGCAATACTGTCCTAAAAATGTGCACTCTTACATAAATACACAATGTCAACACCAGCCCTGAAGAGCAACCACACCTCGGTGCTTCGGTCCCCAACCTTCACCCTGACTGTCATGTATCAGTTCACAGCAGCCATGGCATCAGCCAGGAGCAGGCTTTAACAAAGCTGTGACAGCAAACCCAGGGGCAGTCACAGAATCAATTTTTCTTTCATTAATAATATCCCAATCTGTATGATTCATATGGTATAGTCAACACACACAACTACCAATAAAATCACTGAACAAAAATGCCACCTGCCGAGCAAAAAGAACAAGATGAATAAGTGACTTGACACAGCTAAATGAGCAGGAGACACTCTGTCTCCCCCAAACGATGTCCAAAATGCTTGACATATCACCATTATTGGGACAAGGGGCTAAGGAAGGCAGAGACAAGCATTCCAGCCTGCTCCATGGAAGGATGAGCTCCAGGGTATCTGTGACTCTGGCAGGTCACCACAGGACACTTCCCCGAATCCCAGACAGGGATTGCTGGCTGCTCATCGGGTACCCTCCTCACCCTGCCCTCCTTCCTGGGCAGCCCCAGGCCCCAGGGCAAAACATTTAGGCCACAGTGGTGCCACCGTCAGACCAGGTCCTTGTCTTCCTCCAAGCCTCATTGATTTTTGGCCAGAAGTGAAGGCGGGACTGTTTCCGAAGGCACCAGAGACTGCAGGAGCGGAGCCTCGGCGCGGCTGGCCAGCCCCTGCATGGACAGTGGCCCAGGGCTGGCACAGTGTCAGGGGCTGGGGTGAAGGTCACACCTGGGACCTGGGTACAGAGCAGCCCTGGACCCGGAAGGCAGAGCAGCCATGGTGGAGGGCGCCCTGACCAACCGTACTTTCTATGGTGACAGGAACATTCTAGAACTACAATGTCCAGGGCAGCAGCCACCCATGGGCCACATGTGAACGGAGCCCCTGAAATGTGGCCATGGTGATTCAGGAATGAAATTGCCTACTTCATTCCATTTTAATGAATGTAAATCTAAAGAGCCCTGTGTGTCTGGTGGCCACTGCTTCCAACAGGGCCTGGGAGGCATCCCACACCAGGAATAAAGGCAGTGTGGGTCCCTCTGCCCTTTCCTGGCTGTGTGACCTTGGGTGACACATGTCACCTCTGTATTTCTTTGTCTGAGGCACGGGGCATTGGATTAGCAGATCCCTGGGTCCACTTTCTGCATC
The DNA here is from genome assembly GCF_040802235.1 of Manis javanica. Lineage (NCBI taxonomy): Eukaryota > Metazoa > Chordata > Mammalia > Pholidota > Manidae > Manis > Manis javanica. The sequence continues at coordinate 2,505,831 of NC_133161.1, read as the reverse complement.
CTCACTTAAATATCTGAGCCACCTGCTCTGTTCATATTTGCCATCTTTCCAAAATCTTAGCTGGCTCTACACTGCTTACCAAACATGGCTTCTGGGTGTGACTGGAGACCTTCACAGCCTGCACCCCTGCATCTGCCACAGGATGCTGGTCACACCTCCTGTGGCCCTGTGGTTCCCCGTTACTCTCACCCAATCCCGGAGGAGACCTGCTCGGTGGCAGGGATGGGCTCCAGGGGCTCCTCAGACCCACTCGGTGGGGGCTGCAGCTCTGGCTTATCTATCCCTCCTTATTGTTTATGTGCAGGGATGTTGCGCTGTCATGGCAACAGCAGGGCAGCGCAGCTCCCACTTGGGGCTGGCAGGCAGCAAGGGGAGACAGAGGCCTGGGAGTTCCGTCCCTGCCACTGAGCCATGGTGTGGCCTCGGGAGGCCCTGAGCGCCTCCAGCTTTGAGGCCCTGACCTGAACATGACGACGGCGACTCCCCGCCGCAGGTCGGTGGGAGCCTGACCCAAGCCATTGCATAGGCCGTGCGAGCCTCCCTCTCACCCCCGGGGACAGGCCACTCCTCCGCTCGCACCGGCTCCCAGCAGATGGTGAGAATCTGATGCCAGTTATGGGGCAACATCTCAAGTGGCTTTATCTCCACCTCCCTTACTTAACCGGCCCCAAGTTCTGTAGAATAAAATTGTAAAATGGTAAGGATGCCTCCCTGCTCTCCCACTTCTGTTCTGGATTATCTCTGCCCAGTCCCCTTGGTTGAGTTTTCTCATCTTCCTCGTTGTAAAAAAAGGAGGTGGAGGGGGAAGAACGGAAGCAAGATGGAGAAGGTGCTCTGGAGTCGTTTGTGTCCCACCGACTATAAGGGGCAATAAAACCGGGGGCAGTGGGATGCCTGTGACTCCTGACCCCTTCTCCCAGGCCCCAGGCTCAGGACTGAGGTTTGTCTCCATCCTGACAGAACAGCAGGGCCACAGTGAAGGCTGAGAAATGGGGGGACCAGAGGCCAGCACCCCATAGCCTTTGACTCCCTGCCCTTTATTTCTGTGCTAAGATCTATAGGCAGCTCCATCAGTAAGTTGACAGAATTCTCTACCTTCAGGGACCACATTTATCACCAGTTGTGTTGTTTCGTCACTGCAGTGATGACTTCTGCTTTCTCGGTCGTCGTCGCGACAAGCCACCTTGCAGACACGGTGCTGACAGAAGCCGGGTGAACGGGGAGGGCCACATCTCGGGGCCCCACAGAATGGGTGTCACTGCTGCGCCCTGCGGCCAGCAGGGTGCTGCCCAGGCCCCTCCCCAGTCCCTTCTCCTCACTCCTCCTGCCCCTCCCATTTGCCCAGCAACATTCAGTAGAAACCCATCACCAGCCACATGCATGAGGTTAAATTTTCTCATAGAGACATTTAAAGAATAGGTGGAATCGATTTTAATATTACGTGCTTTCAATGTAATAGATCCAAAATAGATCCAAAATAGATCTCAACATGCAATAAAAAAAATTATGTCTTTGGATTACTTACAGCATATTTCACATGATTGTTTCTTCATACTAAGGTTTTGAAAACCAGTGTAGATTTTACACTCTACAGCACATCTCAGTTTGGACTGGCCACCTTTCAAGTGCCCAGAAGCCGTAGTAGGCAGCTCTAGTCCATTCGGATGTTGTGAGCTGAATGTCTGTGTTCCCCCAAGTTCATATGTGGAAGCCCCGACCCCTGGCGTGATGGCCTCTTGATGTGGGGCCTCTGGGGTGTGACCCTAGAGGTCGTGAGGGTCGGTTTAGTGTCCACGAGGACTAGTGTCCTTATAAGAAGGGCTCTGTCTCTCTCCCGGCCTCACTCGTCCTGCCACAGGAGGCCACAAAGAGGACATGGCCAGCCACAAGTCAGGAAGAGCGTCCACACCAGAACCAGCCTCCCTGGCATCCTGATCCCAGGCTTCCTGCCTCCAGACTGGGAGAGAGAAGCACCTGTTCAGTGAGCTGCCCCATCTGCGGCGCTCTGCGCTGCTCGGCCACCTGAGCTGACTGCGAGTTTCCGCAGACAAAAGCCCCTGAAAGGTCAGGCAAGCCTGAACTGTCCCAGAGGGCCAGGCGGGGGCAGGGGTGATGGGGCGGGGGCCTCTGCACATCCTCACCATGCATCTCGGTGCTCCACGCCAGTTACTGCACTTGGCCATGTGTGCAGAGAGTTACATGTCCAGTTTCTAAATTCACGAGGCTTCCCTGTTCAGTGGGGGCGACAGGATAGTAAGACTCCTCCATGTCGTGCTTCACTACTGGACCCACTGCATATTTGGGGAAAAGGGACAGAAGACCCACAACCAATACATGTGTAACTGAGGGGGGAAAATGGTGCGGGGCTAGGGGGCCTCCAGGTGGAAGTGGGATTATCTGGGGACCAGGCAGGAGGAACCCACAACTTCTACTACCTACTGTTGGAGATCTAAGAGGTTATACTTGTCATCGTCAAAAGGCCACCGACCAACACAAACAACAACGGTGTCCGTGGCAAGGGCCACGATGGCATTCGATGTGGCATCTAATGTGACTCCCCCTCTTCCCATGGTTTCCAGCTGTCCCTGGGCCACATACTAATTTTTTCCATATATTTTCAGATGCTACCTTTTCCAACTGATCAAACATAAAGGAATTAAAGGAAAAAGTGGAGATGCAAGACCTGGGAACCATTAAAAAATTAATTGCTCAGATTTATCTAAGTGACAAAAAAGTCCCAAACTTTCTCAAGGTCAGGATTTTAAGTGTTTGAAAAGGGAGACCTGGAGAAGTTAGAAAACACTTGCCTCAAATTGCCATCACCAGCCATCATCATACCAGCAGCTCCTACAGACCAGGTTAAGCCACATCAAGGGACTCCCACACTCCTAGATTCACAGAAGTGTAAGAAAGTGATTAAACAAAATAATCAGAAATGACTGGCAAGTACCAGAAAGAGTCCTTGAGTAAAAAGATAGGATCCTGGGATCAATCTGAGAACAACCTGAAATATCTGACATACAGTCTCTGTATTTTCATTGGCACAGGAGGCAGAGAACTCGAAGCCCCACCCTTGGCTGTGACAACAGAGTGTAGTCCGGTACGGCCAGCCTGACCCTTACCGGCCTGACAAGGCTTACAACCATCTCTGAAACTTTGGAGAAGGCAGGCGTCCGCTGATTCGAGCAGAGTGGACAAGAGGAAGCTTAGAAGAGGAACAATATTATAAATTGTGCAAAAGGTGCCCTGGAGAAAGGCAAGGAATAGCGCCACTGACAGGAACCAAGCCAGGAAGAGCTGCCAAGGGGCTGAACCACAGAAAATTAACCTGATCACAGGGCCAGGGCCAGGCTGGAAGAACACGCTGAGGGGCTCAGTGACAGCGTGGCCACAGAACGCTCCAGCCCCGCTGCTCAAGGACAGCCCACCGCCTTCCCCCGAAAGCTCCAACCAATGCTGCCCGGACTGCACAGACGCTGCACAGATGAGGACACACAAGGACAGATGTCCTGCTGTTGCCCAAGGGGTCACATGGCTGCAGCAGGGGCGGGTGTCCCCACCACAGAGGGCTCTCCCTCGAGGTGCATATGAACTTGAGTCTCATGAGAGCAACAACTATCTTTTCTCAGGATATATGGCATCTGTTCCCATGCCATAATCTTATTAAAAGGCACTGGCTGCAAGACCTAAGCCAGAGTTCACCGGGCGTGCCAGCTGGGACAATGGGGTTCCACAGCTGCCCCACCCAGCATAGCTTTGGGCTTCTTTGGCAAAAAGTGTCTCCCCAAGTCCTAGGGTACACTTATCGACTGAGGAATTTTTCGTTAACACTTTCTGGCCCTAAAGGTCCTTCCCAGACCTAAAGGACGTGTCATGAGGTGTGTTTAGGGTGATGGAGTCACCCAGTGACCATGTCCACAGGGCATGCCCGGGTTCCCTGCATCCTCCCCACCCCCTTCCAGACTCTAGCCCCTGCCAATCAGATGGAGAGCAAGGCAGGCCCTGTGCAGAGGAGAGACCAGCTGCCAACTGTTGCTCAAAAGAAGCACATGATGAGCCTCGGAGGCATGACATGGAGGCAGCTCGTATCTCAGGAGGGTTAATCTGGAGGGGACTGCCTGCTTATCACATTGGGGTTGACATGTACCGATTTAGGGACAAGCTAGTGTCGTAGCTACTGGGGAGGCTTGGCATGTGTTTGGCGGTCCACCCAGACTCCTAGCACATCGATGTGTCCACCCAACACACCCCTTCCGGCCTCAGGAACTCAGGCACAACAGCGCCCTGGGTGGTACCGCAAAGCCCTGGGTGGCCAGGCAGGAAGCCCTGTCACTGCCCCTTCTGCCAATCCCTGCCTTTTAGAAATCGAGCTCTAGGAAACCAGGCCCTGGCAGAACTTGGGCTTCTATAGTGCTCAGGAGCATCTTTCTCAAATCAAGTGTCTGGCTTTGGACCCACGAGGAGCAAAGCATTACACTTGGCCTAACACGTAGAAGAGGGAAGGAGAGCCTGGTTGCATGGGCCCTTGGGCACCGGCGGAAAAGGCAACAAAAGCAAGTGACTTGGGATCAGGGGGGCTCAATATCCAGTACAAGCATTACTGCCTGGCCGCCCCTCTTGCAATGTACATGGAGAAGAGCGCCACCCACAGGGGCCTCACCAGGACACAGGACAGAGCTGCTGGAAGGCCAGCGGAGCTGATGGCGTTCCCTGCTGCCACAGGTCCTAGGCTCTCTGCTGCAGGATGGGCCCCCTCCACGTGCACGACTCTGCAGGCAGGAAGCCTGCTGCAGAGAGCCGGCCCGGGGACCGGCTTAGCCTTCAAGGAACAGGACGAGGGACTCAGGGCAGCTCAGCCACTGGCGGGGTGGCCTCTGCTGCCAGGAGACCGAGGGCACAGGGGCAAACCCGTGGAGCCTAACGCAACTTGCCCTGCGGGGCTTCGTAACCACTTTACTCCTGCCAGTGTCTCCTTTCAGAGTGGGAATGCCCTCCTCCAGTGGCCGCCCCTTCTCCCTCTCCCACCCACCGCATCATGGGATCCAGTTCAGCCATCTGTGAGCAGCAAGGGGGTGAGCTCCCTGCAGGCCAAGGCGACAGCTGGTTCGGTGTGCATTTCCCCCAGGGCACCTGCACAAAGTGGCAGACGGACAATCTCTGCTAACTTGATGGAAAAGCAAAAACATTGTGCACCAGTTTCTGCTCTTGCTTAAAATCTCGCAGTGCCTCTTGAAGCTCTGCTTTAAATAATGCTCCTTTTGATAGATTCTGAATGCAAATAGTCTCCCTGCCAGATTACTTGAAATAATAATGAGATATAGTATAATGTTCTCTTTGTAAAATCCAGTTAGATTGTTAAAGATCATAAATTGTTCTTCATTTTGCAAATCTTTGTGGTGTCTAGTGCAGTAACCACAAACACAAGCACTGTTTCTTGTGTTCATTCATTGATTTATAGTTTATTACCCACTTCCTCCAAGCAGGCTTGTTACATCTTTCAATTCTTAGACCCTGACGGCTGGCCTAACATTGGGGAACTACCCTGGGGATTGATGGCTTCCTGTGTTACAGCCTTAAGAAGAAAAGCTACAGGCCTATTTCTGGCCAATGAAATGTAAGTGGAATTCTGCTGGCAGGGTTTCCAGGAAACAAAGGGCCAAATACAATTCACGCAGGCCTTTGTCTCCTTCCTTCCCCTAGTTACCTCTGGCTGGAAGGTCTGTATGAAGCGTGGAATTCTGCAGCCCTATTGAAACCATGAGGTGACTGACAAGTAGCAGGTAGAAAGCTCACAATGTAAGGACAGGAGAAGCCTGGATGTGCTCCTTTGCCCTTCTAGGTCCACTGCCCACTCACCCCCACCCCCTCAGCACTGTCCCCAGATGCTGGCCTCTATGGGCTGCATGGGCTTCTTCATCCTCTGGCTTCTAGCGGGGTTTATGCAAGGAGGAAGGTGGGAGGCACCGATGACTGTGGGGGTGGGAGGAAAAGGAAGTCAGTCTCTTCCTCCTCCCTGTCCTGCTGGCAGCGGTTCGTCCCTCCTCTGAAAGCACAGCTCCTGTCCAGCAGGCCCCGGATGGCTGCAGGCCAGCAGCAGCTCTCCCCAGATGCTGCCCATCGCCCCTCGCTTTGCCCTGTCAGGCTGCGGATGGGAAGAGCTCCCTGGGAGCTTATCCATCCCAGGCTGGTTTCCCTGAACTACTCCACCCCTTTTTAAATGATAAATCCCGCCCCCCTTTTTAATGCTCCTAAGCCACCTACTGGAGGGGGCCATCGTCTTCTCACTGGAACCCTGAGAGCAGCTCAGGAAGCACGAGCGGGGGGGGGGGGGGGGGGGGGGGGGGGGGGGGGGCAGCAGTGTTGCTGAGCAGTGGGAGGGGCACCTCCCTGCCGACCTCATGTCAGCTGATAGATAAGTAATCGGCACTGGTTGTCACTGAGGGCACCTTGCTCACACCTGCACTGAACTCATTCCCCCGGGCTGATTCACTAACAGATCCATGAGATGGAAGTTCTGTCCTCAGTGAGACAGCCTTTCGGGAATTGGAGACACATAAATACATGCATAAGAAATAAAGCTATTTTTTAAAAATAATAGTTCTATTAAGATGCATGGAGGATGCTGAGGAGAGAAATATCCTAGGTTGCCAGGTTGGAGAGTCTCCATAGAGGGGCACCCCAGGTAGGGCACAGGTGGACACAGAGCTGGGAGGCAGGCAGGGCTCCCATAAACCTCCCGTGAGAAAGTCCTAACACTTAAAGCTTGAGTGGATGGTGTCTGGGGTGTCGGGGTGGGGCATGCATGCTGAGCAGCAAGGCTGGAGACAGGGCCTTCCTAGGGTGACAAGCCCCAGCCAAAAGGGGTCCCAGAGCAGACCCATCTCCATGGGGAATGGACAGAAATATCTGGGTGGGGCGGGGAATGGATAAAAGGCTGCACCTCCCATATTCATGGTCGGGGTCTGCTATTTGCAAGTGAAAAAAATAATGATGCCACCCTGGAGAAACTGTGGGTTAACACTTGGGTTTCTTAGATAATTGGCCTCAGTATAGTATTTCATTGAAAACAGATTTCCTGAACTTATTTTTTTTTTAATCTAAACCCTTGGCTAAGATATTTCTTACAGGAAATTTATAGATTAAGCCCTGAGAAGAACCTTGGGTTTGCTGGAAGTAAGAAGAGAAAAGGAAAAAAAAAAAAAACGCTGGAAAACTGGAGCAGTGCACTTGAAATCTGGGAGATTGTCTTTCTCTCCCAGACAGTTTCAAGTTTAGAAGTGAATGTTTTGTTTTTCACATTGGGTTTTCCCCCTTTCTGCTTTTTAATCAGTGAAAGTCAACCTGCACCAGCAAATAGGTTCTGGAATGGCCAAAGCTTTTGGAAATCAATCGGTAGTTTGTTTCTCTCAAGGTTAAGAAGAGAGTTCACATGTCAATAGCACACCTGTGTTGCAACTCCCTCACTGCCAGCCCACACCACAGCAGGGGTCCCCATGTTTCCAACCCAACTCAGTGGGAGCTGCCTGGCCTGCAGCACCTGCCCCAAGACACAGACCTCTGTCCCCTAAGGAGGCCATCTACTGACTCCCCAGTAATTCGAAGGAACACTGATGCTTGAACAGCGCTGTTTTCAAAAGCTTCAACTTACCAGTAAAGCAACAAGAAGCTGTGGGAAGCACAGACACTCCCCCACCCCACACCTGCCCCCACAGAGGGAGGCCCCGAGGTCATTCAAGCAGGAGATGGTGGAGACTGCCTCTCGGCACTGAGCTGGGATCGCCAAGAAGAGGGCCTTGGTGTCAAACTCCAGGAAGCAGTCCGGTCTTTGACTTGATGTGCCAAAGGTCTCTGAGGTCGGGAAAGAGCCACCCGAGGATCAATCAATAACCCGAACCAAACATACACTCTGACGCAGGCACCGCAAGTCATGACCAGAGGGAGAGAGGGCAGGAAAGGTAACACCTGCTAGAGGCACACACGGTGCCCGACCTCCAGCTCTGCTCTGAGCCATCAGGTGCCCACAGAGCAGTCCTGTTCGACATCATGTATCTGCTTGGTTGCGTTAGAGGCGCTTTTATTTCTACAGCTACATTTTACTTTGAGAGAAGGCACAGTGGGTGGTGGGGGCTGCAGCAGGTGGCAGGTATGGGGCTGACGGCTGGGGGTACCAAGCTTGCCCAGGGCTCCCCAACCGTGCGCACATTCTGCACACACCCTTCCCGGGTGCAAGACCCTTCTGAGACAGCGATGAGTTCTCCCAACTCTGAGTCCTGCTCGATGAACTCACTTGCCCGACAGCGCATGCCGGTGAGCGCAGGAGCGGGATTTGTATATTTGTACTGGCATCTGTTCAATGTGGTTAAAGCAATTCCCTGAAAAGAACGGGGGATGGATAATGCAGCCCTGGAACCCAGTACTGCAGACATGAATTCCCACACACAAGGACTGACAGTATTTATTGCTCAAACACAGGTCAGAAAGTACTTCTAAACTTATTTAAAAATTTTCAGTACTTTAATTATATATATATATATTCGTATCTTTTTCCAGGGATTTATGCAAATATGCTTGAAACACACAAAGCGAAGAATGGGAGAAAGAATGGTAAGAAAATGGGACTCAGAGCTGTGAACGGCCTTCAGCACTGCCTGCTGGTCCCTGATTGTCAGCTGATACTTGAGGAAACTGAACTTCAAGGAAGGTTATGATTTATTCCAGGTCACATGACGAGTTGCTAAGCCAGAACTGGAACACAGAACCTCTGATTCAGAGGCCAATTGCCTCATAACACTCTGCCTTTAAAATCAAATAAATACACTTCCTTGGTTATGGACACACGGAATATTCTCGTAAGTAAGAATGACACACTAAAGATGGCTCTTAAGACATATTTAAGGGAGCAGCTGCATGGAGATAGGTCTTGCTCTTTCTATGTCCTGCTCTGTGAAAAGGGGAAGTGGGGGGTACTCTAACTACGTCACTCTATTTCTTCTGCGAGTATCTCACATCTGAAACACATTAATAAAATAATATTTAGAAGTGCTGTGGAAATAGTAGTATTTTAAGTAAAGTAGCAGTACAAGCCTTAATATAATACTCACAAATCAAGCAGCATCTGGAGCCCACAGGTAGGCAGTTACAATATAACCACTTTATGCAAAGTGCCCCTTAAGATACCACTCCTGAATGAATTGGTCTAAAACAGTGGTTCTCAAAGCATGGTCCCAGGCGTGTCAGCATCTTCTGGGACTTCTCAAAATGCAAATGCAAAATGCAAAATACAGCCCCCCTGATCAGACAGGCTGAGGGCAGGACCAGCGGCCCTCACTGCCCACCCCACCTCCCCAGTGGTGTTCCAGTGTGGTCTCATGTTTGAAAACCTCTGGCCTGCCACAAATGAGGTTTCTGACTTTCTGGTGATGGGAGGTCTAAGATAAACACTGCTCCGGTTGGTCATCTATCTTACATACCCTGTGGTTTGATGATTGCCTTTTAACTGGCATTTATAATCAACCATTTTCACCCCCACAAGAACCACAGGCTTCTCTTTGGTTAAGATCATTGTTATGCAGGTCAGTGATGAATCTTTAATAACAAAATCAAGCTGAAATAACTTTCTATCAACATGATTTATCATCATCAGTATTACGCCCTGAAAAAAACGATTAAATATATAAGAAATCCAGTTAGGAAACGTTGCCTCACTCCCTACCAAGGGTCAAAAACTAAGGCTCTAATAATAAAAAGCACTTGGAAAATTCTCAGTGTTCCCAAGTAGATGGGGAGTGGTTTAATGTGCCAGCAGCCAAACATCTGCTGCCAGGTTCCTGCCAGGGAACCCTGGATCCTTGGGCCCCACCCAGACTCAGACCTCAGAATCTGCATTTTAACAAACTCCCTGGGAATTTGTATTCACTAGCATTTGAGAAGAAATGAATTAGATGAGACGTGATGAATATTTGGTGAAGATACAGAATTTCCTACTCTTTTGCTTTTTCTACACAATGAAAACCAAACTGCTGTCAAAATAGGTATATTATTATCCATAATGACACTACTGAGCAACTATTAAGTGCTTTCTGTAAGTATGACATTGGACGAGTCATTTTTTTTTAAAAGAGGACCTCATTTTTATCCTTCCTAAAAAGACTAATTTGAATTAAAGTAATAACTGCCCACTTATTCACAGTTTTGAAGTTTTGAAAAGTCTCTTGAAGAAAGAAGTCTTCACAAAATTTCTTCAGGTTAGAGAAAATTTGAAATTTAGGAACCAATGGAAAAAGAGATTTGGAAGTAAAAGAAAGAGAGGTTACCGGAAAAATAAGTATCTCAGGAGCAGCATGATGGAGTCCTGATAGCTCTTGCCATGCAGAATTGGGGTGTGGAGAAAAGCAGAGCGGGGAGTGAGAAGGCCGGGACAATACTTGGGTGGTAGGTGGCCTCCGGGAGGTCACGTCAGGGTAAGATCATTTGCCCAGGAAATGGGAAGTGAACTGCTGTGGTTAATTCACTAACAGACCCCACTAGGCTGGGGTGCGGGCTGAGCTGCCCGGCAAGCAGGCATCTGGAGGAGACCCTGGCATAGACTGTGCTTCTCCTGGCCCTGCTGTTACCCAGGAGGAAGAGCCCAGAAGGCCAATGGCTTTACAAAAGGTACAAATCCATCTTTCATGTTGAAAGCACTCAAACAGTCCTGCCTCGGGGCCTGGCATTCTCTGCTGGGAGGGTGGACCCTACTCATAGTAAATGCATCTACAATATTCTCTTTAGTGGGAAAAATGCCCTCACCATCTGCTCCATTATTAATGGCTCTCCTAGGTGCTGGCCTAGTATTCTGACACATCCAATAGTTTCATCTTTTCATTTGCTTGCAGGTTGCTGTTTTCTGTTTTCTGACATAACTCCTAGAACACAAGCCACCTCCTTAGCATCTTGCTGGTGAATCAAAGGCATGCGTATCTCTGGTGAAAGAATAAAATGTATTGACTGCAAGAATATAAAATTATTCTCCAGCCTTATAAATAATGTTCCCTTTCAAACACTTTTCTCATAGCACATGTATTTCAGATCAACCCTGGATCAACCACATCACTTACAAAGACAAGTTTCACAAACACTGTTTGACAGGGAAGCAGGCCCCTCTCTGCATGCCCTTCTGGCTGTGTCCTGACAGTGAGGTCATCACAGATGCTGCAGGAGATCCACCAGCCCTGACTGCAGCGTCCACGGCACCAGGTGCAAGTCCTGCCTCCAGCTAAAGATGAGAGGCTGAGCGTCACGGTGCAGCCAGACACACCCCAGGGAGGGCCTTGGTGTGTGCCAAGGATGAGCGTGTTTCCTCCTCTTCGTAACGCAGGGAGTTGTTTGAAAACTATAACTTTATGTGCTTTATATCCATGTAACACACATGGCAGCTGTGGCACAGGTAAAGTGTAGCAAGCAGATTTTTTTACAGGTGCATAGTGTTTACATTTATGTGAAGTGATGCAGTATTAACTCTAAGGACACAGTGACAAGTGAAGGACGTATATTGTAATCCCTACAGTAACCACTAAAAAAAAAATACAAGAAGAGAGACAGTTTCAAAAGACAACAGATAAAATGGGGTTCTAAAAACTAACCAACTCTGAAGGCAGGGAAGAAGACAAATGGCAAAATGGTAGACCTCAAATCATTTCCATACAATAAATATAGAGGATTAAACCCTCCAAAGAAAAGCCAGGGATCCTCAGAGGGGATTTTTAAAAAGGGAGGCTCAATGGTGTGCTGGCTACAAGACACCCATTTTAAATATAAACACAGATAAGCTGAAGGAAAGAGGACACGATCACCCACCATGCAAAGGGAAGGCCTGTGGAGTGGCTAGGGTAACATCAGACCAAAGACGGCAAGACAGAGAGTACTCCAGGAATGAGGAGGGGCATTTCATGGTAATAAAACGGTCAGCTCATCATGAAGGCAAAACAGTCCTGACTGTGTATGAACCTGGAGCAGAGCTTCAAAACACAGGCGGCAAGACCCGAGTGCCTAGGCGCGCCCCTCGCGTGCAAACGCAGAGCTCCCCGCCCGGCAGCCAGCCACAGGTTCCCTACGGATCACCCGCGCTTCAAGAGAAAAGCCCCGGCCCCCGCTGGGGTCAGAGATCCTGGCCGGCTGGGGAGAAGCCAGCACGCCAGAGGACCCTCTCCCCACTCCCACCCATGCTTCCTACTAGAAGTAGCACTTGCAGGTGGCTTAGTGGTAAGTTCGACTGTAAAAGGTCCTGCTGTCTCTGGCTGCTGAACAGGCCTTGCTGGTAAGCTGGCCACTCTGACGGCAGCCCGGTGTCCCTTAGCAAGGGGTCATCTGCTGCTTCTCCTAGAGCTGCTTTCCCCTCAGGGTGGGACCTCTGGTCAGAGAATAGCAGGGACCCTGAGTATGGGGAAGGGGGAGGTTTATTTCTTTTCTCAAGTGCTAAAATATAGAGATTTTATACCAAACACCCCTGAATCTAAGGAAGAAATTAGTCTAACACTTAATTACAATTACTAAATTATAATTTGTAGAATTTGACTTAACTGCAAAAAGGAAAAAGGAGCCCATTAGCTAGATTCTATGGTTTGTCATTCAGCAAAATTAAATATGTAACAAAAGCAAGCTGGTCGTAGCACCAGTGAAATGCACATGCCTTGTTCATAAATGGCTGTGAGCTTTAGACACTATTGTAAAACTGCAGCTGAATATTTAAAAGAATAAGCAGTTTACAGATTTCCTGTTAAATCAGATTGAAGCTCCGCTCTGATTTTAAAAATATAGGGAAACAGGAAGTCACTGTGAATGAAAAGCAGAACAAGCAAGGGCCATTTGTCCCCCAAGTAACTGGCAGGAGATGAAGATGAGTGGTGAGATCATCACTGATTCCACCTTGCTTCCATCTGAGGGCCAGCAGGAGCGCCACGCCAGAGATAGAACTGATAAGGAATATTAATTCCAGGGTCGGAAATCAGATGGAATATAAGTGATCAAGAACTGCACACATTTGCTGGGCACAGCTGAACCTCCGTCTCATCCCCCATCTCTGGCCAAGCCCCAACCTGCAGGCAGCTAGCAAGGGGGTCTGGAGATGCAGGCAGCTGCAGGGGCCAGACAGGGCTGAGACTGGGCACACGGGCAGGACCCAGTCCAGGGAACTCGGGGAATCATCCTTAGAGAGCCGACCCAGGGCACCGCCCAAAGGAGGCTCAGAATTCCCAGGTGGCCCCTTTAGGCAAATGTTAACGTCAGTGGGCAAAGATAATGAAAACAGAGAAGTCAAGCATCAGGAGACCATGGAAGAGAGACCAATGAACATTAAGAGAAGAAACTCAAAAAGGAAAACGAAACTGAACAAAGGCTGGGCGCCAGCCTTGCCTTCCTTCCTTCCCAGCCGCGCTGGCCCCACCCAGTGGGCGACAGGACGGGTGCAGGTACAGTCGGGGGTAAGGAAGAACCAGCTGTGTCTGCCTTCATCCACCTGTCGCCCCACATTTACTTACTGTAGCTAAATATACGTAACCCATGACTTACCTTTCTTACTGTTAAACACACAGCTCTGCGGCCTCCAGCACATTCACACTGCTCTGTGGTCGGCACCATCACCATCTCCAAAGATGTTCGGCTCTGCAGACTGCCTCTGTGCCCGTTAAGTTCTGACTCCCCACCTACCCTGCCCCTCACACCCCTGTAACCCACCACTCCACTTTCTGTGTCTCCTCTTGGGACACCTCACAGAGTGGCTCCACACAGTCTTAGTCCTGTCGTGGCTGGCTTATCTCACTTAGCATAGTGCCCTTGAGGTCCATCCCTGTTGCTGCAAATGGCACGATTTCGGTATTTCTTTGGCTACATAATACTCCATTATATACACATATTTCTTTATCCCTGCATCTGTCCGTGGACATGTGGGTTGCTCCCACCTCTTGGCTTCTGTGAATAATGCTGTGAACATGGGTGTGCAAACATCTGTTCAAAAGTTTACCTGCCCTTACTTCCTTCAGGTACATGCACCTCACGGATCCCTGTCCAGGGCTTCCTCACGCCCTCTCCCCAAGCCACCACCACCCCTGCTCTTCCTCCAGGATCCACGATCCTGAGCTCTATGGCAGCTGGGAACCTCCCTCTTCCTGCCACCTCCCCAAGGAATCCCAGCACCCGCTGCTGGGATGCGACTGGCCCTGCCTCAAATCCCAGGAGGTCTCTTACCCTCTCTCTCTACTGCCACCATCGCTTTATCCCTTAGGGCCTCCCCTGTCCACGCCCCCCACCCCAAGCCTGGCTACAAAACAACCACATTCCCTCTCTCTTGTGAATCTCAAGCAAGGGTGCACAACGAATGCCCTTCTTTTGTTTCAAAGATTTTGTGGCCAATAACCACCGGGAAACTGACAAGGGACTGAAAACAGCAAACAAGGAGAAGTTACAGGCACTCCACAGTCCTCCAAGATTCTCAGAGGCGCTGTTCCCAGCCTCTAGCCCTCAGCTGCCTCCTGAGGTGGCTGGTGCGTAGAGCCAGGGATTTCTACCTTCAGCACTGGGTACTGGGCTCTGTGCCCTCAGCCCAGCCCCGGGCTCAGCCACGTAGACAAGACGATCAACTGTGTGATGCCATTTCTCCTTCACAGATCCTGCACTGCAGACGCTCAGGGTCGCAGGGCTCGTCCCAGCCAGTCCCAGCCCCCGTCAGCCAGCGCCCGTCGTCCTGCGACCAAGGCGAGAGACATCACGGCCAGCCACGGCGCTCCACATTAGAGCTGCCAGGCCAAGGCCACCTTCGGGACTACAGCACGAGCCATCATCACACTGCGGCCTGTCTCCCGGACAGTTAACAGCAGCCCACCCAGATACCCAGCCGGCAGCTGGTCGTTTTCCAAAGCAAACAATGTCCACTGGGCTCCTGAGCTCATGGCACCAGGCACCCAGGGCTGGGCAAAGTGTCTCTAGAAGAGAAATTCAGTTCTGCTAACACTGTCATATAGGTTACAATGGCACCTCTACCAGCCAGGCTTCCAGCTGCAGGCATTGCCCACATGGGGTGCAGGCACGTGGCCTCAGCACCCCACTGTGTCCTATCTCAGTCCAGCTGCTCAACTGCAGCTCCTGAAGCAGCCTACAGAGCAGCCTGACTTAAATATTGCTTTATAATCCTTGTAATTCTTATACTTACATAATTATAACAAGATCTTATAATTCTATAAGGAGACGGGGAGTGGCCATGAAAACATTTTCGCCCATGCAGAACCCGTCTATCTCATGTCGAAGGACTTTAACAAAACTACAGAACTTGAACACATTTATCAGGCCCAACCAAAGCTGCTGCAACAGGAGATGAAATAAGCGGTGACTGAGACAGCTCAGCTCTCTGCTGCCACAGCCCGAGGAGCGTGGCTTGTGCTGTCGTCCTGAGCTCGGTCTTGTGGAGTAGGGCACTGTCTTGCCTGTATGGTGGCAGCTGGCTCACCTTCCTGCCCACGCTCCCTGGTGCACGAATAGACAGATTCCAGGCAAGTGTTTTGTGCTTAGAGATGAGCCAGGAGGTGCCCACGGCACTAGAGTGCACGTCCCATCGGCCCAGATGTAGGCCCATGACCACACCTGACTGCAAGGGAGCCTGGCAGATGTGGTCTCTAGCTGGTGGCCGTGCATCCAGTCAAATCTCAGGGGGGTTGTTACTAAACTTCTACTGCTTATGCATCTCATAATACACACAAGGTAACATGGTGACATGTATACAACTTATAAACGTTAATATACTTCAGGGGTGAATGTAAATTGTATGTGTATGGTACAATTTGTAAACATTAATCTACTTATTTAGAGGTGCAGGGTGAATACAGTTTAACGAACAGGAACATGAGATCCAAAAAAGATTTGGAGCCATCGCCCCGCAGGACAGAGGCTAAGCTTTTGGCATGGCCCTCCCTCAGGGTCGGCCCGCCTGTTCTCTCCCACCTCTCTGGACACACAGCGACATCTCCAGCCACGCTCAGTGTGCTGAGGGCCTCGCACCGTTCCGCCCTCCCCGCTCCACAAGACAGAGCTCAGACGTCACATCTTCTGAGCAGCGCTGCTGATCATGGCTCTTTGGTTCTCATAACGTTCCGTGGACTTCAGTGAGAAGGTCCCTGCCTTGTGCCCTGAAGTGGTGTTTGCACATGTCTGGGGGCAGAAGGACAGAGCTCCTCTCTTTTGTCCATGTTCTAGTCCCTGGAACCTGAGACCATGTCACCCCACATGGTGTATACATGTGCCCAAGTGATTAAGCCAAGGATCTTGAGACCAGAGATCCCCTGGTTCACCCAGGGGGGTCCTGTGTGAGCACAGAGACCTTGGAACTGGAAGAGGCACATGACAGAGAGATGTAAGGACAGGAGCAGAGGGGACTGATACCCTGGGGGGAGCCACATGCCCAGGAAGGGGGCTGCGGGTGGGCGGTCGGGGGGTGGGGGGATTGTCAAGACGCAGGGTTGGTAGGGAAAGGGATTCTCCCCTGGAGCCTCCAGAGGGAGCTCAGGCGCAGACACCTTGGTTTTCGCACACTGGATCCATTGCAACTTCCGACCCCCAGAACCAAAGATAATAAACATGTTGTTTCGAGCCCCTAAGTTTGTGACAATTTGCTACCAGCTCCAGGACACCCACGGTGTTCTTCTTGCCCCACACGTGAGCTCCCTCTGTGTCTAGCACAGGGCACACAGCAGACGCTCAGCGAGGGTTTGCGGAATGAAAAGCAATTGGGGGACAGAAGCAGCTTTGGACCCGGACCTGAATTTGAATCCCTCCTCTGACATCTGCTATGTGTGACTTCTTGGAGCAAACGTCTTCAGGACGCGGCTTCTTCGCCTGCTAGGTAACCACGGACACCTCTTCAAGCTGTGAAGATTCAGTCACAGAGGCCATGCAGGGACCCATGCCCACGGGCAGGCCTCTCTCCCGCAGGCCTCAGCGTCTGTCTGTGCCTGTGTCCTGGTGCTGCCTTCACAAAGCACCACATGCTCAGGGCTTAACACAGCAGACAAGAGTCCCCCAGCTCAGACAGCCAGGAGCCCAAACTCTCGGCGTCAGAGAGCCATGCTCCTTCCGGGGGCTCTAAGGCACAATCCCTCCTTGCCCCTCAGCTTCGGGGTTCCTGGCTGCCGGTGGCCTCCCTTGGCCTGCAGCTGCCCCACTCACCTGTGTGTGCCCCATCAGTGCGCAGCCTTCAGGGATACCAGTCACTGGAGAGGGCACCAGGGCTGTTGCAGCCTCATCTTGACTAATCAGATATGCAATGACCCTGTTTCCAAGTAAGGTTTATTTTGAGGTCCCAGAAAGGACATGCATCTGGGGGGAGCCATCCAACCCAGTGCACCCTCTTTGCTACAGCCAGCCACCAGTCTCCGAGTCCATCTTCATTTCTCGGGCACTTGGGACCTGGCACATGGCCCATCTCCACAACCCGGACCAGCTATCAGCCAGAGCAACTTGGTCCTCCTCGAGCCCGACCCATGCAAACCCCGGCCTCTCTATCCCCAGACCTCCACCGCCCTGTGGCTCTGGCCACACCTCTCCAGCCACCAATCCCAGGGCCACTCTGTGGACTTTGTCATCATCTGCAGCTGGTGTCCCTCTGAAGCCATCACTCACAAAACGTCCTGTGTGACTGTCTTCTCCTCCCCATCGCACAGCCAGTAACAGACCCAAAGGTGCTTGTGTTAAGTCAGCGGGCCAAACAAGCCCCTGTGTCAGCAGAGCCAGCCTGCAGAGCGCGCACGGGGCCGCCTGCTCTCTGATGCTTCCTGCTGGGCACAGCCAGGAGGGCAGCTGCCTCCCCATCGGCCTCCTGTTCTACTGCGAGGATTCCAAGACTCCACCAACCCCAAGTCAGCATCCAAAACATCCTCGTCCCCCATCCTTTCTTTGTTCTGCCTGGAAAAGCCTGTGCAGGGTCCCCAACACCACCCCGAGGATGGCACAAAGGAACAGTCACACCCCTGCAGGCCCGGGGGAATTGGCATAAGCCTTAGCCAGGCCTCAACTGCGAAACCTGTGATCAGTGTCCCCCTCACTTTTTGCCTCTCCTTCCAAACAGAATCCATACCGCCTGGGCATTGCCCTCGGGCCCACCCACCACTTCCAGGCCTTTCCACCCAGCGTTACACTAAACCCCTACGTGGCTTCCTCTCATCCTTAATCCCCACCCAGCCTCGCAGGCTCTGAGGGAATCACCCACACGTTCCACCTTTTTCAGTCTCTACTGGAATCTTTTACCATCATTAAATGTGCTCATGTCTCTCTCCTTTTTAAAACAAAGGGACTCCCTACAGATCGCCTCCTTCTTCACCTTCCACCCTCGCCCCTCCTTGTGCACACTCACGTAGCACTGTCCTCTCACGCCCCCTGACGTGCAGCAGCCTTGCTTCTCTGCACTGCTCGACTCCACGAGGTTCCCACAGCCCGTCGCCACGCCCTGTGGACGGGGGTCATGTGCCCCCGCTCGCCCTCCCTCCTGGCCCGCACTCCCCTGGATTTCTGCATCGCACACCTTCTTCCCAGCACTTAGCAGCCTCTCCTCCTCTCCGCCTCCAGGGGTGTCTAAGGCTCATTGATACCTCAGCCTTCTACTGAAAAAACAAAATTTAACCAAGTAAATTTGAAGATCTAATTGGCTTTATTATGCGATTTGGGCAGCAATCCACCCAG
The DNA here is from genome assembly GCF_040802235.1 of Manis javanica. Taxonomy (NCBI): domain Eukaryota; kingdom Metazoa; phylum Chordata; class Mammalia; order Pholidota; family Manidae; genus Manis; species Manis javanica. The sequence continues at coordinate 2,487,135 of NC_133161.1, read as the reverse complement.
CAAGAAGAGATCCGAAGCAATTGTACAAAATGGGAGGTTTTATAGGAAGGAGGGGGGGTGGGCAAGGAAATTATTAGCAAAAGCAAAGAAAGGACTGTCAGGCCAGGTCACCCGCTTAGGGGAAGTGCATTCTCAGCATGAAGTGACCTCATCTTCTGGGGATGAACAGGGCCCACGTGACAGAGTACCTGATTGGTGCTGTCCAGAAAATTCCAGATTGATTATTAAAAGGTCACATTCCCGGGACAGGTTTGCAATTGTAAGCAAGCCTTGTTTGGGGGTGCAAATTCCTCCATTTGGGGCTTGTCTCTTTTTCTCCACACTGCACTCTGCCTGGCCCATCTCCCAGAGGTTGTGGCGCCACGTGCAATGGCTTCTGCAGCTGCTCCACCTCGGAGGGCTGGTGTCCTGGCTAGTCATGACCCCTCAACTCCCCCTCCCAGGGACGGAGGTAGGCAGGACAGTCTGGCCCCACCAGACCTTACAGAAGCAGCTCTGGGTTCTTCTAGTCCACTGATGCGCCTGCTGTTGGCTGTGGAGTCCGGCTGCCCCGAAGCTGCACTGAGGGGCTGAGCCCCAGAACCAGGAGAGCAGAGGAGTTAAAGACTGTGGGGCAAATCTGAATGGACAGGAGCTGGAGACAGAGAGCTAACAGGTAAATTTTTTTCTTTTTCCCAAAGAACTGTTCTTGTAAGGCCTGGTGGCTCTCCACATCCTGCACGGAAGACAGGCTGATGGCCAGGCGACTGGGCGTTCCCCTGCACAGCGGCGCTGGCTCGGTGAGGCCCCACCCACAGCTCGCTTTCCTTCTTCACTGGCTCACCTCTTTCCCCCTCTTGTTGGGCTGACACTCAGCAATAAAGCCTTAGCAAGCGAGCTAAGACTCCCCAGCACACGGGAATACCATCCTGCTGTCAACAGGATGACGTGACACCTCGTACCCACTGGGATGAAAGACTCCAGGAGTCAAGTAATAACAGGGATGGACAAGGGCATTGAGAAATCAGAGCTCTCGTGCCCTACTGGTGGGGTTTTGAAATACTGCAGCTGCCATGGGAAATGGCCCAGCAGGGCTGCGGATGATCCAAGAGAGTTACCCAGGCCCGGCTGCACTGTTAGCAGCCCCACCCAAGAGCAGGAGAAACACAAGTCTCTGCAGAACTTCCACACAAGCATCTACAGAAGCACCATTCATCACAGCCACAGATGGAAGACAACACAGCGGTCCCATCAACTGGCCAAGGAATAAACAAAACGCAGTATTTCCGTATAATGAGATACTGTTCAGCCCTAAAGGAATGAAATACTGATACAAGATACAATGTGGATGAACCTGGAAATATTATGCTAACTGAAAGAAACCACTCACAAAAGACCGTGTACTGTCTAATTCCATTCACATGAAACTCCCTAACAGCAAGACCTAAAGAAAGAAAGCCGGTCAGTGGCTGGAGACGGGAGGATGGTGGGGATGGGTAATGGGTGACGGCTAAAGCATGTGGGAGTTTCTTTTTGGGGTGATGAAAATGTTCTAAAATGAGACTGCTGATGGATGCACAGCTCTGTGAATGCATCAAAAGCCACTGAATTGTACACTTTACATGGGTGAATTGCTCAGTATGTGAAGTTTATCTCAATAAAGCCATTAAAAATGATGACATAAGGATGCTCACTCTCCCCACTTTCATTCAACATAGTTCTGGAAGGTCCTAGCCATGGCAATCAGACAACACAAAGAAATAAAAGGCATCCAGACTGGCAAGGAAGAAGTTATACTGTCCCTGTTTGCAGATGACATGATATTGTACATAAAAAACCCTAAAGAATCCACTCCAAAACTACTAGATCTAAAATATGAATTCAGCAAAGTTGCAGGATACAAAATTAACACACAGAGATCTGTTGCTTTCCTATTCACTAACAATAAACTAGCAGAAAGAGAAATCAGGAAAACAATTCCATTCACAATTGCATCAAAAAGAATAAAATACCTAGGAATAAACCTAACCAAGAAAGTGAAAGACCTATACTCTGAAAAATACAAGACACTCATGAGAGAAATTAAAGAAGGTATCAATAAGTGGAAACACATCCCATGCTCATGGATACAAAGAATTAATATTGTCAAAATGGCCATGCTGCCTAAAGCAATCTGTAGATTCAATGCAATCCCTGTCAAAATACCAATAGCATTCTTCAATGACCTGGAGCAAATAGTTCTAAAATTCAAATGGAACCACAAAAGACCCCAAATAGCCAAAGTAATCCTGAGAAGGAAGAATAAAGCAGGGGGGATTATGCTCCCCAACTTCAAGCTCTACTACAAAGCCACAGTAATCAAGACAGTTTGGTACTGGCACAAGACCAGACCCACAGACCAATGGAACAGACTAGAGAGCCCTGATATAAACCCAACCATATATGGTCAATTAATATATGATAAAGGAGCCATGGATATACAATGGGGAAATGACAGTCTCTTCAGCAACTGGTGTTGGCAAAACTGGACAGCTACATGCAAGAGAATGAAACTGGATTATTGTCTAACCCCATACACAAAAGTAAACTCAAAATAGATCAAAGACCTGAATGCAAATCATGAAACAATAAAACTCTTAAAAGAAAACATAGGCAAAAATCTCTTGAATATAAACATGAGCAACTTTTTCCTGAATGCATCTCCTTGGGCAAGGGAAACAAAATAAAAAGTGAACAAATGGGACTACATCAAGTTAAAAAACTTATGTACAGCAAAAGACACCATCAGCAGAACAAAAAAGCATCCTACAGTATGGGAGAATATATTTGTAAATGACAGATCCGATAAGGGGTTAACATCCAAAATATATAAAGAACTCACATGCCTCAACACCCAAAAAGCAAATAACCCGATTAAAAAATGGACAGAGGATATGAACAGACAATTCTCCAAAGAAGAAATTCAGATGGCCAACAGGCACATGAAAAGATGCTCCACATCACTAATTATCAGGGAAATGCAAATAAAAACCACAATGAGATATCACCTCACACTAGTTAGGATGGCCAACACAGAAAAGACTAGGAACAACAAATGCTGGCGAGGATGCAGAGAAAGGGGAACCCTCCTACACTGCTGGTGGGAATGTTAGCTAGTTCAACCACTGTGGAAAGCAGTATGGAGGTTTCTCAAAAAACTAAAAACAGAAATACCATTTGACCCAGGAATTCCACTTCTAGGAATTGACCCAAAGAAAACAACTTCTCAGATTCAAAAAGACATATGCACCCACCCCTACGTTTATCACAGCACTATTTATAATAGCCAAGATAGGGAAGCAACCTAAGTGCCCATCAGTAGATGAATGGATAAAGAAGTGGTACATATACACAATGGAATACTATTCAGCCATAAGAAACAAATCCTACCATTTGCAACAACATGAATGCAGCTAGAGGGTATTTTGCTCAGTGAAATAAGTCAGGCAGAGAAAGACAAGTACCAAATGATTTCCCTCATTTGTGGAGTATAAGAAAAAAGGAAAACTGAAGGAACAAAATAGCAGCAAACTCAGACTCCAAGGGACTAGTGGTTACCAAAGAGGAGGGGTGTGGGAGGGCGGGTGAGGAGGGAGAGAGAAGGGGATTTTGGGGTATCATGATTGGTACACATGGTATGTGCGGGGTCATGGGGAAGACAGTGTAGCTCAGAGAAGACAAATAGGAACTCTGTGGCATCTTACTACACTGATTGACAGTGACTGCAATGGGATATGGGGGGGATTCGATAATAAGGGTGAATGTAATAACCACATTGTTTTGTGAAACCTTCATAAGAGCATATATCAATGATATCTTAATAAAAAAATGATGACAATCTATACTGATTGACTCTGAAAAATACTCTTGACCTCTGAAGAACTGGTCCATTCTATTGACAGCAGGATGTGAAGTCTGATCCTATTTATGTTTTTTTTTTTAAAAAACATGCATTTATGCATAGGACAAATATCTGAAAATACCTCAAAATGCTGCAGTGAGCAGACTCAGAGACTCCAAGAATGAACTAGTGGTTACCAAAGGGGAGGAGTGTGGGAGGGCAGGTGGGGAGGGAGGGAGAAGGGGATTGAGGGGTATTATGTTTAGGACACATGGTGTGGGAATCACAGGGAGAACAGTGTAGCCCAGAGAAGGAACATAGTCGATCTGTGGCATCTTACTACACTGATGGGCAGTGACTGCACTGGGGTATGGGTGGGGACTTGATAACATGGGTAAATGTAGTAACCACATTATTTTTTCATGTGAAACCTTCATAAAAGTGTATATCAATCATACCTCAATAAAAAAAAATGCTGCAGTGAGTATCTCTAGGTGGTGGAATGATGGATGCTTTTAAAAATATTTCTCCATATTTTCTGAATGTTTTACAATGAGCACATGATGTTTTGCTATTAAAAATAATATACCTAGTCACATATCCCATTTTAAAAATTATTATAAATGGTTATTAATGTTATAATAAAAACATAGCAGGAATACAGACTAGGGGAGTAGATGGCTCACGGCATGACATCTCAAAGTTTCTAGACCATCAGCCATGATCCTTGTGTCCAAAAAAGCTACAGAAGCCTTGCGTCTGCAGAGATTTGGGGAGTAGGTACCATACGAAGGTGCATAAGTAATAGCAGACTTCCTTGCATCATAGCAGGCGATGATGAATATAAAGTGGTGCAATTAAGAACTAAATTGTACCTCATGTACATTTCCCTGAATACTTAATGCAGAGTAACTTACTGGGGCTGCACAGACTAGATCCCATGATATTCAACACTTCCTAGAGAAATTACACCAGTAACAGCTTCCCCAGGGATAAGGGAGTTTCAATTTCTCAAAATATTTGAATATGGTTTCAGACATCAAGGCTGCAGTTTCCAAAATGGTAAATTCAGATTCTTCCATCATCATTCTCTAGACTGACTTTATTCATGGGACCAGACTCCAAAGACATTTAGGCAAACCACATACCCTGGGGCTGCAGTGACAAACTCTACCTAAGACTGAGACCATACTGATGACCGTCTGCAGGGACCCAAGGAACTCAGCCCACATGAGTTCCTCCCACTTTTCCACATGCCCAAAGGTCCCCTCCGGTGCTCCAGGAGGCCCCCTGGTTCACAAAGTTCCAGTAGAGATACAAGAGGACATGAAAAGTCAGAGGCACTGGGCTGTATTATAGTATCAGATGAGGAGAGAAAAAATGGTAACCAAGTGAACAGACCTTACACCAATTAGTGAACGGAACTGCTAGTCCCTTTCCACATGGGAGACAAACAACACAGAAACCCACAAAATATTTTATACAGCATGTACTTGTCCATAAGCGATGTGACAACAGAAAGACATTGGCCAATATGCACAGCCAAGCAGCAGAGCGGAAGAAAAGAGATCAGGAAAACCGAATACCCCTGCGGTCACGAGGACACACTGATTCCTGTGCAGAGGACTCCACATTCACAGCAGCTCTAGGTAAGCAAAAAACTGTCACCTCTGCTTAGTGGACCTCATGTACCTGAAAAACAGTTTTTGAAAGCTGATATGCTAAAAAGAAGCTTCCTGCCTTTGCTGATGTTTCCTAACTAAATCCATGACATACCTACATTTCAGGGTCAAGACTGTGATGTAGATGCGTCTCGACTTCCATCGGTGCTTCTCAACCTGAGTATGTGAGACTTGAGGTTGACGGCGGCATAGGAGAGAGACAGTACAGGCTTCTGACGGTTGGGAAAGGGCTGACTCTCAATTATACGACATCCCACTGTACAGACGTGCAGTCATTTATCCAACTATTTGCCTATCGGTGGACAGTTGGACAGTTTTTGTTTTTGTTTTGCTTTTGTTATTACTAAGTTCCCATGTTACTGTGATGGTGTATCTTCATACACATACGGTGGAGGGGGGGTAATGGCTAAGACCCAGGTTATAGTATTTCTTGGAGTCTAACTGCTTTGAACCTTTGGGGACAAATTATACAGCGATGACCAGGGCTTAGAGAGGAATAGAGAGTGAGGTCTGATGCATCCGTTCACTCCCACTTCGGGTCACGCTAAGTGAATGAATACTGGTCACATTAATAGCAAATCCTACTTCTCGATTGAGCACAAGGGTTCAAGAACAAATTTCAGTTGTAATCCAGGGTGATAACACTTTTTATTTATGCTCTCATAGAAACAGAAAAAATTAAGTCAAATTCATGCCAGGCTGTCCACAGCATAACTGGGCTGTCTGGCCTGTCAGTTAGAGGTGGCAGAAAAGAGAAACCAGTACTGACCCTGGGCAACAGTACCAAGCTAATGAATGGCAATGCCCTTACAGAGAGCTTCTCAAAACTTTCCTAATGCAACATTCCTTAAAGCCAAGGGGTGTGAACACAGCCACTGCAAGCACTTTTCCTTGAAATCTCTGGTCCTATCATTTAAAATTCATGTGAATCCCCCTCCCCTCAAAATAAGGTTTGAGAAATATCAATATCTCAGGAAAATGTTTTCTTTTAAATGTTCTGGCATATAGCCACAAACCTGGATGTTGAAGACTCCACGATGGTCTTCCAAATGCCTAGGCCTGTAAGAGGATTTGCTATTTAGGGCACAAATTTCCTCTTTCAATCTCTGCTCATCCACAGGTAGGTATAAAAGACCACTGACTCTCACTGTTGTTGCTGAAGAACACCTTGAATACTATGATCTAGCTCAAAAAGATGTGGGGTTTTAACTAGCATGGGGCCTGCCCCCATACTTAGATGGCGTGACACAGGGTGGCAAACAGGATATAAATACATCATCACACATCAACAAAATAATCTGTTTCGTAGATAGAGTTTAAGAGTTTGTATTTTTCTTGAACGATTTTGATGGTTTGCTTTTTCCAAATGTCAGGAAGACAATTAGAAACTGGGAGCAATGTCTGAGTGAAATTTTTTTCATTTACGTTTCGTGAAGGGCTTTCTATCAGGAAGTTTCTGAACCGCCCTGGCAGCTGGGGGACATGAACGCACTTCGCTCGCACACGCACTTGCACAGGGAACTCGTACCTTGGCGCCCTGCCTCCCGGTGTGCCCGGCGCCTTCGGGTCCCTGCGAGCATCAGCGCATTTCACTGGGGCGGGCGTGGCGCCCATCAGGAGCCCTGGGACGCGGGACACGGAACAGGGTCGCAGCATCACCCGGTGGCACCGCAAGTGCGGAGTGACCACCTACCGGCGACCAGGCGGAGGGGACCCGGTTGGAAGGGGAGGCGCATCCGTGGGCCGCGGCTGGGGGAGGATTTAGGCCAGCTGTTCAACCTCGGAACACCGAGGGGAGGGCGACTGCTAAGGGCTACGCGCTCTGGACATCGCTTTCCCGCCCTCGCGTCGGGTCTGCGCGCCGCCTCCCTCGGGGGACAGCCCGGAGCTGCACCCAGGATGGGGGAGGCGCCGCTCTCGGCCGGCCCGGCCCTCCCTGCCGGCCCCCCAACCAGGCCCGTCCGTCCGTACCCACAGACCCGCCTGCCCGGTCCAGCCCGATACGTCCGCACAAGCCCAGCCGCCCGCCCCATAACAGTCCCCGGGCCATCCGTCCGTCCGCGCTCCCGGGCCCGCGCGCCGGGAGCGAGGCGGCGGTGGCGTGTGATGACGTCATATGGGCCGCCCGCCCCCGATTGGCCGCGGCCGCCTCACCAGACCGCGGGCGGACGGGCGCGCGGGCGGGGCGGGGGCGCGCAGAGACCACGCCCCCAGCCGAGCTCGTCTCATCACGTGACCTGGCGCCGCCGCCCGCCTTATAAGCTGCGCCGCGCTCCCGGCGCCGCGGGCCTCACTCCAGGCTGTACCGTCCGCGAAGTGTTTGCTGGCGAACCCCGCGGGCGCTCCTAGACAGGTACGCTGGCCGGGCGGGGGGCGGCGCCTCCACACCCACACCCCGCGCCGCGCCGTCCCGCGTCTCTCGGGGGCGCGACGAGGCGGGCGGCCCTGCCTCTGGCTGCGGTACCGACCCGAAGCCAGCCCGGAGCAGGGTCTGTGCGCCTGACCCCGGTGGGCCAGGCAGGGCACCCCGTCTGAGCCCCGGTACTTGTCCTGGGGCGGCCTGTCCCCGGCTGGGCTCTGCCTGCAGCCATCGAGCGGGGTATGGAAAACTTTGGACGGGCGGGCACTCGGAGCTTATGCAGAGGGCATTTGCGGCCGTCAGCCGGGAGGGCTCGGCCCCGGTTCGGGGCAGCGCCCAGGTGTACCGAACATGTGGCTGTCGCTGCAGGCACTCCGTGCATCCCAGGTGTGCCGTGTAGGCATGTTCCGGGCAGTCCTTGCCAGTCCCTGCCCCGTGGGACCAGAGGCGTGGGACGTCCTATCTGGCCGACTACCCCAGGGACCTACCTGGAGGGTGGCGGGGCCTTCCTGGACCTGCCCTGTTTCTTGGAAGTGAATTTGATCAAGGTTCCCCCGCACCCCTTTTCCTTATAGGGAAGCCTGTCAGACTCTGGAGACTGATGCCCAGACTGGACCGGCACTTCTGGAGCTGTTCCTGCACCAGGCACAGAAGCCACCCGAGAGCCTGCGCCGGAGGGCTGGCAGCCAGAGTGGGAGAAATGATCAGCTCCTCAGCGTCCCGCTCCTCGCGCCTGGGAGCCCCCAGCGGCCCCGACAACGAGCCCTCCCTGCGGCCTCGGAGCACTGGTGTCGGGGGCCATAGTGGCAGCTGGCATCACCACCTGGTGCAAAGAAGCCTGGTGCTTTTCTCTGTGGGGGTCGTCCTGGCGCTGGTGCTCAACCTGCTGCAGGTCCAGAGGAACGTCACCCTGTTTCCCGAGGAAGTTATTGCCACCATCTTCTCCTCAGCCTGGTGGGTCCCTCCGTGCTGTGGGACAGCAGCTGGTGAGCATAAGTTAAAGATGTCTGTTTGGTTAAAAACGTTTTCAGCCCATCAGAAGCATTTATTTAAAAATGGGACCAGCCTCACTTTTCCAGCATTTGTATTTAGGAAAGGAGGCGGGCGGGCAAGGAGGATACAAGAACCCTGGGTGCTGGTGGCGGGAGGCTGGAGGGAGCCGGTTGAAGGCGGTGGGTGGGGAGATGATGGGCTGCGCCCGGCCAGCCGACGGGCTGCTTCCCGCTCACTGACCTGGCCCTGAGGACAGTGTGGAGGGGAGCCCCGCAGCTGTCAACGCGAGCGAGCAGCGCCCCGATTGGCTGCCTGCAGAACTGGTGAGCGGCGGGCTTGGAGTGCGATTGGCTGCCCCCTCGAACATGCTACACTGCTGGGTCACTGAAAACAAACCCATCACATGGGCAGAGGCGGTGCCCGCAGCCGCGGCTCCCACTTCCTTTTGCAGGGCGGCCTAGTGAACGTGGCTGAAGGCAGGCCCTTCCCCACAGAACTCTTAGGGCTCAGAGGTGAAACACGTGAGCACAGGGTCAGGCTGCATTGTGGACAGGTGGGCTGTGTAGAATGTCTTGACTATTTAGCTGGTTTTGTAACAATGCTGAATCGATCTTGGCCCAGAAGATCACTTAATACTTCCCTGGTCTCATGGCATCTGTTGATCAACGGACGTTTCCCAGGTGCTCCCGGCAGCCTAAACAGCTCCAGCTGTTGAAATCCAGAATGAGCGGACAGCCCAGGTCCTAAGCATTCCCTGGTCTGGAGGGCACAACAGACATGTGTCATGGCGAGGACAGAGCCATGGGAGGACTGCCCTTGTGTCTGCCCTGTGGCTGATGTTCGTGGGCTGCTTACTTGGCGCTTTGTACGGCTGGTCCGGTTCCTCCTCACAGCAGTACTGTGCTGTGTGTGGCTCCATTGCACAGGTGTGGAAACAGAAGCCAGAGGTAAAGCAGCTGCCGCCAAGGGGAAACAGTAAGTGGCAGGGCCACCGTTCATCCATTCAGAACTGCAGACTGCCTCCCCGGAGCCCGGGGTGCCCTCTGCTCCGTGAAAGTCCCTCACCTTTTCAGCAGGCTCCCTTCAAGGAGCAGGAAGATAGGAGGCTTGGAATGGGGAGCCGTGTGTTCCAGCCAGGACACAGGCTGGCAGGGGCGCTGGAGTTCTAGGCAAAGGTGGAATGTTTTCATCTTTGTTCTCGGAGAGATAGGGCCCTGTTTTGTTTTTCTAAGCCCTTTAAGTATATGGCTATGCTATTTAAAATCCTTCTTCGGAAATAGATCTAGATATAAAATTCCATTTTTTTATACACATTCAGTGCAATAGTTTTTTTCTTTGAATCAAAAATATGATCTTATAAATGAAACATTTTAGATTAGGACTTATTTGCAATTGAAACATCCAGGAGTTCCAGGAATCTCTGGAACAGTTAGTTTCTCATGCCTTACCTTTTTCTTTTTATCTGTCAGGCAAGAGGATAAGGGGAGACTCCCTGGTACATTTTTACCTATTTAGTTTTTAACCTTAAAAGGTAAGGTTAAGTTATAGTCAAGTAAGTTATAGAATTGTTTGGGTTCCATTTTTCAAAACTCCAAAATTAGAACTTGATAAAATGTAATGGAAAATTGAAACTGAAAGTCTTTCATTCAATGTTTGTTTAAAACTGTGTTTCTTGTTTCCCTGTTCAAAAACCTAAAACTGTTACTTCTTTCACAGGACACCAGGGTGGAACCCTGCAGGCTTCAAGCCTCAGTACTTGGGGAACTTTACGGGGGCACCTTGTGTCCCATAGTCGGGAACCCTAGGCCTGGATCCCCACTGGTCACCACACACCCTGTCTTCTCCTGCCCTTAATTCCTCCATTTTTCTTCTGTCCTGGAATGCCAGCCTTCCGCCCGGCTAATCCTCTTTGTACTCCCTTATGCTTTAAAGTTCTGTCTGTAAAAACTTCCCAACTCACCCAGGCCACAGTAAGCCCTTCCTCCTCTGCCTTCCAGTTACATAACCCTCATCATTTTACACATGAAGAAACAAACAGGAGGAGACAGGTCCCATCAGAGCCATTTGGGAGTAGAGGCCCTGCTTTCTGTGCCTGGCCCTGTGCTCTTCCCACATTCAGGGCCTGGACTGGGCCAGCAGCTCACACCTGGGAATGGTGCACAGTGTGTGCTCGGGGTCTCCGACAGAAAAGACTGGAGCCCCTTAACAATGCAGTCCACTGCCATCCTCTGGGCAAATGGTCTTTCTGATCCAGATGTCAAAGTCAGATCCATGTACATGTGCCCAGAATCATGCTGGTCCACCAGAGGAACATCAGAACCTATTGTACAACTTGTGGTCTCAAGGTGCTTATAAAAGCTTATCTTCATTATAAAATGGAAACGATAGTGATGAAAATGAAAGGCTAATGAGCAGGCATTTAGGTATTTTGTACTTTAGGCCTATATGGATATTAAACCTCTGCTCGATTCACTTGTGTTAAAACAGCAGTTTTATTTTAAATCTCTCAAAACAGCATGATTTGTGTTTGTACAAAAATATAAAATTAGTTTTAAAAACTATTACAGCAGATAGATCCTCTAGTTAAAGGGCCATTTGAAGAAATATTAAAGAGTTGCCCCATGGAGATCATACGATTTTAAGCCGCTAGATTCTAACACCTCTCTTTTCTGTAACAGCTGTTGTCGGCTTGCTGTACCCCTGCATCGACAGCCACCTTGGAGAGCCCCACAAGTTCAAGAGAGAGTGGGCCAGCGTGATGCGCTGTGTGGCGGTTTTTGTTGGCATTAACCACGCCAGTGCTGTATCCTTCAGGGGCTGTGCTGTGCGCCAGTGTTTTCTCAGGTTGTATGTTGACGCATTCTGTTACTTCTAATGAGTATGTTCCCTCCGAGGTTAGTTGCACAATTTTCTTCCAAGTATTTTATCATAAAACATATTGCTCGGTTTACACTTAGCAGGAGATTTCGAAATGGTTCCTGGAGTCCTTTCAGTTAATTTCTGGAAACATTACCAGAGCTAGAGTGGACTTATTTATTCTCTCCTTTGCTAGACTATGGCTTGGCTCCCCAGAGTTTGTTTGGTGATTCCCCTTCTGCATTTCCACCCTTATCCTTGCATTAGAAGACCTGGGTCCTCTTACCCAGTAAGAAGTGGCCAGAGGGTCATTCTTCCTGGGGGTCACTTCTTCCAGAGGTTGAGGAGAAGCCTGTCTCTGCTCCTGGCTGTGACTGTGGAAGCTCCAGAGCCAGTCAAAAGTGGTGTCCTCTGGAATGGAAGGCATTACACAGAATATGTGGGTGTCTGGACAGAGGTGCGTTTTCTGGGAAGATGGGCCGTCATTTACCAGGTCACCAAAGACTTTAGCATTTCTTTAGCACAACTTGATTATATTTTACTATCTTAAAGACATTTTTAGAGTTACTGATTCTTATATCTGCTCTCCCCCTATTTTAATGGTGACAGTGTGAAACTGGCATATTATAAGATATCTTAGCTCTGACAGATTTGTTTTTTCAGCAGTTGATAGGCAGTGTTGTGAGGAAGGCCAGCTGCGTCTCTACCAACTGTAAGAGTGTGACACTGAATGCCTTTCTGATGAGGTGTCTTTAGCAGACGTGGAGAGAAGAGTGTTTGCTCAGTTCAAATTACTAATAGAAGCAAACAAGAATGGGACTGCAGGTGGCTTACTAGCAAACTATGTTTTGTGGTCACAACACCAGCAGAATTTTATGTATAGCTCAGAAAATTTACTTTCAAAGTTAAGTTTTTGATGCAGTGATCCCAGAGAAGTCTCAGATCATCTTGATCACAGTAATCTTGTATCTAGCAAATTGTTTCTGCAGCTCACTGGGCAGTTTTATGGATGCCCAATAATAAAAACATCCTAGAGTTTTTTATTTGTTTTTGATCATATCAAAAATGTTAAACTTTTCCTTAACTGTGCATCACCAGAAATTGGATTTTGCCAATAACATTCAGCTCTCCTTGACGTTAGCAGCCCTGTCTTTGGGCCTTTGGTGGACATTTGACCGTTCAAGAAGTGGCCTTGGGCTTGGAGTCACGATTGCCTTCCTCGCCACTCTGATCACTCAGCTGCTGGTGTACAACGGAGTCTATCAGTAAGCGTGAGCTTTCAACGACCAACTCCATCCTGAAGCTGTTATTTAGCTTTTACTAAAAACATCCATGAAGCTGAGATGTTTCACCAGTATGCATGTGACATTGATTTAGGCCTGCTGCTTATTGTGGGTTCACCTGTTAAAAATGCACCATCAGTAATTTGATATAGAGGAAAAGCAGGCCGGAGCAGTGGACATCTCATGCAGGTGTTTGCGTCCCACGGCCTCGTGTGCTGGCTGGCGTCATATGCATCCACATTTAAGAAAAGCTCACCTGGCTGCCCATTAACCTTGGTGGTTCTGATTGCTCAGGCACCTTCTCCTTCCTTTTTCTCCAGGTACACGTCTCCGGATTTTCTCTACATTCGTTCCTGGCTGCCATGTATATTTTTCTCAGGAGGGGTAACCGTAGGAAACATAGGACGGCAGCTGGCTATGGTACGTGACTGTCCCATTGGCTCCTTACACTAGGGTCAGATGACGGAATTGCTTAGCACAGCACGTTATGATTTGTGTTGTTAAGTGTCTAGTTAAGACTCAAGAATAGTAATTGAGAAAAGCTTACGTTTTAAAAAAATGGGCACCAATACCCAGGTAATTCTGTGCTAAATTATACAGATTCGAGGCTCTGTGCATGCGCGGTGAGAGCCGGGAGGCAGGCTGAGGTCTAGTGCGGCCTCCCCTTACAGATGCAGCCAACAGGTTTCCTGAGCTCACGACTGCTCGAGCACCTGGCAGGGGAAAAGCCACTGAAGCGGCTGACGAGTGGTTTCCTCCCCTTCACGGTGGCGCAGGGAGGCCACAGGCTGAACTGCAGAGACCCTGTGCCCGGCGGGCCTGGGTCAGAGCATGTCATCAAGGGCAGCGGGCTGGCACCCTCAGGGTGCGCTCAGCATTGGGTAGATGCCGCCCCCGCCCGCTGCACAGCCACTTCCGGAGAGCCGAAAAGGCAAACGAAGTTGGTGATTTCAGCAGTTCTCTTCATTAGTTCAGAACTGGCACTTGATCCTCTAATAAAAGAAAACCAAGTGCAGACACCTGTTACTTCCAGTCGCCTGCAATTCAAGGTCTTGAGCGAAATGAACTGAAGAAAAAAAAGCTATATAGTTTCCTGAGGGCCATTGCTCAGAGATTAATTCTGGGGCTTTCCTAGAAAATGTATCTTGGTGCTGCAGGCTATTTTTAAAACAGACGTTTATTTGTAACAGCTAGTACTCGTGAGCCGAACTTGAAGGCTGCTTGGCTGTCTCACAAAAGCAGAAGTCATTTCAAAACGGTGGAAGGTGTAAGGTGTTCCACTGGTTCCCAAGTCCGAGCCATCCTTTCTTTCCACTCCTTTTAAGTCCCTGTGGCTCTGCCACCAAAACACATCTGTTGAGAAATCTCTCTCACGTCCCCTGGCGAGAACCTAAGGACTGTGCTCTTCTCCCTCTAGCAGTGTGGTCGGCCACCGAATGCCTGTGCTCTGTCTTCTGTGCATGAGCTCTGCACCTTGGGTGCCAGCGTACAACTGGGCAGGGCCTTGATGGCCCATCGCTTTGCTACAGCAGTGCCCTGCCGAGAATTCTTGATAAGGCTTCCATGACAAAAGTGGCCTCAACCAAGGCGACTTCATAAAATCAAAGTGCAAATAACATTCAACCAGTTGGTTATTATTTTGGGATGGTGGGCTGACGCTGTTAAATAATGTGATGGTTTTTTTAACTAGTTTTAGGAAGCATTTTTTTTGCACAAGATCTGCCATCTAGAAATGGTTGGAGGGAAGCTGTTTTAAGAGTTGTACAGATGGTGCCGTTTGCGGATGCCGCCCCTGGAGGTGGCTGTAGTGAGTGGCCCTGGTGGTGCTCCCTTGATGCTTGTAGCAAAGGCCCCACAGGTGACTTAGCGGGAGATCGCTGGCACAGCCCTCCTCAGGGAAGCTCGCGCTCCTGTTTGCTCTTTACAGCCGGGGGAACTTAGAGTAGGGTGTTGTTATGTCTTGAAACTGGAGGAGAGCAACTGTCCCTTGCCCTCCCAGGTCCTCAAGACAACAAACTTTCAGATCTCTAAGCACAACCCCACCTACCATGTTTTCCATCGGGAAGACCTAACTCCTTACCCCTGGGTCCCAGCTTAAGGGCAGTTGGCAGACGCAGACCCGGGAGGCTTAGTTCCCTTCGAGCAGGCCGACGGGCACGCCACAGCCCAGGATTCCACCGGGCTCGTCCGTGACGGGAACTGGTGACACTGAGCGGCCGCTGCGGGCTGCTCCAGGGAGGAGGGTGGCGAGGCCTGTCTGCAGGTTTCAGGCCCAGCAGAGCGCACAGCAGCTGGAGTAAGCAAGCGCAAAGCTGTTGCCGGTGCTTGCCCCGGCCGTATTTCCACGGGACGTCAGCGAGAGCATGGCGGGCCGGGGCTCCTGGTGTGGCCACAGCACGGATCTGGAGGCCTGGGAGGGAGGCCGCAGGTAGCCACGGTGGAGGTGGAGAGCTTGGCCTGGTGAGCGGAGGGGGGCGGGAGCGGGAGGGAAGAGCAGGTGGCTCTCTGGGAAGTAGGGCTGCAGCTCATGGAGGATTTTGTTGTGTTTTTCTGTTCTGCATGAAAAAAGTTTACTACGAAAACTGCTTTTCTAATGAGACGCACAAGTGTGATAGAAGCCCGTCGCTGCCCGTGTGGCTGCCTGCACCCGGCTGGGGCTGTGAGGCAGGCAGAGAGTGTCGCCCCGTGGCCCGCCCAGGCCGTCTGTCCTCTGCCTTCTCCGCACCCAAGGCCAGCTCCGCTCCCCAGCGGTGGCCTTGAGTGCCACTGCAGAGGTGGAGACTCAGTGCCCCCGGGCCGTGGCCCTGCCGGATCCACCCCCATCCGGCCTGCCCCCCTCAGGCTGTCCAGGTGGTCTCTGCCTTCCTTTGTCTTGGCTCTGCCCCTGGGAATGTCTCTACGTGAGTCTTAGAAAAGTCATGCACTGGGGAAGCCCGCGATCTCTGTGGGAGGGACTGGCCTTCATGTTCCGACTCTGATGGCTTTGGAACCTCACGACCTGCTCCTCTAAGCAAGTCCTCCGTCCACTTTGAAATCAGGACACTGCCTTTCATGCCACTTCTGTGGGTTGACAGTCTTTCTGAAATTCATGCCACTGCAGCAACAAAAAGATAAGTGTGTGAAGCCAGAATTGTATTTTTCAGGCAAACAGAGTGTAGGAAATTATATCTGCAGATTGTGTCTGGGCTGAACAAAGAGAAATACATTCTCAGGAAGGTTTGCCTTAGGAATCTGGGACCTGCCTGACTATGGCTTTTATAGGACATTTTCTTTGGGGGGCTTTCCCCCGTGAGCAGCACCCAGAGATGGTTGTGATGGGTTGGCGCGGGGCATCACCCTTCAGGCACATGCCTGCAGCCCTCAGCTCTGGCTGTCCAGGGCCCCGTTCTTGAGACGGCCCCGGCTGCTGCAGCTCTGTCACCTGAACCCACGAGCCTTCATCCAGCAAACTGGGGAAAGTGTGTCTGTACTGTGAGCTTTGTGTGTCCCAGAATCGTGGACCTAGAAAATACTGGTTGTGCTGCACTCCTGCACGGGCTTGGAAGCATAAGGTGCACCTGCCAGAACCTTCCTCATCCCCGAGACATGACTCCAGCAACATCTCCATAAAAAGCAAGTGAGGTATTTTCTTTGCAGAGAGGGAGTCAAGACACCTAGGCCTATAACCATCATTGTCTTCTTTCTTCAAAGAAATGAAAAAGTAAAGCAGCTTTCTCATTTGTAACAACAGGCCTAGTCTGTGCTCAGAATCTGGAAGCTCATTTCCACGTGTAAGCCTACGAGCTTGCCCGATGTCCTCAGAGACAAGCTGCCCCCACCAGCCCCTTCCCTGGCTGTGCCACCGCACAGTGAGGTTGGAGGTGCGTCTCCCCGACGCCTGCCTGCAGTCCTTGGCCCTTAGACTGCTTCGACGGGCATTGGAATTGCCTTGGTGTTTTAGGGGTTACCTTTAGGAATGAAGTCCTGGTTTAAAATTGATACCTTTGCCAAGTAAGGCTTTTGTGACAGGGCATGGCAACAGGGAAGATGGAAATCTGAAGGCACAGAGGTTCCAAGGAGGGTGCTCGGGTCAGCACTGTGACCCGTGCGACTGAAGGCAGGGCACCTCCAGGTTGGTGTTTGTTGCTGACGGTCCTTCCCAGGCCCCCGGCGCCCTGCCCCCTCATTCCGTCTCAGTTCTCCTGACATACCTGTTTCACCCTGCCTATGGGTTTCTCCTTAAAAAATGAAATTACTCGCAAGGACAGCCTTGCCCAAGAGCTATACAAGTTGGCTTTGCTTACAGTTAAGTGGTTTTATGTAGTACTTGTCAGCCTCTGTGTTGAAACGAAAATGAGTCTGTAGCATCATTTTATAGAACTTGTATTTGTTGCTATTTGTAGCTTAAAGTATTTTCGCAAGAAAAGTTCCAGCTCTCAGCTGGCGTGGTGATAGGGTGGCTCTGCTTCCCGTCACCCAGGGCCCTGGACGCCCAGCAGCCACCCTTCCCGAAGCACAGAACCTAATCTGCCCTTCCTGTTTGTGACTGAGCCAGTCCAGCTGCTAACGATGGTGACAACATTCTTATTTTTGAGGGCTAACAGCTAGCACATGCTGTACACAAGGCATGGTGCTAAGCAGTTTCATCATCAGCTAATTTAGTCCTCAGTGAAGCAGTTTGAAGCAGAAAATGTTATTCGCCCGCTTTAAAGATGGGGAGGTTGAAGCTCAGAAGACTTAAATGCCTGGTGGGCACATAGAGGGAGCTGGAGCCAGGCTTCTCCAGAGCATTCTGCAGGCCCTTGAACACGGCATCCACCACCACCCACCCTCTGAGTCCTCGGGTCGTGCTGGTGCCCTGTGTCTGCTGCGCGATACCGTCTTGCCACTTAAAATACATTGTTTTCAGGCAGCAGTAACGGGAGCATTGTGCCAACTGTGCCGTCTCGGGCCAATCACTACCACGGGTCTGTAGTTTTCTGTGTTCTTACACTAATGCCAAGCCTAATTGAGGCTCCTGTGGACCATGAATTCCCATGTCCTGCTCTCAGCAGTCATAGTGCCACGCTGCTCATGAGGGCCTTCTCCCCATTTTCTCTGGTTAATGTTTGTTTAGGACCTTTGCTCGCTCACTTAACAGCTTGTAATGGCTTCAAGTCACCTGTTCTGAAGTCTGTGTCCCTGAAGCAGGACCCTGGTGACTGCATGCTGTCTGTGGTCCTGCATATGAGAATTCTTAAGGTTCAGCTCCTTTGTCTTACAGAATGGCTGCTGAAATGGGGGAGGTGGGTGGGAGGTGTTGCGCAAGTTCCTCTGTGCCCTCCAGGAGCTTTAAGCCTCAGGAAAGTCATGGGACCTTTGTATCTGCTCTTTTGAGATGAAACAAAAGTCCTTGTTGAGTGGACGGCAGGTTGGTTGTGCCTCATGGAGTCTTCCTGAGGGTCAGACCGGTGGGGGGCGGTGGCGCAGTGTAGAATGGTTTCTAGTTGCGCAGCTCACTGTCGGAGGCAGTTGTTCTGTGCGGCAATGTGAGACCCATTTCCAACTCCTGTCTCACCAAACCGCTGGAAGGGCAGGCACAGTGGAGAAGCCGGGTGTTCATTTTAGCTGATGGCAGAAACTTCCCTTTCCTCAGGTTAACTGATTTTTGCACAAGTGCGCGTCCTCAAATCGCAGTGTGCAGGAGCTGCTGTCATGCTGCCACCACACTGACGGCAGCAGGGTCCCTTCCTGTGGACGTGGTTTCAGTCACGCTTCCAGCGCAGCCTGCTCACCCGTCCAGTGTGAGCAGGCTTCTTAGAAGGCTTCACGCCCCATTTCACTGGGAGTGACCTGACTTCCCAGGAGGCGGCTGGCCCCAGAGGCAGTTACTGCGGGACTGCGGGTCATGCCCGCTGGCCCAGTTTTGGCACATTTTGTCTCCATCCTCTTACCCCACCCTTCTTCATCCTTCCCCTTGTAGGGTCTGCTTAGTTGGACCTAATTAAGATGGGTCTACATTTTGTGCTAATTTTATCTTTTTTCTCTTTTTACACATAGGGTGTTCCTGAAAAGCCACATAGTGATTGAATCTTCAAACCTACTGACTCTGAAGAACAGCAAGATTTGGGAAGAAAATCTGTGATAATGGGTTGTGACAAAGATTATCTTTTTTCCTCAATAATCTGTTTAGATTGGGCTGATTGTACTGAGTGACTCCTGGAAAAAAAAAAAATCACCTATTTTAGAATAACAAATTGGAAAGAAAAACTACGTATCCTGAATCGTCACCTAGCCTGACTCGCCTGCGCTGTGTCTGCTCAGAGACCCAGGGTCCCCGGCTGAGCGTAAGAGTCCAAGCAGGTGAAGTTTCTCCAAGTATTCGATTTCCTTTCTGTCATTAAAAGCGAGTTGCCATATGTCCAAGCCTTGAACCTAAAGCCTACTACCAGCTCTTGTTTTACATCCATGCCCACAAGAGACAGCTTAGTGGTGCTTAACAAAGGAGAAGTGTGGTCAAATAGGAATAATGTGTCTCCTAAGATTTCTTAAATAGGGTTGTGCAAAAGGCGAGCAGCGGCAGCAGTGAGCACAGGGTGGCCGGGCTCGCGTGTCACCGTCACCCCTCTGCTTTTCATTCCCCCAGGGGACGGTGTGCAGACAATCTTACTGAGAGCAAAAGGCAGTGGGAAGCCATAGTTCTGCACTGCGGCGTCCTGGACTTCTCGCCTCAGTATTGGTGAAGTTGTACCCAGAATCCCTCGCGGTCCAGGCGTTCTGTCCGCCACGCATTTCAGTCTCAGCCAACACTGTTTTCATTTCTTTGATGCTCCAGAATCGAGATGACGGTTTTTTTCCCCACAGCCCTATGGAATTTGCAATCTGTGATTGCCTTGTAAGAGGAGAGCGCTTACGTCACCACGTTAAACATTTGGTGTTTCTAAATACTCAAAGGTATTGGTGAGCACAATGTATTCATTTAATGGCAGAGACCATACTGGACCCAATTTGCAAGTATTGGGTCCTAAACTTCAAGTGCAATGTATATGAAAACCAATCTGAGCCTTGTATTCTCTTAAATATTTATTTTTTTTAATGTAAGAGATGTTAAAGAGGGGTTCTCCGTTCATTTCAGCACTGCATGGAGGCAGAATCCAGCAATAATTTCTTTGAATTGTGAAGTTACCTGGCTGTGACCCCACTGAGCCCTTGTCCTCTGAAATACTCCAACTTCGTGGATCTAGAATTTTTACTTACAAATTTACCTTTTTGTATTTTGCAATTTAAATGTTTTGGGTGTGTTTTAAGTTCTGTGAAAGTAGCTCGATTGAAGGACTCCTTTTGACCAGAAGCGGGGCAGTGGGCGGACGGGTCCTGGGCCCTGCCTGCGGCTGCAGCCCCACACCCTCTTTGTGGGCTCATCCATCCCTGTTGCAGTCGTTGCGTTTTGTTTTGAGGAAAATATCTTTAAGTAAATTTTAGGTTACTGTAGCTAATTTGTTTTAGAGGAATTTTGTTTAAAAGAAAGTGGGATTATTCTGAACTTTGCAGTGACCCCTTACACGTTTTCTGAACATGAAAACAAATGACTAGCTATGTGAAAAGATTTTTCAATATCAGCATTTTATGAAAAACCAGAAGTTATTAGATGAAAGCAGTGACTGAATCTTTAAAATACACTTGATCATGCACAAATGAGTATTTTTTCCTCCTAAACTGGAAGTATATATCTGTTAGAAGTAACATAGCCAAAAAATGTGAATCTGAAGAATTTTTTTGCCAATACTTTACAGCAGGTATATGAACCAAAGTGATGTGAGTTTGTAAAAATGTAACATAGTATGAACAAAATTTGCACTATCCCAGATTTGAACATCTAGTGAGATTCACATTCATACTGAGTTTTCAGCATTGTGTTCTTTTTGCATTCATTTTTTACTTTTATTAAAGGTTCAAAACCAATGTATTTATGAGTTTTTCTTTAAAAAGGAGGGCTGGGGGTTCTTCGGTGTAGAATGTTGGTATTTGGAATGGAAAAATATTTTATAGCTCTTAAAACTTTACTGAATTTCAGTATCCTCCTGGGAAAACGCCACCTGAGTGTATCTTTTTGTAATGGTAGAAGGATGTGGGTTTTTTCCCTTAATGGTGGAATGGAGTAGTGACATTCAACCTCCCTCCTGTCCCCGCCCCGCTGGCACTGAGAGTCGGGGCCCACCCTGACCTCCAAATGCTGTCCTCTGTCTTGAAGTGAAAATGCCCTTTCTCTGTTCTAGATATGAGTGGGGGGCCACTGGGCTCCCAGCAAAAATGGCCCAGGGAAAGGGTGGGGAATCCTGGACAAGGAGTAGCCGGGGGGCCCTGGGGCTGGCTGGTGGGGGACCAGCATGGACCTCTCCTTGTTCCCCCATGCCTGCTGGGTGGCATGTGGGCCAGGACCTGGTGCATGGCATGGAGCCCCTTTGGGGCCCTGCACCTGGGAGGTGGGGGCTGGATGCAGGGGGCCCTGCCATGGTGTCTGGTGGTTCAGGCTTGGAGCCCCTGCAGGTGCCATGCCGGGTGAGTATGTGCAAGGAGGCCAGCACCACATTCTCAGGAAGGCCTGCTGAGTGTCATGGGGCACCTTGGGGAGCCTGGCACAGACCAGGTGCCTGTCACCTAAGGTGCAGACTGACCTGGAGTGCCAGGGCACCTCCCCTGTGAAGGTGACAGGGATACTGAGGGATGCTGGCCCCAGGAGGGCAGCAGTGAGGCTGATGGCAGGACTGGAGGGGTGGTAGAGCTGTGCTTAGGCTGTCACACCACCCTCTGTGGTTCCCGGGAGGCCAGCCTGCCTCCCCCAGAACCTAGACTCCCCAAGAGCCCCCACAGCGCTCGCGCCACATACCCAGGCTCCAGGAAAATGTATTTCAAGTTGTGAAATAGAATCTCAGTGACAGCAGAAAAAGAACTGACATTATACTCAACCCAGTACATTTTATGATACAGTCCAAACCAATAGGCTCTTGGGACATTTAACACAAAACATCCATGGATGCGAAGCCTGGCAGAGCTGGTGACACTCATTCGCATCATCTCAGACGCACAAAGGTTTTGCTGAGATGAATCCGATATGTGGATCTGACAGAGTAATGTCCACTTTGGACCAGTCCAAGTCTGTGTTTTAGAGTACATTTAAGAAGTGGGACATTTCCTGGAATTGCTCTGGTCTGTAAGCAAGTAATTGAATTGCCCTATTTCATTAAAAGGTAAGGTATGTACTTCACAGATTTTCCTGCTTTTCAGCTGCATGAGCAAAGCTGAGTAAACGGGAACTCAGGATGGACACAGGGTGTTGTGTTTACTTAGCTGGTTTTCGGTCACCTCCAAATTTACCTAATGTTAGTGTAAAGACTCAAATGAGATAAACCAAGTCACTCGGGGCCCTGGCCTCTCCCCCCTTTGAATTACAGACATTTCATCTCAGTGGTAAAAAAGAGACAATGGAAGGAACCAAGCTTAAACCTAACTTGTCTTCTCTACTTCAAGTGTTAAAATAGACCTTTTGCTAAAAATGTTCACTTTCTGGGAGTTTCAAATTAGCTCAATAATGCAACTGGCAGATAAGGCCTTGGAGTAGGGACATACCCTTTGAGAAGCACTGATGCTGTGAAACATTAATAAAGATTTGGAAATTCGGCTTCAATGCATAGTATCTTATGCAATGAGGTGCTGGCCTGAGACCCACTGATCTACTGTCGGGCTGCTCTTGGAGAGGCGACAGGCTGGTGAGCCACAGGTGAGTCACAGGAGGAAGTTCGTATTGATCCCTGAATGTGGCCAACACACAAAAAGAGAGATGTGTGAAATACACCCAAGTCCTAACATCCAGACACAGCGCTCTGTGGATTTTCTGTCTCTGTCTTCCTAAGATTTGCAGCAGAATTCTTACCTGAGCATGTATAAAATCACCTAAGGGGACAAAGAGGTGGGTGGTGAGGAAGAAAGGGGGCATTATGACTAGCATGCATAATGTGGGGGGTGGGGGCACGGGGAGGACTGTGCAACACAGAGAAGACAAGTCGTGAATCTACAGCATCTTACTACGCTGATGGACAGTGACTGCAATGGGGTATGTGGGGGGAACTTGGTGATCGGGGGAGTCTAGTAAACGTAATGTTCCTCATGTAATTGTAGATTAATGATACCAAAATAAAAAATAAAAATAAATAAAAATCACCTAAGAGTGCCAGGCATAAGGCAGACCCCTCCTTGCTCCCCAGCATGCTCTGGACAGGTGAATGGGCTGAGATAGGGTGTGGGTGCAGCTTAGATTTGGGACTTCGAAGTCCAACAGCACAACATGACAAGTGGCTCCTCGTCTCTGTGTCTGCGTATTAGACATGGATTCCTCTCAGTGTTAACACCTCCCTCACTAGCCGTTCTCTGCGGCTTGGGCTCCCTGGAATGCACGTTCTCAAGTTCAGGAGCACAGGGAAGCAGTGAAGGAAGATGCAGTTTGAAGCCACAGCTCCGTCCCTGGAGGCATTTTCTCAGTAGAACCCGGCTCTTCATGTTTGTTCTGTGTCTTCTCTCAGGCAAATCCCCTTTTAAAACTGCACAGTTCTTAGTACAACCATTGTGGAAAGCAGTATGGAGGTGCCTCAAAAAACTAAAAATAGAAATACCATTTGACCCAGGAATTCCACTCCTAGGAATTTACCCTAAGAACACAGGAGCCCAGTTTGAAAAAGACATATGCACCCCTATGTTTATCGCAGCACTATTTACAATAGCCAAGAAATGGAAGCAACCTAAGTGTCCATCAGTAGATGAATGGATAAAGATGTGGTCCATATACACAATGGAATACTATTCAGCCATAAGAAGAAAACAAATCCTACCATTTGCAACAACATGGATGGAGCTGGAGGACATTATGCTCAGTGAAATAAGCCAGGCAGAGAAAGACAAATACCAAATGATTTCACTCATCTGTGGAGTATAACAACAAAGAAAAACTGAAGGAACAAAACAGCAGCAGACTCACGGAACACAAGAAGGGACAAACAGTTACCAAAGGGAAAGGGACTGGTGGGGGGTGGGTGGGAAGGGAGAGAGAAGGGTGGGGAAAAAGAAAGGGGGCATTATGATTAGCATAATAGTGCGTCGGGGGCACGGGGAGGGGTGTGCAACACAGAGAAGACAAGTAGTGACTCTACAGCATCTTCCTATGCTGATGGACAGTGACTGTAATGGGGCATGTGGGGGGTACTTGGTGATGGGGGGAGTCTAGTAACCATAATGCTGCTCATGTAATTGTTTATTAATGATACCAAAATTAAATAAAAAACTGTACAGTTCATTCTTATTCATCCTTCAGACCTCAGCCAAAGTGTCGTTTTCTTGCTCTCTGCATCACGTTGAACTTCCCCAACGGTCCTAGGGCTGCAGGGCTGCTCCAGAGAGGACCGAGTTGCTGTCCTCCAGCCATGCACCCTTGGGTGGAAGGCTGGTCCTTGTTTGCCATCTGGTCCTGGTGCCTGGCCTCAGGGTCCGGCCCCTGACCCATCAAGGCCCACCCAGCCGCCCAGCAGCCATTCAGCAAACGCTTGTGGGCCTGTTGTCCGTAGGAGGGCAATGCCACTGTGGCGATACTGGGGTTGGTTTTCCCAGGCACAGGTTTGGGGTGTGTCAGGCCGTCCTTGCCCCTGCCTCTGGTGCGGCTGTGTTAGCCTGTGCTGGCTGGGCTGTAGGGCTCAAACCCCGGCCAGCACGGGCTGCTAACTGTGACTGCAGTCAGAGCCTTGGCCAGCCCCAGGCACATCTACACCCTCAGAATTTGTCTTTTTAAGGCAAAAGTGCACATTGACCTGTGACAGACCTGCTGCCTCCAAATTGTGTCTCATTTGCCTTCAGACTACCTTGATATCTTTCATGCCCGGGGCCCACTGACCCTTGCCAATTTGAACTGTGGGCATCACCCTTTCCCCTGATTTCTCATCAGTCATATTAGTCACAAAGATCCAATTAGGGCAGGGGACGTGCGAACCCCAACACTCTGAGAGAGGTTCCAGGCTGAGGAGGCAGCTCGGCAGGACCCCCGAGTCAGCTAATGAACAGCTTCCTGCCTCCAGGCCCTTGCCCAGGAGAGACATGTGAGCCTGCACTCAGAGGCGCCTGTCCAGTCAATGTCTGGCCACGACCACCGCGGTGGGCCGGGTCTAGGGCCTACCTCCTCCTGCTGGAGCCCCTGTCTTCCTGAAACGTCCAGCCGGCTGCAGAGGCCGTCTGAAAAAAGGTCAACATGCCAACGATACACTCGAAAGATCGTTTCAAAGTCCCACGCATCCAAAATGAGGGAGGTCTGCACTTCACTACACGGCACAGGATTTGACACAAGCGTCAGGGCCTTTTATACATCTGGGTGCATGGAGAAACCTGCCGAAGGTTTCTCACAAATGCAATTTGCTGTATTTCCTAAGTGCATACGCAGGTATTGGCAAATGTACAATTCGTCATTTAAAAACATTAGAAAACATGTTACTGAACACTCAGTGTGCCAGAAGTTGCTTTGTGCACACCGGGAGCAATAGATCCCAGCCTGACAGTGGCTGTTAGAGGGCCTGTGTCCACAAGGAGATCTCGTTTACACTTTGGGAGGCGTGAGCTGAGCTCCCTGGGGGACACTCTCTCTGTTCATCTCAGAAACCTCATTCCCACTCCACAATCGGTGTTCCGAAGACATTTAAGAAAGACGGAGGAGGGAAGGAGAGGGGAGAGAAGACAGGTAGGTAGGCAGGCTGTCACCCATCCAGGTGTCGACATTATGAAACCAATTTTTAACTTAAAATAGCCGACAGTTTTAGATCGTCTGTGAAGAGCCTCAGATAATCACTACCTTGGCTGTCCACAAAGGAAGAAGGAAGAAAAGTAGGGAAAAGCTTCCTTTTCCCAAATATTATGCCTCCTGATTTTAATCCAAGGGCTCCATCCGCGTGGAGACATTTTCCCCGGCAGCCCGTTGTTCTCCACCATGTGTCAGGGGCTAAGAAGACAAGTGGAAGGCCCCCACCCCGACACCTCAGGAAGTGACCTTCCTCGGGAAGAGGACCTTTGCAGATGTAACCAAGGTAAGACGAGGTCACTAGGGTGGGCCCTGGTAACGTTAGGACTGACGTCCTTGCCAAAGGGGGAAATGCAGACACAGACATGCCAGGGGAAGACACACAGAAGCTGCCACATGCGGGTGAGGACAGGAGCGATGCGCCCACACGCCAGGGTGTGCCAGAGGCGGCCAGAAGCAGGACGAGCCTGGGACGCGTCCTCCCCGCACTCCAGAGGGTGTGGGTCTGGGGCACCCTGGCTTTGGGGCCCCTGGTCCCCAGAACCGGGAGAGGGTAAATCCCTGTCTGCTGTTTCACTGTTCCAGGATTAGAAGAGAGCAGCGGCTCTGTGCTTTTCGCCCATTTTATCTGAACTTCTGCAGTTTCTAGAAACGCCAGACCCCTTTCCTTCCCTGCACACGTATTTTGAAACCTGATCCACAGCGTCCATGCCAGCCTCAGGTAGGGCGTCTGTGTCATGGTATGGGTAGCTGAAAATGGCAGTGAATATTTACTACAGAATCCGTTACTTTAGATTTCTGTCAGGTAGGGAGAGAGAGATGAAGTGTCCCTCCCTCCTGGGAAAGTACTTAACACAAAGCAACCAGGAGACACAGCAGCACCTGGAAGCTGCATCCTGAGAGGCTCTGAGTCAACAAAGAGAATTTGCTGCTCCATGTGAACATTATTGGCTCAGATTAAAATCAGCACTAACCAGGTAGAATTTCAACACCGAGGGTGCCGTTCTCCTGCTGAGGTTAGTTAATCTGCTCTCTGCCCTGGCCCTGGGGGCAACTGACTCCAGAAAACAAATGACATAGTGGCCCCCCGAGGCAGAGCACCTTCCCCAGCTCAACCAGGCCCAGCCCAGGCTGGCGGCCAAGTGGGCTGTCCTTGGCCCTAGCTCTCCCTAGGCTGGAGGCCCAAAGACCTCATGGCCACAGTGGCTGGAAATCTTTCTATTACTGGGAACACAATCACACGAGAGCTGGGAATGTCGTAGGAGGCGTCCACATCCACCCCTCCCCCACCTCCACTTCACGAGTGAGGAGCTGACCACCCGGGAGGGCCCCAGACATGTTGATCCCTGTGGCCACACCCAGCTCCTGTGTCCATCTGAGCAGCACCTCCTGCTGGGGAGCCCCAGCACCCAGCCCTGGGCAGGGCTCCAGACCAGGCCCTAATTCACATCACTGGGGCCCCTTACCCCCAGCCCAAGGTGCCCTGGAGCAGAGCCCTGCCCCAGGAGCCGGAGCTCCGGCCTTACGGGTGGCAGAAACCTGTGATCAGAGGGAGGCCCATGCCCTTCCTACCACCTTGCTCAGTTCTGAGGTCTTCCCCAGGAGCTTCCTGGTGCTAAGTTAGAGCCCATCCCCTGGTACAGGCCACGGTCTGTTCCACCTGCCTGAAGGTGTCCATGTCCCATAGGCTCTGCTTTGCTTTTCCCAACTGACTTCTACTCTCCCTGTAACAGACCCTTTAGTGGAGATGAGAAAAGGCGGACTGGGACATCGGTTCCTAAGACGAGGCTCATGTCCAGGGCTCCACCCCTTCATAGCTACTTGGCTGATGACTTCTCGGTGCCCCATTTTCCTTATCTGTACAGTGAGCTGAGTGATAGTACCTACACCCTAGGGTTGTGATTACCTGGCGGGGGTATGAGCTCAATCAATGCCAACTATCATCGCCACCACAGTCACCACCACCACCATCATCTCTCTAGTCCTTTCACTTGGTCTGCCCTGCTGGCTTTGCTTCTATGTCGATCCACAGGGGATCTCAGCAGGAGAATTTTATGGCCCATTTTACAAGGCCCTACTTCCAATTTCTAGGAATACTATCTTGAGGCCTAAGAGCACATATTGGGCTCCTAGAGAAGTAAAAATGACAATCCTTCTCAAGAGGGAGAAGTGGTCTGAGCCTCAGCATCCATAAGCATGCATTTATTTTTAATTATTTTTAATTTAGCTAACTAGCTACCATCTATCTCCCTACCTATTGAAACTGTTTAAGTGTTAAATCTTATTTTTTGTGGTTTTTAAAATTGCAATAATAATATGCTTTCCTTCTAAGAATGCCAAGTAATATCCACCCAAAAGCAGCAGGATACACATTCTTCTCAAGTGCTCATCAAACATTTTTCAGAATAGACGACATACTAGGCCACAAAAGGAGCCTCAGTAAATTAAAAAAGATTGAAATTGTACCAACCAACTTCTCAGATCACAAGGGTATAAAACTAGAAATAAATTGTACAAAGAAAACAAAAAGGCTCACAAACACATGGAGGCTTAACAACAAGGTCCTAAATAATCAATGGATCAATGACCAAATTAAAACAGAGATTAAGCAAAATACGGAGACAAATGTAAACAACAGCACAACACCCCAAATTCTGTGGGATGCAGGGAAGGCTGTTCTAAGAGGGAAGTATATAGCAACCCAGGCCTATGTAAAGAAGGAAGAACAATCCCAAATGACTAGTCTAAATTCACAATTATTGAAACTGGTAAAAGAAGAACAAATGAGGCCCAAAGTCAGTAGAAGGAGGGACATAATAAATATTAGAGAAGAAATCAATAAAATTGAGAAAAATAAAACAATAAAAAAATTAATGAAACCAAGAGCTGGTTCTTTGAGAAAATAAACAAAATATAGATAAATCCCTAGCCAGACTTACCAAGAAAAAAAGAGAATTTACACACATAAGCAGAATCAGAAATGAGAAAGGAAAAATCACTACAGACACTACAGAAATACAAAGAATTATTAGAGAATACTATGAAAAATTATATGCTAACAAACTGGATAACCTAGAAGAAATGGACAACTTTCTAGAAACATAAAACCTCCTTACAAGACTGACCCAGGAAGAAACAGAAAATCAAACAGACCAATTATCAGCAATGAAATTGAGTCTGCAATCAAAAAACTACCCAAGAACAAAATTACCGGACCAGATGGCTTCACTGCTGAATTTTATCAGACATTTAGAGAAGACCTAGTACCCATTCTCCTTAAAGTTTTCCAAAAAATAGAAGAGGAGGAAATACTTCCAAACTCATCCTATGAAGCCAGCATTACTCTAATATGAAAACCAAGCAAAGACCCCACAAAAAAAGAAAACTACAGACCACTATCCCTGATGAACATAGATGCAAAAATACTCAACAAAATATTAGCAAACTGAATTCTAAAATACATCAAGAGGATCGTACACCACGACCATGTGGGATTCTTCCCAGGGATGCAAGGATGGTACAACATTTGAAAATCCATCAACATTCTCCACTATATCAATAAGAAGAATATATCCACTATATCAAAAAAAAAGCCAAATAATATAGAAATAAATAAAACATAAAACTTGAGTTCCTCTCCTTCCATTTCCCAGGAGAAAATACAATGTGGTGTGTATATTTGCAGATATTTTTGATACATGCAAATAAGAATAATACAAACAGTAAAATGGTAGAAAGATTTCAAAACCTATTCTTTAATTTTTATTGTGGTGAAGACCACCTGTCGTAAACTTTACCACCTTAAACATTTTAAGCACCCAGTTCACAGGGACCGTATTCAGCAGGAATGTCAGGTTCACGCATGCTGCTGCACAGCCATCCCCAGCACCCATCCCCAGAACTTCTCCATCTTCCCAGACAGTAACTCCATCCCCCTCAAACAACCCCCCACTCCCCATTCCCTGTACCCTAGCAACCACACTTCTACCTTTTGTCTCTATAACTGTGACCACTCTAGGTACCTCACATGAGTGGAATCATATAGTATTTGTCTTTTTGCAACTGGCTTATTTCACAGCATGATGTCCTCAAGGTTCTTCCATGTTGTAGCATGTGGCAAAAGTTTCTTCCTTTTCAAGGCTGAATAATATTCCATTGTTTGTACATACCACATTTTGTTTATCCATTCATCCCTCAATGGACATTTGGGTTGCTTCCACCTGTTGGCTGTCGTGAATAATGCTGCTATGACATGGTGTGCACATATCTCTTTGAGACCCTGCTTTCAGTTCTTTTGGGTATATACCCAAAGGTGGGATTCCTAGGTCATATGATAGTTTTATTTAAAAATTTTTTGAGATACCACTATACTGTTATCCATAGTAGTCATACTATTCTCTAATCCCACCAACAGTGCACAAGGGTTCTAACTTCTCCACATCCCCACCAACACTTATTTTCTGTTTTTCGATAGAAGCCATCCTAATCGATGTGAGTGACAGCTCACTGTGGTTTTGATTTGCATTTCTCTGATTTTATTTATATTAAGCATCTCTTCATAGGCTTGTTGGCCATTGCATATTATCTTTGGAGAAATGTCTGTTCAAGTCCTTTGACCATTTTTTAATTGGGTCAATTTTTTTGTTGTTGAATTGTAAGAGCTCTTTATATATTCTGAGTAGTAGCCCCTTATCAAATATATGATTTGCAAATGTTTTCTCCCATTTTTAGATTGCCTTTTCCTTGTTGATTGTGTTCTCTTATATACAGAAGTTTTAAGTTTTATATAGTCCTTTCTGTCTATTTTTGTTTTTGCTGCCTGTGTTTTTAGAGTCATAGAAAAGAAACCTTTGCCAAGTCCAATGTCATGAAGCTTTTATCCCTTTTCTTTTGGGGTTTTATCATTTGGGGTCTTATGTTTAGGTCTTTAATCCATTATGTTAATTTTTGTATATGATGTAAGGTCCAACTTCATTCTTTGGCATCCAGTTTTCCAAGACCACTTGTTGAAGAGACTGTTCTTTCCCCATTGAGTGGTCTTGGTGCCCTTGCATGAAGGTCGTTTGGCCACACACACGAGTGTATTTCTGGACTCTATTCTATTGTTCTCTTTGTCCATCTTTATGCCACGAACACAGTGTTGACTAATGTAACTTTGTAAAATGTTTGACATCTGAAGTGTGAGTATTCCAACATTTTCTTTTTGAAAATTATTTTGGCTATTTGGGATCCCTTGAGATTCCATTTAGATTTTAGGATAGTGTTTTTCAATTTCTGCAAAAAAATGTTATTGGGATTTTGACAGAGATTGAGTTGAATCTGTAAATAACTTTGAATAGTGTTGACATCTTAAGTCTTCCAATCCAGGAACACAGGATGTTGAAAACGATGCTTTTTCACTCAATAATGTATCATGAATATCTTTTCATGTCAATCATACAAATTCATTCATCTATTTATTCAACAGGTATTTTCTAGGTGCCTACCATGTTCCAGGCACTTGCAATGTATTGATGAGCAGAACAGAGACCCGTTTCCTTGAAGTGCCTTCTCTACCCACGAGCAGACACTAAATGTTAGCAAACAGGTAGATGATAAGGTATTGGGAGATGGTAAGTGCTATGGGGAAAAAAAGGAAAATTAGAGGGGAGGGTGGGGAGGTGGGTTGCAATTTTAAGTAGGATGGTTGAAATAGAAACCTCTTGAGAAGGTGGCTCCATCCATGCTCCCCAGAAAACAAAACCCAAGGCAGGTAAGTGTTCATGCCTCCTCTGGTGGGCGACCCTGGGCAAGAGTACTGAGAACAGAAGGGAGGCAGGGCAGAGGCGGGAATCGGGAGGGCTGACTGGCCCATGTGGGGCTGACCATGCTCCACTGCCGCTGTGCAGACGCACAGCAGCCATTCCCCTCCAGGCAGGCTGCATGGAAAGCCATGCCTGCGGAGGCCCATTGGAGAGGGCAGGAGGACAGCAACCCAGCTGCCTGCACTCTGCCGCCTCCCTGCATCGCCGGCTGCTCCGGGGGTGTGCCTGTCTCTGGGCTTTGTCCCTCGGGCACTTTGGGAGCTGCTGTAGGAACCAGCGCCCAGGTCCTTGGCCTTGGGATTCATCTGAGCCCAGAAAGGGAGGAAGAACCATAGACAGTGGGTGTGGCCAGCCAGCCTCGGGCAGGGGGACCCCTGGCCAGGTGAGTCAGTCTCCCTGCAGAAGCCGGCAAGTGGTGGTGGGTCTGACAGCAGGTGGGGCCGAGGGAGGCCCAGAGGTGTGTCTGATGCACCCCTCTTAGGCCTGTCTGCCACAGCTGCCTGCTCTTGCAGAGAACACGCTTTGAGCTGGTGAAGCATTCCAGGCCGATCATCCAACCAGCACACAGCAGCCACCCTCGTCCACTCGGCTTGTCACCTTGTCCCGAGTATTTCTACCGCCAGAGCTCCAGGAGGAAAACTTCTGGATCCACAGCATATGCATATCCAGCTTTTGAGTAGATGCTGTGAAGTCTCCCTTCACACACATTGCAGCAACTCACACTCCCGCGAGGGAGGGCCTCACGCCTGCCCCTGCTGAGCTGTGCCTTTCAGTGTTTGCCACCTACGGGGGAAACTGGTTTCTCATTATTCCCTCACATTTCTATGATCACCAGTAAGACTGGGAATCTTTCGGTATGTTTGTTAACCTTTTGTGTTTCTCTTCTGAAGTCTCTGAGCAGCTCCCTGGCCCACTTTTCGGCAAGGCTGTTTGCTCTTTGTTGCCGTCTCTGCACTTCTGGTCTCTGCGTACCGGGAGTGTCAGATCTTTGTTGTTTCTTCTGCACGGGGTGACCGCATGTCCTGGCTTGCCAGGGCCACTCCCAGCTCCTGCCTGTTACTTAGCATGATTACGAATAACTGCCCCCTGCATCTCTAAAGGGTCTGGGTTGCAGCCATAAGGTGTGTCTACTGCAGCTCCCTGGCGACCTCTGGCTCCCTCAGGGCTCCGGAGTCTCATTTTCAAAGGCCAAGTATAAGAAAGATAATACAGAATAGACTATCTGAAAGTTTCACAAAGATGTCTGTCTTTGGAGGTAAACATTTCAATTCTCCTTTTGATGAGACTGTTCTTAGTTTTAAGAAAAATCACCGTTTTTTCATGCGAGAAAAGACGTATAAAAAGTAATTTATATTCAACCATATAAAGACAACACATTGCTATATGACTTAGCATAGACATTCAGTAAGTGTTTGCCGAGTTGATGGACAAATGATGGGACGACCAAGCAATAGTATGTTCCTGTTGGGGTAAGTTTCTCCTCAAAGGTGGAATGATGGAAACAAACCAACAAAACCGGATCTGAACCAAAAGCTTTGGATCAAGCAGAACAAACCTCCATGGTCTCCCGGGTGCCCCTTTCCTGAGGTTCTCAGGGACGGAACCTCACGGCCCACCCTGCGCTGTGACCTCAGGCAGGTGCTCTGTGACGTGATCAACGATCACAGAGAAAGCGGAGAAAAGGCTGCTGTGTACATGGAAGCCTCCTGGTCACCACTGAGCACCCAGAAAACATTGCTATTCGTCCTAGAGCCTGAGAGATGAACCCACTGAAGGTACTGGCAATGAACGCCTCTTCTGAAGCCACAGGCAATTCCAAGTGATCCCTGTGGCCTGCTCGGAGGCCAGAGCACCCAGACAAGCCCCCCACACCGAGCATGGTAATTAGAATCCTTGGGGTGTCAGACACTCTTTGGTCACTTCCTCTGTAATAGTGCACTTAGTCCTCATAATAACCTGAGGAAGTAGGCGTTGTTCCCATTTTGAGAGAGGACATGGGGCACAGAGAGGTTGAGTAACTTGCTGGAGGTAACACAGCAAACGGCAGAGCAGGGATTAGAATCCAGGCAGCTTGAGTCTTGACCATAGGTCAGTTATGTGCCTCAACAGATTTTCAACATAGACTGAAAATCCAGGGGACCCTC
Organism: Manis javanica; assembly: GCF_040802235.1. NCBI lineage: Eukaryota > Metazoa > Chordata > Mammalia > Pholidota > Manidae > Manis > Manis javanica. The sequence goes on along the minus strand of NC_133161.1, from coordinate 2,453,371 downwards.
TGGAACAAATAGAGCCGAGGGGACAAGGGAGTCCCTGAGTCAAAGCAAAGGATTGGCTTTAAGTCATATTAACTTAAAAAACAGCTCAGAACCCAGACCAACCCACGGAAAGGGTCCCTGTGTCCCAGAGCTCAGGAGCTAGTAATCAAGGCGGGATGTCTGGCCAGCTCACCCACTACATAAACAGAGAAAAGACGTATAAAAAGCAAAAACAAACACTCACCAGCCACCTGTGCCAGGTTTGGGGCGACAGCCAGAGTTGAATTCCGGTCCTCAGGCCCCGGGGATTTCCAGCCACCTGACTACATGAGAATAAAATCAACCTCATCATCCCCGATTCACTCAGAACTTATCTGGGGGAGGGTTTTTTAAATTTGTTTTTTAGGTTCACCATCATCACATGACATCCCAAGGTGACTTCTGCCCTTGCTTTGAAAACCATGAAGGTCAAGTTCTGGAGAACCGAGATGGGGCCCGGTGAAGGAGCTGTACCCAGAACTGGGCCGGGGCACGAACAGCACAGCCCTGATGACCGCCCGGGACCTCCTTCTCCCCTGCGGCACTGCACCTGGCCGTGGAGCCAGCTGGGGGCCAATTTCCTGGTATGGTAACAGGTTTTTATAATTAAATCATACATCTCTTTCAGAATACTTTTTAATTTTTGTGTTGTGTAGAAGCTTATTTTTTTTAAGTGTTACTATTTCTAGTTTAGTAACCCCATGCTGGTTTCCTCTACTTACCTTGTCTTTGAACAATAGCTCTGCCCAGGCACCATACTGGCCACTGACTCAGGCAGCTCTGGGCGCTTTCCCCTTTCATAGCCCCCCACCAATGGGGACGCCTGCCCATCCTGCTCCCCAGCTTGCTCACCCCACCAGGGCCCTGGCACAAAGTGGGCACCTGTAAGTGCTTGGGGAGTGAGTGGGGATGGAGTCCTGAGGATGGCAGGATACCCGGCTGCTCGAGTGTCCCAGAGCTGAGGGGAGAGGGAGCTATGCCCCCGCTGGCCAGGACATGCATCTGCACGCGTCCTCTGGTGCCCCCAGCCCTGGGGACCCGCTGCCAGAGCAGCCCTTCCTTAGCTGTCTGTGTCCCTCTAGGCGGTGTGGGGAAAATGGGAGGTCCTATGGTCAGGATTCTCACGTGACCCTAAACTACGTGATGATGTAACTGGCCTCCTGCTGGGCTACTGCTCCCACACCTGTAGGCAATGAGCTATTATGACTGAGTCACTCTCTGAAGAGCTCTGCCCAGGGCTCTGGGGGAGGCAGAGACGGGGGTGGACCATGGACCTGCAGACTGCTGGGCACAGTGTGATTCTAGTGCTCGACCTACGGCTAGGAGAATGAAGCTGGGTATGAACCCTCTGATGCCAAGAACGTCCGCTGTCATTTCTCGGTCTCATGGAATCCATAGTGAACTTGCCCACAGCTGAAACCCTCAGGCAGGACAGCGGGGCCTGCCAACCTCAGCACCAGTGACGTTTGACACAGAGCATTGCTGTGGGGCTGCCCTGTGCACGCAGGCTGCTCGCAGCACCCCTGGCCTCTCCCACAAGATGCCAGTGGCACCTCCTCTTCCCCACCAAAAACGTTCCCAGACATGCCCAATGTCCCCTGGGGCAAAGTTGCAGGGACTGGAGAGCAGGGCCCCTGCCTCATGCACCTACCTGCCTGGCATGGCCAGCTCCATGGCCAGCGGTGCCCTACCCTGACTCTCACCTGCCTGCCCCGGTCCCGACAGACACCCGGGGAAGGGAGGGCAGCCTGCCTGACCCAGGATTCCGCAGACCCGCTGGCGTCCGAGCCCCTCTCCTAACGAGCAGGCGCACATGGCTGACAGGTCAGGACCCCACCCAGGACACCCACCTCGGCTTCACTGCTCTGAAACCCCTTCTCGCACTGTGAGGACGTGGCGGGGAGGAGCTGGACCCTGTTTCTAAACATTCCGAAGGCCGCCAGGGAGCTCCCTGACTTGGGGTTTGGTCTGTTCTTCCAAGGCTTTCCTGTATCTGCACGTGGCTGTATCCAAGGACGCTCCCGTCCCGGCATCCTCTGCACCACTTTCGCCGCATTTACAGGGACAGCTCTGAGCCGGGCGAGCCGGCCAGCACCTTGCACAGACGCAGGTTCCCCACAGTTGCGGGCACGCTGCATCGGTGGGCAGCAAGGTCCTGCTGAAGCTGCGGCGGGGCCCTTTGTGCGACCGGCTCCGTTTCCAGGACGGGCTCTGGGACTGTCGCGGCGCGGCGCCCGCGCCCCCTGGTGGCCACCGCAGCACCTGGGTTCCCGCAGCCCCACTCAGAAGAGGTCCCCTGGAGGGTGGCAGACATTTTTTTAAAGCAAATCTCAGGGGGAGTTTTGACACTGAAAAAATGTTACATGCAATTTTCTTTCTTAAGCTGCATACAAGCTGGATGGAGATTTTGGCAATTTATTCATTGAGGTTCCAGGGACAGGGACTTGTTTCCCAGATGGCGGAAAATCAGAGTTTTAAAACGGGTGACACACACGTGGCCAACGCGAACAACCAGAGGCAGGGTTCATAATGCCTAGAAGCAGCCACGGGACAGCCATGCCACCCTAGCCACTGCACAGGCCGCTGGCTTTTTAAACTAGCTGCTCAGACTCCATTATAAGCTGCTTCTCCTGCAATCATGGCTGGGTTTCCAGGAACTGTGGGACCCGTGAAAACAGTGCTCAGGTGCCCCCAGAGCTCCAGGAGGAAAGTGGATTCCTGCCTACGCCCCGGGCTGAGGGCTCCAGCCCGGAGGGACCCATGCAGTGGGCACTGTCAGCCTTCAGATTCAGGGGGAAGTGGTACCAGGGCTCCAGCGGGGGCACCCCTGCCTCCGGGTGCCTCCGGCTGCCAAGCCCAGCGGTCTGGCCTGGTGGGCAGAGGCGCCTCCATCTGTCCCGGCTGCTCCCACCTGCCATGGAACCTGGGAAAGGAAGGACGGTGCTCATGTGTGGCCACCTGAAACCCCCAGTGAGGAGCTTCCTGGGCCGGGTAAAATGAAGCAGACGCTGCGGCCACTGCCAGAATGACTTTTTTTTAAGTGAGTCACTTCAGTTGCAGACTTTCATGAGGAAAAATACAATTTTTTTCATTCACAGGGGCAAATGGCTGGTGATCAGCTAGTGAGGGGGAAAGATGGAAAAGGCTGGGCGTTCTTCCCTGAGCACCTGAGGGAGATGATGGCACAGCCCCGTCCCTCCCGCAGTGCCCTGTCACTGCGCGCCTGTGCCCCTTGTAGCCAAGGACAGACCGAGGCTGGGGAGTGCCAGGGCCTGCTGAGCCTGCCGTGACAGGGCAGGCCACAGAAGCCATGGGCAGAGGGGAGAGCTCTCTGAGAAACGGAAAAAGGGTCCTCCTAGGCTGCGTCAGACCCTGTCACCTCAAGCAGGTCTTGCTGCCCCCGGCGTCCCTCGCCTTAGGCACAGCCAGGCCCTGGAAAAACCAGCACTCCACACATGCATCCCGAAGGGTCCAGGATGGCTTTCTGGCTGTATAGGCAGTGCCTCGAGGCCCAGAGCCCCAGCAGTGGGTTTGTGGCTGAATCAAGAGCCAAGCTAAGACGTAGAAGCTGGGAGAGACGCTCTCAGTATGGTGCCAGGGCATCTGCCCCAGACATCTCCACGCCAGCCACAGCAGGCCGGCCAGCCACCCCGTCCCTTCCCTGAGTGGGGCCTCCCTCAGGGACACACTGCCAGCTGAGCCAGGCAAGCAGCGGGTCTCAAGTACAGGTGAGGAGCCTGCAGCCAGTGTCCCGACTCGGCACCTGGCCCCCACCCATGGCAGAAGGACCCACCCGAAGCGCAGGGCTCCCTGTGAGGCCGGAACCTGTGCCAATCCTCCCCATCCCAGCGGAGCTGCACCCACAGGCACCAGGCTCTGACACACCCACCTTATTCAAATTTTCAAAGGTTCCAAGGATTTTATCTCTTATTTTACCAAAACACTAGTCTTAAAAGTTCAGGTTGGCCTGATTTACTTGCAGAGGAGCAGAGCATCCCCCCGCAGCAGGTGCCCCGCCCGCAGCCCCCGGCTCCCCCTTGCCAGTTGCTGGAGAGTCCCCCTCCCGTGGATAAATAACCTGACTGCGTTTCCCCCCGTGGAAACCAGCGACCAGCTCCTGCACACGCCCCCTCCTTCCACTGCTCTCTGCCCCTTCCTTCCAGTCTGTCCCGTCATAACTTTCCTTAAACGGGCACCAAGCGCTTACAACATGACAACGCTTACTTTCCTGCACCTTTTTCCTCCCCGACGCTGACAGCTGCCGTCCCACTCGCTGGGCTGTCACGTGGACCATCACTCGTTTCCTCCCACGCAGGACCACACGCTCCCCACCCCGCTGATCAGACAGCCGGGCTCACCCTCCCCCGCCCCTGGGGGGTGGGCCTCTCTCCTGGGCCCAGCGGGCCGCCCCACCCCCGCCCTGCCACCTAGCTGCCTCCCCAGGGGGCCTGGCCCCGCAGCTCTCCTGCCAGCTGTCTCCTCCGGCGGGCAGCTCGGGTGCACAGGCTGGGCTCTGCTCTGCCCTTACCATCATTTCTCTGTCCTGGCGCCTGGGTCACACCTTTTCCACTGTGCACCACGTTAGGACAAATACAAACACAGAGTGTTAAATAAGCACATGCTGACCCTCCCATGGGACACAGTGAACCCCCCCCCCTCGTGGGCGCCTCTCCTGCTCACCTCTCCCACCTCCTCCTCCCTGGAACGACCCTTGTTGTGGGTTAAACTGCCTCCCCCGAAACTGACAAGCTGATGTCTGACCCCAGCACTGCAGAGCGTACCCACATCTGCCAAGATCACTGCAGAAATGACTGGCTGGGTCAGAATGAGGCCCGTGGGGGTGGAAGACTCGAGTGTCCCAGCCACCCGCCAACAGACGGCCAGACACAGGGCCCGGGCCAGGGACATACCCTTCCCCGCGCCCCCTGGGCTGCCCAGCCTGCTCGCACCTGATCTCAGTCCTTCACAGCAGTCGTGAGGCCGTGGCCCCCATTGTCTGGGCCGCCCTGGTCGTGGTCCTTTGCTCCACGGCCCAAGGCTACTGTCCACCCGCAACCCAGGCTGGGCGCACAGCCCTTGCCCACATCCCGTTGGCTTCCCCCGTCCTCAGGAGCTACGGCGGGAACGTGCCCAGGCAGGGAGGCCTCCCCGTCCTGCCGGCGCTCCCGCAGCTGCATCCCCACCCCACGCCCAGGACCCTGGAAGCCCGGGGCTGGACTGAGGCCCACAGCAGCAGTGAGCTGGTGGGCGGGCAGCTTCTCTCAGGGCCCACTCTGTTCAGTGGAGCTGCCTGGGGCCGTGGTGCCTGTGGAAGACCCTCCTTGCCTCCAGGAGTCTTTCTTCCCTTGGGAAGCTTCTGGAACACCTGGGCTGCACTGGGAACGTTCTGCAGAATACCTCACTCCCCCCACCTCCCTGCAGCCAGCCAGGTGGAACCGGGTGAGCAAATGTTGGGAGGCAGCGATGTGAAGCTTCCATGCTACCAGGAAGAGGGACATGGACACGGCGAGGTGAGCTGACCCCTCAGTGCAAGCCGGAACCCCTGCCAGCCGCAGCAAGCAGTGTCACCACCTGAGCCCGCGAGGGAGCCTCTGAAGGGCAGCAGCTTGGCGACTCAGCCGACTGCAGCCCTCGGGGTGTGGCAGGGAGGGGGGCCAGCGCCCTGCTGGTGGGGGGTTTATTTTCAACCTGAAGCACTGTGAGGAAAGCTTCCAGCACAGCAGAAAGGCAAAGCCATTCATTGTTTTTTCATTAAGAATCTAAATTACAGATGGGAGCAGGGGCAACATTATCAGTTCATTTGTCTCTATTCCAGATTTTTAGGCCACATGGGCTCTCCTGGGCCCTGGGAGGAGCTGGCGGGAAGCATTCAAGCCACTGGTCGTTGGTGCCTTTAACAGTCCAAAAGCAACGAGCTAGCAGAAACTCTTCACCACCAAGAACATGGGTGCAGTTCATCCCTAGGAAAGATGTCATGGAATGACCGAATGACCTGGTGTTTTACTTAGACTCAAATGCAGATTCTGCCTCAAAAGAACACTGCTACAAAAATGATTTTCTCCCAGAGCAAATGCAGTCTTGCCCAGAGATGTTGGGGTGTAAATGTGAGTCCTCACCTTTGGAAGTGACCATGCATGCCAGCCACCCGGGGACGCCCCTGCCGAGTTTCTGCTCAGCTGGCCAGGCACTAGGCTAGTACAGGGGCACCACGGGAGCCTGGGGGACAACTGGCTGTCCCCTGATCCTAACCAAACTTTTGGTTAAAAAGATCATCAGCTGCTCTCAGAGGAGATGGGGCGAAAACTGTGGGGCCCCAGGAGGAGGCATCCTCACCCTTGGAGGCAGGTGTAGACCTCCCCAGTGAAAGGGAGGGGCACTGGCACCCTGGGTGCCTCGCCTGGGAGAGGAGGTGGGACGCCTGGAGAGGGTGAGCAGGGGCACCTAAGGGAGCAGCCAGACCCCCTGTGGGACTTCCCCACCTTGGGGCATATGCGTGTATTTCAGGTGGATGGCAACCCCCACCTTTTATTAGATTTCAATCAAGAATGACCCTGTTAAATATTTAAGATTGCCTTTTGAGGATGATATTTTTAAAGAGGTACGAGATGAAGAGAAGAACACGGGAAGCATAAATTTTTAAAATGCATTCCCTCCGTATAGTCATTCCACAGGGCACTCCTGCTGCTCAGTAGCGAGGACCATTCGCAAGGATCCTTCCTGTGGCCGATTACCCCGTCCGTCTCTCGGTCCCGCGGCCCCCGCCCCAATAGCCAATCTCAGCTCTGTTCCCGTAAACTAACACCGTAGGACTAACTAGCAAGGTGACGCAGACCAAACACATGCAGTTATTTTTTGTAGACCCGCTAAATCAGTCTTTTCTCTTGGCTGAATCAGATTCTCTCTCGCCAAAGGACAGCCCCGTCACACATGCACGCTCGCCTTCCTGCACTCCATGCTCCCTCTCGCACCCACACCGCCTCCTCAGAGACCACGCAGGGCACTCAGGCCGAGGCGCAGGAATCTTTGCTCCTGTGGAGCCCACATGGGGACACCAGGCAGCCTCAGCTTCCCCTCTCCTACAGGGAAGGCAGGGACTCCAGCGCCCCTCTGACCTACCACCTGCTGCCACAGAGGCACAAAAGCAAAGAGGGCTGCAAGAGTTGGGAAGTACTGGGGCTACGCCCCCCTCAGCCCCACCTTCCCTGCAGGGCTCTTCCTGCACTATCATGCCCCAACCCCTGCCGCTGGGCGATGTCCCCGCCACCGAGTCCCTGCCGAGGTGTGAGCAGGTACCTAGGACATCAGCTGAGGCTGATTCGGGTGGGTTCCCAAGGTGACTTCTCCAGAATGAGCAGGGATTCAACCAGTTGTATTTGTCTCCCAAGGACGCATTGAGGTTGGTGGTGACCAGGCTCTGCTTCCCGTGGCTGCCTGGTGCTGGCGCCCCACCGTGCACCCTGCCCCATCCGGGCCCACTCGGCCTGACCTAGGGCCAGGAAGGCCTCTCCTATGAGCAGCCGCGCCTTCACAGACCTCAGCCTCAGGGAAGGCAACTACATCCCGGGGGGACAGCTACTGCCTCCACCACAGGCACAGGAGCCCCCATGGGCCTCCTGCTCCACTGCCACCACACCAGGGACACAGCTGAGAAAACCTCTTGAGGTCCGTCTGTGCTGGCCTGAGACTCAGAAAGGGAAAACCTCCAGGCCCCCCACACGCCAGGTGATGAGTCATTTCTGGGGTCAGGGAGCTGCCTGTGGCCACAGGGCCAGCCCCGAAAAGGGAGGGGCCCTGGTGGACATGCGGGAGCCGCATCCCAGGCCATCCTCTCACAGCCGGGCTCCCAGCCCCCCGGATGCAGGAGGCTTTGCTCCCTGGCTGGGCTGGGCCACCTGCAGGGCCCTGAGGGGCACGGGCAGGGCAGAGGACAGAGGGAAGGTCTTCACGGAGGGTTTGGACGTGCAGAGGTCACTGGAGATGCCCCTGCCCTGCCCAGGACAGGTGGCTGCCAGACCCTCTTCCCTCTCCCTGGGGAAGAACCAGAGGTGCCACACACGGTTCACAGCCACCCAGCGGAAGGCTCAAAGGCCCAGGACTGATGAGCAGGTTATTTGGATTAAAAACTATTTTCTAAACTGCTATACCAGGATTCTCCAGAGCAACACGCAGTGTGAGTGTGTGTGTGTGTACCAGGATTCTCCAGAGCAACACGCAGTACGGGTGTGTGTGTGTGTGTGTGTGTGTGTGTGTGTGTGTGTGTGTGTACACGCACACACACACACACACACACAGGGTTTATTTCAGGAATTGGCTCTCCTGACTGTGGGAACTGGCGAGCCAGAACGCCCAGCGCAGATCAAAGTTCAGGTAAAGGCTGATGCGGCCCTGAGCCCAGGTTCCGAGGGGCAGCAGGCTGGGGACCCAGCAGGGCTCCTGCATCAGTCTTTACTCGTAAGGTCTTTACCTGACTGCATGAGGCCCAGCACGTTAGGGAGGGTGGTCTGTGTACTCAACGTCTGATTCCCCGTTAAGCGCACCCACACGGTGCCTTCAGAGCAACAGCGGACTGATGTCCAACGGAACACCCTGGCACCAGGGTGTGAACACGTGACACTCACCATCACAAGTGCCATCAGAAACCTCCCTCCTCCTTCGCCTGCACTTCCACCAATACTTTCTACATTTTCATTTTGTTCTATTTTGAAGGAAATCAGAAACTTTCTCTAGGAACAGTGCCTCTGATGGGCCAGCTTGCCACCTCCAGCCGGGGGTCTGGGCCACAGGGGACCCAGGGCGAGCAGCTATGGTTCTTCTCTAAGGGCTTCAAGGAGCCAAGGAGGATGCCCGGGCAGAGGCCATTCACCTCACTTATCACCTGGGCCTGTGCGGAGGGTTGCCCGCCCGGGTCTAAGCATCTCTAAGTTTTCTGTCTGTGGGACTCTCTCTTCACACCCTGGCAGCCACCATTTTCTTGACATTCATTTCTTACTAGCCTAAAATGACTCTCTGGTAAGATTAAATGTGTTTCATTTCTCTATTTTGTTTTTTTCCTGTCTCCCCCACTCAAACCTAAGCCCCAGGGGCCTTGCGTGCCTTGCTCACCACTGGACATCCCTCCCTAGAACAGGACCCAGCCACCCCATAGCAGGTGCTTAATAATGCTTGTTGAATGAATGAATGACCCCATAAATAGATAACACCTGAAAGGCAAACATCCCAGGGCATGCAGGTGGTGAGCACCTTCCCTGGGGCAGCTACAAACTGTGTATGGCACCTCTGGCATTCCTCTTACCAGGATAAAGGAAGGAAAGTCTCTTCGCAGTAAGGGAAGGGGCAGGCAGCTGCCTGTGCTAGGCAAGGGTATCTCCAGTGACTTCCTGCTCATATTGAATTTAAGGGTTATCAGCTGGTTAGTCATTTACACATTAGTGTAAACAAGTTTTCCATTCTAGTCATGAAAGATCATTTCAGGCAGAGCAAAGGTGGGCACAATCAGAACACCAGGTGTTTGAGCAGGTTGAGGAGAGGGAGCCCTGACAGGGAGGATGTGGGTGAAAAGGGAAGGCATCGAAGGCAAACTGTCTACTTTATCCCTTCCTGGGGTTGTTGGCCCACCTGACTGCTTTCCAAACTTCAGTGGGCAAAGACTGCTTGGTTATCAGCTCTCATAAATGGAAACCATATGCGCTGTTGATCTGCTTCCCAGACCATTCCACTCCCCTTCAGTGTTGCAAAGCGGTGTTCCCGAAGCCCCTGGTGCTGACGTATCCGTAGATGGGACATGGAAAAAGATCCCATAGGACAAGCCGGGTTCAGTGAGACCCCACGGGCTCCGGACATCAGGACTTCCCGGGGCTTACGCTTACAGGAGCCTCTTGGCCTCCAGGAGGGGCCACCGATAGGAGTGTGCCCCAGCTGTTTCCTCCGTGCCCCTTCCTGTCTGCATGCCACGCAGTACTGACATCCAGAGAAGCTAATGTTCTGAGGAGCACCATCTCGGAAGCACTGACGCCGAGGTTCAGGCCAAGCACAGGTTCCCTGGTGCTCTGAGAGCAGCCTCGGGGCCGGGGTTGGTCAAGCACAACCCTGGCTGGTTAAGGGAGACCTTAGTGTGTCGGCTCTGAGTGACAGCTCCAGCCATGTCTATAATGACACATGAAAGGTAAAAGTGCCATACTTGGTCAGACTTGTCCCTGTGTGCAGCTCCGGCCTCCCAAAGGGAGGCAAGGAGAAGAGAGAAGTTGTGGCTGAAGGGGAGGAAGGAGGTTGTGAGGAAAGGGGGGTGGCTCCAACCTGCACCCCTCTGCACCCCTAAACAGACACGCCTCCCTCCTCCCCGGCCCTTGGACTCCAGTCCCTCCTAAGGGTCAGCGGTCAGGCCATGAGGGGCTAGGGCTGGGACACGGCATGCACGTGTTGCCTCAAGGCCGTGTTGCCACTATGGAGACAGCAGCTTCTGTCACCTGTGCACTTCAAGCCAGATGTGCAGCCAGATGCTGGCTGCCCTGGGAAGGGAGCCCAGCACGCTGCAAGGCTGGGCTCTCTTTCCAAGGTCACAGGCCCAGCTCTTCCCTGCTCTAAGCCAGCCAACAGAGTGCTGGAGGAGGGCTGAGCAGTGGGCACCAGCAGATGGGCAGCAATGTGGTGTCCTCAGGTGCCAGGTGACATGTGAGGACCCCCTGGTCTCTGAACCATGGGCATGGAGAACTCCCGTGAAGCTGTGACACTTATCTGCACACAGAGCTTTGCAAATAAAGCAAAAGCCCCCGACACCACTCACATGCCCCGGCTTGCTCGTGCATTCCCTCTCCGTGCCCTGGGCGTCCCTCAGAGCTCGTCCTGGGCGGGTGGGCACTCCCTCCTCCACTGGGAGGCAGAGCTCTGCAAGTCCAGAGGCCCAACCTGTGGATGCCAGGTGCCACCGGTGGGGGGCAGCTGTGTGGCCCGGCTCAAATGTTGGTCTTGGCAAGAGTAAGAATGGACGTTCAAGAACTGTGCAGTGTACATGTATGTTTTCTGTATATTATGGTGTTTGACATCTTGAAAACCTTTCTGGCTAGGGAGGGGAGACTGCCATTCTTAGGGGAGCCTTTCTCAGAGACAGCAAAGGGCCAGCAGGGGGCCTCTGATGTACAACCAAGAGGTGGCACATCCTCAGCTTCCCACACTCCTGTCTCGGCCTGGCCCAGGGCCAGGCACTCGGGACCACCCGTAGCTGAAGCCCACTGTGCTAGCGGCTCACTGCGCTGCCTCTCCCTGGCCCCACTGGCCTGTGCCTTTTGCTTGTGCTGGCGCCCGCCAGGACCTCCCCGGCCCCCGAGGCGTGTGAGTCCCCTCCCTGGGCCCCATGAGAGCCCCGTCCAGATGCCAGCAGCAGCTCAGTGAGTGTTCATGGCACAGAGATGTGACGGGGAGGAACAAGCACATAGCTGAAGGGTGGGGGTCCCCCCGAATGAGAAGCACCCATGGGACATGGTGGTGAAGCTGCCCAGTGCCCCTCACTGGGCTGCACAGCAGGACGGCCTGGTGGGGAACTGCCTGCACGGTGGGCAGCCCCCCCACACTCACAGGGCGCCATGCGACGCAGAAAGTGGCTCCAGCCTTCAGGAAAGGGGGCCAGTCAGCAAAGGCCTGCTTTCTCCCACCCTCCTCTCCTCAGTCTTTGCTGTTCCCCTCAGACTGCCGTTCTCTCCAAGTGCCTGGGATCAGTGGGACGGGAGGTGGTACCCACCAGAGCACACCCCAGGACGCTTTCCGAGGCCCCCTGAGAGCACCTTCCCCTCACGGCCCAGCTGCTGGCAGGAGGTGCCGAGAGTCTTGGGGAGGGGTGGGGACGCGCACTCATCTGGAGTCCCTCCAAACCGTCCAAAGTGGGAAAAGCAAAGCAACGGCCCAGGTGTCACACAAACGGCCCAGGTGTCACACTAGGGCTGTGCTCCTCCCGTCCGTGCCTCATCAGACGTGACGGAGAGGCGCCCTGCCCTCAGGAGGCACCCAGTTCCACAGTCACTGCAAGAGGGGGCTGTGGGGGCGAGGCTGCTGGGTACATAGCCCCCAGGCCCCCTGCAGACCCCCAGGGGCACCTCCAGGGCCTCAGGACAAACTGCATTTACAGACCATGGTGCCATGTAAACAGCCTCACCGGACGTGAGTGGGGGGTGTAGTCAGCACGTTCCTGCATGAAGCCATCCACTGGGCCTTCTGTTGTGGGGACACTCGAGGGGCAGGTGGGCACCTGACGTGTGTGTGAGCTGGGCAGGGTCTCCCCACTCCTGTAACCGCTTCACCCGCACTTCGCTAACTGGGGACCTGGCAGACCAGACTTCCGCACTTGGTCCCCATCTTCTCTCCTTAGACACCCTCTCCTGGGATTTGATTTCCTGTGAATGAAAATCCATTTGCCACCTGCGAGGTGACAAGGGGCTGAGCTCCCAAACTTCAAAGGCTCCCTGCCTCCCCAGACCCCAGCCCTGCGGACATCTTCCCCTTGACAGCAAGAGCTTGGCCCTTTTTAACTTAAACTTTAATTTCGCAACTCTAGATGAAGCCAGTGTCAAGAGGTTTTTTTTCCCCAGGAAAGGTCACTGGAGGCTGGGTGAAAGGGACCCGAGGAGCAGGAAGGCCGGGGAGACCCCAGAGGGTGTTCATACCTCCTCGAGGACAGTGAGACTTCCCAGCGTCCACAGGCAGGGAGCAGGTGAGGCGGGTTGTGTGGACGGACGCCCAGCCCTGCGTCCCCACGGAGATGCTATGTGGGTCCCCAGCAGCTCCCGGAGAGGGTCTGCAAAGAGGCACTTGAATGGGAAATCCAAACCCGCCCTTTCAACGCCTGTCACGTGCACCGTCCGCCCAGAGGGCGCTACGTGAAGGCCACAGGGGGTTCTCCCAAACCAGGGACCTTTGTTTCTCCCGTCATGCCATGTCTCACTATGCGCCCCCCTGCCCGTCTCCTGTCCTCCCTTACGGGCACCCTGGCCTGGGCATCCAGACCCGACAGCGCAGGCATCACTGAGTCCTTGGTCCTGCCGGCGCCTAAGGAGTGGCCCGAGAAGCAGGGTCGTGACAGGTATCGCGTCTTATTTAGGTTCCTCGTGCATCGACACGGAGCCCCCCTGTCGCTGTTTCTGCTCCACTTGGAGGCAAGAGAACAAGGCTCAGAGAGGTCAGGAGATGCACGCAAGGCCACACAGCTGGTGGGCAGGAGGGCCGCGCTCAAGCCAGATCTGCCAGGCTCCAGGCCGCCCCCAGCCAGGATCCTCAGACCCCACTGGTTGTCATTGGGGTTAGAGTCTTGGAATGAACTATAGCAAAACGCTTTGTTTTCTTAGGATGCTAAGTTTTCTAGATATCTGATAAGAAAGCATCTCAGCTTGTAATATTTTACCCGCTTTGGAGGAAGGAATCTCATCTGTTATTGAACACACCTTCTGATGTTTCACTGTGGTGTATTAAATATGCTTGGCTTTTTCTTGAAGGCTTAGGGGACATCCACGTAGGGGGTCAGTGACAGCCTCACTCCAGCCGCGTTTGTGGTGCGCAGTGGGAATGCAGGAGGTTTCAGGAATAACAGTTGCTGGTGGGAACAGGTGTTTAGGCCAAAAAATCCCAAATCGGCTGGGCTGCTGCCCTGGTAGTGGGCGGAAACAGATGGACAGAGGCCAGGCCAGCAGCAGGGATTAGGACTCATTAGATCAAAGCTCAGGATGAAGGGAGCCGGGTGGGGTCAGCATCTGCAATCCCTCCCGGCAGGGGTTGTCGGGCGAGTGGCATGTGGGGCCAGCTGGGAGGATTTATCTGGGAGGATTCGCAGCGTCCTTCAGCAAGTGGCCCTCAGGGACGGGGGTGGGAGGCTCTAGGGATTAAAGGCAGGTGCAGGCGGCCAGGTGGGTGGCTGGACCTCCCTTCGTCTCTTCCCTTGTCTCGCATCTACTCACACTAGATGGCAGGATCCCCCCTCCGGACAGATGTCTCTTTGTGAGAAGTGGTGCTGTGCAGGGCCAGATGTCAGGTGCCAAGTCAAGACCCCACCACTCACGCTGGGCACGCCACCAAGCCCCATGACGCTGGGGTCTTCTCATCAGTAAAATGGGAGGAGGAATGAGACAAGAGCCCACCTTCCAGGCCTGTTTTGGGGGCTGCATTCATAAAGGGTGAGAAAGGCTGGACACATGGTGAATATACTCAGGTTCCAGGCGCCCCTCCCCCAGGCCCTCTGCTGGCGTCCTACTAGGTGATGAGTGACCTTGCCCGGGTCTTCCTTCCCAGTTTCAAAAGTGGAGATGTGTGTACAGGCAGTTCTGCTCCAAAGCAAGGCCCTGGGAAGGTACAGTGTTGGCTCCACTTGTTCTGCCCCCATTTCTGCCCCCATCCACCCTAGCGAGGCTTTCTACAAGTGGTGGGTGAGGAGACGCCTGTTTCCCAGGCCAGAGACGGCCCCTGTGGGTCAGTGGATGTGGTCCTGAGGGGTCAGGGCTCAGAGACAGGGGTGTGTAGGGCTGGAGGGGAATCCATGCCGGGAACCCGAGAGGCTCACCAGGCCGTGTAGTGCTCAGATCCCGGAAGGCTTGTGAAGCCTCAGTCTTCCATGGAATGTTCCATAAAGGATTGCCTTATATCCAATCTGCATGCCCAGGGCTTCTGTCCCCCCACTTGTCACTCACACAGGACCCACTGCAGCTCAGCCCCACACACTTACCGAGGTGTCCTCACATTCCAGGCCCTGGAGCGTGAAGATGGGAGAAACCTGACTGGGAGCTGATGCAAAAATGTGGTAGTTGTGAGACAAGCAGGTTTCTCACTTAGTGTAAAAGGTTCTAAATGGGCCTGTGGGTGTTATTCAAGCCTCAAGCTGTGCTTAAGGGCAGCTTCTCTGTACAAGGGGCACCCACACTGGAGCAAGCTTTGTGCCAAACATCTGCATGGCCCCAGTGCGCCCAAGGTGGTATTTGGCCCATAGCAGGTGCTTCATAAAATATGTTGATTGCTGATAATGAGAAACCTCTGATTCCAGCATCATTTCTCCTGGAGGGCTCTGTCTCACCTCCCTCCAGTCACCCCAGCTCCCTCACTCACCAACTAACTGTGGGTCTCCAACACACATTCTTCGACCACTTCAACAGCTTAAATTCACAAACTGCAAAGTGCTATCTGGTTAGTGGCCCCACCGCTCCCAAGGGCAGGACCACAGCAGAGGCTACCAGCACTCATGGCCACTGAAGCCACTGAGGCTGCGTGATGGGCAAGGAAGCAAACCTGCCCTGCTGGACCCCGTTCGAGCAAACCTCTCAGCTGAGATGGTCACGCTCTGCAGGGTGCTGTGTCTTGCCTTTTCTTGCTGGGCTTCACTCCACGTGCAGCAAGCAGGGTCGGCTGATCATCTTCATTGACCAGGCAGCTGCTATCTGAGACCACAGGCACAGAGCAGGCCCCACTGGGGGTCTGCAGGGTGGGCATACAAACGGGGACAGTAGTAGTAGGTTTAAAGGCAGATCTTGGTCTAATTCCATTTCCTAGAATTTAACTTCTGTGCCTCAGTTTCCTCTTAGGTACTATGGCGATAATAAATGTACCTGAGTCATTGAGTGGTTGGAAGGACTAATTAAAAAAAAAAACCGGTAGAATCCTGAAAGGCCACCTGGCCTGCATGAGCATTCAGTGCCCGCGGCCTGGTTGCACAGCTCCGCTCCGGACACCCTGCGCCTGGCGGCTGGGAAGCAACACCCTCCCGTGCTCACGGGGATGATTCCCGAACCCCCCAACCTCCGCGGGAGGCCCTCGTCTGCATAGACAAGGTATTTTTTCTAGGATGCCGCAAGGATTCGGGCAGGCTCAAGGGACCGGTCTGGGCCCCAAAAGAACACGGTAAAGATCCGGGGATGTGCCCCTTACCCGACCGCAAGGGTTCAGCGCAGCAGCCCGGAAACCTGCGGAGGGAACGCGGGACCCCATCCCACCTGCAAGGATCCAGCAGGCGAGCTTTCCAGTCTTTGTCAGCGAACAAAGGCGGCTGAGCTCGGAAACTGGACCCCAGCGCGGAGGCGGCGAAGGAAGGGCGCCACGACGAAACGTAATCGCCCCGCGGTCGGCGGCCGAGAGTTGAGAACAAACTCCGCCTGTGTCTTCCAGCTCGGCGGTGTGCGAGGAGGACAACGCCCTCCGGGAGAACAGGGAACAATTTGGGGGCTGCTCTGCCACCTCTCTCCGCTCCCCGGGGCAAGCCGTCGGCGCTGCGCGGGTCGGCCTGGCGCGCCCTGCCCTGGGGCGTGGAGGCCGGCCAAGGGGGGCAGCAGGGCGGCCTGGAGCGCCAGCTGGGCGCGGGCCCCTCTTTCCAGGTTGCCGTCGAAGGCATCAAGGCTTCTCCCGCCGCGAAGCCAACCGCCCCGCGGCCCCTCGGAGCTTCTGGGAAAGTCTGCGCCCCTGTGCCACGGCCTCCCCAAGCTGGAGGGGCCTCTCTGTGGGCTCCACGCAACCCCTGAGCCCCTTCTGGAGGGCGAGAAGGGTCAGACTGGCTGGGGCAGCAGCGTCAGAGTCTTGCAGGGTGCCCTGGGCACCCCAAGCATCCGCCTCGCCTCTCCTCCTCCCCCACCCCCACCTCCACGTACTCCAGCGTTACCGGTGGAGGCCTGAGCACGGTGGAGGCCCGGGCACGGTGGACTCGGCACTTGTTCGGATGTATTCCAGAACATTCTAAGGAGAAAGCACATCCGCCTCCGCACTCGACCAAGAGTTCAGAGTGGGAGTGGCGGCGGGTGGGAGAGCCCCGGGAATGTGTCCGGAAAGAACTAGGGTGCGCGTCGCACAGGCGCCCAGACGAAGCCAGCGAGCGCTCTTTCCTGCGAGGCAGGCACAGCACGGGCCCCGGGGCTGGGGCTGCCCTGCGCTTCTCCACGACCCGCCCTCTTAACCGGGGCTCCCCGAGCGCGCTGCCCAGCCCGGAGAGGTGTCCCGCGGGGCAGGTGCCCACGCGGACGGGTGGGAGACGGCCGGCACGGGCCGGCTCGTGGGGTGCCTTCTCGGGGGAGAGAAGCCCAGGGCCCTCCCCCCAACAGCAGCCCCTGGCAGGCTGGCCGGAGGCGGGTGGTGAGGGCGTCCCCGCGCGCCCCCTGCCGACCGCACGCGGTGGGGCCAGAGCCCCGGTTCCAATTCAGAGAGCAGCACGGGTACGTTACCAGAGATAATCTAGTTTAGGAACGAAATCTCCCGAACTGAGCAAAAACACAATCTGGAGGGAGCCAAGTGGGGTCAGTGTTTCCCTCTGAGTAATGTTTGGAGGCGAAAAGACGAGAGCTGCTGCCCGGGCCGCCGGCCCCGGCAAAGCGGGGATCCCTCCTTGCTCACCCCCTCCTACCCACCGCGTTCCGCACGAATCAGGCCTCCAGTCTACCGTCCAGACCAAACTTTAGGACAGGGCATTGGAACGCAAAAAGCTGCAATAATAGCGGAAGCAGAAACTGGATTTTAGAGGCCACATCGGTCCCACCTACCGACACCACAAGGTTCCCTAAAATAGGCCCGAGTGCCCGGGCAAACAGACTGGAGTTAGTAACTTGGGGAGGCCTCTCCGCCTCCGGCTACGGTACGAATCCACCAGCGTGCCATTCCTTAACTCGAGGCACCAAAGGAGAATGGGCCCCACCCCGGGTTTTTGCAAATGGCGTTTGCCGGCTCCCCCCACCGTTCTTTCTGAAGAGACCGGTTCGGGCCGAGTCTCCCCCAGACCACCGCTCCTCCCTGCGCCCCATCCTGCCTGTCTACCCCACACAACCCCTTCCTGGGGGTAACTCGGGCAACACCAGCACCCGGGCTCGGCCGCCTCCTTTGTTCTGAGTCCCCCCGAATGACCTCGAGCCCAAACTGCCTGTCCGGCCCCTCGGAGGACGATGCAAATCCCGCAGCCACGACGCTCTGGGCTCGAGGCGGACTCGGATGGCAGCGAGGCCTGAGCTCAACTGCCCAGGCTTCCTCGCGGGCGTTTCAACACTCCGAATACACAGATGCATTTATTTCTGTTTTTTTAATGTAGTAAATGGGCAGCTAAATGAATTGCAATTTGTAATTTTTATGGTTAATTTGAAATCAAGCTCTTGTGGTCTAATCCTGTTAGTTGGTGGCAAAACAAGGACAGACTCGTGTTGCACTGGTACTAATTCTAATAGGCATTTTATGTTAAATTACGGCCACCGGCCAGAACAAAAGGCGCAGCCGGACTTCCAGGCCCAGCGGCCTCGGCGCGGTCGCGCCGCCTGCGGAGACACAGCGAACCGACTCCGGGTCCCGGGGCTCCACGCGTCCCAGCCACAGCCGCCCGACCGACTTTGAAATTAAGAGGCCTAGTTTAGCACCCCGATTACGGTTGTGACCGTCCCTCGGACCCCAGATCCGCGCCCCGAGGTCTCCGAGCGTCCTGGTTTTGCCACGGTGCGGGGAGTCTGGAGCGCGGAGATGCGACCGCGGGACGCGAGCCAGGCCCGCCCCCGCCTCCTGCGCCTCGTCTCCCTGCTTTCCCGTCTCCCTCTCCGCCTCTCCACGCGAGGCCAACGAGGGGACGCGGCGGTTAGGGGGTGACTTCCCCTTTCCCCTTTCCCGGGACGCCCGTCCCAGGTTCGGCAAAGGAGAGCGGCCCGGCCGGCTTGTTCGGGAGCCGCCTAGGTTGCAGCAAGGGGCGGGAGCCGGGCTGGCCCCGAGTCTCGGGCGCGACCCTGCGGGCCCCGGCGCTCGGCGCCTGACGCGGGCCGGGTGGGAGGGTCCCCGAGGGCAGAGCGCGCGTGGGTGCGGGCGGCGGGGCGCGCGGCGCGGCTTGTTCGCATGCTGCCGCCCGCGCCGTCCTTCTTGTCGCCGGCGCCTGCTCGGTGCCATCCCAGGGAGTTTGATTGAAGTGCGCCTGCGAGAAGGTGTGGAGCTGGGAACGCGGTGCGCAACGCGGGAGGGGCGAGGAAGGAGGCCCGGAGAGCGGAGAGGATCTCGGGAGGGAAGGAAGGGGGCGCGCAGCGGGAAGGGGACCCGGGGGGCAGAGGGGGCCCGAGCAAGGAGAGAGCCACTCCGGGGCGGCGCCGCCGGGACTGCTATTTTGAAACCGGGCGGCGGCCCTCCGGGGCGCAGGATGCGAGGGTCAAGGGTCACTTCCTCTGGCAGTCAATCTCCAATATTCCTTGTAATGTTTCTAAATGGACGAATTCATTACGCGGGGACGCGTGAATAGGTAGAGGCCGTCAGCGCCCTGGGTCAACAGCGTCCACTAATGGTTCATTTTGCACGGAGAGCGCGCTCCGTGGAGCCGAAGCCAGAACCTAATCGATACCGTTGACTTCCTCGCGCCACGGGCGTAAAGGTCACTTAGGGAAGGTGGAGAGGCGCACCCGACAACCCCTGATTGTCCCTCGTCTTTCCCTCAGACCGGTTTCCCTTTCGACCTCCCCGCCCTCGGCCGGAGGGGGCTGCTCGCGGCGCGGAGCCAGGTCTCTTCCCGAGAAGGCACAAGTCCCGGGGCACACGCGTCCCGTGCACACACGACACGCCCACGCCGGGGTCCCCGCGCGGGCCGCAAATGCAGCTGGATTCGGCCACATCTCAGGGCCGAGTTTCAAACACTTACGGGGACGGGGGCCGTGGGGGTAGGTGGTAAGGTTGTTTTTTAAAATACTGGGTGCTTTTGGCTTAAGGGGACTGGCTCTTAGGGAACTAATAGGGAAAATCCATGCCCACTGTTCCCAAGAGGACTCACAAGCAAAATTCAAGGGGAAATAACCCCTTGTCCCTTCCCAGTGGGTGGCTCTTTCTGTCTGCAACTCCACCAGGACAGGAGTGGGGTGCTTGCTGCGTCTCCAGGACAGAAGCTGGCAAATCCGGGGGAGGAAATCCAAAATGACCAGAAAAGGCAACTTCCAGAGATGGGAGCCTGCCCCGGGCCGGGCCGTAGAAGTGAGGGCTTCCCCATGGGGGTCCTGGAGCTCAGAGGGAGGGAAGAAGGTGGAGATGCATCTGGGAAGTTTCTCCAGGTACATTTAAAATGGTCTTGGCTACAGATTACCTGGTGGTACCTGCTGACCTGCTAAATCTCTACGTTTTGTGAAAGGAAATGACTTGTGCCCTCTGCCCCTCCTCCCTGCCCACCTAAAAAAAATAGAAAACTGTGCTTTTTCCTTTTCTTCCAAGGGTTTCCACAGGAAGGAGGTGGCGGAGGAGGTCCAGGGAGTCAAGCTGCCAGCGGACATCAGATGGTTGTATTTGAACCACAGAAACCCATGTAGCTCTGGTTATGGCCGGCCGCCATCCATACACGCGTCTCATGCAGGAGGCGTGTGGATGCTGCAAAGGGCAAACGTCATACAAACCCTACTTGGCTGAAAAGAGATGGCAGGAGGTTACATCTCTGGGAAGTGCAGTGAGCATTTACTCGGGGGATCTACCCCCACGTTTAGGGGAAAAGAGGGTCCTTGGTGTGCATTCCACAAGAAGCAGAAGCGAGCTGCCCTCTGTTCACCTGTGCTGGTGGCTGCTGGGGACCCAAGCATAGGGAGGAGGCACTGTTGTTTCCTTTAGCTACTGGAGGGTAATGCGGGGAGGATGTAAAGGGCACAGTGGTTAAGACAGCACTTACTTGGTTGTTGTGGTGTTACCCGTTTCTTATCTCCCCAAGTTTTAGACATATCTGTTCCCCCCAAGTGTGCTTTTTTAAAAAAAAGTCAGATGTGAGGATGGTTGGCACACTGATTCTTTATAATGGATGCCATCTCGGTTTATGGTCAGATGGTTCATTTTCACCATCATGTGAGAGTCTTCGTTTAAGCAGGTATTTTAAACTGCAATCTGATTTCCTTGGAAATACACATCCCAGAGAAGGTGTGGTTTTCTCCGTTCCATTGTCCACGGCTGTACAGGTTATGTGCCAGGCTATTTCCAAACCTATTCTTATGTTGTCATTAAGCTGCCCTCAGCAAAGCGCTATTTGCTCATTTAAGGAAGTGGCATGGATAAATAGGCAAACGCAAGAAAACTAAAATATTTGGCAAATTAAACCTGGAAATTCTTCATAAAGTTCCAAATTTGAAGTTATCGGTTCTATCTCAGTTATAATGTTAAAAAGGACATTAAGGAGGCTTTTGTGGCCATATTTTCTGTAAAGCAAGTTCTTTTACAATTTCCCACAATAATATATTCTTTTACTTAAAATGGTTTATAATCAAGCCATTCAAATAATAATATGAATGCTGTGTCCTAAATCTCCTGCCTCCTAGAAGCTCTGTACCACAACACTCAAGTAAAGCACTTGCTTTTTATTTGTACATATTAAAATTTCTTCTAAGAATGGTTTCCAAACACAACGTGTCAGCACAAGGAAGCAAATGTTGTTTTAGGGGGAGGTTCTAATAACAACTCCATTTATGCAAGCACATTAGAGCAGAAAGAATCATTTCTGTTAGTTAACATTTTTAAACCAGAAAATTAAAAACAAATATTTAACTTCCCAATTTGGAATTGGAGCTGGCATTTGCAAAACTTTTACAATGCATACTCAATGAGTTAAACACAATCTTTACTAGCCAAATAAAATTTCCCTCATGTGATTCAAAAATAAGTTTAAATAAACTGAAGAATAAATAAAATGCATGGGGATGCCCAGGGAGGGAGCTGATAAGTGTGAATTTGGCCAAGAGACAGCCTTTGGACTGTGCTCAATTGAGGGGTTTTAAGACATCTAATGTAGCTATATTTAGAGAGGACCAATATTAAATAAATACATGTACTTACGCACACTAACAGCTTTTGCTTTGCTCTTTTCACAAGCTGCTTGTACAGCCTGTTGGAGATGAACTTGCCTTTCTCCATGTCTCGTCACTGACGTGGAGGGGTTCCAAAGCATCCCACTTCTCCCTTTCTGTTTGGGGTCCCCCACCTGGTGGAGGGGTTTGTGACTGTGTGGATTTTATCTCCTTTCTCCTGAACAGACTAGCAGTGGGAAGCAGGAATCGCAGTGGCATGGTCCACTGGCAGCCTGAGCCTCTGTTACGCCCAGTGCCCACCCTACAACCTCACAAAGGAACTTCCTAATGTGGGAGCCACCCCAAAGTGTCAACCCTGAAGACTGACCATGATGTTCTTTTTGTCCCAACACACACTTGGCTGGGCCACCCTAAAATCTGGCTGAGCTGCCCTGCTTGGCCCTGGGACTGAATTCCTGCCAAGTGTCTCCTAACATTTCCCCTAAGCTCCACCAGCATGCTTCACATCTCCAAATACCCTCTCGCAACCAAAACAAAACCATGACACCTTAGAGTGAGCAGCTCAGCTCAAGCCTGATCCAGGGCATGGGAGCAGGGCCACCCCGCGTGGGCCTGTGTGACCCCTGGTCCTTTGATAATCAGCACGCACTGAGAGCCTGTGCAGCTCGCGCCTTCCCCGCTGCGGTGTCGCCTGGGTCTGCTCTGGACCCCGGGCCCTGGATCCTTGGAGCTTGGGCCCCAAGTGCAGACAAGCCAATGCTGCAGCTGGAGGCTGCCAGTCCCGAGGCCCACAAAGGCACAAGTACGGTAGCTGAGGCCCACCCGCCTCTGCGGTGTTGGTGATTATCACTGGCAGTGTCTGTGGGTTGCAGATGGGGGGCAGGGGTGCAGACTAAATGGCCTGAAGGAGAAGGCCCAGCCTCTGGGGCTCTCCTGTGTTCCCTGGAGTTACTGAAGAAAACACTGCCCTGCCTAGGAATGCCCGCGGAGGACAGAGCTGCCAAGCCTTTGTGCTCTGCTCCATGGCTGCCAGCACATCCTCGTTTGCCTGGGAGGACGGCTCACCTTTCCTTTTAGTTTCCAGCAGCAGGAGCAATGCTCTTAACAGGGATAAGGACGGTGTCCCTCTAACAAGTATGCCTGCTAGTGAGGAACAAGCGTGGGAGTCAGCAGGGGGATGTGCAGCCCAGCCCAAATAAAAGTGTGCAAGCAGGTGTACATTATATGTTTTTTACACATTCGACCAACTCCCAGCTATTGAAAATTCCCTTCCCCGCGGCTGGCTCTTCTGTCTTTCTCTTCCACTGAGACATTTGTTCAACACACCGCGGCCTGGGGACCCCCTCCGAATCCCGTTAAGTTCAGAGTTCCAGCAAAGTGAACCAGAGGAAAAGGGCAAGGCATTAGTGGGGCGACCAGGCGAGCTCGGCTCATACTCCCCTGTCACATGGCATCTGTCCTCTGAGTTTCAGGTGCTGATGCAGGACATGTGAGGGAATGAAATGCTCACTGGTAGGTATAGGCTCAAGGAAAGGAAAATACCAAGATTTTATGGCTTAAAGATGGGGAGAGAAGAAGGCAAAAAGAGTCGGTCTATCCAGGCCTCTGGATCATTGTAATGGTCTTTGTACTGAGTAACCAAACACAGGTGAGACTTAAGAGGCCACGGGTCTCATTCCACCTAAGAAAAAATAACAGGTCCTGGAGCTCTGAGCCTTAGCAATGAGCTGGATCATTAATTAGTTTTTAAAGAGGCATGATCTCAAACCAAGTGATTAAAACATGGAATCGGTGAGGTTTGGCCTAGCAGAAGTCCATTACTTCTTACACACACGCATATCTACATTAAATATGGAAAAGAGGATACATCTTTTGAATAAACAAAACCCTGATTCTCCATTTACCAGATTAATCAAAAGGTAATCATATACTTCTTGAGTTCACCTAAACAAACTCCCACAGGGTGCACTATAGAGGTGCCCCGTGCAGGCACATTCAGCCTGGCCGCAGGCAGCCCCCAGACAGCAGGCAAACAATGTGGGCAAAGCCAGCACTCAGGGGAAGCAAACTTCTCTTTCCACTCCTGCAGCAGGAAGAAACAATGTGCCTCCATGGGCGGACAGAAGCTCTCAAACTCGCGTCTGCCACACTTTCCCTGAGTTCTGACCCTGCACAGTCCTCGTGGGGCACCTGTCTCTTCCTATGGAAACTGGTGTTGCAGGTCCGTGCTCAGCCACCCACTATATGCAGCATCTGAAATGGAAGCCACAATCCCGTGGCCGTCCTCTATTCCAGCCCTTCCCCCAAGGGGGAAACTTTGATCAAGCATAACTTTCTTTTCCTTTGGCCCTGAGCTTCTGCGACTGTGCATTTCAGAACCTCAAAAACCCTTTGCATAGATTCTGTCCCCTTGGCTTTCTGTCTGCAGTTCATCCTGAAAAGGACCTTCAGGAATGCCATAGATCAGATTCAATGGCTTCCCAAAGGTTCATGAACCACCAGCCTTGGCAACCAGGGGAACTGTGGCCCTCTGCCCCCAAAGTTCGTTGCTAAACAATTTGCAAACTTAAAACGATTATAAATGCTCCCTTGCCTCACCCCAAAGAAATTATGTTAATTTATGACACGCACACAAGCTGATAACAAATCTAGACTTAATTTGCATGTGGCAAAATGTAATACAGATACACATTTTTTTCAATAATATGAACAACAGGTTTTTGCCATTAAACTCTTTCCACCCACGATTTAATGATCTACAATCTCTGTTCATATGTTTTTAAACACCGACTTCAGGTATTTAAAAAATGAATCGACTGGCAGTCATCTCCGTGCTCGCCAGTGGGGAAGAAGCCCCTTGGCAGACACGTCTGCAGCAGCGCGGGTGTCCTTCCATCAAAGCAACGCCAGGGGGCAAGAGCATCAACAAAGAACAGGCGACGACACTCCGCCTTTATCTGCCGGTGCATGTCACACTTTACAGGGCAAAATGTCGTTTTGCAAGGTTATACATTTCCAATTCCACACAGAGCCTTATCGCTCATCATTTAACTCTTGGGCACAAACAAACAGGCTCTTTAAATAAAACCAGGGAAGGGAAACAGACACCTTTGTACAATTAAAAATTGCACCAGCATGCCAAAATGAATTGAACCTTGCCGTTAATCCGACTTACCTTGCTGATACTTTGGCCTAATCCTATTTTCGCCTCGCATTTGAATGATTCTGCAAGGCCAGGTTTTGTTCTTCGAGGACGGTTTACCTGGCCGAAGGGCGGAAGGGAGCGAGGCCCCCAGGCACCTAGGCAGCCGGCCCGGCCCAGCATGCTGGAGGTCCCAGGGCAGAGCCTGCTTGGCGAGACAGAAAGCAAACGAAATCACTCAAGGGAAACTTGGCTGGAGACAAAACACATTCAATTTCCTGAGTCCTCCGCTCTCTCTCTCGAATTATTTGCTTTTTCAGAGGCACATTAAACAAATTAAACACTGAAAATGAAGCCTCCTTTGCTCCCTGGCTCCGGAAATAGTTTTTTTTTAAGGATATGGTAACAATAAAAATGAAAGAAAATAGTAAGACCCTAGCTCTTTAAAATAAACTTGTTTTGTCACCTAACGTCCTTTCGGCAAATCCCTATGTAGCCGGGCAGCGCAGACAATGGGAGCTTGTCCTACGCTAGCAGCGCTCTGCTGATTTCCTGGAGGCTTCCGTTGCTCATTTGAGCATCTTTTCACACCTTCACCTTGCAAAGGGCAGGCCCTGGTGACCCCGACTTCATCGGCCCGGCTCCCTCACCCAGAGATGTCCTGAGAAAGGGACCTGGTCTGAATGGGTGCGATGAGGTTGCTGACCGGCACCGTGGGGAAAGAGTAGAATATTGTCATCTCGGTGTTTTAGGATTTTGCTTCTCCTGCGCACCCTCCCCCTCCCTCCTCCCCAGTATCATTTCTCTTTGAAATGTCATGAACTTGGCGCTTTCACACCAAACCGCCGGCTCGGGCCCCAGACAATGGGATTGTCAGAAGGCCAGCGCTGGGCTTTTTCTGCGTGTTCACCGAGCGTTAAGCCTTTATCCCACAAAACGGCTGTCTGACCGGGTTCACAAAAGCCAACTTCCATCTTCCGCTTGGAAGGGGATCTGCGCAAAGCCCGGCCTCCGACGCTGCGCGGCCCCTGGGGCGTCCGGGCCGCCCCCGCCTCACCCTGACGCCCGCGGGCAAAGCCGGCCCGGCGGGCCCTGCCCCCGCTCCTCGGGCGCCCTCCTGCTGGCCCTCCCCGCGCCCGCGGTGGCCCCAGGCCGCCCCCATCCACTCCAGGGCCTTCCGCCCGAGCCCATCCCTTCGGGGCCCCTGGCGTCACTGGACACGGCTCTGCGGACCGGCGGAGCCCCCTGTGGGCGGTGAGGGGCCTCCGGGGCCCTGTGCAGGGCGGCCGGGCGCGCGAGAGCGGGTGCGTGTGCATCGTGTGCATGAGCGTGTGTGCAAGGGCGGGCGGTGTGCCCGGCGGATGGCTGCCTGCCTGCCCGACGCCCAGAGGAGAAAAGCCCGCCCTGGTTCCGGAAAGACTGTGATCGGAATCCCGGCGCGCTCGTGGCGGGGGACCGCGGCACCGTTCGGGTGAGTGTTGGGGGGCATTTCTCTCCTGCCGCGCCTTCCCCGCGCGGGTGCCCTGCAGGACCGGGGGGCTGCGAGCTGGGCTGTGGGCCGGCCTACGTCTGCTCAGCGCGCCCACTGTGCACCCCCCAGAGGGGCGCCCGCCCTCGGGTGCTCAGAGTTGCACCTGGTCCCCATCGCGGTCAAGGGCGGCCGCGTGGAGTGTGCGGGGCGGGGGGGGGGGCAGGGAGTCCGACAGGGAGAGGGGGGGCGCGCGCCGGGGGGGCAGGCGGGAACCTAAGGCGGCGGGCGGGAGGCTCCAGGTAGGCTTCGGGGGACGGTGAGCCCGTGCAGGGCGTGCGGAGGCAGGGATTTGGGCTTCGGCGTGCACCCTGGAACTGAGTCTCCGTGATGGGCAGGGGCGGGCTGGAGGGAGGAAGGGGCGGTGAGCCCGGAATGCCGCCCCCGCCCCCCCCCGCGAGCAGTGGCAGATGCCGGCCGGCTCCCCAAAGCAGGGTCTGCAGCACCAAGTCGGGGATGGAGCCTGGGCGCACAGGCGGTCACGGCAAGAGGGTGGGTGCTGGGCCCAGGCTGGACCCTGTTGGGGTGGGGGGGCTTGGGAGGCCCGTTTTCCGTCCCAGGGCATCCCTGGAGTGGTGGGGGTCTCCGGAGCGGAGCGGGTTGGGGTCCCCAGGGCTAGAGTAGGAAGCTGGGGGTAGGATGGGCCGCGGAACTTGGTCGAGGTGGGAGGCCCTGAGGTCGCTGGAGAAGGAAGGGGGAGAGGAGCCGAGGGAGGAGGCGCAGCGCCGCCCTGCCGCCAGCTGGGCCACCAACGACCCTGTGGCCCGGAGCAAGGCGCCTGGGCTCTTCGGCTTATCTGTGAAGAAGCTGTGTGGATGGCGGGGTCTCCGGTTGCTTCGGGCTAGAACACGCTTTCTGTGCAAAGTCCCCCAGTGTCTCTGCTGCAAACTCTCCGAGTCAAGCCCGCGGCCCTGCGTCTTCCCTGGGACCTGCCTTCCTCCTGCTGGCGGCTGGGCGACATGGAAAATGGCCTTGTGTGTGGAGAGCCACTTATTTAAGAAATGATCAGGTGAAGCTAAATTAAAACAAAAATGTTTTTCCAAATGAAAACAACTGGGCACAGTCAGACTGGAAGAGCTGAAGGCAGGCTGGAGAGGAGGCAGAGGGCAGGGTGAGCTCAGCACGCCCGCGGCAGGGCCAGGCCAGGCAGATGGATTGTAGGGCTTCATGAAAATAAAACTATACTTGGCCTGAGAGGTTCCTCCCTCCCTGCAGAGGCCACGGTCCTCCCCCTCCTGGCCGAGCAGTCGGACACCTTGGCAGGCAGCTCTCGGTGCTGTTCCAAATCTCGCAGGCTTGGGCTTCGACCATTCTCGGAGGCTGGGTAATGCTGCTCGCCCACCACTCTCCACCGGGACTAGGAAGGGGGCCTTGTGTGGGGGCTGGCCAGTTTGGGGACCGCAAAGTGCCACCGAGTTATTTGGACACCCTCTGTGTCCCAGAGACCAGTCAGGGCTTGGGAGGCCAGGGTGAGCAGGCACACCTTCTGAGGGGCTCACCACCCCTGCTTCTCAGGCAGGACCCCCAGGTGTGGGCTTGGCCCCAGCCCCTGGTCCCGGCCCTCTCTGGGGGATATAGGCTGGGGCATTCTAGCTCATCTCGAAGCTGCGGGATGGCTGCAGGTGGACTGGACAGTCTTCCCCTGGCCTTGAGGCCCCACCCTCCTGGCACAGCAAGCCGCCCACTTGTCACGTCTCCCATCTCTGACAGCGTCCAGGGGCTGCTGTGACGCAGTCCCCCAGACCTGGGGGCGTAAGAGAACAGTTCTGGAGGCTGGAGGCTGAATTCAAGGTGGAGGCGGGCCCTCCTTGCCTCCTCCTGGCCCCTGGCGGTGGCCCTCGGGCCTGGTGCTCCTCGGCTTGTGGATGCAGCACCCCGAGCCCTGTCCCCATCGTCACATGGCTGCTTTGTCACAGGTCTCCTCCCTTCACCGTTCCACAGTGTACGTGCCTCTGCTCGGCTCTGGCCTAAAGAGGGCCTCGGGCAGCTGGAGAGGTGACCCTGGGTGCTGGCAGCCCATGAGGCCACCAGGGGAGAGCAGAAGAATAGCAACAAGGCTTGGGGAGTCCTGGCACATCCCCTCCCTGCTTCCGAGGAGCAGGGGCTCGGGGGTGATCTGGGGGCTGCACTGGCGTCCTCTCCCCCCAGAACCGGCCCACCCCAGATGCCTTCAGGGCGCTTGCCCCTCTGGGCCTTATCCCATCCCCACATCCTTTATGAGCCGGAGCCAGGTGGAGTCGAGACTAAGCACAGCAGCTTGACATTTGCGGTTCCCATGAAGGGCTTGTGACAAAACAGCTCATCCCCAGAATACTCAGGGCTCTCTGGCCCCCTGGAAAGTGAGGGGTTCCAGGGAACCTGAAAATGCACACTTGGCAGCAGCCCCACTGAGTTTCTGGCTCAAGGGGGTCTGTGCCCGGCTGGGACCTTGGGCCAGCGGAGTAGCAGGCCCTGGGCTTGCAGACTTGGCTCCATGCCTCCCCTGCCACTTCTACATTTGGCCACTTGGCCTTGTGAATCGGCTTCCTCCTCCATGAAATGAGAAAACCATCCTCCGCTCCAAGCACCCAGTGGGGCTGCCGATCAAACAAGGCACAGGAGATAGAGTTCAGGGGCTCTCAGCCCTGGCTGCAGGTGCAAGCCACCTTGAGAGCTTTTTAAAGCTCTTTGCGGGAGGGGGTTCAAAGCAGCATCACAGTAGAGACCCGCTGGCTTAGCTTTGGGGTCTCTGCCACCTGAAACCTGTCCCTACTAGCTGGTTCCTTCCAGGACGACCCAGGCGACCAACTTCCCTCGAAGGCCCTGGGGACAGGAGCACCCTTGGTGGGCCCAGCCAGCTAGGGACCAGGTGGGTCACTGTGGCACTTCCTCCAGAGCCCCTGTTGGTTTTTTGTATTTTGTATGTGTCCAGCAGCCCTGAGCGGCAGGTCCTGTGACTCAAAGGGTCTGGGAAGCTGCAGTATAAGCAGAACCTAGCTCCGCCCAGAGGACGCCTTCCTTGCTGCCGCTGCCCCTGGCTCCTGGCTGCGAAGTGCCACTCTGGATTCCTGCGGCACCCAGCACTGAGGTCTGTACAGCACGGACCTCTTTGTGCCGTGAGATTGTTCCTGGTCTGGCCTTGTGAATGTAAAATCCTGATGCTGTTTCTGCATCCTCAGGCTGACAGGGCCTTTCACAGGCCTACATGCAATAGGTGCCTAATTAATGGATGTGAACGCATCTCTGGCCACCTCTCCCTTGGCAGCAATAAAGGGGACACTCTACTGATTTAGGCCCCTTTGCCTGGAAATTGTGTCCCAAGAAGCCACAACTATGGTAGCATCAATGCAAACATCTTTTCCACCCTGAACTCTGCATCTTGAGAAGCCTTACTGCACTGGGAGGAGGAGGTCCACTAAAACCTGGACAAGTGACCCCTAACCAGAGAATTCGGGATGCAGCCTGTGTGTGCGGGGGTGCCAGCCTTCTCCAGGAGGGGTGGGACAGGTTGGCACCCCTGTGCACCACACTGCTGCCCCCTGATGCATGAGCCCCAGGGTCAGGAGCTGGAGGTCCCCTGTGAGCCAGCCCCCCTTGATGCCTCGGGCCGTGGTAACATTCTGCCCTCCGGAGGGGCACTTCTGCTTCCCAGGGAGTTTGCTGCTCCCTTGAGCCTGAGGAGGAGGCAGACAGCCTTCCCTGCTAGCACCCCGGTGCTCACAGGTTCCCTGACCTGGAAAGTAACTTAACTGTAGTGATGATGCGGTTTGTATCTGCAGTGCTGAGTGAATGCACGTCTGGATAGACGATAGATGCCGTGATTCAGATCCCAGGCAGCAGGCCCTCTTCTGCACGCGTTGCATATGTTAACTCATTTAATCCTCCTGAGCAGCCCGAGGGTGATGTTTTCACTCTCCTGCCTTCTGGGGGAGGGAAAAGATGCAGGGAGTGGTGGTCATGTCAGGTCAGCGCATGGGAGTGCTGGCGGCTCTGCTCTTGCAGGCGAGGGGCTCTCTCCAGCCAAGGCCAAGGCTTTGGTCCCACAGCTTGGCCTGAGTCAGGGGCCCTCTCTGCTGCCCCCCCCCCCACCAGGGGAATATGCACTGCAGGTCCTTTGGGGGACGATCGGCATTGTTGTGAATGGATTAAGGCAAATCTACCATCACCAGCATGGGGTGTCCCCAAGAACTCGGGGTGCTGTGTGTGAAGGAGCCTAGGACTGGACGAGCGTCCCTTGTTGCAGTATCGAATAGGTCTGGAAGGCTCGGGCAGCTCCCCTCTGTCAATGTGATCTCTTGGGCGGGCCGTTTCCTCATCTGCAGAATGAGGCTGCCAAAGACACCTCCGTGGGTCAACCAGACCATCCTAACTGAGAAGAACATCAGGCACTGTACAGAGGCAGCCCTCTGCTGTCAGGGCAGCGGGCCGTCTTCCAGGGCAACAACCCTGTGCAGGTTCTGGTCGCTTGTACCAGAGCGCACAGCCTTTCTGCCACACAGAGGAGAGGAAACAGACTGGGCGTCAGACCATGTGGGTTCCAGTCTGTCAAAGCCTTTCAAGTTTTCTGGCTTATTGAAGAGTGTCTTAAATTATTTTAAGATCCTCTTAGCTCAAAATATTTGACATCTTATATTTGAAGACGGGGCAGTAGATATACCCTCAGCAGAGTGTGACTTCTGTGGACTGTAGGGCTAGAAAGGGTCAGTTGAACTGGCCCATCTGCGCTCTTTCATTCAGACCCCATGTCTGAAAAGCAGTGTTTTCATACCGGGGATACAGAGCCCCCAGATGTTCCTGGAGCCATGTGGCCATTGGAAGGGGATGTGCTAGGGGGAGCCCGTTTGAACTATAAGACAGAACAAGATGAAAAGGGGATAGGCAGCCCTGGGATGGGAGGAACTCTGATCAGAGGGGCACAAGGCCCGCAGTGGGGTGCCTCTGCTGCCCCAGCAACAACGAACCGGACACTCCTCCAACCACATTGTTTACAAAAGAAGATGCTGACGTTCTCAGTGGCCCACTGAGTTACCCAATACCCTGGCCTATTCATTCCAGTTTGTCTCTCCCACACTTACTGAACACGCCAGCCCCCAAGTTTGCGCTAATGAGTCCTGCCTGAGAATTTGACAGTCTGCTCAGGAAAACAAAACCAGCCCACAGGAAAGAGAACAGTTAGGGCGAGCATGTAACTGTGAGGACTGTGGTCCGTGTGCTCAAGTTCTGGAAGGCAGGGAGGCTTCGCAGAGCCAGGGCGGTCCTGAGGGCTGGCTGCACGGCCAGGCATCCACCGGGGCAAACTCCTGTGTGCCAGCCCCACACCCTGCTGCCCAGGACACCGGGCTTCCCTGCTGGGGCCCGGGGTGACCCCATGTGGACAGGCTGCCCGTGCCCCTCCTCCAGCCACTGCCATCACCTTCCAGGGGAGCCCACGGTCTCCAGCATCAGTGCCCCTGCGATTCAGACGTGCCATACGTGGTCTGCAGCTGTGACCCAGGATCGCCCCTGCCCCCCTGGGCTATGCACTGCCCGGGGCTGCACGCGAGCTCTCCAGGTGGCTGTTAGCTGCTGCAGCACTCCGGCCAAGGGAAGGGCAGAGCCCCCCGGGATCAGGGGCTGAGGAGGTGGGGCGAGTGGCAGTGCAGTGCAGGGGGCCTGGGTCAAGTGGGAACAGGGCGGGGGTGTCAGATCACCCTCACAACACTGGGGCAACTCCCCTTTGCGGTGAGGAAACTGAGCCCCAAGAGGGCAGATGATCATTGATTGAGGGTCACCAGCCAGTAAGGCATGGAGGCAGAATTGAAATCTGATTTCCTATTGTCAAGACCTACCAACCAACCCACTTCATGGTGCATCAACCCTCAGTCCAGGAGCTGCCCCCCACACACAGGGCGCTCTGGACAGCCCTTCTCCTTAATAGAACAAGCCATTGCCCATACGGAGAGGGGTCTCCGGAAGCAAGCCAATGCGTGGGGTGCCCCACCCCAGCACCACAGCCCTGAGCTGCATGTGCTGTGGGGGTGGGGAGGGGGCTTGTTCCGAGGAGTGCGACCTGGGAGGCTGGGAGACTGAGCAAGCATCGGCCTGGTCCAGCTGCAACACGTGTGAGCTGCGCTTCGGGTCATTAAAGGAGCCGCCTGGGAAACGCAGGATGGAGGTGGAGGGCCTGTTCCAGCAAAGAGGCCCGGGCCAGGCTGGGAGGAGACAGGGCCTGGCCCATGGGCACCCCTGGGGACATCCATCCTGGCTTGAAGACCATGTCCATTGAGGATTGTTTGGGAAAGCAAGACCTGGAACAGATTTGGGGCTCACCCTAAAGACAGGGAATTACCCGTGAGTGACTAAGTTAACGAGCAGCTCGCTGTAAAGTGAGGTACCTTGTTATGTCGGTTCCCAAGGGAGGGGAGGTGGCCCACCGAAACGGGCAGGTGCAGGAGGTGTCACGTGTGGCAGGCTTAGGGAGCACGGGCCAAGTGCAGGCTCCTGGGCTGGCACTGGCAGGAGTGGCCACCACCCCAGGGCCTGTGGGGGCAGTGCCTGAGCGCAGAGGGAGGGAGAAAGGAAAAGCAGCCTGCACATGTGACCTTGCTCCCCTAAAGCAGGGGACAGGGAAATGCCGCCCCACTGTCCTCCCCACTGGGATTTCCAGGGCGCTGGTCTCTGCCCTGCAAACCCAACCAGAGCCAAAGGGCAGGGAGCCCACTTGTTGTGTCCACATGATTCCTCCCAGGCTCAGGGCCTGTGGCAATGATTCAGCCCCGAGGCTGCAGGCGAGACCTTTCCTCCCCCTGTGATGAGGAAGCCCCGCCACCACGGCCCCTTTATGCAGAGACCAGTGCTGGAGGTAAGTTGGAATGAATTTTCTTCCAAAACAGTCCTTTGGTGCAAAAGCGAACAGTCCTTTGCACCGGCCCACGTGAGGGGCTCTGCGCACACGCGTCTGCCCACCCGGCCTTGCCTCATTGCTCTGGTTACCTCCATCGCCCACAGGGCTGGCTTGCACAGGATGTTGGGTGGGGCTAGCTCGCGGGCGGCACGTCACCCAGGGCCGCACGGTCCCTGCCCCAGTTCTGAGACGTTCAGGTGACGTGCTCAGCCTCCTCCCCTGGTCAGGAGGACGGCTCAAAGGCAAAGGTGCATTTGTTAAGCGTGAGTAGCCCCAGTATCCTAGGATTGTCACGTGGGAAGTCATCACCCTTTCCCATGTCAGCGGCTGAACTGACCTAGTTTCTGAAGGAAGCAAGGGGACCCACACTCTGTAATTTACGTCCATCCTCAGCTGTGGTCTTACTGGGACACAGGAAGGGAGACCTGCAGAAACACCTTGGCCCAAAGCTTAGGAAGCCGTGGTGGAGCCGACACCGTCCTCAGCACTGACTGTGAGATACAAAGGTGGCTGGACAGATAGACACACATAAACTCACTAAAATCAGAGCCAGCTGTGCATCACGTACCAGGGTGGGGGGGCCGGGGTGTCCTAATCAATGGCAGTGACATTCAAGTCACAACAAACTTACTTCTTGACAACAGTGAGCGTATCTTCACAAATTGTGTCTGAGTGGGAAAATCATTAAATACAAAAACTCACAGTATGGTATCTCTTGGAAAATACTGCAAAATGAAAAGCATAAAGCAAATATTTTCCAATTTCATTAAAATATGAGTGTGACACCCCCTGTGTGAGAGGGTAACATGCTGAGCTCACAGCGCCCACTCGGCGCTTGAAATCCTGCCTTCTGTGCAGGGCCCCAGGCCGCCAGAGTCCCTAAAATGTGGGAGGGCAATGTTTGACACGAGCAGCGTGGGAGGCAGGACAGGGCAGCCTCCCTCACAGTCACAGGTTCTAAGGCTGCAGAGGAAAGGCAGCCGATGAGGCCCGAGGAGCCTGCAGCCCACAGCCTGGAGTCAGACGTTTGCAGGGCGAATGGGAGGGGTGGTGCCCTGGGAAAATCTGCAGGTCACTCGGAAACCCAAATATCCCCCCATCTCCATTTTCACATTAGATCTGGTGGCAAAATGATGCAGTTAAAGAAGCTTGATGTTTTTAGGTAGGACCCAAGCATTCGTTTACATGCAGAGGTCTGGGAGCCCCTGGGGCCCATCGCAAGCTCTGCCCCAATCATGGCTGAAATGGTGGGTGCCGCAGAGAGCCATTCCTGTGGGGCAGGGACATCTTTTCCGGGAATGAGCGGGCTCACATGAGTAGACAGGACAGGGAGGGGGCAAAGGGTCGGTGCGCTGGGCATCCTCCAGGGCTGAGGAGGAACTCAGAACAGAAAGCTCAGGGCCAGTGGGGTCTGACAGCCTGCTTTCAAAAGGGCTCTCAAAATGGGAAGTCGAGGCACTATATAATTCTCTAAGGTTTTTGGAATTACCATCCTAAACCTTGGAAAGAAATGGAAAAATACAAAAATATTCAAAAAATAAACAAATGTAGAAAGTAGGGGGTAAGAAGAACCCATTCACCACTACTCAGAGAATTAAGTATAACGCAAATGGACTCGCTTTCCACAGAAAGCTTGAAAAGCCATGCCTTTCCTTCAGGAATTGGGCTGGACTTGGAAAGCTGCTAAAAACAATTCACAAGTTCCATTTTAGATGAGCAATGCTTTCTGTGGCATCTCCGTCTTGTGCCCGGTGCCCTGGCAGTACAAGATCATGTTTTACTTAGTATCAAGTGGATTGCTTACTCAGAAACTCCTAAGTCACCATGGAGGGCAGGGCCTCCCCACCCCATGACCCCACGGCTCCAGCCACAAGAAGAGATGCTTCCTCCCAGGTCTGTTCAGCAGTGTAGCCAGGACAGCACAACTTCGGTACCGACTGGACTTGAAATACCTTTCCCGTGGTTGCTTTTGGAAAGGCACCGGTTTGCTTCAGATGTTCTCTGGGCGGTCTTGGGATTGCCACCGTGAAGGAGTCCCCAGGGGTCTCTCTGGTGGCAGAAGGCAAGCACCACGGCTGGGACCCTGTCTAATTCTGCTTTCCCCCACTGGGACAGGCCGCTGATGCATGTGGCTAGTGGACCTCCTGCCTGGCCCTCACGCCAGAACCGAGCCTGTCTGGTCTCCATGTAGCTATTTGCTTCTCTAGGAGCCCAGGCAAAGCCATGAGAGGCCAGGCAGTGGGGCGGCAGGCTGGCATTTGGGGCCACCCGCCCAGGGTGTAGCTCTGCTGTGCAGGTGGCCCAACCCGAGGTTGTCCTCTGGACACACTGGCACACAGGTGCCTCTCCACGTGCATGCCATGGTCCAGGGAGGTTCGGGTAGGTGCCAGGAGCTGGCATTACCCTCAGCAGCCTCTGAACCCCGCTGAGAGGTTTGGCCCCAGCGCCTGTGAGCGCTCAACGTTCCTGCCTCGACACTAGCTCCAGAGCCCTCGTCTGGGTGTGGACAAGGAGGATGGGCTGGCACAGCCTTCCCAAGGGCGTGGAGAGTTTCCCTGTCTCCCCTTTCTCCCAGACACCACAGTCTGCTTCTCTGCACCCCTCTGTTCCCCCGGCCGCTGTCCCAGGTCCACAGTATTCAGTTCTGAAGAGCAGAATGATTCCTACCTAGGGGTGCTTTGATGATGGCGTGCACAGGGCCGCTGTCCTTACGCAGCAAAAAGCCTGTGCGACGGCCCAGGGGGCCAGCATGGTGGGTGGAAACCCTCCTGCAGGGGACCCCCCCCTTGGCTCAGCTTTCAGTATGCATCTTAATGCAGTGATGCTTTTAATATACAATGTTAATACACAAAGGGCACTGTGGTCAGTGCCGCCAGCTTCCTCAGCTTAGTCCGTGACTACGGGCCACCCAGCTCCCCGAGGCCAGCAGGGTGCTGTCATAAGGCAGCGCTCTCCTCGCCCGCTGAGGAGGCTTGGGTGAATCGCGGGGCGACATTGTGGCATGCAGAACAAGGGAAACACAGACCTCTTACCCTTACCCCTTCTGACTCCTCGCCCATGCTCAACCCCATTCCTTCCATTTAAAATAAAGTCCATCTTTACATGGGGAAAGGGACACTAGTCTATGAGCCAGAGCTCTTATCGCTTCATTCTGACACTGTCTTTGAGCCCAGAGGCTGCTCTATACGGGGACCTGGCAGCTTCTAAGCGCACACAGGGCAAGGTGGGCCAGCTAGGGGAGATGAAGCATGTGCATGGCTTTGGCCAAACTGAGCTGGAATCCTGCCACTTACTGGCTGTGAGACAGGAAACTTATTTAATCTTTCTGCGTTTCCATTTCCTAATCTCTACACCACAGTCACACATAGTGGGCATTGTAACTATCAGACGAGGCCATGGTTCCCAAGCCTGCACAAAACAGTGGACACGCTGCATCTGTGTGATGCACCTGTGGCCCCATCCGGGGTTCTGGTTTGGGGTGCCACTCACAATGCAGCATATTCACTGAGCGCCTACTGTGCACAAGCTGCTGAGCGTGGAGGGCTGGTGGCCCTGTAGAGAGAGACCACATGTGGTTCTGCCCTGGAAAAGCTCACAGATCATACAGATTTAAGGACAAACAGGTTACCGGCTGCTTGACAAGTGCTGGGCAGAGTGCATGGGCCCCAGGTGGACGGGAAGGCTGTGCCGAGGAGTGGCCTTTTCAGCCAGATCTGTAGGGGTGAGCCAGAGCTTGGAGAGGTGGTCAGGCTAAGGAAGGGTATTTCATCAGAAGTTGCAGTGATGAATGCACAGGGTCATTGAAATCCTGGTAAGTTCTGCCACTAGGAGGTCGGAGGTGGTGGCCTCGGTGGGAGCAGAGGCTCAGAGAGGTGCTGTAGGCGGGTGGCCATGGCTGGAGTCTTACTCTGTGGGCTGGGGGACACCAGAGAGGTATCTGATCAGGCAGATGAGTGTCAGCATTTTGCTTTAGGAAGATCATTCTGCCAAGAACGCTTGAATGGATGGAGGTGGGCGGCAGCCCAGGGAACAGCTGTCCAGAGGAAGGTGGAAGGCACTGTGCTGAGGAGCACAGAGGCTGCCCGAGAACCGAGGGGCCGGTGAGGAGAGGGAGCAGGTGACAGTGGAGCCCCAGCCGGTGGCGCTCGGGAGGCTGAGGGGGTTTTCGGCTGAGAGAGGGCCTTCCCATCAGGGTCGGCTGTTTTCAAAGTACTCTGCCATGGCTGATCTCATCACAGCCGGGTGGGGTTGGCTGGTCAATTGTTTTTTTATTTTTTTATTATTTTTATTTTGGTATCATTAATCTACAATTATATGAAAGGCATTACTTCACCAAGTCCCCCCCCACATACCCCTTCACAGTCACTGTCCATCAGCGTAGTAAGATGCTGTAGACGCACTACTTGTCATCTCTGTGTTGCACAGCCCTTCCCATGCCCCCCCACACACATTATACGTGCTAATCGTAATGCCCTCTTTCTTTTTTCCTGCCCCTATCCCTCCCTTCCCACCCATCCTCCCCAGTCCCTTTCCCTTTGGTAACTGTTAGTCCCTTCTTGAGTTCTGTGAGTCTGCTGCTGTTTTGTTCCTTCAGTTTTCCTTTTTTCTTATACCCCACATATGAATGAAATGATTTGGTATTTGTCTTTCTCCACCTGGCTCATTTCACCGAGCATAATACCCTCTAGCTCCATCCATGTTGTTGCGAATGGTAGGATTTGTTTTCTTCTTATGGCTGAATAATATTCCATTGTGTATGTATCACATCTTCTTTATCCATTCATCTACTGATGGACACTTAGGTTGCTTCCATTTCTTGGCTATTGTAAATAGTGCTGCGATAAACATAGGGGTGCATATGTCTTTTTCAAACTGGAGTGCTGCATTCCTAGGGTAAATTCCTAGAAGTGGAATTCCTGGGTCAATGATCAATTGTCATTATACCTACTTTACAGATGTGGAAACAGAGGCTTGAACAATTGAGTGATTTGTGTACAGTCACATCTGGCAAGAGCCGAAACCAGAACGAGGCTTCCGACAGCAAGTCTAGTGACTCAGTGTCTGACCCCCAGAACCCCAAAGGTTTCAGAACAAGTGGGTCCCCACCACTCCCTTTGGGATCCCCCTTCCTCCATCTCTGGTGCCCAGGGGCCCAGTCAGGACTGGCTGGCCAGCTGCACGTGCTCGTGCACACATGCTGCTCAGCGGACAGGCCGGGGCGCCCCTGCTTCCGGCTGAAACGACTCCCCTGGTACCAGTGGTTATCTTGGTCCGCCCAGCAGCTCAGGTTGACATTGCTGGTGACAAGTGACAAGTAATTTCTACTTCAATAATGCAGCCTCTTTGTTAGAGGAACTATTTCAACAGTGAAAACTGGCTGGGGAGGTGATTGTTAAAAGGTAGTCAGCCTGGGAGAGGAAAGATGCAGGGCCGTTCCTCCCCACGCGCCTGACTCTGCCACGCTTCCCTGGGGCTCCTGGTTGCCCCAACCGACACTTAGTGACAGGCTACCAGACGGGCCGGGGGCACTCAGTAGGAACCCTGTTTTCCCAGCTGTGAGCACTTCTTGGAGGACCAGCCTTCTTAAGTCTCCTGTTACTGTTGGTCTCTGTTCCCACATGCTGAGCACCCACATGCTGAGCACCCATATGCCAAACACCCTGCTTCAGACATAGTATTTGCTGGATAAATGCAGGAGTGAGTCTCCCCTGAGCAGGGTGAGGAGGGAGAGAGGGAGTAGGGACCACCTAGGCAGTTTCTTTCAATCAAATGCCCTCCACCTGCACTTGCACAAGCTGATGACACAAGGAGGTCTTGATGCATCCACAGAGAGGGGGCTGCTGGCCATGAAGGGGCCCCAAGGACATGGTGGGAGTGGCCCCGGGGACAGCACAGGCTGGTGAAGGTCCTGGGCACGTCTCTTAATAGCTCCTTGTCCAGTCTTCAGTTTTGAGGCTTGAAATTGGCCACGATAGGCGCATTCCCACCATGGAAATTGGCAAACAGCTGGAGCCGGGGCTGCCCCAGGTGGGCTGGCTGGCGTTGGGCAGCACACCCCTGCTGAGAGCTCTCTCATGCCTGAACGTGTGCCTCCCGGAGGATTTACTGTGCTGCCCTGGGAGGCAGTGAACATAGGTTGTAAGGGTCTCCTCTCTTTTTTTTTTTTTAACCCTGGACATACAACGAGGTCTTAGTCCACATTTGCCCAAGATGCTTTGGGCTCTGCAGCCTGAGACAGGCCATTGCTACCTCCCCATAATTGAGGGCAGCATCTCACATGACTTTTCTTATCGGCACTTAGTCCACGCAGGCCGTGGAGCAAAGGGTCATGCCTGCATTCATTGTTTAGCCAATCCAAAACCCTATGGGGCAGGTAGAGTTTCCACACTCTAAATTTGAGTGAACTGAGTCCCCAAAAAGATAAGCTGCGGTCCTAACCCCAGGACCTCAGAACAAGGCCTCCAGAAATGGGGCCATTGCAGATGGAATGAGTTGAGGCCAAGCTGGAGTGCAGTGACCCTAATCCAGCGTGACTGGCGTCCTTTTAGAGGTACATTGGATCCAGCACGTGGGGAGATGCGCCAGAAGCTGGAGGCGGAGGCCGGAGCCCTGAGATAGCAGCAGCCCCTAAAGCGGAAAGGCCTGGGACCCTGCCCCTCGCAGCCTTGGAAGCAGCCAGCCTGCTGACGCCGGATCTCAGGACCCTGGCATCCAGAGCAAGTGTCTGGAGTTAGCGATGCTTTATCACATGGCCAGGGGACCAAACACACTGAGCTTCAGAGAGGCTGGGAGACTGAAGCCAGGCGAAGATTGGGAGAGGCATGGAGGGGGCCAGAAGGGGCCAGCCCTCACATCGCAGGCACCCCAGGGCACAGGATCACAGCTGTGAGGGCTCCTGGGGACCTTCCAGAGCTATGAGGGCTCCTGGGGACCTTCCAGAGCTAGGATCTAGCACCATCATTCACAGATGAGGACACTGAGGCTTGGGGAGGTCGAACCCCTCCAGTGTCACGTGGCTGCTGGACCCGGCCAGGGCCAGTGGCTCTCCTGAGTCCCCACACCCTCCTGGGATGCAGCACATCTGTCCTGCTGCTTCCGGTCCCACCTCTGTGCCCACCCCCGCCAGCCTACCGGCCCCAGCACACCTCCTGGCTGTGTTCTTTCAGGTGGGGTCTGAGGACTCGAGTTTTCCGAGAAAAGAGAAACACCATTTCCCCCCACGTTGCCAGCTTCCTAGTCTCCACTCGTCTCTCTGCACCCGGAGAGGGCTCCACCTTATGACGCTCGGACCTCTGACACCTTCCCTTTCAGGCAGCAGGAGGCTACCAGCAAAGGCTGACGTGGGGCAGAGACGGTGGGGCCGGTGAGAGTACACAGCTCATGGGCCCCGCAGGAGGCACTGAGCAGCTCCTCTTCCCCCGAGGCTACCCCACCCTCTCGCCTTGGTATCCTGAGGCTGGCACTCAACCGTGCTTAGTGAGGGTTCGCCCCGTGGCTGGGCCCTGAGCCCGGCTCCAGTCCCGCTTCTGCCACAGAGCTGTGCTCTCAGGCAGGCTGTCAGATGTGGGCGAGTCTATTTCCCCTCTGCCGGGTACTGTGTCACAGCCCCAAGGTAAACACACGCCCTAGGGAGCTGCAGTGACCCCATGAGCGCATCTGCCCAGGGCTGGGCACTCAGCTACAGGAGCACCGCCCTCCCGCCAGCAGGGCCAGCCAGGGCCCAGGGGGCCCCGCGGGGGTGCGGGCAGCTGAAGCCCAGGCCCCCTCTGCCTTGCTGCCCTGCAGGCCATGCCCTGGCCCTCGGCCTTGCTCCAGGCAGCAAGCAGGAGGAAGAGGGCAGTGGGGGCAAGCAGCTGCCTGCACCCTGCTCCGCCCTCACCAGCCAGCCCTGGCCCAGCGTTCAGGGGCCACTTGGTGAGTTTCTATTACTGAAAGGAAGGAGGGGAGACTGGGTCCTGGGAACAATAGCTAGCTTGGCCACGCAGTGTAACGTACAAAAACGCCACCGTCTTGAAAGCAAGGCTCGCGTGTGGGCGACACAGAGCCGAGGCACCGTGGGCTCATCCCCCTGGCACCATGCCAGTCCCGGCGGGCCTCTGCATGAGCACATCACACTTCCCACTTCATCTCGTAGGCGGGGTCCCCTCCCTGCCGACTCACCCATCACACAGCCCTCCTGCAGGGTGTCTCTGCAAGTTCTCCCTGTAGGGCTCAAAACCCAGGGGGGCCTCGGGCCCATTTCCTAGCTGGGACATTTTCACAGCAGGGGGCAATTAGTCTGCCTTCACAGTGTGCACTTTGTGCATCTGGGGTTTGAACCCAGGCCTAACTTCACCCTCCGGGCTCCTGGTCGCCCTCGGCTTGTGCGTAAGAGAAGCATGAACACGTTCGGCTGGTTGATGGCGAACAAGCATGACTCGTGGCAGACGGGCTGAGGCTTTCAGCAGGAGCCATGATGCTCGCTTCAAGCAGCCCTGGACCTTTCAACACCACCGTTAGGTCCTGATCATATTACAGGTGATCTAACCGACTTCCCGTTCAAAAATGCAAGTCACGTGGGGAAGTCTGGAAAATGCTGAAGGCTCCTCGTGTGAGCCGTAAAGAATCAGAGTTCGCTGACTCTGGCAGCTCAGCCCAGTGCACTGACAGGTGCCAGCTCATGGCATTTGTGTCAGAAGCCCAGCTGGCATGCAAGTGGGCTTTTAATCCAGCCTGGAGTGGCCTCCCGCATTCAGAAATTCTTTGTGTGACCGCAGAAGTTTGAAGCAGGCTTCGCTTTCCCTGGAGCTAGAGGAGAAGCCTCCGAGAAAAGCCGGCACCACTCTGGGAGTCAGATCAACACGCCATGTCGGGGGTGGAGGCCAGCCAGCCCAGCTCTGCCCTTCACTGCCCGCCCTGCCCAGAAGCCAAGGGTCCCACCCCTCATGGCTGGAAAGGGCCGCTTCGAGGAGGGGAGGTACGCAACTTGTGATTTCAGCAGTGTTAAAGCCAAAGAGGAAACATCTTTGCGGAAAGAGCAGGAATCTGTGACCAGGGTTTTCTGCCACTGTTTGTCTCCCTCGGTACCGTTCTAGCTTCCGGAGCCTGGCAGAGTGAGGCCCCCCATCAAACACCCTCAGCCATTCCCCAATGCCTGTGGAATAAAGTCCAAATGCTTTTGCTTGATTCTTTTCTTCATCAAAAAAAACCAAAATGCTTTAAAATTAATGATGACGATGATGGTTATCTGGGCCTGCAGGCTCCTACCCTGGATCCCCTGCTACTTCAGGCACTGGACGGGCATTGGGCTGGAGCATCAGTGGGGGCCCATCTGAGGCGGGGAGGGGTGCCCCAGCCCACATCCCAGACCCCGGCCAGTGTCCCTGAAGGACAGTTGACCATGGGTCACATTCTGTAACCCAGGAGGGGCTGCTTTGGGTCACAGCTCTGTCCCATCTGCTACTGGGATCCCAGCATCATGGCAGCTAAATCACAAAGTTCTCTGTGTGCCCCACAGCACAGGGAGTCCAGTCCTGGGCAGCACCCACAGCCAGCTGATACCATCCTGGACACCCTCCGAGCCCATCTCTGCAGTCCTCACCCACAGGCCCCTGGGCACCAGCAGTTCCCTTCCATCAAGGGCCCTGCCCTCTGCCCTCTACCTGCACAGACCTGAGGGTCCAGATCAGATGCCACTTCTTCTGAGAAGGCTTCCTGCTTCCACGGCCACAAACCATTTTTCTGCTGCCTCCATGGGCACAGCACAAGGGCGCACTGGTGTGCACTGTCCTGCGGCTGCCTATCCATGCTCTGGGCACCGGTCACGGCCTAGCAGGTTTAAGTCCCTGGAAGAGAAGGCGCCTTTGTCACTTGTGTCCCCCTTCTTGATGCTAGCACGTAATTCAATGACCTCACAGGGTGGAGAAAGCTCTGAGGGATGAGTTATGGGTGCCTTATGTGTCCCCAAATTCCTATGAAAAGCCCTGACCCCCAGGACCTCAGGACGTGGCAGTATTTGGAGATGGGCCTTTAGATAGGTGATAAGGTAAAATAGGGCTGTTAGGGTGGTGCTGACCCAGGGTGGCTGGTGCTCTTAAAAGAGATCAGGACACGGATGCACAGAGGGACGGCCATTGAGGACACATGGAGGACGGTGTCCAGATGTCCAGGAGAGAAGCCACCTGCCAACCCCTCCATCTGCCTCCAACTGTCTTTTCCACCCCTTTTCCCCAAGCAAGGACCCTCTTCTGACTTGAGGGGACAGGGGGCCTGTAGGAGGCATCCTTGTCCTCCTTCGTGCACTTGAGGACACAGGGGGAATCCCTAGAGCACTTGCTCTGAGGTCAGAGGGCACAGCCCTCTCTGGCCACCCCACAGCCCTGAGAAATGAAGGGTCCTTCCCCTGGGCCCCTAAAGAGCCCCTGACCTGCTCTTATGCCAGAGCCACTAGCACCCAAAAAGGGACAGTGGAGGCCGAGGAGAAGGGGGACAATGGGAAGAAGAGGCAGGGAGGCCACCCCCCAAAACCCCCCGCCAGGTGGAGTGGCCCTGGACGTGACCGCTGCGCCGCCCTGGTCCTTTATGGCCGCCGCATTTGCGCCTCGGGCACAGCCCTGCAGGGAAGCTACCACCACCCACGGCGGGAACAGGGATGGAAGCCGCGCCGTTTTGGTGTCCCCTGCTGGAGCACATGACCTCATACAGCTCGGGGGCTCCGGGCAGGCGGAGGGGCAGCGAGAGGGCGCTGCGGGGTGCCTGAGCCCCGCCAAGGCTCTGCACGCTGAGGGTCGCTGGTCCTGGCAGGCGGGCGGGGCGTCACCCCTGCCCACACCCCGGGCACCTAGCCAAGCACTGCGGTGCCTCCCCAGAACACTCCGCAAAGGCGGCGTTACTGTCTCCACCAGGCGGTTGAGCAGACAGCCCCAGAGCCCGGCCCGGAGGTGCGGGAGCCGGGACAGGCCTCTGGGAGCACCAGGAGAAGGGCCAGAGGCTGGGGGTGGGGTGCCGTGGTGCTGTGAGGGGGCGGGGGGGTTCTCACTCAGCCACGGCGACGGGCGTCCTGCTACAGGTCGTTTCTGCATTTGGGGGGCATTTTCACACCTGCTGTCATGGTGCATATCCCCCCACGTGTCCCTGCCTGAGCCCCCCTTTCTCCCTAAGTTTAATTCCTGCTCCTCAGAGACCACCAGGGCTCCCAAGTCCTGTGCCTTCCAGTTACACAAATTACACAAATAGAAAAAAAAAAAGATGTGAGGGAAATGTATCAAAACACCTTGATTATGTTACAGAACTGGCATTTGCATACAGCACTCACCATGTACCAAGCACTGTGCCAAGTGGTTTATAAATACTAACTTATTTAATCCTCAAAACAGCCCTGCAAGGTGGGTCCTTCTTGCTAGAAGGATGGGGACAGTGAGGCACAGAGAAGTGAAGATATGCACTCAAGGTCACACAGCTAAATGCGGCACGGTGGATTCCGATGCAAGCACTCTAGCGCCAGAGTCTATTATTCTAAGCGCTCTTTGCTACAGGAGCAACTCTACATATTTTTCACCTTTTCTAACTGTAAATACCTGTATAGTAATGTGTTACCACAATGTCTGTGCATTGCTTTTA
This sequence comes from Manis javanica, assembly GCF_040802235.1. Classification (NCBI taxonomy): domain Eukaryota; kingdom Metazoa; phylum Chordata; class Mammalia; order Pholidota; family Manidae; genus Manis; species Manis javanica. Next base: position 2,408,504 of record NC_133161.1, on the reverse strand, counting down.
GGAAGGCGCCCCGCGAGCTCCCGGTACGGACAGCCCGGGGAGGGGAGGTGGAAGTGGGCCGGGCAGAGCTGGAGAGGTTTGCTTTGGGCTCCTATCTCTCCTCTCAGCCTTTCCTGCCCCTTTCAGGCCCGCCCGCTGCCTCCCTGCCTCCGCCCATCTCCCTGCAGGATCCCACAGCTGCTAACACCTTGGTGTAGATGCTCCTGGCTACTAAACCTCCCAGGAGGAAACGAAAGCTCAGCCCCAAAGAATTAGCCTCTAATAGTGAAATTCCAGGCGCAGCGGCCCCTTAACAGGGCATTATTTGAGGTGGGGAGAAGGATTTCCCCACTGCTCCTCACTCAAACCCTGGAAGACGGCTAGCCGCTGTGTTCGAGGACCCCAATCCAGAACGGCGTGTGGCGCACAAGTCAGGCTCCTGGCAATGCTGGGTGGGCACCTCTGCAGAGGCAGGGGCCCCACGCCTCCGGCAACAGCCGTGTCGGTAAATGGGCACACGTGAGGGCCATCCCATGGTGCACCCAGGCATGTCCCGGTTAGGGCCCAATGTCATTCCTCCCTGGGGCCCTGCTGGTGGCCTTGCTAATGGAGGCTGGGGGCTGCACCAGGTGCCAGGTGGGAATCAGATTCCTAAGGATGTAGGTGAAAATACCCAGAAAAGAAACCCAGGCCGACTGTGCCACTCGCAGCCTGAGGTCCTAAATGAAGGAGGCTCAGTGGTTCTCAATGGCTCAGGATGGGTGTGAGTGTGAGTGCACAAGCACGTGCACGTGGTGATCTTGTCCTAAGCACAGCCTCCTATAACTAGGATTTCCTGTCCTCGGGTTGAATCCTAGGAGCTGGTCTTCTGGAGAAACCAGGGGAGCCACTGAGATTTGCTCTGCTCTGCTGGTCTCCTGCCCCAGATCTCTTTAAGTCCCAGGCAGCTGAGACACACTGGCCTCCCTTGATTTGGCCACACTTTCAGATGACCGTCGCTGTCTTGCCAATGGGTTTCAGCCCTGGGCAAGTTCACTATGAACTCAGTAAGACCAAAGAAATAACAGTAAAACATTCTTGGGGTGAAAGGGTTATACCCAACTTTATTCCACAGTGGCAGGTCAGTCACTAAAATCCCACCCACTCAGAGTGAGTCTGCAGGCGGCAAGCTGGTCTCTGCCTTTGGGACTCTCAGCCCGCACAGCCGTCCCCTGGGCCTCTGTCCTCGGCACTGCCACCACTCCAGCCTCTGCTCTGCTTTCCTGCAGCCTTGCAGCCCTGCCACCGTGTCACCCAGAGCACTGGGCAGGGCTCTTTATAGAGTTAATAACAACGTATGGCCCACACGTGTGTAGTGAGCTAGCCAACCAGGGCCAGGGGAGAATCCCGGCCACAGGAACTCTCATTTCATCCACACCCCACCCTTCCAGAATTCTCTCCTCTCAATCTATGTGCCCTCAATCCTCCGCAATGGTCCCTGTGCGAGAAAGCTGGAGCATTGTAACCAAATTCCATAACAACAACAGAGGCTATGACAATATACAAATAACAAAAATTATGACAAATTATAATAACCCTCAGACCTGAGGAGACCCATTGCCACCAGGTGGTCATCCCGGCTGTACTCAAATGTGTTCTACTCAAAGGAGTTGACCGAAAGGACCACAGGTGGGCCTGATAACACTCACCTCCCACCTCCAGCAGGAAGTCCTGCAGACACACAGGCCGATCTTGTGGCTTTGTCTCCGCCTCTGCTTTGTCCTCAGCAGCTGGCAGCACCGGTCCGGTTTCTCTCCGTCTGCTCCAGCCTCTGAACCAGCCCACATCTGGGTCCTCACCACCCTCGCGGGGCCCTTTAAATTCTTCCTCCGAGAAGCAGACTGTATTTCCTTTTGTGCTTGAGCCCGAGGATAGAAGCAGAGCCTGGAGCGCCCCACAGCCTGAGAAGGGGGCGGCACCTCTCCTGGGGGAGCCCGCGGTCACCAAGTCCTTCTGGTTCTCCGCCAGCTTTCAGCCAGGTGGGGTCTCAACCGAGGAGGGGCCGACGCCTCTGGCCCTGGCAGGACCTCCACCCCCACCCGTTCGTCACACCTCTGCTCCTCCGTTTCTGGGCTGACGGCTCCGCGACACCCTCCGCCTGCCCCGCGGCACCTGGCAGCCTGCACTCCCGACTGCTGCTCGGGCCGCTGCTCCTTCTCGGGCTGCTTCCTCTTGGGCCACAGCACTTGGTAGTGATGCCATTTCAGTCAGCTTTCTCTTGGCGTTGACCCCAGTCCTCCACCCCCTCCCAGTACCGCATGTCCACAGGGGACACCCCAGTGCCTCCCCATCCACAGGTGCAGCTGCTGAAGCACCCCTCCCAGGAGGGCAGCCTGCTCTTTTTCCTTGGTCACCAGTGAACCCTGCTGACTGTCGCCAATTGTCTTGCCAATGGGTTATAGCCCCGGGCAAGTTCTCTATGGATTCAGTGTGACAAAAGAAATGACAGTAGAATGTTCTTGGGGTGCAAAGGTTATACTCAACTTTATTCCCATGGTAGCAGGTCAGTCACTAAAATCCCACCCATTCAGAGTGAGTCTGCAGGCAGCAAGCTGGTCTCTGCCTCTGGGCCTCTGTCCTCTGCGTTGCCACCACTCCAGCCTCTACCCTGCTCTCCTGCAGCCTTGCAGCCGTGCCACTGCATTGCCCAGAGCACTGGGCAGAGCTCTTTATAGAGTTAATAACGACATATTGCCCACATGTGTGTAGTGAGCTAGCCAAACAGGGCCAGGTGAGAATCCTGCCCACAGGAACCTTCACTTTATTCACAGTCACCTGCATCTCATCAGCCTCCTCTCCACGCACAAGTGCCCTCAGGGGTTGTCAAGGCTCTGCATCCAATCCAGTGAACCTGCCATGCATGACCCCTGGGGGCCTATGGGCTGTGCTTGCCTGCACTTGGGCCTCCCCCCAGCCCTGTGAGGTTGGGCGGTAGCTCCATCCCAGGGGCCCATGGAGAATGCATGACCTGCTGACGTCACAGAGTGCCCCCAGCCCTGTCACCTGGCCAGTGAGTCACCAGGCCTGCACATGCAGGGGAAATCACTCCAACAGCATCTTGCCTTGAGCCAATGCCCAGGATTGGGGGGCTGGAGCAACGTGAATGGGTAGCCCAGCGACCTGCACTCCCCTTTCCGAGGAAGGCCCTGACTGCTGCAAGCTGCATTACCTTAGCGGAGATGAATGCTCTCACCCGACCCCTTGCTCCTGCTGGAATGACAAGTAGTAATACCACACCCTCCAAGCCTCGGCAGCCTGGGCACAGTGCGAAGCAGTTTCGGGCATCAGGCCTTTTCCTTAGCATATTAGTTTCTTGTTCCTGCTGTAATGCATTATCACAAACTTAGTGGCTTGACTCAACATGGATTTATTTAGTCAGTTCTGTAATTCTGAATCCATGGGCACCAGGGGCTGAAGTCACAGGTGGCAGGCAGGCTCCTTCTGGGGCTCCGGGGCAGCAGCCACTCCTTGCCTCCCCAGCTCCTTGAGGCGCCTGCAGTCCTTGCTCATGGCCCTTCCTCTGTCTCTCACAGCCAGCAGCATCCTCCCTGGCGCCCTGTCCCTCTGGCTGCAGCCAGGGGAGGCTCTGCATCTGAGGGTGGTGAGATAGGGGCCCCTAGGGAATCCAGGGTACTGTCCACCAAGTCCTTAATCACATCTCTGATGTCCCCTTTGTCACACAAGATAACATAGCCACAGGGCCTGGGGATGGCCATGGACATCTTTGGGGGGTGACCATATCCAGTCATGGGGACCCCAGAGGCCCCCATGTCTCCAGCCAGGGGTCTCCATGAGCTCTCCACCTCTTCAGTCATGACCATGGAACCAGCCCAGCTCCTGGGCCCATGCCTGCTCCTGCTCTGGGAGCCCCGCCAGCGCCGCCCTGGGCCTGCCCGCCACCCTGCCCCTCCCTGAGTCGGACCCCACCAGGGCTGTGCCATGGCCCTGCCGGCCCCAGCCGCTCTCTGAGGGACTCAGATGAGCCTCCCAGGGAAGGACCGTGAAGGAGGCCCTCAGGGGGCCCTGCACAGCTTTGCACCCAGAAGTGGGCCTGCCGCCCCCCAGGGCCCTGACTTCTTGGTGCTCCCCGATCCCAGGCCCTCAGCCAGAGATATGGGGGCATCCTTCCCCTTCTGGGCAGCATCAAACATGTACCCTGAAACCCTGAAACCCAGCCACCTGGCCCCAAGATTGCCCCATCCACCGAAAGTGCAGTAGCACATGCAGAGTATGACTGGGAGAGTGAGTCTCTCCAGGCCTCTGTTTACTTGCCTGTGAAATGGGGGTGAGGGTGACAGCACTCGCCTTATAAGGCTCCTGTGAGGATTAAAGTGGGACAATAGGGGCATCAGTGTGGCCCCATGCTCAGTAAAGGTCCACCATCATTATCAGCATCCCCACCACATCCCCCTGGATTGTTTAGGAGCCCAGGTGAGCGCCCGGAGGCGACCTCATGCAGGGGAGGCATCGGTGCCCAAGGGAGGGAGGAGCCTGGCTCCCGATCCAATTCTGCCGATCTGATTCTGCCGCCAAGTCCTAGAATTTGACCAAAAGCCACCTGCCCCTTCTGGACCCTCCCTGCCCTGCAAAGGGGTGATGACACCTGCCCCTGTGGCCGGGGCGAGAAGCAAATGCGTGAGGCCCACGGTTTTGAGAAGCTACAGGGGTACCGTGAGCACTTTCTGGAACAACGTGGGGCAACGAGCAAAGGCAGGTCTCCAAGTGCCCGATTCAATCCTTGTTGCCAAGTCCCAGACGTGAGAGGCCCGGGGCCCAGGAGCGACCTGCTTCCCAAAGCAGCCACATCACCAGGCAAGGTTGCAAGAAAGAAGCCCCAGGTGTGGGCACCCTGTACGTTCTCCTGGGTGCTGGGGGCGCCTACCAGTGGGCTCTGCCCTGCTGAATTAGGGGATCCTCACTTGGGTTCAGAACATGTGCTCTTTCCTCAGGGAGCTGGCGAGTGCCCAGTGCATGCCCGCCCTGCGTGGGGTGCAGGGCGCATTCTCCCTCGCGCTGTTCTGGAATGGACGAAGCTGGATGGGATGACTCAGCGTTACACTTTTTAAAGAGCTCGGTCTTGTTAACGTATTTGGAATCCGTTTGTTCCTCATTCATTCCTACCATGTTTCCTGGGACCTCCTCTATTCTGAGCACGGTGGATACCGCAGCGAACAAGACAGACACAAACCTGTCCCGGAGCTCGGATTCCCGGGGCCACTGTGGCTAACAAAGGCCAGCGTTCTCTCGGTGGTTCTCTTTCGCGGCAAGCACAGGTGCTAATCTATGCCTGACTTGGAAATGAAAAGACCGGGACCGAATTAACTGCCTAATTAGTTCTGGAGAATAACCAACCAATCGTGGGTGAAGTCAGGTCTGAAACTAGACATTAATGCTTAGAAATAAAGGAAGATATAGCACCTTCTTCCTCCTTCCTAAATGTTTGTGTTTCTCAAGACACTAAAACATTTTTCAATGACAAAATTTTGATGTCAGTGTTTAGCACATGGTGGGTCTATGTTGTGTCTGGGTCTTTAGTCTCATAAAGTGATTTCAAGAACTCATGCACAGGGACGATTTTGTAATGAGACGTCACAGTGTCCTATTAAAGTACATGAGCAAAGCAGGAAGCCGAGCGATGGCTGTCCCAGAAGCGCAGGTGTGCATCTGCACCTGGGCCGGTCACCCCTCCCAGGAAGGGCGCCGTTCCTGGGCGGGCTGGGGACATGGCCTGGGGACCCGTTCCAGCAGGCAAGGACATCCAGGCTTCTGGACTCTGTTGGGATGCAGGGACGCCCAGGCCAGGAGGAGGGAGACTGTCCTGAGATCTGAGGGTGGAACCTCATGCCACCCAAGCCTGTGACCTGGAGGTTCCCCCTGGAACTACCAGCAATGTCCTTCTTTACTGAAAGACAAAATACGATTGTTTTCTTACCAGATCAAAGTGTCTTGGTCCTAGAACAACTAGTAGAGATTCACTTTATATCAGAAAGGAGCATCAACAAAGGAAATGAAATGTTTGAGCTTTTTCTCCAAATTTCTGCTTCCTATACTCAATTACATGGCATTTTTTTAAAAAGCAGTTCTGTGCAGAATTCCCAGAAATTTAGTCTCAGTTGAACCCAGTCTCCCCATACCTGGTCCAGAATCCTCTTCCTTTATGTTGCTCTTTTTTTTTTTAATTCTCAGACAATTGTCACTTGTGCTTCCAGTGGCAAAGTGATGCATGGCTGGTGTGAAGCCCAAATGGAAAACCAGCTGACGCTTCCCTTCCCCACCCCCACCTCGGGTGACAGCGTTAGGAGCCCCGTTTGCAGCCTGCCGCACGCTCTCCACCCGCCCCACCCAGCACACCCACACACACACACATATGCACACATGCTGGAGGGGAATTTTCTCTTATTTGTTTTTCTAGGAATGGGGTCAGTGTATCAGTTTCCCAGAGCTGCCATAACCAAGGACCACGGACAGGCAGCTTAGACAGCAGGCGTGTACTTCCTCTCGGGTCCCCAGGGCCGGTCCAGGACCCCGCGGTGGGCACTGCTCCTCCTGAGCCTGTCCTGGACACGTGGACACCGCCTCTCCCGTGTCCTCACGCGGTCATCTCTCTGTGTGTCTGTGTCCTGATCTCTGCATGAAGACACCAATCACACTGGATTAGGGTCCTCTTTAAAGACCTCATTGTGACTTAATTCATGTCATTAAAGGCTGTACTTCCAAATACAGTCACATGCTGAGGTGCTGGCAGTCGGACCCTAGCATGGATCTGGGGGGACGGTTCTGCCCAGAGCAGTGGGGCATCGCATTACAGCCTGCCCTCTGACTGGCCCACACACCGCACATCCCTCCATCCGTCCCCCACGCTGGGTGGATGAGGGTCCGTCCGGGGGGGCCGCCGTGCCTGCACACCCCGCCAGGCCTCCTGCTGTGTTGTCTTCGGGCAGCAAGGCCTCTGTTTCCTAGGGTAAGTTGTCTGCGGTGGGATTCTGCCTCGGCGGGCAAGTCTGGTTTGACTTATATTGCTAAAATTGCCGGACCACTTTTCCAGTCCTCAAGTCATGTGCCCCAGACAGTATGAGGGAACATTCTCTACATTCTCAGCAGACACACGTGGGGCTTCTTTTTCTTTTTTTTAAGCCCTTACCAAGGAAAATCTCAAATATACACCCAAATCCAGAGACTAGAAAAATGAACCAAAATATGCTCACCACCCAGCTTTAGCTATTAACTTTTTTACTAATTGAATTCCATTCATCTCTACAGCCATATTTTTGTTAGAGTATATTTAGAACAAATACCAGACATTAAGGAATTTTAAACCTACCTGTCCCTGTGCATCCCCAGCAGACATCCAGCAGCGTCACTAGCGTCCTGCCATCGTGTCTAACAAGCTAACGGCCCTCCCCTCGTGGCAGCAGATGCAGCGTGCTCCCTCGGGGGTTAGCAGTCGGGCGGGCAGGAACCGGCATGTCCTCGTCATGGGTCCATGTCTACCGTGTGGGCACCTTCCGCGCCGGTCCGGCTTCCCCTCGTGGGCCATCACCTGCGCACATCCTTTCCTCGGGTTCTCCTCTCGGTTGTTTGTTTTCCTCCTGTTGGTACCTGGACTCTTTGCAGTGAAGGCCCGTTAAGATGCCCACATGCTCGGCAAGGGAAGACTTCTTTCTCATGATTCTGCCTCCAGCCCCTGCTCTGGGCTCCCCACCTCACTGCTTGGTGCCCAGGCTTCTCGCACTGACCAATGTGGGGCTCAACAGGGGTACCCGTCTGTTGATGCTGTCAGCAGGTGCCCAGTGACCAAAGGACACCACCTCTTACCAACTGCTTATTCAGCCTATTGCAAGCCACGTTTCCCGAAGCCAAGCCCTCTCTGACAGCTCACAGGCACCCAGCAGCAGGCCCTCTCTGCGCTGCCAGGGAGCAAGAGTTTAATGGGCCCCAGCTCTCTGCTGCGACCATCCCTGTGTTTGCCCTTATCAATGCAGCTTCTTCAGCTAGAGTCCTGGCCCCTCGGGATGGAGTTTGCAGGACAAGACACTTACTAGGGTCCAGCAGGGGATGGATGTTGGAAGTGGGGCCAGGAGGGAGGAGGCACAGAACTGAGATGCACCCTGCCCGTGGGGTGGGCTGGGTGTCTCAGAGGTGCCATGGGTGGGCCTCTGTACCCGCCACAGTCAGTTGCCGCAGGAGGGGTGTGCAGCTCAGACCCACCTGGAGATGGTGACAGCTGAAGGCGTCTGCCGCCCTCCCCACCGCCGGGCAGCAGGCCCTTCCTCGAAGGCATCTCTTTACCTCACACGCCTGGACCAGGCCCCTTTCTGTCTTTGAGGACCCCAGGGACCAGCACACTCTCCCAGTCCCACCTCGCCTGCAGAGCCCAGGCCGTCTAGTGAGTCTTCCATGCTGAGCTCTCTCCCCCAGGCAGTAAGCCGGGGGCCCTGAGCACCCCAGAATCACCCAGGACCCTTGGCTCCCCCTAGCAAACTCTCTTCATTAGGGCTTGTGAACTGCTCCAAATTTTATGTTAAATAGGTGCTGTGCTCAAAACTGGTAATGGCTTGAGGCTTTGTTCTCCAAACTCTGCCAGAGAGCACTAAGCCTTGTGGCCCAGGCAGTCCCGTGATCTGGGCAGTGTGGGCTTCCCCCTCTGAGCTGGAGAGGTCTCTTCAGCTGCCCAGAGGGATGTTCATGCCTCTCCGCTGTACAGAGAAGAAAGCACCCATGCTCCAAAGCACTGCATCAGCAATAGGATCGTCTCGTTTTGCACCTGGCTGGTAGGGGAGGCCGGGGGAGGGCTGTCTGCAAAGCCCCAGGCCATCTGAAGGATGGAGGCTCTTCCACCAGCTTCCAAGACCCACTCTGGGGCAAGGCAGGCAGAACGCACACTGAGGCAGGAGGTGCAATCCCTCCTCAAATGTTGCCCATCGTGGTGCAGGGCCAGCCTCTGGCTCTGCATGCATGTAGAGTGGGGTGGGCATTTCTTTTTCCATGTGGCCACGTGACCATGTGCCTCCCTATTCCTTAGCACTCATCCGGCCCAGGTCTCTACCCGGTAACGGGGATGCACGAGGGTGGTGCTGCGCCCATGCCCAAGGGTACAGGCTCAACATCCATGCACACACACATGTGCAGCTCACACACACGCCCACATATGTACACAGGCATCCACGCACACACACAAGCCAAGAAACCCCAAGCTCCAAACAAGCAAAGTAACCTGGCAGGAAGCATGAGACATGTTTCAGAGGGACCTGCATCCGCACCCCAGTGGGGTCTCCGTGGCGAGCTGCAGGCAGGACCTGCTGCCTCGGGTGCCGCCTTAGCTGGGCTCTACCAGCTCAGAAAACCGGGACAGGGGTTATTTTTAAAGGAATTTTATTGCACTTTTTAAAAGATACCTTTTTCTGTAAGGCCTCCAGTTTAATAAATATCCAGGGCTTCCCTTAAATTCACTGGGGCTCAGCACTAAGGAATTGATGGGAGATTTGCCATTCATCTGAGTAGTGGCCTGAATCCTGCTGGCAGAGCTGATGGGTTTATCAAGGCTGCTCGTTGGTTCCCCGGCAGGAGGGGAGCTCTGAGAAGCCAGGAGAAGAGACGGGAGGGAGAGGTTTGGGAGAATTAGCTGCTGAGACAGCAGCCGCCTTTCAGGAAAACGGGCCAAGGAAGGGTTTAGAACAAAACCTTAGGGATGGAACGCGTCTCCAGGTACAGTGGAGGTGCACAAAGCCTGCTCAGCTTCTACACAGGTGACTGGCAGGCCAAGTTACCCGTGGCTGGGATTGGATGCTCTCCCCCATGACCTCAGACCTGCTTCAGGTAAGAACACATCTGATTCCAGGACCCCAAAGTAAGCGTCCCCCAAAGGGCCCCTCACCCTGAGTCAGCACTGCAGGGCCTGGCAAGTGGAGAGAGTCATTGCGTGCCCATGTCCCCTGCATGCTCCATAGCTGCCACCACGGAGATCCCCTCTCTCCTCCCCATGACAGTGACATCTGTGCTTTACGCAGAGCTTTCTCGGGTGGCATCTCAGAGCCACTCACTGAGGGCACTTCACAGTGAGAAAATCGAGGCTTGTGGGCCTTGCAAGTGGTGGGAACACAGAGCCCAGCCCCCGGTTCTCTGCCAGCTCCTCCCAGGGGTGTCCACACGCTCTGACTCCTGCTCGTCTGCTGCCCACGTCTGCTGCCAGCCCTGCCAGCCCATTCCCTTGGGTTGAAGCCATGACATTCTTGATCTCCCTTCCCCCAACCCCAGATCCCATCTGCTATGGTCTGAAGGTTCGCAGCCCCCAGTATTCTTAGGCTGAAACCTAACTCCCAGTGCGATGGCATCAGAGGTGGGGTCTCTGGGAGGCGACTAGGTCCCAAGGTAGGTGCCCACACGAGTGGACCATGTGCCCTTATAAAAGGGACCCAGAGCATTCCCCGCCCTTCCACCAGTGAGGACACAGCAAGAAGGTGGCCTCTGTGACCCCTAGGAGAGCCTTCAACGGAACCCAGCCCCACGGGCGCCCATATCCCAGGCTCCCAGCCTCCAGAGCTGTGGGAGACGATGGCCTGCTGTTTGTAAGCCAAAGGGTGAGGCGGCAGCGTCCTTGCCTCCTGCACTCTCGGTGGCCCTTCTCCAAGGCCCCCGCCACACCCACGGTGTCCCAGGGCTCCGGGGCAGGACAGAGGATGGGGTCAGGCGTGGGAAGTGCAGGGGGACTTCTTTCCGGTGCAGGCAGGTTAGTCCCGGGTTTAGGCTCCAAGCGACATTGAGGTGGACGGCAATGGGAGTGGGGATTCACAGCCCTCACCACCCGCAACTCTGCAGCCAGGAGGACCTGGCGCGACCTCCACTCCCCGGTTATGCACGTCGCCACGTCAGTTACAACGGCCTTGTTTTTAATTGAGAACAGCAGGGGCAGTCATGAGGCTCACGCGCTTTATGTAACATGCTGTTGTCCGGCCCAAGCGATGCTCAGCTCATGTCACCCATTAGGATCGTTACCATCCCCAAACCGCAGACAAAACCAGACAGGCCCGTTCCTACCAGGGCGTGGCTACTCAGCCTGACCACACTCAGTTTTGCCTATGCCTTTTTTTGTTTTTAAATTTTTTATTAACGTATGATTGATATACACTCTTATGAAGGTTTCACATGAAAATACAATGTGGTTACTACATTTACCCATATTATCAAGTCCCCACCCACACCCCAATGCAGTCACTGCCCATCAGTGCAGCAAGATGCCGCAGATCCACTATGTCCCTTCTCTGTGCTACACTGTTCTCCCCGTGACCCCCCACACCATGTGTGCTACACATAATACCCCTCAGTCCCCTTCTCCCCCCCTCCCCACCCGCCCTCCCACACCCCTCCCCTTTGGTAACCACTAGTTCATTCTTGGAGCCTTGAATCTGCTGCCATTTTGTTCCTTCAGTTTTGCTTCATTGTTATACTCCACAAATGAGGGAAATCATTTGGCATTTGTCTTTCTCCGCCTGGCTTATTTCACAGAGCGCAATGTCCTCCAGCTCCATCCAACAGTTTTGCCTATTCTTATCGCAGGGTCTGCTACCGGGGTTCCACTGTCTGGTTTGGGGGATCCACCCAGAGACCAGGTGTGGAGCAGGGAGCTTCCCAGAGATTCACATCTTCAGAGGAGCCGCCTAGAATGTCAGGGCAGGAAGCGACCTGAGCCATCATCACATCAGTTCTGCAGATGGTGTTGGGGTCCACAGAGGGTCGGCTGGGGAGAGAGCCCCCCTCTGGAGCTTCCCGACTTGGCCCCGAGCCACCACGGCCTCGCTGGAGCAGCATTCTTGGGGCTGGTCCGACGGCTGGGGCTGAGGCGCACGCCACTCTGCAGGTCGGTGCTGGCTGGCTGGCAATCAGACTCTGCCCACCCACACCCTCACTGCCCCCTCCCTTCCCAGCCCCCCACCACTTCGGGAGCTCTCTGAGCAGAGCAGGGGTCCTCTGGGACCCTCCCCAGCCTGGGGACAGCCTGGGGACTGTACAAATCCCTCAGCTTCAACCACTTACCGAGAAAGCCCAGAAAGCTACAAGGGTGTCTGAGAAAATGGTGCCCCCAGGCTTCTTCTGGACATGATGCCCTTTCTAGAGGAGCACACATTCCCATTCCCAGAGCACGGCTGGGGGGCAGGTACCACGATCAGGGTTCCTGTGGGGAGGTGAGCAGAGCAGGCTGGGGTCCTGCGCAGGAGGGACCTGCTCCCGGTGAGGGACGGCTGGCAGAGGATCCCCAAGGTGAGCGAGTCTTTCCCTGGCCCTCCAGGAGCCTTGGCCACACCCAAGACCCACTTGGGAAGTGTGCTGAAGTGAGTAGCGCATCTCCAGGGAGGCATGAACCGCGCCTCCAGGTCATTGGGTACGTGTTCAGTCTTCGGCCACTGCCTGTGGCTGCTTTCGTCTGATTCAGAGGGCACTGCCGGTTGCCTGAGTGGGGCTGTGATGGCCCAGGGTCCCTGCTGTCCTACACATCCTCAGCCACAGCACACACAGGACGTTCGGAAGTCCAGGTGTTGAGGTGTCCAGCCGTGTGTGTGTCAGCATCGTACTGATGTGCAGGACTGCCAGGGGGAAAAGCAAGCTGCTGCAGGCTGGGGCCACATCAGCCACGTCAGCAAGCCCTGGAAGCTGCCGCCCCCCAGGCCCACCGCCAGCAGCCCCAGGCACTCCACACCGGGTCTCCCCTGTCCTGCTTTGCTCCAGAGAGCCCAGCTGAGGGAGGGCTGGTGATCTGGCTGGAGAGAACTGCTGAGTCTCTGGGGACGTGGTCAGGTCGCGGGCCTGCAGCTCTGGGCCTCTCTGCTCAGCAGATGCCAGGGACAGAAAGAACTTCAGTGCAGACCTGAGCTCAAGGTGACCTTGTGCCCCTTCACCATCTGAGCCTGAGCCCCCTCCTCTGTATCTGGGTGGGGGGTGGCCCAGAAGCTGGCCCGGAGGCAAGGAGTTGTGTGCAGATGACCAGGTCTGGAGGTGAGTCCAGAGACAATAGGTCAGGGAGGGGGTGCACGGCAGGAGGGAAGGGGCTGGGCACAGCAGCCCAGTCACACCAGGCTGACGCCTCAGAGCACCCCCAGCTGAGCAAAGAAGGTGGCATTTATGCCAAACTCTGCGGGAGGAAGGTCAGCGACCAGGGGTCTTCAGTCTCTGTGTCTGCAGGCCGGAGGCTCCCAACTGCCCCAGTGCTGATGTTGGGAAGGGGCTGGGGGCCCACACAACAGCTGGAAGGCATCTGATGGGGCAGGGGGCACCGACCTCACCTGGCACACGGGGGCATGGTCCCCAGCTAGGACTGTGGAGAGGGCCAAGATTAGGGTAGCGTGCCCCAAACGGTTTGGGCACCTGGCTGCCCCCCAGGGAGCTTCCTTCCCCTGCCAGGACACCTTCATTTCAACCTGATCGCACCTGACCAGCAGGAACAGAGCATGTGGAAGGCACTGGGCAAACCAACCTGGCCAAACAGTTTTAATCCTCGGAGCATGCACACAGCCTGCCTGCTCGCGGCCACGAGACGTGGTCGACCCTCAGGTAGGTTGTGGTGCCGCCCCACTCCCTCGGGAACATGGCCCCCCATCCAGCCTGCATTCAGGCGCTGGGAGGCTCAGGTGGGGAACAGCTCTGCTCCCCAGCCATTGAGGCCTGCTGGAAAAGCCCTGAAATGCCCCCTGGCCCCTGGCTTGGTTGAGGCGTAGTGCAAGGACGGGCCAGCTGCTGTTCCACTCCTGCGTGGGAGACGGGTTTCTAAACTGTGGTTCAGCATGTGGCCCTGACAGGGCATGTGCCAGGCAGGCCCCTGCCTCCTGCATAGGCACACCCGATGTACTGGGTGTGCAGCTGCTGTGGGGAGGACGTCTGGCTTCAGAGCCAAAACTCTGGGGTTCCAGTCCCAGCTCCTGAGGTCATGAGCTGGAAAATGAGGGAAAGGCCGAGAGAAGCAGACACCTCACACTCCACGCCCCCCGGTCAGGCCCGACCACCACACGATCCTGCTGCCCAGGGCTCCAGCTCGGTCAGGTGCATTCAGCCACCTTGGAGTCAACCCAGAGCCTTTCCAGGATGCTGTAAACCCATCACTGATGTGAAGTTGGCAAAAAATTCAAAATTACAAGACTTGCCCCGAATCCTTGCCATTTGTCACTGGGCCCATTGATGGCCTTGCCCAACCCCCAAGCTGCAGATGAGGAACCTGGCCCACCAGATGGAGTGCTATCCCCAGGGGCCCTGCAGCTGGTATGCAGAAAGCCTGGTGACCTGGCGACCAAGGGCTGCCACGCCATCTCCCCTTCCAGCCTGCCCGTCAATGTCCCACTGAGCACTCTCACACCTGGAGCGCCACGCGTGACATTACAGGTGGTCCAGTCTCGTGGCCCTCGGCCTAAACCAGCATCCTGTGAACCTGGGTGGATGGCTTGCCCTGTGAGCACAAGGGTTTCCCCTTTTCTGGGGCAGGGTCAGAGCTGAACCTGGAGTCAGCTGAGAACAGCTCCGCGTGACCCCTATCAGGCAGGGGTCGCTCAGAACTGCTACAGGGGAGCGACAGTGCAGCATGCGGTCACTTCAGCTGTGCCTGACCCTGGCGAGGCAGGTGTGTCCCAGGGAGCAGTGCACCTGAGACCCCGGGCAGTAGCTCCTTTCATTGTTAGCTGTTATTTAACCACATACGGAGTTTTCTTAGGCTTTGCTGGAAAAACCTTCCTCCCACTCCAGCCCCCATGCTGGGTCAGATGTCTTTCCAACGTGCCCCCGAGGTGCCCATGACTCTCCATAGCCGTTCAATGGGTGGATATCTGTTGATGAATATCAAATAATAAGATAAAAATATATAAAAAAATACATAGGTGAGTGCCTTTCACTTTATAGCAGAAATGCTCACACTCCAAAGCTGTCACAGGCTGAATCATGTCCCCCAAAAGACATAATGAAGCCCCAACCTCGGGTCCCTGCAAGTGTGACCTTTTTGGGGGGCAGATGCTCGTAGTTAAGGTGAGGCCACATGGAGTGTGAGGGCCCTCACACCGTGGGCCTGTGGCCTGGGGACAAGTGCCCCAAGATGCTCGAAGGCCACGGGCCAACGCAAGCAGACTGGAGGGATGCAGCTGCAGGCCGAGGACACCAAAGACCGTGTGCATCCGCCAGGAGCTGGAAGGGGCGAGAAAGGGACCCCCGTACCAGCTGCAGAGGAGCATGGCCCGGCCCACACCTTGACATCGGAGCCCTGGCCTCCAGGCGGTGAGCAGCACACTTCTGTTTCCAGCCACCAAGTGTGTGGCGCTCTGTGATGGCAGCCCAGGATCGTCGAACGCCCAGGAGCACATTCACAGTGCGGATGCGCAGGCCCGGTGCAGCCCCGGCTTTCCTAGCTTCAGGGGCGGGGGACGGGCCGTGGTGACCGCAGCAGAAGAGCCGGGTTGATGGCACAGAAGCAGGTAGACGCTGTGCCCTGCCTGCGGACCAGTGGCTCCCAGGCGGGACACAGTGGTCCTGCTGGGAGCTGCAGCCCCGGCCGCTGTTTCCTGCTCAGCCCACCATCTTCCCTCGGCTCTGACCACACAGCCCGGCCCTGCCCGCGGCCCCGGCGCCTCTCACTCCTAGGGACTGTCCTGCGCCTCTTTTGTCTGTATACTTGCGATGTCTCCTTGAGCCAGATCACAGGGAACCAGTAGGTGCCTCTGTGCCCAAGACGGAAAATTAATTAAATTTAAGGCTTTAGGTGATGTGAAATAAATTAGGTCTCAGCTTCATCAATTTCCGACCTCAAACATTAGCGCTCAGTTCACTTAGGATGAAGTATCTCTGAGTAAAGTAACACACACCTTCACAGACAGAAACCGAGTGTATACAGAGATTCCGTGGGCGGATCCGACTTTAGGAACTAGGTCACAAGTGAGGTTTTATCCCGTGCAGGGCCAGTGGCAGTTGAATTATTCATGCTATATGCGCTCCACTGTTTTAAACTAGACAATTGAACGCTGGTTTGGAAGGTCATTAACACCAGGAAAAATGCAAATGGTTTCTCCATCTTTTTAATTGTCATGGCGTGAGACTCACCACCACACGGAAATGAGATGGAAGCAGGTCCCCTCCCTGGTGGGGGGCGGCCCCTGCCTGCCAGGCTCCTCTTGGATGAGAGTAGAGGGGCTCCCGTGGGCGACTGCTTCTCCGCAGAGACCCTGGCTCGGTGGGTGGGGAAGCAGATTGAGATGCTATTTAAAGCCTTGCTCTCATACGTGAGTAATCAAAAGCCTTTTTCTCAGAGAGGGTAGGATTGGGGGCAATGCTCAATTAGCCTAGAAAATGTCCCCTCTGCCTGGCCCCCCATGGAAGGGAGGGTCCCGGCTGGAATCACAGCCCCAAAGCGGGCTGTCCCACACCTTCACACTAGAAGGCCCCGGAGGAGTGGGGGGTTCACCAAGAGCTGCTCAGCTACCTGATGAAGGTCGGAACCAGAACTCCCTCTGGTCCCCAACCCAGTGCCCTCTGCACCCCACTTGTCCCTGGGGAGGCGTGGGTGGGAGGGGCGCACAGGCAGGGCATTTAATGTCTGTAAGTGCAGCTTGAATGAACAGCGGGTTTCTGCTTGGCTTTTCCATCTTGAGGAGGTTCTCTTTACGGATCATAGGGCTTGTTTCCAGAATCCCCTGAGGTCGGCTGGAGAGTCGTGGGAGCCCCAGGCTGGACACCGTCTCATGGTACAGCCAGGGGGCTGGGGTGTCCCTCTGTCAGGCACCTCCCAGCCACTGCAGCAGTGGCCACGTACCTATGGTCTAGTTGGGGAGACAAGTGAAACACACAGGTAGTGGGGCAAGAAAGCGGGGGTGCACGTACTGGGGCCTCGGCAAGCAAGCAGAGGCGGTCAGGGGCCTGAGCGCGGCTGACTCCTAGTGTGCTGGTCAACCACCACTCGTTTTTGTCTGGAAGCGAGATGATCTAACCTTAGTATGTGTGAAAATGACCAAAAGCACTTGTTAGTTAAAAACGCGGATTCCCAAGTCACCGCCCGGACCTGGAAGTGGAGCTTCTGCCTGGGTAGGTCTTGGTGAGACCAAGATTCTACGTTTTAGACCAGCACCCAGACAATCCTTGCAATGTGAGGACACCAGTTTGGAGAAAGGTCAGCCTAATGTCAGATGGAGGACAAATTAGACGCTGGCTACCAGGCCCCCCAGATGGTCACTGTAAGAGGGGGGAGAAGTGGAGTTCTCAGAATCCTCACTGGCCCCCTGCTGTGGCAGACAGGGCAGTGGCCCCCAAAGATGTCCATGTCCAGATCCCCCGCACCCACAAATGTGTTACTGCTATAGATGGAGTGTTTGTGAACTCCTAGATCATGTGCTGAAACCTGGCCTGCAGTGTGGTGGCGTTAGGACGCCGGGCTCTCTGTTAGGGCAGTGTGAGCAGACTGAGACAGCTGCCACATGGCAAAGGGACGCGCAGATGTGACTGAAATCTTGGGGTGGGGAGACTCTCCTGGATTATCCGGGGGGCCACTGGACTCGTGAGGGTCTCCAAGAGGAAGACAAGAGGTCAAAGCCAGAACGAGGAGCCGAGTGATGGGGGCAGAGTCTGGCGCGAGGGGACTGGATGGGGGCGGGTGGAGGAGGGTCAGAGCCAAGCCGTGCAGGTGGCTGGAGAAGTTGGACAAGACAAGGAACAGGCTGTCCCCTGGGGCCTGCAGAAGGAAGCAGCTGGGCCAGCACCTTGATTTCAGCCCGGGGAGACCCACGTGGCCTTCTGACCTCTGGAAACACAGGGGGTAGGCAAGCACTGCTTCAAGGCCTAGCTTTGCAGGCAGGAATGGCTCTGGGCAGTGAGTCACAGCAGCAGGACACATGCAGCCCCCAGCAAGAGAAGCCAGAGGGGGTGGCTCCCTCAGCAGACACACCGAGTCCGCCGCTCCAATTTTCCACCTCACCCTGCTTTGTTCGTGGCCGAGGGGCTGCCTGGCCTCCAAGAGGGCCTGCCGGCTCTCCGGCCCTGTGCTGCCTTCTACGCGAGAGGAAAGGAACTCTGCGACTCATTTGGGCTTCTGTGTCTGGCAGGGGGACCCGAGTCCTCACTGATAGGGTGACACAGGGCACATGCACTTTGTAGGGTGCTTCTCACAAGGTAGATGCACGTTTAGGAAGGGGATCAAGAGAAGTTTGGAGCACCTTGTTGGGGGACAGGGTCCACATACCCAGTTGCAGGTCAAGGCACTCCGTAACTGGGGAAGGAGCCTGCAGCAGGCAGCATGAGGAGGTGGTGCAGGAGCCAGCGTGAGCCTGGCCATGTGCTAGCGATGTCACGGGCCAGCCTCCTGGGCAGCGGGGCTGCTGGCACCAGCCATTGCCGCCCCCCGGCTCCCGTCTGAGCAGGCGTTACATCACTTCTCTTGGCAAACAGGCAGGGGAGCAGCCCCACCTCTCAGGGCTGTGTGGTCCTAGGAGGAAAGCCAGGGCACCAGGAAGGGGGCCAGGAGACAGAGCTGCTCTCACAGCAGGTGGGCACTGGAGGAGGGGGACAGGCAAATACACCACACGGCGGGGGTCCTCTGGGCAGGCGCCCCCAGCAGTTCTCCCCCCTCTGGGACAGTCTCCTCTGTTTCTCAGACATGTCACCAGACTCGGGTCAGGTGTGGGCACCACAGATGAAGCCCCGTGCTCCTCGGGAAGTGGCTGATGCCCTTGGGCCGTTTTTGCAGGGACATGGCAGGCGGTGCCCTTCCTGGGTGCTGTGGACACTCAGGACCCCTCCCTTGGAGCCCACGCTAGGTACCCACCCCCTTCCTTCGGACTCAGCTCGTCGCCCTGTCCTGCCCTTGCCTCCCACAGGCGCCGCCGGGCGTGGGTTTCAGCAAGGAGGTCTTTTCTGCCGTGCCCTGGGGACTGTCTGATTCTGGTCGGATTGAATGCTTCCCTTCTCACTTCCCTCACCAGCGTGCGGGGCTGTGGTCTCCCGGGTGTGCACAGCCTTCTCTGACAAAGGGAAGTAGGGCGAACCCTGCTGTGCCGTGGTGGAGTGCAAGCTGGGGCAAGGGGCAAGGGGGCTCTGAGTTACTCCTGTCCCACCCCCAGGACAGGGACCCTTGCCCAGCTCAAGGCCCCACTGTCCCCCTAGGACTGAATGAGAGGTGCTGGGGAGCCAGCGAGCGGAGGGTGTGGGGACAGAGTAGAGGATCCTTCCAAGACCCCGGATCCACAAGCTCTCTGCTACTCACCCTTCCTAAGACCAGCCTGATTACCAGGGTCAACCCTTTGGGTTAAGCTGTTAACTTTTCCTTGTGAAACTGAGAACATGGTGGGGTGGGGGTCGGGGGAGGCAAATTATCCAGGCATCTGCTCTTAGCTTGGATTCACTTCCTAGATCAGAATGAAAAAGTGCGGCCGCAGTGGCGGAGCACAGAGGTTGGGGCAGGACCATGGGTTGGGGCAGTCCCAGGGGACCAGGCGTGGCGGCACCGGCTGCTGGCCCTCAGTGAATGCTGACGCTTCTCCTTCTGCCTCAGGCTGGCATGACCAGCACCTGGTACATAAGAGACGTGTCGACCTGGCCTGTGGGGTGCTTTTGGGGTGTGTTCGTCATATACCCACAAAGTCTGTTGGGAGGAATTGCCAGCCTGTTCATGGAAATCAAAACAGAACCAAACATAAAGGGCCATGGTGGTTGCCAGTTATCTGCCCTGGGAAAGAGCCATGTCCTCTGCAGCCAGCCCCTGGGGTAAGTGTGATGCTAGCTCGCAGTCCCGATTGTCATCAGTTTCTGTAAACAAACCTCCCAGTGTGGCCGTGGACAGCAGGCCCTAGGCGGGTGGAGGGCAGCCCCAGTCTGGTTGCACCCGGCCCTATAACTCATGCCCCAAAGCCTCAAAGTGAACATGGACCCAGCCCAGCGCCGGCCCTGTGCACGTCCCCTCTGGCCCCACGAGGCATTCTGGTGAGTCCGCTGCAGAGGACGGGTGTTCCTGCTCCGCCAACGGCCAGAGCCGCAGCAGGCGCTGTTCTGGGAAGAAGCGTAGGATTGTAAAGCCTGTGCTGGACACAGGGAAATGCCCCTTGTTTCTGCCTTCAGCAATCCCCCAAGCATGTCCTGGCCCAGCCCGTAGGGATGCAGGCAAGAGGCCCCCCAGGTAATGATCCCCAGCGGCTTGCCCCACAATGGCCATTCAGGGACCTGCTGCTCGGCATGGTCCGTGGAGAGACCAGGGCCAGGCTTTCCTCACCGTACAGGGAGTCAGGGGACACCTTCCTCCCCACTCCAGAGCACTTTAAGGGTGACGGTGCAGTGAGCATGTGGTTTGTACCCTCTTCCCACGCCAGGCCCACCCGCATCACTATCTGAGACATGCCCATGGTTAATTACAGCAGGTGCATCCAGAAGAGACCAGGTTTGCACAGGGGCTCCACCCCTATTCTAAAGCCTTTGCCCAGCACCACAGGCCCCAGATCCCGGGCTCCCGTCATGGGGGGTGTTAGTTAAATGAAGGTTTCCAGGTTTCTGGCTTGGAAAGTCAGGCCCAGCAGGTCAGGGGTGGGGGCCCAGGAACCTGCACTTCAACCCCTTCCTTCAGATCTGATCACACCTTGAGCCTGAAGGGTCGGTTTCTGCAGCCACATGGCAGGGCTTCTGTGCCCAGGCTGGAGGCTGAGGCCCGGCGGCCACAGCAAGGGGATGTGACGGATACCATCTGCAGGCAGTCGGCTGTAAGGGAAGGAGGTCACCCTCCACAATGTAGGTGGCTCTCATCCAAGCAGCTGAAGGCCTTCGAGCAACAATGGGGGGATCCCAGAGTAGAAGGCACCCTGCCTCTGGCCTGCTGGCTGACCTTAGGATTTTAGACTTGCCAGCCCCAAATATAGAGTCAATTCTTTAAAACAAATCTCCAAAGACACAGCTCCCATTGGCTCTCTGGGGAGCCCTGCCTTGTTCTGTAGCCCCTGGACTGCTGTGTGTTGGAGTGGGTCATTCCATGTGAAGTTTCTAGAACAGAGCCTGGGGCGCAGCGAGCACTCATCAGATGTGACCTGTCATTGCTGCTCCTGAGAGGTCAGTGAACCTGAGCACAGGCCGGGGCCAGGAGGAGAGGGGGCAACAGCGGGGGTGAGTCGGGGACATGTGACAGCAGGCTGGAGCTGGCGCCGGGACACCCCTCGGAAAGGATGAAGTCAGGGTCTGCCCGCCAGGTCTGCCTCCAACCCGCTGACGCCCACCCCTGCCTTCCCACTCTCCCTGACCTACCTCGACACCCCCCCCGCCCACTGCCCGTTCTTCCCTCCTGGCACTCCTCCCCACTGCCTGCTGGCTACTGCTGCCCTGTCCTGCCCCGAGGCCCCGCGGCTACCGTGTCCCTGCTCCCACGGAACCCGCGCAGCCTGGTGGGCCAGCTCCACGCAGCAGACCTCCTGGACGGCAACCATGTCCCACTGTCAGTCCCACCCCACGCATGCACCCTGTCTTGGTCTATTCGGGCTCCTGTAACAACACGTCAGACGGGTGACCCAAGCAGCAGAACGTCTCAGGCCAGGCGCCAGCAGCTATGGTGCCTGGTGAGAGCCATCCTCCCACTGTGTCTGCATGTGGCGGCGAGCTCCCGGGGTCTATGTTGCCAAGACACTGATGCCGTCATGGGGCTCCACCCTCAGGACCTAAGCCCCGAGGGGTAGGGTAACGGCGGTGACCGGAGGACACGCTCTGCCTGCAGCACCCCGCCCACGGTCTTCTCTCTGCGTGAAGCATGTTGACCTCACTCATGCCCAAGTGCACCCCCGCCCTCGGCCTCACGCCCCTGCCCTCTCCCCCACTGGGCTTGGTGGGGTCGGATCCCACCTTTGTGGGCTCCTCCTCTGCGTCTTCGTGTCCCCACAACACTGGCCCCAGTACACTGAGGATTCCTGGCCACATGTTCTCTTGATAAGTGGCTAGTGAGCCGGAGGAGGCTGACTGGTTATTATTTTACATTTAATTAACCAAAACATGGACAGCCACCCAGAGTCAGGGCTCCGAAGCTGGACGTGCGGTTCTAGGACTGGCCCCGCCTCCGGGTTACTCACCTCTCCAGTCCCAGAAAACTCCATGGCTTCTGCTTTTTGGAGAAATATCAACACTGACACACAACCTCTCTACAGCACCTACTGTGCTCCAGGCCCCAGACCCACTTGATTGCCTCCACACTCCTTTGAGGTAAATTACAATGTTATCCTCAGCTTACAAACGAGGGCCCTGAGGGACAGAGGGGTGAGGGGCATGCCTCTACGGGCCTTAGAGGACTGCTGGAGTCCGGACCCTGCCTACCCTCCTCGTGGGTCAAAGTCTCCACCCCAGAGGATGTGTTGACGTCACAAGCCCAGGCGCTATGAACATGACCTCGTCTGGAAGTGTGGTCTTTGCAGATGGGACACAGTAAGACGAGTCACAGAGGAACAGAGTGGGCCTGACCCAGTGGTACTGTGTCCCTGCAGGAAGGGAAAAGCAGGACAGGCGTGGGGAGGACGGCCCTGCGGGTAGAAGCAGAAGGGCAGTGACTGGCTACAGGCCGGTACTGACATAGCCTTGAAGCCACTCCCCACACCCACCTGCGTCCCTGCTCTGATTGCTGGGAGGTCCCCAAAGGGCCGCTCCGCCCCCACCCCCCACCCTGTAGCCTCTCTCCCCCTCCCCCGCTCATGCTCACTCGCACACACTCACTCAAGCTCACGCCTGTGAGTTTCCTATTTTCTTCCCACTTCCCCGCCCCCTGTGGACTCAGACTCACGCCTCTGGAGCAGTGCAGCCCAGTAGGAGTAAAACGTGGCCACATGTGTGTCTTAGGTTTCCCAGTAGCCAATGGACAAAACTGAAAAGAAACAGGTAAGATTACATTTAATAATATATTCTGTTAGCCTGGTATATCCAAAATGTTATTTCAACGTGTAATCCACATAGAAGTCAATGAGATCTTATACCTCCAGGCTTTTTGTATTAAGCCTTCAAATTCCAGGAGCATTTTACACCTGCAGCATATCTCAAACCTGCAACGATTTGCACTTAGAGCAGATCTCGATTTTCACTGGAAACACCTGACGTGCATTTAAGATTTATAAAGTCTGCACTGAAAGTGGGTTCATATACTGACTTGAAATTGAATTTACATTTCAGTTAAATTAAAAAATTCAGTTCTTCAGTCACACTTGCCAAATTTTAAGTGCTCAATGCCACATATGGCTGGGGAGAGGGCAGTCCTAGACCCACTTCGAGTGTCACCGTCCCTAACATGGTCCCCAGCCATTCCTCCCACCATCCGCTCCCCCAGCAAGGCCCAATGACAGAGGCATGGGGGCCCTGCCCGCCACAGCAGGCTCTGCGGTGACCTCGCCTAGTAGCATGTCCCTCCCTGGAGGGTGGCCCATGAGAGTGGGGCTGTATAAGCACAGGTGAAGGAACTGGGGCTCTGTTGGGGGAGGCAGGACAGACTCCAAAAGGGAGGTGGGTCCTGAGCTGGGAGGGTGAGAATTTCCTCAGGTAGGTGGGACAGAGTGAGGGGTAATTCTAGGTGAAAGGACCTCTCTTTTCAGAAGCTGGCATCACTTCTCACCCGTTGCAATGGCTACTGTCAACAAAACAGAAAATAGTGTTGATGAGGACGTGGAGAAACTGGACCCCTTGTGCACGGCTGGTGGGAGCCTGAAATGGTGTGGCCCCTGTGGGTAATAGGATGACAGCGCCTTCAAAATTTTAAATGTAATTACCATGTGATCCAGCAACCCCACTTTGGGGTTGTATATAAAAACAAATGGAAAACAGGACTCCAAGGAGGTATTTGCACACCCGGGTTCAGAGCAGCGCTGCTCGCAAGAGCTGAGAGGTGGAAGCAGCCCAGGTGTCACTGGTGGATTAATGGATAAAGAATATTCGTGAAATGAACATTATTCAACATTAGGCAGGAAGGAAACCCTGACACCGGCTACCTCATGGATGACCTTGAGGACAGGATGCTCTGTGAAATAAAGCAGTTGCAAAAGGACAAACTCTGTGATTCCACTTACGTAAGGCACCCAGAGCTATCAAATGAATAGAGACAGGAAGAGGGGTAGATGCCAGTGGGTGGGGGGAGGCAGAGAATGGGGGGTCATTGTTTAATGGGGACAGTTTCAGTTCAAAGATGAATGACTTCTGGGGATGGTGACAGTTGCACAACAAAGTGAGTATACTAAATGCCACAGAACTGTTTCTTTAAAAATGGTTAAGATGGTAAATTTTACATTTTTTTCACAATTAAAAACATTAACCTCATTTCCATAACATGCAAAGTCAAATTTTAGATCAGCCACACACAATGGTTTTCATGGTTTAATATTTTCCCTAGCTGCATTATTAAATTTATACTCCTTCACATTTCGAAAAGAGTAACTATTTTCCAAGCAACAGTAGTCATCCAGAACTCAAATTTGCCAAAAGGCAGAATTTCCTTTTCAGCTGTAGGTTTTACCCTGGTGGAGCTCTGATTCTACTGAAAGAAATCGTCTGGAAGCTGGAAAGCGCCTGGTGTCCTCAGGAATCCAACAGCCCTGAGTGGCTGGAGTTCAGAACATGCAGGACACACGAAGCTGGAGAGGGTGGGAAGGAAGCCCAGGGCTGGCCATGGAAGGCCTTGAGCCCCCCTAGACCTTGATATCAGGCTAGGCTCCCACCGGTGTTAGGAGGATGGGTTACCCAGGGCAGACACAGCAGGCCCTGGGCTCAGCTGCTGCCACCCTGCCCACTCCTCCCCGCCCCAGTGGGCCTCAGGACCTTCTGCTCCCAGCTGCAGTCCTGTGCTGTGGCGATCATGGTAGAGTCTACAGCTCCAAAATCCAAACGCTTCCACCACTGAAAGTCACTTAGGCACTATGTTTGGTGGCCAAACTTGGTCTGAATGGACACAAGGCTTCTTATGGCTGCTGTCCCACCAATGGGCCCCCTCCCCTCCTACTGAGGAAATAAAGAGTGTGCTTGATTATGGTGCTGTCAGCACCAGCCAGGCCAGGTCTTACAGAGTAACACACTTGTTACCATTCTACAGTCAAAGAAGTTCTGAAATGCATCTCATGCCAAGAGCTCTGGGTAAGGGGCAGTGGGCCTGTAATATCCATCTTGGAAAACTGTAGAAAAACCCACTTGTTCACTCATGGAATTCTCATGGGCTGCAGTGGTTCTCAAAATAGGGTCTGCAGGGCCCCTGCGAGTTCCCAAGACCCTTTCAGAGCAGAGCGCCCACATTCAACTCTGTTTATACTATGAAGTCATTGCTCACCTTTGTCACCATGCAGACACGGACCCTGGTGTGCCGCATGCCGGGGGGCAGAATGGCTGGTGCTCAGCAGGACCACACTCCCTCTGCACTGATGGCCAGTGTGTGCTTCCCAGCCTTGCACTGACTATTTTTAATTTTTATTGAACTGCAGCCCTTAAGTACATGTCTTTTTACTATCTCAGGTGAAGAAGTGAGAAGTTCGCACCCAGAACCCCAAGGGTTGTCTAGAGGGGAACTCGTGTGACACAGTTGTAAACCCTTTGTCACAAGACTCCATTTGACATGCACACCTGACACACCATGATTACCCAGACTTGGGTACTTCAGACACTTTCTCAAAAATGAATTGAGACTGTCATGTCAAGGAAAATAAGAGTTATTGCCAAATATCAAATTTGAGTTTTCAAGTGGAAAGTACAATTTTGGAAAACTCATACCTAATATGGTGAGACACGCAACTTCCCGATGTTTAAAAGACTTTTCTGATGAGCTCAGCAATGACACTAATAAATGTGATTTTGTGATGTTGTGTAATGCAAGGTGTCAACATTTGGAAGATCTGCATAACTCAGAGAACCAGTATTTTCCAAACAACCAAAACGATGCCACATAATCTTTCGCAGGTAAAAGATCCAAAGTGCAAAATATTCAATGGGATCTAGCATAAGAGTATGAAATCATTGTTCATATGGTTTCAGAGTCCATGCCACAACTGACCTTTCCATAACTACCACTTGTTGAATTTTCGTGTAATACTTAGGAAGAACGTCCACAATTATCTGACAAGGCTAATAAACCAATCGTCCCTTTTCCAACTGCATCTCTCTGAGAGGCTGACTTTTCTTCATATAGTCAAACCAAAATAACAGATTGCACAACAGAGTCCGGATCTTTTATTAAGCCAGACATTAAAGAAGTGTGCAAAACTGTAAAACACTACTCTTCTAATTTTGTTTTGTACGTCAAGTAGCCGTACGTGCCAGCAGAATACAGCTGAGCTGTCTGTATCCAAGGATCTGGACTAAGAATGTTCCCGACAGAAAGGAGAGCAAGGACAGAGCCCCCTGAAGTGGAAATGGCTGGGGTGGCAGAATTAGGGTGGAAGGTCTGCAGAGGGAGGTAGCTGTGTATTGCTGGTCAGGGAGGTGGCAGGACTGGTCACAAAGGGCCTTGAAGGATTGTTTCAGGACTGTGCCTATTCCCAGCATTCTTGGAAACCACCAGTACGGACCACAGATATAAGGGTGTCTGATTTGCCCTCTAAAGTCTCACTCTGATGGTGGTGTGGAAAGAGAATAGACTGCCAGGACCAGCAGAGGTGGAAAGACCGGTTAGAAGGATTCTGCAATGTCCAGGTGGTAGTGGAAGAGGTGAAAGTGGGCAACTGGGGAGGCCCAGATGGAGGCAGGCGCCAGGACAGTCTGGGGGCTCAGCCGGAGCCCCTGGACCACCGGGAAACCTAGGGAGCAGGCTGGGGGCTGGGCAGGACCCCGTTACATTTGAGATGCCCATCGCTCCACAAATGGAGGAGGCTGCCGGGCAGGGGTGTCACACTGGGAGCGGGACAGGAAGTCAGGTTGTGCTCTGTGGACAGGGAGGGCCCAGCCTTCACAGCTGGTGGGAGGTGGGGTGGGGCGCAAGGGGCGCATGGGGGCGGAGGAGGGTTCCGAGGAGAAGGAAATACCACACTCATGGCTTCTGTTTACTCTTGGATGCCAGAGCTTAGAGAAGCCTCCCAAATTCAGAGCTCCTCTCTGGGCTGGGGCAGCTCACCCCCTGAGGGAATTTCCTATCTGGAATCTGCAGAGGGGAAGCAGAGGGGGGCTTCCCAGACTCTTCCCAGGCGGGGGGAGGGGGGGGCAGGAGGGCCAGGCGGGCCTTGGGGAGCTGGAGCCAGGGTGGACCCTCCTCGCTCCCTAGGGGGAGCTTCCCGGGGAGCTCAGACCTGCGCAGCCACCGAGGGTCCCCGGGTGCACTGCCCCTCTTCTCCTCGGTCCTGGGCCTCCTCAGCCCTGCGGTCCTCCATCCCGTGGTCTCTAAGCGCTCTTCCATTTCGGGCCTTTCCGTCATTTAGACTTTAATGCATCCTCGCTGCACCAAAGCCCTCCCCCTAAATCGGTGTTTGAAAAGATGTCAGAACCCCCCGCTTCCGTGATTCCTTCCCTGAGCCACTGAGGATGAGGGTCACTGAGCCGTAATCCCGCCTAACCTCTGACCTCTCTCTCTCCTTGCCTGCAAGCGACCTCCCTACCCCCACCCCCACCCCGCGCCCAGCCTCCCCAGCCCCACGCCGGGCTCTGCGGGACAGCGCTCGCAGGACCAGGTGGCAGGGGAGGCCCTGCGGGCCGAGACCTCGCGGGACTGCAGTTCTTTAAGGTGCGCGCCTCTGAAACTCGGACGCCACCTGCCTAGCCCGGGAGAGGGGTGGGCGGGGGCGCGCAGACGGATTTCCTTCCAGAGGGGGCTCCCTGGCCCCACCACCCGCGAGGGGACAGGCCCCTGCTCCGCGGGGTACACACAGGGCTGCCCGCCCTCCCCTCCCCCCAACATCGGGAAACAGGGAAAGCAACGAAGACTACATTGTAAAGGTGGAGGGCAGAGGGGGAGTTTCCTGAATGACACGGCTGCTTAGGGAAGCCAGTCCCGCCAGACCCGAGCGCGAGGCCACGGGGACCCGCGCAGCGATAGAACGGGGTTCGGGTTCCCGGGGGCGTGAAGGAGGTGCCCGGAAGCTCGGGATCCCTGCTGGAGGGACCGCCAGGAGCGTTCTGGTGGGTCAGCGGGGTGTGTGGCGCAATGCAGCGTCAGGCCGCCCCCATCCCCGGGGGCACCACCCTCTTCCCTGAATCCGGATGAGCAGCTTTGAAGTCGCGACCTGGGCCTGGCCCCGCCCTTCCCCCCGCCCTCCCGGCGCCGCGCGGAACCGCCGAGTCCGGGCCTGCCCCTGCTTTGTAGCTGAGCGCTTACTGCAGCGGCTCATTGGACCAAGTCGGCGGGGCGATCGCAGCCCTCTGATCTGTGGGCTGCAAAGAGCTCAGCGGCTCATTCACAAATCCGCGCCCGGGGCCACCCGAGCGCGCCCTGCCGCGCCCTTCGCCTCTTCTCCAGGCTCAGACGTAGAGAGCCGGGGGGCACCGGCTTTCGGCTCGGAGGAGAAATCCCCGGCCGGGAAGTCCGCCTCTTGAGGCCGGACTCTGACCCCCTGGGCCTCGCCGTCCAGCCAAGACTGGACAGGGGCCCCTCCTCGCCCAGAGGCAGGAGTGCGGCGACAGGGTGCATCCCAGGGGCCTGATTCGATCAAGAGGGAGTGGTGTAGACGCTCCGCGCCTCCTCGAGCAGGAAGGGCTCGGGAGCCACAGCGCCCCCTCCCTCCCTCTCAGGGCTTAGCGGGGTGCCCAGTGAGCCACTAGGAATCACCCCAAAACCACGTTCCCCCGGTGATTCGCAGCTGACTCAGACGCGCAGCGGGGAGGGAGGCCCTGGGAGGAAACCTCGCACTCGGCGCTCCATGGAGGGACCCCTCACCCAACAGGCTGCGGCAGCGAGGTGGGGAGGCGAGGGGTGGAGGGGCCGCGTCCCGGGCGGAAGCTGCCAAATCTGGAAGAAAGAGACTGGGTCACACCCGAGTGAGCAAAGGCCCGCTCCCCACTCACCCACCCCGCCGCACACGGGGATCGGGCCTCGCGTAGGCGCTCAGCCAGGCGGGCGCGCGAAGGGGAACACCCAGCGTGGGGCTCCCTACCCCGCCGCAGCCACGGAGACCGCTACCCAGGACGAAGGATGCTGCGCCCTGCGCGCGCCGTTCCTGGGTGACGAGGAGAGCGCGGGGCGCCTTCCCTCTCCGCTCAGCGGAACTGCGGGGCCGCCCTGTGTGTCCGGAGAACGCTCCGGACCCCCACCCGTCCGCGAGCCTGCAAGTGCGGGTTGCCGCGGTTCCCGGAGAGGGAGGCTTTCCGGAGCTCGGCGCAGACAGGCATCGCCGCTTTCCTTTTGCTGGATTTTGTGTCTTCCAGGAGGTGTTTCCATGGCGGAAAGGAAATTCTCGGGCAGAAAAGCTGCAAGCCTGCCTCGGGCCCAGTCTCCGACCCTGGCAGACGCTCAGCCCTGGGGATCTTCTTGATCGGAAATCCATTCCGGTCGCCGACTGTGGAGAAACCCTGGAGCGAAGTTTCCAAACGACGGAGATTTGGGTTCACATTCTCTCGTCAAGGCTAAGCTTTTCCTGGCTGCTTTGCACGCGGCACAGCTGAACTTGTATCTGCAAAGAAGACAGAAAACCTAATTGTTGCCCAAAGTGGTTGTTTTGGGGACCTCACACTTTGCCCTCCAAGCATGGCCGCCAGGCTTTGGCATCAAACCTTCCAGGCCCACAACAGCCTCAGACCCCTGGCCCCGAGGTGAGGGCCCCCGATATCTGTAACCGAGGCTGCTCTGCAGCCAAACTCAGCCCTGGCCCAACGCACTGAGCTGAAAGTAGGCAGTTAATTAGCAAGCTCCAACTTCCGGCTCCCAGTCGGTGCGGGGGTGTAAATCCTGAGGAGTTTAAGGACATTAGCTACATCTGCGGGAAATCCTCAGGCATATCCCATTTATCTCTCTTGGCCTGTGTTAATACTCCAAATGGTCTACAGTTTCTCAACTTTGCCATCATCACACACGCTGTGTTTTAGGGGATTAACTGATAGGAGACAAACCCCGAAAACCTGTAGCATAAAATAAAACAGAAAGAAATGGAATATTTTTAGGGGGAGTGAGGAGAGAGATTTTTGGATGGGAAAGAGAGCACTTCTAAAGTGCGTCTTACACTATCGCTTTGCTGGGCTTTCTCTGAAGTGGATGAGATGAGCTGGCATCAGAACAGAAGCAGAAGAGAGTGGCCCCAGTGCTACTGGGACGGGAAGGACAGGCCAAAGGGCAGCAGAGGTGAGCACTCCCTGAGCGCGTGACCAAGGGCGGACACCCACTCTGCAGGCTGACACCAGTACGCGATCAGGAAGCTCAGGACTGGGCCTTTGTGCCCCTGAAAGGCCACCCCTTTCCTAGGAGTGTTCTTCTCTTAGCACAGGAATTCACTGGGTTGGGACATACCCTCCCCCATGCTATCCATTTAAGTAAGAATGTCCATCGCTTACATACTCAGGCTAAAGAAATGACCAACTTCATTTAACTCAGTGGAATTGATCAATAATTGATCAATAGGGAATGTTTGAATTTAATTCACTATTTAGTTTCACCCTTTCCTATCAAACTGTATCTTAATATATTCCTATTCAATAAAGGAAAAAGGAAATCAATTCATGACTGACTTGAATGTAGGCTTTTAAAAGAAAAGTCTATCTCCAACTTAACCAGTACCTCACCCTACATGAGTCCCCAGTGAATCACTACTCAGTTGTTTACTCTGGGGCAGGGGGTGGTGTAGGCATTTTTCCTCCTGGCATTAACACATAGGTTGTCTCATTAGCTGTAGGCAGGTTGACTTGTGTGGGTCCAGGTAGTATAAGTTAAAGCTGAACTTGTCTAAATTCTAGAAGTCTCTAGCTACCCAAATCATATTTCCAAAAACAGTATAAAGTCAGCATATCTGAGTTGGCTACACTAGACTCTCTGTGATCACCTGTGGCTTTTAGGGAAAATAAGAGAAACTTTGCATGCCCTAAGTTGAAGCAGGTGCTCCGGGAGTTCCTTTTGAAGATTAAAGGTCAAAAGGAAGACAGTGGCTAGATATTCAAATTTCTTCCATTATTTGTAAGTAATTGTAAGACGGAAAGGGTGGCTGGTTTTCTTTACAACTCATGATCCTTTTGTGTGTCTTTTGTCTTGATGCACTTGGCCAGTTCAAGCTGTGGATGCCAGTCTTCAGATGCCTCTGCCAAACCAATTCTATTTGCCTCTGGATTATTTGGAAGGTGTCACTTTCTTCTGAGTTTCTGCACATCTGAGGGGACATCGTCTTTACAGGGAAAGCATTAGGTCATGGAACAGTCTGTATGACTCTCAACCATGACTCTGCACAGGATGCTCAGGGGAGACCCCAGAGCCTGGGTGTGTGTGGTGAGGACACCGTGGTCGGCCTGGAGTGCACGTGGGCACAACCCCCAGAGGGGTCCAAACTTTCCTGTGATTAAGAACAGCAGTGAGAAAAGATGACTGAGCGGGGAAGGGCCCTCGCCAGGATAAAAGGTGATTCCCGAGGAATCCGAAGTCGGGTCATTTAAGGCAAAAGTAACAGGGTCCTGCAGAAAGCCAAGGGAGGGTGGACAGTGGGGCCAAGAGAGAAGAGTGAGGTTGGGTGTGGGTTTACCAACCCAAGGAGAGCCACCCTGGGGAATTCCCTTTTAGAAAGAAGCCTGTTTGCATGAGAAAACAGGTTCTGGATGCTGTCTGCACCCTAGTTTCTAGCCCTGGAGGCCTGCCCATCCTCCATCTCCCCAGCTCTCCCAGCCTAGTACTGGGGCCCAGCCCCAGAAGTAGGTCCTCTCTCTGTGACCTGGACAGGTAGGCGGTCTGCAGTGGGTGGCTCACCACTTCTTACCCTACACCCAGGGCACTTTTGTTTTGCACAAGACACTTCACCAGCTCTCAGGGCAGGGCTCAGATGGGCAATGCCGCTGTCTGCCCACAGCCCTCCTCAGCCCAGTCTTCGCAGGCGCCCACACACCCAACCACCAGGCACTCTGTGGCACTACTCGGCACCTCCAGGGACCTGGGCACCCCTTGCGGGCTGGGAACAGGGAGAGGTGTGGCTTGAGCACGAGGGTCCCTGTACGCCTTTCCCCACCACATTTCTGGCCCTTTGCAGGCCCAGCCAAGGTTGCTTTTAACTCTACTTTCTGGGTGCCTCCGAGGTTCCTGACCGGGCTCAGCCTCTGCGACTCTGGCCCGCAAGTCCTCCTGTTGGGTCTGCAGGCCGGTGCTTCGCTCGCTCGGAGGTGAGGGCATCGACGCACTACCGCCACCACCCGCTGCCCCGCCCAACACCCCCTGTTCCCGGTGCCCCTTCACTGCGTTCTTTGTCTACAGGCGGGGGTGCAGTGGCAGCCCAGGGAGCCAAGGATGGCCCTCCGCTGGGCTGGAGGTTCCTCCCTGCTCGCGCGATTCCGCGCTGGCTCCCAGGGCGCAGACACGCGGGGCTCCCGGCCTGATTTTGTTGGCGTGGAGACTTCGGTCTCAGCAATTGTTGGGCGCCTCTACCAACCGAGTGACAAGGACCCTCGCGAGGCAATGTTGCTCTCACCTCGTTCTTTCTTTCCCCGAGTGTCCCCACGCCCACCTGGGGAAGTGTGGGTAGTGAGGAGACAGCAGGACAGCCGGAAAGTCACCCTCCACCGGCCTCGTTTTAAGAGGAAACGGGAGGCCGCATCGGCAGCCAGGCATGCAGCATCTCCACGAGCGCTTCTGCCATCCGCAGCCCTGCACAAGATTTTATTGCAATCCCAGCGTCGAAGCTACAAATGTGCTGCGTCCGAAGCCGGCTTTCCTCTGCAGCATCTCGGCCCCTCCTGTGCAGGCAGCCCAGGGAGGGCAGTTCTCCGTAGCGGGTGGTTTGCGGGCACTCCCTTGGACCCGGTGGGAGAAGGGGGTCAGGATCCCGGGGGCCTAGGCTTCACTTGAGGAGAAACAAATATCTAGTAGTGGTTCGTCCGATGGCGCACAGAGAAGCCAGCCTTGAGCGCGGCGGTGGCTGTCCCCGGCGGGAAGAGGAGTGGCTCTCCAGGCGCAGGGCTGCGTAGCCCGGGGCAGCAGGGCTGGCATCTCCACTCCCGGAGGAGAGGCTTGGACAGGGCCACTCCTCGGCACCCCGTCAATACACAGCCAGGGCAGGGTCTCAGACCTGGCAGGAGGCCCGGGCATCCTGCAGGTTTTAGAAGCTTCCTGAGACAGGTGATTGCCCTTATCTGTGTAAGATTTAAGATTCCCTCAGTCCGGGGGGCAAACCAGCTTTCTGCAGTTTCAACCCAGATTCCCCTAACCCCGTTTCTGGCCCTTTAGATGTTGTTCAATCTCATGGGGCACCTTTTCTGGAATGCCTGTCATGCCTGGGTCACCTTTGGGTGGCCTGATGCTGCCCTCTAATTACTTCTGTCCTCTTTCCTTTCTCTTCCTCCTCCTCCTGCACCTGCGCTCCCCTCTCTTGGACAGCAACTCAGAAATCTGCCTTCATCCTCAGACCAGCCTGACCACGGGGCCTGGAGGCCGGGTGTCGGCGGGTTGCTGCCCACAAACGGACTGTTTGCCTACAGAAAATGTGCTGCTCTGCAGAGCTCGTGCTGCAGCCATGAATTTGGGGCTGGGTGGCAGGAAAGAGCACAGCTCAAGTCCAGCACCTTGAACCCATTGAATGCAAAGGCCATCAGAGGCAAAGTTTCCCCAGAAATCAGAAAGTCTCAGGAGAAGACCTAATTGGTTTTCATGGGACAGGAGGAGAAATTAACCTGGGAAGGCTTTGTAGAGAGCAAAGCAGCCCTGGACCTTCCTTCCATTCACTCTGAGTTTGGAGACCAAAAGTAAATGGATATTCCCTAGCTGGTGAGGATAAGGGTTCCCACAGCTGGAGGAAATTTTCCTCTCAAAAACCCCTAACGTATGAATAGGTTGTTTCCACAAACCTCACCAGCCCCATTTTCTAAAGGCAGGCAGACCATGGGGTTTCATTTTTCGGGACCCAGGGAAGGCCCCTGGCAGGTGCATACCTAGCCAGATAATTGGTGAGGGATCCTCCAATGAGGGGGAAATGGGGGGACAGGAATATGAGTCACCCCCAGTAAGCAGTGGCTTCCCCACACTGCCTGGGTGTCCTGGGATGGACAAACCTGTCCATCTGCCTCCAGGGCACACACCCAGCCCACCTACCCGCCTCCTCCACCTTTCCTGGCCAGGTGACCCAGCACAGCAGCCCTTCGGCCACTTCTTCCCCAGAGTCAGCTTCCCTGGGAGCCGCACCTTATAACAGCTGTTTCTTCTCCCGCCCTGGTCTGCACCCTGAAGCCTGCAGGGGGTGGACAGGGCTGGGGCGGAGAGAGGACAGGACCTGGGTGGGGACATGAGGAGAGCCGAGCCCGGCTGAGGGGATGCCTCACAGTGGCCTGGCGATCACACTGCCTGGAGAGCTGCTTGCCCCGACTGTATCCCGGCTCTCTGAGCCCAGAGCTGGCTCCGCAGGAGGTCTCAGCTGCTGGGCACCCACAGCCACCTGGACAGGCCAGACCTAGGGCACCCTGCTCTGTTCCTCTCCCCCTCCTATCCCTCTTTCCACTGAGAGGGTACTTTTATTCTGTCAACACTCCCACACTCTCAGAGTTGCCCTTTTGTGCATTTTTTCCGAGTTCAAAATTTTCCATAAAAGTGCATTTTAAATGATGGATGGGTATGCCTGGGGTAACAGCGGAGTTTGGTGGGGTGTCTGCAGCTGGGAGCCCAGGGTAAAAAGCAAACAGGACGGAGCCAGAGGGAGGGGGGATGGAGCAGAAGTTCAGGCTGGACATTCTGACAGCAGCTGGACGGGCAGTTTAGGAGGGGACAGAGAAAGGGAGGAGGGGAGAACAAACTGGGGCCGGCCTACACCCCCATGTGAGTTCAATTCCCCGTTCAGATGGACCCTGCTCTCCCGAGAAACTAGTTTAAAGGATTTTAAGACAGAGAAAATGAGATGAATGTCTGGATAGCTCCACAAGTGGGGATAGAGACTGGGGGTGGAGGATCCGGGGACTGACTGGGAGCTGGGGGGTGCGGCTGCCCTGGGGCGGTTTCTCTCTGCGTGGTTCCCGAGGTTTGGCTGAACTGTCAGTCATCCGCGCCTTCCTAAAAAAGCATCAGTTATAACGCGCTATGCTCCTTTACTTCTCCTTCCGACTCGGAGCCCCAAATCGTATTCCCGCGCTCTTCAGGGTCTCCATGCATGTTTCATGAGGCTCGGCGTCCCGGGTGGAATCCTACGGTCTGCACGCGCCGGCCTGCACACGACACGCACACACGCACGCTTACACTTAAGTGTCTGCAGGAGGTGGGTCCTGCGCGCCGTCTCTGCGTTTAGGACAGGAATCTGCCGGGTTACCAAAGTCAAATGTAAGTGACAATTTCCCTCTCCACCAGCAAGGAAAGCGACTCCAAGAGAGCCTTTGTATCTCGGCAGCTCATTTAATATCATTTATGCATTTTTGTGCAAGGAATTGTGGGATTTTTTCCCCACGGTAAACAATATGGAAATGTTAAAAATAGCAATCTTCCAGCGCTTGTCCACGTATGCACACCAGGGTGACCTGGCAGGGCCGTCGCGGGGGCTCCTCAGATTCCCGTACCGAGCGAGAGGCGACGGAGAAAGCGCGCGCGCGCACGGGGGACGCGGTTGCGGTCGCGTTGGTTGCGACTCCCGCCCGCGGAGCCAGAGAACGCGGCCGCTTTAAGGGGGGGAGGGGCGGTGGCGGCGGGGGAGGGGCGGCGGGCGGCTCCTGTCACCGAGCGGCCGCCGGCACGTCACGTGGGCGCGCGGCGCCGCGGCCATTGGCCCGAGGCACGTGTCCAGGAGACCGGCCCGCAACGTCACTCGAGGGGGCTCTGTTAAAAATAAGAACAAAAATCCAGAGTGAAAGTGTCTCAGGTTGTGCTAAGTGGCCTGGAAATTTCCCGAGCCCGCGCGGAGGCCCAGGCGGCGAGGGCGCGCAGACGGCGAGGAGCGCGGGCGGCGCAGCCCGGCCCGGCCCTCGCCTCCCGCCGCTCACCCATGCGCCTCGGGCCGCGGGGCTCGGCGGCGCTCGGCGGGGGCGCGGCCGCACGCCGGTGGGGCGCCCCGGCCAGCAGCGGGGCGGCGGCCGCGCGCAGGGGGCCCCGAGGCCGGCGGAGCGCAGCGCGGGCTCGCGGGCCTCCATGTGCGTGCTGGCGGCGGCGGGCGCGCTGACCGCTCGCGCCCCGCACCCTCGAGGACCGGCCCGGGCACGCGGGCGGGGGCGTCCAGGCGGCGGCGGCGGCCGCGGCCCAAGCGGGCCCGGGCGGGCGTGAGCGCCGGGGACCGCGCTGCCTGCATGCGCGCAGCCCCAGCCCCGGGCGGCCGCTGCGGCAGCGCCAGAGCCCGACGCAGCCGGACGCTGCCGGACGCGGAGGGGGGCGCGCCGCCCAGGAGGTGCCCCGGGTCCCCGCTGGACCTTCGTGACCGTCCAGCGCCCGGGTGCGCTGCAAAGACGAGGACCCGACTCTTTTGAATCTCCCGGTGTCTGGGCGCGGGGCGACTCTTGGTATTTTCTCACCCAACTCGTGGATTGGAACGTGGCTCCGCGCTCCGAGCGCGGCCGGCGACTTGTAGGACCCCAGCCCTGGCCGCGGCCGCCGCGCACGGCCTCGGACGACTCTGCGGGGCAGGGGCCGCGGCCGGCCGCGAGGGTCTCCGTGTGCGCCGCGGGCGGCTGAGGGCTGATTGGAGGGGTGTCCCTGGAGGACCGATTTAGGATTTGTGGTGAACAGCATGGAGGAAAATGACCCCAAGCCCAGCGAAGCGGCGGCGGCGGCGGCGGCAGAGGGGCAGCGGCAGCCGGAAACCAGCCCCGGCGCCGGCTCGGGCGGCGGCGGCGGCGGCGGCAGCCCAGGCGACGCGGACACTGGCCGCCGGCGGGCTCTGATGCTGCCTGCGGTCCTGCAGGCGCCGGGCAACCACCAGCACCCGCACCGCATCACCAACTTCTTCATCGACAACATTCTGCGGCCCGAGTTCGGCAGGAGAAAGGACGCGGGGCCGTGCTGTGCCGGCGCAGGAGGAGGAAGAAGCGGCGGGGCCGCTGGCGAAGGCGGCGCCGGCGGCGCAGAGGGAGGCGGCGGCGCGGGCGGCGCCGAGCAGCTCCTGGGGTCCGGCCGGGAGCCCCGGCAGAGCGCGTCCTGTGCTCCCGGTGCGGGCGTTCCGCTGCCCGGCGGCGGCGGCGATTCCCCGGGCGATGGGGAAGGCGGCTCCAAGGCTCTCTCGCTGCACGGCGGCGCTAAGAGAGGCGGCGACCCCGGGAGCCCCCTGGACGCGGCGCTCAAGACCCGAGGCTTGGGCGGTGGTGACCTGTCGGTGAGCTCGGACTCGGACAGCTCGCAGGCCAGCGCCAACCTGGGCGCGCAGCCTATGCTCTGGCCGGCCTGGGTCTACTGCACGCGCTACTCGGACCGGCCTTCCTCAGGTGAGCCCGCGGGACCCCGGCGTTCCAGCCCGGGCAGGGGGTGCTGGCGCGGGAACGTACGGAGGCAGGAGACCCCCGGACCGCTGCACCTACCACCCCCTCAGCCCACACAAAGACGCACGCCGCGATGTTGTGTGCGGCCCGGGCAGCGGCCGGGAGGAGGAGGGCAGGGTTGATTCGCAGGGTGCACGGACTCAGAGAACGGCGGGAGCTACCGGGCCTCCTTTCGTGCCTTTTGGGACCTCCCGGTGGCTCCTAGCCCACCCCTCTCCTAGCTGGAAATTTTCTGGGGGGTGGGGGGTTGATTAGAAAACAGGCCCGGAAGCTCGCACTCTCAACCCCTTCTCTGTGTCCTTCCGACTCGGTCCCCGCAGGGACAGCCCGCGGGAACCCATGCCCGGACTCATCCGAGACCCAGTTATGCCAGTTGAATCCTGGGAAGAAAGAGCAAGGCTTCCAGTTCTTCCTCAAGCTCCTCAGCCTGGGCTGAGGGGCTGGGGGGTCGGGAAAGGGGAGAGAAGAGATGGAAACATTTTGCCCTTTGCCCAGTTTTATTTGCCAAGCTGGTCAGAGGGCTCAGCACCCATCTTGCACTCTGCGGGAGAAGGACCTGCCGTCTCCCCACCGGGAAGGGCCTTCCCGAAGGTCTCTTCCAGCTCTTCCCGTAGGAAATAAGCAGATCTCAGAGGGGCTGGGGGGGAACTACGGGTTACGTGCAGAGGGGCTGGGTGTAGTTTTCATAGATCCAGGATTTTGAAAACCTAAGTCCATGTCCTTGTGGAAATCCTCAGCTGCATTAAATGCAGGTCTGCGGCCGCTAACCACCGTTAGAAAGGGGTTCCATTTGTCCCCGAGCTGGCAGCGCAGACTGGACCCTTCTTGCCCCCCAACCTGCAACTCTTTTGCTGGTATTGTTTACCCAGATCACAGCACAACCGAGTCACCCCTTGGACGACTTCCTGCAGAAATGTTTGTGTGTATACCTCTGATCAAATCCAAGTTTCTCCAGCTAGATCTGAAATTTGCTCCATTGTTCTCGCCTCCCTCCTTTGTTAATATTTAATTAACATATAGGCTCACAATGCGGCCGGCGAGGAGTCTCGGCCCGGCTTTGTGCGGCGCCGGAGTCGTCGCTGCTCAGGCCCCAGTGGCGCTGGGGAGCCGGGCAGCCCGGCCCGGCCCGAGTCGCCAGTCTTCCTGGACTTAAAAAAACATCCACATAAGCTAAGGTTTCTGTTTCTCGGCGTTTAAGGACTAAGCACTGCAGAGTTTTCTTGCGGAGGTTTGGTTCTGTTCCCGAGATACCCAGGTGTTTGCGTTTCGAAAGAAAATTGAGGGAGAAAGGCAGCTAAAGATTCTGATTTAGGGGAGACTTTCCTTATACAATAGTGTGTGTTTTCGGGCTGATTCGTGTGTGCAAAAGTCCCAGTTCCAGAGAAATTTGGGAGGCAGGGAGCGTGCTTCTCCGGGGAACTGCAGACAGAACGGGCTCCTGTAGCAGGAGGCTGCGGCTGGGTCCGAGCAGGTGCGGAGCCGCGCGGGGCCGCCGGGGTCCTCGCAGAGCCCCGTCCTTGCCCCTTTGCCCGTGCCCCGGGAGCCAGGCCCACTGCCACGAACCCGCACCCTCCCGATCAAAGCCAGGCCCGGCGGCGCAGAGCGGATGCGCTCGGCGTGTGCACACCAGTGACCGAGTGCGCGCGGGGACTGTGAGCGTTGGGGGTGAGTGTGGTCTGGGGGTGCGGGTGTGAGTGTCCGGGTACGTCAGAATCTACAAGGCCTGGAATTTGAGCCCAGCGGCCCTTGGCGCCCCCTCTTTGGGGCCCACTTTCTGAATTTGCCTCCGAGAGAGTGCACGCTCCGTGGCGGGGAGGGACTTCTCGGCGCCCCCTCGTTCCACCTACCAGCCCAGACGCCCCCCTGGCTGGGCGCCGGCTCCAGCAAGCTCATTTCCTCTGCTGGTCGGGGTAGGGACGCAGTTGGGAGCTGGGGCAGCTGCGCAGGGTGACCTGTCTGTGCGGTGGGGTTGTGGGTTCAGAGAGGGGTCTTGGGGTTTTTTACTGCCCAAGGGAGCCTGCAGGCAGTGGAGGCCTGGCAAGAAGCTAGGGCCCGGAGCTCCCTAATCTTGATTGAGAAACCCAGATAAGCAGCCTGGATTCCCTCCCCCAAGGCCTTTCCAGCCTTTTTCCTCAAAGACACCCTTGCGGGCTGAGCTTCCCGACCAACGAAAATGAAACGCTTGCCCCCCACCCGCAGCCCAACTCTTTTTATCACGGGATGGGTCCTAGGCTGTGGTCCCTACCATAGCCTCCCCAAACCTCAAGCCCTGTGGATGTCCCTGCAAGAAGATGCCCCAGTTGTGGGGGGGTGTCAGAAGTGCAGCCCCTTTACTCAAGGTCACCAGAGGCCCCTGCAGTGGACAATGAGGCAGCCCACGCACCAGGTCCCCTCTCCTGCACTGGGGGATTGAGGGGATGCAGCAGGGCCCTCCACGCCTCCCCCACCCAGGAAAGGAGTGTGCTCCCCTGCTTTTAGAGGAACGCAGGGCCAGTTGGGGGAGGCCGACCTGTGGGCCCCTGGCGTTCTCAGAAGACGCAGCCACGGCTCCCACAGCTCATGGCACCTTGGGGGTGCCTGTCACAGCTCCCGGAGCTCCTCCTGCTACCCTGGCTGCTCCGCCCCTCCCCCAGTCTTTGCCTCTCACCTCTCTCGTAGCGCCTATCCCCTCCCTATCCTTTTTCTGGACAGAACCTCACAGGAGGCTACAAAAAGCCATGCTGGAAAGTTTTGGTTTTTTGCTTTCGTGCAGTTTT
Organism: Manis javanica; assembly: GCF_040802235.1. NCBI lineage: Eukaryota > Metazoa > Chordata > Mammalia > Pholidota > Manidae > Manis > Manis javanica. Next base: position 2,368,272 of record NC_133161.1, on the reverse strand, counting down.
CCTTTACTCCGCAGACCTGCCTTACCCGCACCCTCGCCGCCCTCCCTGTGGACTTCTCTGGCTCATCTCGCTCCCCAGTGCTGGGCCCTGGGGTTGGGCGGGAGCCCACACCCCGTCCCAGGCCCAGTAGCTTTCCTCCTGGCCAGCCAAGTGGCCTCAGGCAGGCACCTCCCCCTAGTCTGCGCCCTTTCCTGACCACCCCGAGGAAGCAGGCTGGCCTGGATCTCTCCTCACCCCGTTCTCTCTGTCCTCCACACCCGCCCAGGTCCCAGGTCTCGCAAACCAAAGAAGAAGAACCCCAACAAAGAGGACAAGCGGCCACGCACAGCCTTCACGGCGGAGCAGCTGCAGAGGCTCAAGGCCGAGTTCCAGAACAACAGGTACCTGACGGAGCAGCGGCGCCAGAGCCTGGCACAGGAGCTCAGCCTCAACGAGTCGCAGATCAAGATCTGGTTCCAGAACAAGCGCGCCAAGATCAAGAAGGCCACGGGCAACAAGAACACGCTGGCCGTGCACCTCATGGCGCAGGGTCTGTACAACCACTCCACCACAGCCAAGGAGGGCAAGTCGGACAGCGAGTAGGGCGGGCGGGGCCAGAGGCCAGCTTCGGGCCGCTAAACAATGCAATAATAGAAAATCGTCAATAAAGGGCCAGTGTGTAAAGATTATACCAGCATTAATAGTGAAAATATCATATATTAGCAATGGTTCTGCAATATTCTATGTATATATAATTTACAGGTGGTGTAAAACTCAAAATATCTGACTATAAAATTTTTTTGTTTTTCTTTGTGTTTATGAGATTATGCATAAGTTTATGATTTTTTTTTTTTTTGCAAAGGGGGCTGCTTAGGGTTTCATCTTTTTTAATCCCCTAAGCTCCATTAAGGGACATCGGACACTTTTTATTTCAAAAGAAGAAAAAAATTAAAACAACTTGCTGAAGTCCAAAGATTTTTATTGCTGCATTCCCCCCAACTGTGAACGAATAGCTCCTACTTGGTCTGTGAGCCCCGCCACTTTGAGGGGCTTGCTGAGGACAGCAGGAGGATCACCCCGCCCGAGGTGACGCCAGGGCCTGGAGGAGAGCGGGGCTTGGCCGGCAAGTGGCGGTGCTGGACCCCAGGGCCTGCCCCAGGAGTGGGCTCATGGTGGCGGGCAGCCTGGCCCGCATGCTTGCCATACTCCCCGCCTCCCCTCCTGCCTTCTCTCCTTGTCCTCTTTGCTGAGGCTGGCCTGTGCCTCATCGGTGCTCCCGTCTGGTCTGCGTCTGTGTCACTGTCCCCTGTCCGGCCACCTGCTGCCAGCACTAACTCCCCTGCCTCTGGGCACTGCTTGGGGCTCCCAGCTGAGGGGCTGGTCATGTGGCCTGCTTCCCTCGAGCTGTGGGGCAACCCTTGTTCCTCCAGGCCCAGGGACTCCCCTGGAGCTCCAGCAGCCCCGCCAGGCACTTGCACAGGCCCCAGAAAAAGAGCCGAGGTCTGCAGCTTACGGGCAGGCAGAGGGCTCCTGTGAGGGAGTTGGCATTTTCTTCCTTTCCTTTTTCTTTTTTCTTCCCTTCCTTTTTTTTTTTTTAAGTGGCTGCTTCTGCTATGGAGAGCATTCTTTCAAGGTAAATATGTGAGTGTATACATATGTATGCATGTACAAACACGCTCAAGCAAACACACATGAGTCCACAGTTCTGGAACATGTGGTCACCTTGACTTTGAAAGGAACTCAGAATCCTCCAGGAGCTCGAGGAAGGAAGAGACTGTGTAAATAATAATTTCTTATCACTTTATGTCTTTTCTTGTTTCTTTTTATATACATTTTATTTTTTGAAGGTGTGGCACAGTGTAAATTAAATATATTCAATATATCCCCCACCAAGTACATATATATAAACAAACACATGATCTATATATATAGTTCCACACTGTCTTCTGTTTAGTGTATGGAAAAATAGAATCGTGTCCAAATGGCCATCTGCCGCCGGGACAGCCCAGCGGGCATGCCCATGGCCCATCCAGAGTCATGGTGGTGCCCCTGAGGACTGAGGGTGAACTTCTCTATTTGCCTTAAGTCTCTTTATTTCACTGCGATAATAGTTTCACTTTGTACATACTCGTGTAAACCTTTTTAAAAAGGAAACTATAAAAAGAAAAGTTGTAATTTAAAATTCTGTGAATAACCATCTGCTGCTTAGGAAACAATGAGATGATTATGCCTTTTTAGCAGGAAGAAAAGTGTTTTGGTTTTTTATTTTTTATTTTTTTTCAGTTGATAAAACATATGCATTTTACAATTCCAGTATCAAATATTTATGATCTTACAAGAAATGAATGTTTCTATTTACAATTGTGGTTATCAAAAATGTGAACATTCCCCCTGCATTTTTGTGTGTTTAAATTCTTGAAAGTTACATTAATAAAAAAAACCCTGCTTTATTGTAAAATAATGGATGTCCATGGTGGAATGACTAGTTTTTCTAAGTGTGTTTCTGAGTCCAGCCAAACTGCCCCGGGCAACCTCGCGACGAAGGCTTAGATGCTCCAGGCCTTGGCCTCACTCTCAGCAGGGGTGCGAAGGCTTCCCTCTGTAGCCAAAGGCATAATTACAAAAAATAAATTACGAAGACAATTTGGATTTTTGGATGTGAGCACAGACCAACCAAAGTAATCTAAATACACATTTCTTTACCAGAAGGACGTGTTCATAAATACGGTGCTATTCCATTGGATGGCGATTTAAAATCCTGCAGAATCCAACAGGTCTTGCCCTCCTCGAAGCTCCTGTGCAGGGGACAGAGGCGCTCACCCCTCGTGAGGAACGCTAGGCCGAGACAAAGAGGCGCTCCTCTTTTACATCTTGTTGTTTTTACTCCAAAGCCAAGGACGCGGACAGCATCCCAGAGCGGGTGTGTGGGTAGGACCAGCTTTGCCAGAGCTGACTGGATGCCTGGGCCCCAGAGGCGCTCTGCCCAGAGCCTCTGCTTCCTTCCTGCACGGGAATCACCTTGCGCAGCCTGCAGGATCGCCCACACGCAGCGCCCTGCTCACCCAGTGGCTCTATTTCCAAACTTTCTTGGCTTGAAAAAGTTTTCTTCTCCCAAAAGAAAGAGACTCAGAGACAACCAAGGGCCTCCTGTCCTCAAAGGAGATCTTTTAGGTGCTTACGTTCTGCATCAGCTTCCCGAGCAGACGCTTGGCCTCTGGACTGCTCTGGGGATTCGCATGGACACATGGAATGAGGGAGAGCCGGGGTCTCGCCGTGGACGCTCTGGATCCCCAGCTCCCAGCCCCAGGAGCACCCAGGGTCATCACTAATCCGATGCCATTGTGCAAGCCATTCCCAGCATCTTCCCCACACCCAACTTCTGCACAGTTTGGAGGGTTCCTAGGTTAAAAACAAAACAAAAACCCACGACCACAACTTCTATTACGTGACTGGCCTCTCCTTTTAATAAAAAGACAATATAGCAATATCAATCACTTTTGTTTTTAATCTGTTCCCAAATCATAGTACTTAAGGAGCAATGTACAGTTGTGCAAGGTAATGAGTTCCCTGTCCCCAGAGGCATGCAAGCCAACACTAGACCTGCAGTGATATGTGGAATTTCTTTTTTTTTTTTTGTCCCCGGTAGAGGATTGGACTGGATGAGCTCTCACACCCTCCAAATGCTGAGGTCTGCTTTTATTCCTCTTGTTACATTTGCTTACTCAACAGCGGGCAATCTGAGCTGGTAACTCAGGGAGAGCCCTGGATGCGCCAGCCAGCCTGCCCTCACAAGGGGCCAATGGAGAGCAGAGCATGCCTGCAGCAGAGGCAGTGCTCTTTCTGACGTCTGGCACCCCTCTCTGTTCGCCTGGTGTCCGCAGCTCTGCGCGCCTGGGATCCGGACCTGGACCACAGCGCCTTGCTGGAGGCCCTAGGCGAGGCCCCAGCCAGATTGTCGCTCTGCAGGAGGCCAGTTTCCTAAACGTCTGTCAGAGGCAACTTCGCAGAAACTCCTTTGAGCTGCCCTTCTCTCCAGGCCTGCCTACGTCCCTGCGGAGCTGTGTCCATGATTCTCCAGAGCCAAGCAGAAACTAGGTGGGGCTCCGCCAAGCAGAGGCCTAGATGCAGGTGTCTGGAGGTCCTCCCTCCTCCGACTGCCAAAAGGGGTCCGACCCTCAGGCAGGAGTCAGAATCAGGTCAACACGTGCCGGAGGGTGGCCCTGTGTGGACCTGCCCGCGCTTTTCTTACCCGAGATCAGGAGGGGGCCCTGCAGGCGGCACCAGCGTGACCTCCAAGAGGGCTCCGTCTTTGTCTTTTCCTTGAGTGAAAAGGGCAAACCGATGCGGGCGCCTAGACGGCCTGGCACAGGTGTGCCCGGGCGAACAGCGCGCACAACAAATACTCAGGCACTGTGTATGCAAATAAGCTCGCCGCCGCCCGGTGCTGGCTGGGAGGCAGCGCTTGCTCACTCCAGCTCGGCTAAGTCATTCTGTCTCCTGCTGGTTTAATATCCGACCTCCGTAGTCTCTGTCCCCACCCCACCACCCCACCCCCGCAGCTCCCCCAGCGCTCCCGGGAGGTCCCGGCTCCGCCGAAAACTGCAGCCTGCCGGGCGGAGCGGCCTCGCGCTGGGAGGTTAATAGCGACTGCAGGCCAGCAGCCAGGGCGCAAGGCCGAAGGCACAGATTCACCCGGCGGCGAGGCAGAAAGCATCTTCGGAGACTGCTCTCTCCACCCACACCCACACCCCGACACCCACTTCACACACGCGCGGCAACCCCGATGCCCGGTCTCGTGGCGGGGACCCCCTTCCGCTCTTCTTCGTCTCATTTGGGCCGAGGGCTCGGCCTTCTCCAAGCCTCGAGGTACAAGAGGCAGACGGGGCAGTGTGGAGAGCGGAGGCCACCAGTGGGCAGAGCCCTGAGACCCCTGCACCCCGCGGGCTGGCAGGCCAGGGCCGACCCTAACCGGCAGAGAGGGGTGTGCGCGTGTGTGTGGCACTCTCAGCTCCTGGGTGCACGTTGGCCAGCCAGCGGCGTGAGCCCCATGTAGACCATCTATGTTTTTATTAATCTCAGATGCTTCATTATATTTATGCTGCCGGTCCACAGATAATAAAAGGCCATTCTTGGAAACTGCCTGAAATGTAATAATATTCATTAAAGTGGCTCCTAATTATGAGATCTAATCAAGCGTGGTTCGAAGTGCGCTTGGCTCTGGCTGGCGAGGTTGACGATGATGGCGTTATTATTATTGCATTGCTGCTATTAGCCTCGTGCTGGTGATAGCCAACTCTTCCGTTTAGGCCTAGTCCTCTAACAGGGATTTGGGGAGCCCCAAGATACAGGCTGGGGGGACAGGCCGCCTCCGGAGCCTGAGAAGCAGGTGTGGCCCAGGCGTGCCGCCCTTCATCCCAGCGCCAGCAGAGGAAGGCCTGGGCAACAACTCTGGGCAGACGCAGGGCTGTACCTGGGCCCCTTGTCCCTCTGTGTCCCCGGAGGACGCCAGCGCCGGTTTTCTGGGAAGAGGAAACCTTACGTCCAGAGCCTGGGACCCTCTCCCCTGGCGCCCCCCACCCCCCCAGGGCTGAGCCCCGTGCTTTGTCCCAAACAGAAACAGAGTAACCGAGTTCTGCCTCCCCGCTCGGCCTGGAAGGCGTCCCCGAGAGGCCCCCGCCCCAGTCTCCCCGGGAGGGAAGCGAGGTTGGGGGCCCAGTGGGCCGCGCGGCTGCCGGGCCTGCGGCGCGCTCTCCTGCGCGGAGGGGTCGCGGTCGGCCATGCGGCCGGGATGGAGCCCGCCACCGCCGAGGGTCCTCCGTGGGGCCAGGAACCGCGGGCCGCGGCGCGCGCGGACCGTCTGGAAGAATCGGGCAGAACGCCGCTCCGCCCCATCTGTCGGGCTGTGAAACTTGGCCGCGTGGTCCGAGCGCGCGCTGCCTGCGGAAGGGGCCGCCGGCGCCTTTCAGCCCGCGCGTTCCGGGTTCTCTCCTCCCGCCAACTCCTTTGTCTGGAAGGGGGCTGTCAGGCTCTGCGCCGCTGTTGCCCTCCTCCTTCCCCCAACCTCTACCCCCTCCGCTAACTTCCCTTTCTTCGCTGGCTTTTCTCTCCTCTTTGGATGGGTAATCACAGGCTCCAGCTGCCAAGCGCGCCGCGGAGCTGCTGCCCTGTTAGTGTGTCTGCTGCCCCTCCCAGCAGCAGACCGGCCACTTCCCTCTACCTTCGCCAGGACCCGGGCCCCTTGCCCTCTGGCGTCATTTAGTAGCTCTGGGACCTTGCGTCTGAGTTTTCCCTTCAGGCCAAAACTTTGATATCTCTACTCTCCCACGCCCATCAGCAAATTGTGAATCCAAAAGGCTGGCATTTCTTTGGGCTCAGGCTGTAGGAGACATGCAGAGTCATGCAGCCTTCTGTGAAATTCTACTTCCGAGGCTCACACTATTACTCTATTACTGCAAGTAAGGGGCCCCAATAAGCCATTTCATTATAACTCAGAGGCTGTCATTTTAAGCCTCAGACTTAAGCCTTCTGGTGCTAAAACATCTGGATGAAAATTGGGGAAATCTCAATCCTTCGAATAAATGATGGATATGCTAGCTTCAACCATTTGTTTGCTTGGAAAACGACTCAAGCCTGCAAAGAGGGCATTGGGCTGAGTGGCTTTCAGATTCTCCAAAAGTTTGTGCTCCCACACCCTGGCTTCAGGCCCTCTCAGGTTTTGGGGACAAGTACTTATATGACGCCACTGAAAGAAGCCAGGGTAGGCAAATACAGTTTTGTGACCAGGAAGCCCTGCATTCAGACTGAAGCTTGACTGAGAGTGTATTTCTCACCCTCCATTCCCCAGAGCCCAATCCTTCATCTCCCACATGGGAAGAACACCTGCCGAATAGCTTTCTTGCAGGGCTTTTTGTGAGGGAGTGAACATAAAGTGCCTGGCACCGAACAGGGCTCGGTGAGGGGCAGGCCGAGCTATCACGCAGCAGATGCACCTGGCCATGGCTCAGGCTGGGCCCTCCGTGGCCCAGGGCCTGTTTTGGTAGAGGTCCTGCCCCTCCTTGCTTCTGCCCCCAGTGCAGCATCTGTATAGTGGTTCAGGGAAAGGAAGCATGAGGAAATGTGGACAGGAAGGGCAACATTCATGTGGTTCTAAAAAGTGGACAGTAGAAATTCAGAGCTCCAGTAGCATCTTCCTCGGCTCCATGGACCCTCTGCTGTTGCAGGACTCAAACAGGCTCACATCCTCATATCAGGGCTTTCCCCCCACTTGTCCTGACCCCAGAATAAGCAGGATGCTGTGCCTTCGGGTTCCTGCCGAGCCCAGTAACTTCCGCACCACTTCCTTCTGCATTCCAATTGATATTTACTGTGCTAAGCAGCAAGTCCCGTCCCCGTGAGACAGATCTGACTCAAAGTACAGTAGCAGGCCAACCCGACGGGGAGCGCTGGCAGCTGACCACGCAGACCTCGCCTCCCCACCCTTCCTCCAGAGCAAGTGGGCAGCCTAACAGTGTGAGCGACTTTGTCTAAGTGGCAAAGGGTCTAAGTAACCCTTTTAAATTAATTGCTGTTCCTATAGCTGAAAGCATAACAGGCTTTGATTACATGCTAACCAGAATGAAACATAATCCTGTGTTAATTATGTGGAGATAATTTTATAATTATATCATTCAATTTAGGAAGCAATGTGTTGTTAACCTACCATTTTAACAGAAGTGATGATTCAAAATAAAAATGGTCATAAAGCTAGACCTTTTCAAAGAACCTCAGGGCCGTTTCTTCATTTTCCCCAATGGAAAGGCCAGCACCAGCTTGGGCGCCTACTAACCTTTTTACCTGCATGCCCCACCCCCACCCCCGCCCCCAGAGTGGAGAGGTCCTGCAAGGCTGCAGACAAAGCGGGCTGCCCTGCACAGCCCTTCCCAGAGCTGCCTGCTCTCCTATGCTAAGAATCCCATCTGAATTTCTATTCTGTCCGGCTTGTTAGTGGAAGTAATTCCCAACTTCCCCTGCTCCAGAGCCAGGAGAATGCCCTTAGTCTTCGAGGCTTTCCAGCAGGATATGAATGGAGCCCGGGGTGAAGGTCAAACCCAGGCCACCCCTGTAAGAGGTTCATTTCCTCTCCCAAGCACTAGCGCCTTCGAAGGGTGGGTGCCCTGTGCAGCCGCTAGGGCCAGGCCTGGCTATTGCTTTAACACTCTACCACAGTCCCCCTCCCCCGCTCTTTAAGCCATCCAGAAGGGGGCTTTGGAGGCAAGGTGCTTTAGGCGGGCTGCACTGGGACCCCCTCGAGGCC